>NC_135386.1:10173750-10920000 GCF_049243985.1 Paroedura picta
ACAAGTGTGAAAGGGGCAGCTAGGAGTCCTGGCTCTCCCAGCTCCCACCTGGCTCTCCCTGTACTTCAGCCAGGTGGTGGCAGCAGTTACCCAAAGCATTGGTTCTGCTACCCACCTGGAGTATACAACCAGTATACAACCAGAGCAGGGGGTGAACAAGGACAGGACTGGGCCTGCAAAGCAGAAGTGGACACTGAAGATGAGTTTCCACACTCACGCTCATCTGGCCTGTGGAAATCTGCAGCGTGGATGGGGAAGAAAAGCCATGTCCAGCAATTCAGAAATCCCTGAGCTTCAGCAGCACCCAAAAACAACTCAGAAATGCACGAGTTAATTCACGTGTTGCTTTATTCGTGTCCAGTGTGGACGTCATTTCATGGTGCCCATAAAAGGAACATGAACCACATCCTTAAATAAAGGTGAAGAAAACCCACCTTTTCCCCCATGGCCCTTAAAATAAACTCTGCAGGAATAAAGCCAGACAGAAATGACTCCTTAATCTTTGAGATTGCCTTAGTATGTGTTTCTCCTGCCGTCTCCTCCTGTTGAAATGCAGATTGTAACATTCTTGTCCTTTTGCTTATTTGGCTCTATTTATTTGAACAGGCTTGCCTGATCACTCCAGATTTCAACTTTTAAACAGTGTCCACCAAAGAAAACCCAGGTTGCTAAGTAGAGGCAGGGAAAATACCTGTTTTGAGAAATCTCTGTCAGCCGGCTGTGCTTAATGGCACTTTCTACCATCACTGATGGATATGGCAATTTAAGTCTCTTGCTTATAAAAAATGTAAAACGTTTATTTTCAGAGGTCCGGCTTTCTCAACCAGGGTTTTGTGAAACCCTGTGGTTTCTTGAGAGCCCTGGAAGTGTTCCCTGAATGGATGGGAATTAATTTATTATATATATATTTTTAATCTGTATATATTTGTGTTTATTTATCAGGTAAGCGCTATTATTTACGCCACTTAAACATTCTTTGCCCCACCTTGTTAGGGATTTGGAAAGTAGTTTAGTCTGGTTGTAAAAAAAAACAACCAAAGGGAAAACAGAAGCATTGGTTGGGAGGGGGGCCTGAAAGACCCTCAAGTGTTCTCGTAGTAATTTAATCCACTTTCCATATAAAACTCTGGCCGCATCCTCATTCAAAGCCATTCTAAACAATAAAAGCCTCAGAACTGCAGCTGGCGCGACGCCTCTAAAAGTGGTACAAGAGGAACAGCATTTCCCACCACAGAATGCAAAGGTGTTTGATTTCTGCCCGTCTGGCTCTGGCAAAAACAAAAAAAGCCAGCAGGCCCCATCTGTAGCTGAGCAAGATCCAACCTGTACAGAATTCTGGCACTTCCGTCAGAAGCTGCTTTGTGCATTGGGCCTATCCTTGTAATTTGGGCCTATCTGGCAACTCGCAAGGGCCTTTGTGGAGCTACATGATGCTCCTGACAGAGGTGGCCAAACTGTGACTCTCCTGACGTCCATCAAGTACAATTCCCAGCACGGGCTCATGGGAATTGTAGTCGATGGACTTCTGGAGAGCCACAGTTTGCCTCCCCTACTCTTTGAATTCGCTCATCTGTTGTTTTTTTACCATAGTGATGTGTGAACTCTTAGGCCCATTCCGCACACACTGGATAATGCACTTTCTATGCACTTTAGAAGTAGATTATCCTGTTCTGCACTGGAAAATCCAGCTGCAAAAGCACATTGAAAGTGCATTATCCAATGTGTGCAGCATGAGCCTTAGTTTTGCTTTGCCTAGGCACAGGCTGGAAGTAGCAACATGTCACTGCAACATCACACCCCTCCCTCCACTGCAGGGAAGAAGGCTGGTAGGGTCTGGAGCCTTGGGGAGCATGGGAACCCCAGTCAAGGACAGTATTGTCTAACACAGCCTTTCTCAAAGAAAAATGCCATTTAGATATCCCTGAAACATTCTACAGGCTTTGAGAAACCCCCAAAATGGCACGATCGTGCAGAATATGGTTGAGAAGCAGAGCTGCATACACGCCCACCCAAAGCCCTTCCCGTTCCCACCCCCTACAGGCCCATAAGTGGCCTTTTTGGGAGAGGTGGGTGGGTCATATCACACATTAAATGGTTAAGAATTTTAAAATATATATTAAAATGAATTAACTCCTACCCATTCAGGAAATCCTTCCAGGGCCATCAAGAAACCTGGGCCTAGTCTGCACACGTAGGATAATGCACTTTCAATGTGCTTTGGCAGCTGGACTTTCCTGTGCAGAACAGGAAAATCTACTTCTAAAGTGCATTGAAAGTGCATTATCTATTGTGTGCAGAATAGGCCCTGATCTAATCTGACTGAAAGGGACATTCTAGGCTGAAGAACTTTCCCATCGCCTCATCCTTTTAACTGGAAGCGTCAGGGACTGATCCTGGGACTTTGGTATATAAGTAGCTGTTCTGCCACTGATCCACAGAAGATGAATCAGACAAAAAGGCACTTCTATCCCTTACATGCAAACTTTGAATTTCAAGATGCAACTGAAACTGGAATTCGACCTTGCCTGTACAGTTTGAGTCTTAGACCCTACAAACTGCATCTGCTCCCCAGAAGGGCAATTTGCAGGTAGTAGGGGGCTGGTGGGTGGGCTTCTACCCCTGCTGCTTGCTTCCTGCTCTAAATCTGCAACCATGTCCGGAACCTATGTCCATTTACAGCTTTCTTTTCATTGACTACCTCCCAAGACTGTTCTCATTATGTCATTGGCCTCACTTGCATTTGATGTGGTTTTTCCAATCACTCCAGTGTTGGGGAAGGGAGCAAAAACAGAAGCTCTCGGTTCTGCAGATCTTTTCTCTTGCCGGGAACCTGCCATCTTCAGTCATGAGGCTATGAGGCATTTTGAAATCTGGACAATATTTTTCTTGGCACAAGTCAACAACCTACTTTCATGCTCGTTTAATAACAAGCCAGCCTACAGCTCCCTCGAGCAGATTGTACTAGAGATAATGGTGTGTTGTTGTTGTTATTGTTGAAGAGGACTGGTCTGCAATGTGTTTTCTCAGAAAGAGTTTATATGATTTGAGAGCGGGTCAAAGAGTTCTTCGTGATAATATTTAGCATTCCACACATGTCTCTGGAGTAGTCAGGATATCTCAGGCACATCTGTTCTTGCGATAATTTTAGAGGGTAGAATAGTGCCATTAGACCCGTGTTAGTGATGATGGGGTGCCATCTTTCAGAGCAGTGGCACATTTTGGAAGGCCCTCCCTCCTGGCCACTTTCTGCCATAGACTCCTCTGCTCACTTCATTTGTTGTGTTGACCCTTCTCTGTCCTGTATCGTTTTCCTAGTACTGCCTGATTCTAAATCAGGGTTTGCCAACCAAGGTTCTGAAGCCCCAGAATGGTACTGCAGGATGGGATTTTCAAAATGGCGGCTGGGAGAGCCTTCCACTCAGCTCCAAGCAAAGAGGAAAGAAAAGGGTTTTAATTTTTTTAAATTCTATCCTTGAGTACCTTTAAAAAAATTCTGCCCTTAGTTGGGCAGATTGACCTGTGCCCTCCCAAATTGCCTAATTATGTATGGGCCTGGAAAGGGTGGAAAGTGGCCTCCTGGCCACTTTCCATCTCTCCTCGCTGAGGCTCCCCTTGCTTCTGGGGGTGTCTGGCAAGGAGGCACAGACATCTGACATCACTTCCTGGTACCTCAAAGCCTGAAAAATATTTCAGCGGTACCTTCATGGTCAGAATGGTTTAAAAAGACTATTCTACATGATTCAATTCAGGCCTTTTCTCATTAGCTGTCGGTGTCTTCCCAGTGCAGTCCTAAGCAGAGTTACACCACTGCTCGACTACAGTCAAGTCAATGGGCGTGACCTTGGTGTGACCTTGCTTAGAACGACAGTCATTTTGCTCCTTCTTTCATGTCTTCACTGGTGTTTCCCTTCCTTACACTCATGACACCTACCTTCTTTTTGGAATCCTGTTTTTTGTTTTGTTTTTTTGCCCCTCATCCTTGGGGCCATTATTCTCATGGCTTTTTTACACTGCAAGGAAACAGGGAATGCTGGGAGCGATCGAGGGCAAAAGAAGAAGGGGACGACAGAGAATGAGGTGGCTGGATGGAGTCACTGAAGCAGTCGGTGCAAACCTAAATGGACTCCGGGGAATGGTAGAGGACAGGAAGGCCTGGAGGATCATTGTCCATGGAGTCGCAATGGGTCAAACACAACTTCGCAACTAACAACAACAACAAAGGGAACAGGGAGGGATGATCCACTTTGGTGATGATCCATTTTCTTTGTGAGGCCTCATATCTCCTTTTAGGACAGGGGTGGTCGAACTGTGGCCCTCCAGATGTCCATGGATTACAATTCGCTGGCAGGGGATCATGGGAATTGTAGTCCATGGACATCTGGAAGGCCACAGTTTGACCACCCCTGTTTTAGAAGATGAGTAAAATATTACACATACACACACACACACACACACACACACACATTGGAGGCCTTCCTAGATCATGGGGTAGTCTCATTAGCCTTAACCAAGACCTGCACAGCCCCATACTGTCCTACGCAACAACATCAGTACGGAAAATATTAATTCCAAGGTGGAAGCCTACCTGCCACTTTGACTTCATTGGGTCGACAGGCCCTGCAAGGTAAGATCCGAAATTCCTCCGCTTGGTTCATGGAATAATCTGTACTGGCCACCACAATCCGATCTCCAGCCTTCCACGACCGCGCCGCATCCGCTAATTTCAAAATGGTGCTGTTCACGTTTGTGTCGATGGTTACAGTCAGCTTGGGTCTCACTGGGAAGAAAGAAAGGAAAGGGCACAGGGGGATATTGAACATACTTGACCCCCACAAAAGGTTCACTGAACCATCTGTGTTTCATATCAACAAAAGCCAGCCGTTGACTGGCCCAGAGGAAATAAGAGACAGCTCATTCATTATTGACTGGCAACTGTATTTTTCCACTAACCCCTTAACTAAATTTAAAAGTAGCTCTTCGCGGCTTAGCTATACCACACCCTTCTTGCCCTAGCATTTACAGGAGCTGTTATTTACAGACACTGCTGAAGCAACATCCTGCATAATTATGGCCTTTCATGCTAATTAATGCCCACCTGTTGCCTCCCCAAAAGAATATTAGATAGCATTGCACATGATCACCAGTTTGCTTAGATGAACGGCTGAGAAAAGAAAATTATTTCTCTCTGAAAGCACCACTGCTTCCCCCACACTGGTGGCATGAACCATTCACCAAATTCTTGGCATGTGCTGTAAACCGCCCCGAGCCTGTCTGCAGAGAGGGGTGGTCTAAAAATTCCATAAGTAAATAAATACTGTCAGTCCCTCACGTGCCCAGTCAAAGATTTCTATACGCCTTTCTTGGCTACCCTTTGCTGACATTTTGTGTCACTTGGACCGTTTCTGCACTGGAGGTTTCATGCTGGGCTGCAGGCTGGAGTTTTAGTCGTGGCAGGTTGCCCCACCTCTTCCTGCACCCACACGGGGGAGCATTTGGCCCGGTGCACCTCATCTGCCCCCAATTTGTGCTCCTGCATGGGAGCTGGGGCCGTGAAGTGCCCAGTGCGTAAACGGTCTTGAACAGCAACCTGGGACTTCTTGCGACCTTTTAAAGCCCTTTAAATTTAAATGGCTAAAGTCCTTTAAATTGAAATTTCTGGTGAAAATTGCCGAGAATGTAATCCTGTACAAACACATAATTCTAAAAGTGATTGGAAGAATTGGTGGGGGTAATTTCCATTTATTCCATCCCATAGGTCAGGGGTAGTCAAAACTGCGGCCCTCCAGATGTCCATGGACTACAATTCCCAGGAGCCCCTGCCAGCGAATGCTGGCAGGGGCTCCTGGGAATTGTAGTCCATGGCCATCTGGAGGGCCGCAGTTGGACTACCCCTGCCATAGGTTCTTGAGGGAGCAATGACCTCAAAAACAAAACTGGGAGGAAGTTAGTGGGCTGCAGAGAAAGAGGGAAAGTCCTGTTCCATTAAATCTGCAGTAGCTGATTATAACCAGTGCTAGATTTGAGCTACAGACACCTCCATTCAAAACTCTTAACCAGCCCAACTGACATATTATGGCAATTAAAACTGGACACACGTTACTTTTACATACACAAAGAGCAAAAGTAATTTTAGAAGGGCAATTATCCTATTCACACCTACTATATGAGTCTCTGGAAGCAAAAGGAGGACTCATCTAGAAATGCAACGGGCAGCCTCCACTAAAGGTAAGTGATCCTAAACGTGACTCTGCACTGAGAGCCCAGTCACACCTGATGCAGAGCTGGGGCAGTATTACCCATTCTTTGAAGGAAGACTTGGAAGAAGCAACCCAGCAAATCATACAGAGTTGCAACTGGGACCCTCCTCTGTGAGAAGGCACTTTGGGCCCTTTTGAGCTAAAAGGAAACTTTATTTTCTCTATTTATTTCTTGTTGGTCAGCAGCAATTCTCCTAAGGTGCACGATTGTGCCTGGGCACATGGTTTTGAAGACTGCATAGAGTCTGTTGAATCTATACTACCTTGAACAATGCATGAGGGTCGCACACTGTAATAAATCTCCCTACAGTGGAAAGCTAGCCTGTTAAGTTGAAGGCTTCTTCCCTGGATTTCTTGCATTTTAGCTGCCTGTGCATGCTTGTTCATCTGTCACACGATTTGATAAATTACTGAATGAACCCCAGCAAAACATGCGAACTAATGTATTTAGTCCGAGCAGAACAGACGCAGTCAAAAATCTCATTTGATCGGCAATGGCTGCTTCACATGTGCGAATCACCAGTCAATGCAGGCGGTGAACAGACGCGCATGGATTCAAATTGAGAATCCAGTTCACACAACCATCTTTTTGTTTTGTTAGACACAACAAACAGCGGCTGATTTTCCAGCAATTCTGGCACACAGAGGTAGTTGCTGGACTGCTCAGAGATATACTGATGGGAATGTGGCAAATTCGAAAAAAATGCAGAATTAAACACCCCCGAATCAATTTTTTTTAAAGGCCTCCCTTCCAGAGGTTTTTTTCTAGCGCTAAGGTGCTGCTTATTTGATCGGAGGTACATGCTGCTTCCTTTAGGCCAAGCAGACGGCATTTCAGAATAGATTTCCCCCTCTTGATCATACGGCTTTCACATACCGTTTTTACCACATAAGAAACGCACTCTGTAGTTTCGGCAGCTTCCATCCGCCTGTTCTGGGCCCCGGCAGAAAAACCTATAATCACGGCCACTTTTGTAGAGAACCTCAGTTGTCAGATTGGCTCCACCCTGTGTGACCACCTGGGATGAAAACAGAAATGCAAATCAGGACGTAATAAAGTGTTGTTTTTTTTAAAGAACAGCCAAATCATCTATCTGCTCAGCAGCATCTATGAGATGATGAAGTAAACAGGAGTTTTGCTTCCTGGTAGGTCAGGATTTCTCAACCAGGGTTTCCTGAAACTCTGGGGTTTCAGACCCGAATACACACACACACACACACACACACACACACACACACACACACACAATGGGTGGGTTAATTATATATATATATATTTTTAAATTCATTAAACATTTATTGGGTGTTATAAGGTAAAGCTAAAGGTATCCCCTGTGCAAGCACCGGGTCATGTCTGACCCTTGGGGTGACGCCCTCCAGCGTTTTCATGGCAGACTCAATATGGGGTGGCTTGCCAGTGCCTTCCCCAGTCATTACCGTTTACCCCCCATTAAGCAAGCTGGGTACTCATTTTACCCACCTCGGTAGGATGGAAGGCTGAGTCAACCTTGAGCCAGCTGCTGGGATCGAACTCCCAGCCTCATGGGCAGAGCTTCAGACTGCATGTCTGCTGCCTTACCACCCTGTGCCACAAGAGGCTCTTACCAACTTCCATACAGTAGCACAAAGGAAACGGCAGGCCGTAGAGAAGGCTGGTCTTCAAATCAGTTTTCATTTTTATTTTCCAGCTGCCAGCTTAATACAAAATTCCCAGAATGGAGTGCGTGAAAATGGCTGTAGGAAGACAAAGCAGCTCACGGTGTCCGTCCTACCTGGATGTCAACAGGGTGGTCGCAGACTTCTGGGTAAGCCGCTTTGAAGTCTAAGAGTCTTTCTCCGCCTTTGGATTTTGCCTTTTCGGGCTTCTCAAACCACTTTGTCCACACGACATCTGGAAAAGGCCATTACCGGGGGAGGAGGGGGTCAGTTATTTTGGAAATAACAACTGTAAGCATTCTGGGCAACACCAAAGCAACAGGCGGTTGCCTCTCACACAAGTCACGACCACATGGCTTTTGGCGACAGCCCGCTTGCTGGTTTCCCTGTAGGTCTGTCAGCTGCTATTTTTGTCGGAAAGGACGCGTTGCCCGGGACGAGGAGGTGAAGGATGGTGGGGTTCAAAGGCTGCTCCACTTAGATTCACAATAGAAATCTGGTCTAACAGCAGGTCAGGCTTAAACTAAGATGCCCTTTCTTTTAAGTGAGCAGCACTCCAGGGCATAGCTAAAGGGCACTCTGCAGAAACACGGCCATGGGAAGGCCATGTTAGAATCATAGAGTTGGAAGGGGCCATACAGGCCATCTAGTCCAACCCCCTGCTCATAGAATCATAGAATCATAGAGTTGGAAGGGGCCATACAGGCCATCTAGTCCAACCCCCTGCTCAATGTTCATAGAATCATAGAATCATAGAATCATAGAATCATAGAATCATAGAATCATAGAATCATAGAATCATAGAATCATAGAATCATAGAATCATAGAGTTGGAAGGGGCCATACAGGCCCTCTAGTCCAACCCCCTGATCAATGTTCATAGAATCACAGAATCATAGAATTGGAAGGGGCCATACAGGCCATCTAGTCCAACCCCCTGATCAATGTTCATAGAATGACAGAATCATAGAGTTGGAAGGGGCCATACAGGCCCTCTAGTCCAACCCCCTGATCAATGTTCATAGAATCACAGAATCATAGAGTTGGAAGGGGCCATACAGGCCCTCTAGTCCAACCCCCTGATCAATGTTCATAGAATCCTAGAATCATAGAATTGGAAGGGGCCATACAGGCCATCTAGTCCAACCCCCTGCTCTACGCAGGATCAGCCCTAAGCATCCTATCTCCTCTGCTGCTATAAAACCTTTAACTGTTTTGTTTTCCCCAGGCTCTCCATCCGACACAGCTACCCTAAGCAAACAATTATTTACAAAAATTATTATGTTGATTTAGAATGTAAGGAAGCAGCTCAAGTCAGCCTGGTGCAAAGACAGCGAAAAGGTGGAGGCCGATAAAGAAAAGAGTTATCAAAAGGAGACGAACTGTCTTCCTGAGAAAGGAAAAAGTCATTGTGAGGCTTTTTAAAAAGTTTAGAAGAATGATAATTGGGAGTAGGTGTGGGGAACAGGGATCCTCTGGAAGTTGATACCATGAAGAAGAAAGAAAGAAGGAAGAAGGAAGAAGAAAAATAAGAGTTGGTTCTTATATGCCGCTTTTCTCTACCTGAAGGAGTCTCAAAGCGGCTTACAATCCCCTTCCCTTTCCTCTCCCCACAACAGACACCCTGAAAGGTGGGTGGGGCTGAGAGAGCCCTGAGATTACTATTCGGTCAGAACAGCTTTATCAGTGCCGTGGCGGGCCCAAGGTCACCCAGCTGGCTGCACGTGGAGGAGCGGGGAATCAAACCTGGCCCGCCAGATTAGACGTCCGCACTCCTAACCACTGCACCAAGCTGGCTTCCACACCAAACTGGCTCTGTACCAATGATGAATGGTACAGGGAGTCAACACAAAGAAATTATTGGTTCTCGCTCGCAAAGCTTAGAAACAGACAATTAAAATGACTGGCCATAGGTTTGGGATAAACAGAAGGATGCATTCTTTCAGGTAACAAGCAACTCAAACTATCGAATTATTTACTACTATAAATAAAGCCCATTGCACTTTTAAATGCAATGGGCACTGCAGGCTGGAAGGGGCTGTAGAAGGGGAGGCCTCTCCGCCAGCCCCCTCCCGCCCCAGCCTCCCTGCTTCTCAGCTGGGGAAGGAGCTGGGCAGGCGCATCTGTGACGTACCGGCCCAACTCCTTCCCCAGCTGCAAAGGGCTGTTTCGCCCTTTCCCCTTCCCCCATTCTAGGTTTTTAAAACCTAGAAACATTTTTAAAAATGTTAAAACCTAGAAACAGCGTTGTAACACAATCACTCCTTTTTTAAAACCTAGAAACAGCGTTGTAACACAATCACTCTTTTTTAAGGCATATTTTTCAGAATGGGGGAGGGAGGGAAGATGGCAATGAGGAGGCGTGGGTCATGCCCAAATGACTAAAAATGGCGGGCACAGGGAAAAACCAATTGCAGGCATTTCCACATTGGGCAGCCCCAAATTAGTCCCCATTAAACCCCATTTGAAAATATGAAATCCAGTGTCCTGGGGATTCCTTTCCTTTGTCAAGTGAGGGGGCAACTCGGGACTGCGCCTGAAGAAGCAAATTTTAGTGTGGAAACAGACGAAAAGTTCAACCCTTTAAAACTGCAAACCTGAACTATATCCCTAGTGCAGAAACAATCTGAGCCACTGGAGAGTGGCCATCAGTGTCCCTCCAGAGCATCAGAACTATGAGTTAAATGCCCAGTCTGCCCCTGCTCAGAAATAAGGGAAATCCATACAAATCGTGTACAACGGTGCTGTTCACAAGTTCCATCTCGTGGAAACCGATCCTTGCTTTGTGGGATTGTTGCCACCAGTAATGCTTTAATCTCCTCTCGTCCGCAAGGGAGAGGAAAAGTTTCCGCACTGCCTTGAGACGCTGATGCACATACATTCTCTCCCTCTTGGCGAAGAAGCATTTATAAAAAAAGAAGAAGAAAAAGTCTCACCTTGAACCCACTCACTGGTCGAAGAGACGTTGAAATGTTCTCCGTTCTCCGCCTGAAATAGTTTGAATACTTTGGCTACAGCTGACCCTCTGAATCCTGCAAAAGAGCGCAAAGAGCTTACCAAGGGTAATTGAAAGGGGCTGTCAAGAATGTGACCTTTTTGTCTTTCGCGGAGGTTTAGGGAACGTTTTATAAGTACCTGCAAAATTTCAAACACATGTGCTAGATCTTGGCACCGGTCCCTATGTTCGTTATGGGAGCTTTACTCCCGGCTGGGAAAGACTGTGAAGATCAGCCAGAGAGAAGGGAAAACAGGAGTTTCACTCTGCCCATTATTGCTAGCGAACATCAGAATGTCTTTCTGCAAATCCCCAAAGCCTATGGCAGGCGGTACCCATCTTCTGACGTAAGAAACCACTGCTGTTTCTGCAGAGCTTCCGTGTGGGTTCTCTCAAGGAATATTGCAGGGCAGGAGAATTTCCTAAAATTCAGAATCTGGCCATCCAAAGCTTTCTGGCAGCATTTGGAGAGAAACAGTTTGGCAGTCTGGATGTGAAAGAAAAGCAGTGTGGCTTCAGATGGGCTTAGGGGGGGCGTAACCCTGTTTAGGATTGCACTGCAAGGTAGGTGAGGCTGAGAGAGCTCTGAAAGAACTGTGATTGGCCTAAGGTCCCCTAGCTGGCTGCATGTGGAGCAGTGGGGAACTGAACCCAGTTCTCTGGATTAGAGCCCGTCCTCTTTAACCCACCTGGCTTTGAAGCCCATTGAATTCAATGGACTTAATCCAAACTCTCTTTGGATTGCACTGATGGATCTCCTAATTTTGAGATTCTATTTCTAAGAATTACCTTGGTATTCTATGTGGTCCTCAACTGAAGAAGAAGGGGTCCCCTTTACAGTAATGAAACTCCAGGGGTGTCTAAAAGGTGAAAATAACACGTTAGCATATTATTCTGCATACATTCAGGTGCTGTCTTAGACAGGGTGCATTTCATAGTTTTCCAACCCGATTAACTCATGAGAATATCCGATTTATATAAAGCTAGGTCTATCTTTCCAGCTTGGTTCTTCCCAGTCAAGATAAATCGAAAGGCAGATGTTTTTCCCCAATTCTATTTCCAATGTACTTTTTCTGTTCAAAACTGGATGCCAGTTTAACCAAATCTTGTAAATACCTCCCTGACATAAGATTTTAAAAATACAAACTTGGGAGGAAGCACATTAAATTTAGTCGGTTTGCTCGTTTGGATGACCAGGATCGTGAAAAACTCAGAAGCAGAGCTCTGTAAAACGAACTCATAAAAAAAAAAAAACCTGGAAAATATTTGGCTGCCTTCTCTATTCTGGCCTTCAAAATGATCCAGTTTGGCAACACACTGCAATGATGAAAGCCTTTTGTACAAAGAGTGTCGTGGTGGGAATTTATAGGGGGATTCCGTATTATTGATTAGCTGGCAAAAGACTTTTAAAGGGGCTCAGAGTGGGCCTAGGCCCTGCCAAGTCCTGGAAGTGTATGAGTCAGAGCTGTGGTTCTAATAAACCTCGGGAGAGTTATACATGTTCATTGCTGCTTTCGATAGCAGTTGGTATTTCTCAGGCCCGCAACTAAAAGTCGCTCCCAACCCCTTGAAACCACGGATACACATTTGACCAGGACTAAGGAAACAACATGCTCCATCTTTAGACGCGGCTTTCTGCAAATGTCATCGGCAAGGCAAATATGACGACAGGTTTTATGATCACCAATGATCTCTCTCCCCCCCCTCCCCTTCCCCATTCTAGTTATCTGCCTATTTAAAGCTCAGGGTCCCTTCCAGAATAAAAAGCCAACAACCTGTTTCCTCCAAGAGAATCAGAGCCCGAGAGCACCTTTAAGACCCACAAAGATTGATTCAAGGCGTGAGCTTTCGAGTGCATGCACTCGAAAGCTCACGCCTTGAATAAATCTTTGTAGGCCTTAAAGGTGCTCTTGATTTGGTTGTGCTGCTACAGATGTTTCCTCCAAGGTTTTCTTTGATGGTGGGAAGGGAACAGGAGTCTATCCAGTCAGCCTCCTTGAAAGAGGAGGTTTGATCTGAATGAACATGTTCCCCCAACCACAGCTTGTCCTTATGGGGGTTGGAGGGTGGGGATGGCCAGGGCAGGAAGACAGACCTGGTTGCCCAGGCTGGATGAGGCCAAGGCAGGAACCGTTTTGCAGTCTGGGCAGACACATGGGAGCCGGCCCGGCCCTGTTTTCTGCCTGCCTGCTGTACTGAACGGCAGTGGAGCTGAAATTGCCCTCCTTGATGAGGACTGCAATGCTGAAGGTCTGTCCAGGATACAGAAATGTCAAGTTATAGCCCCATGCAAGACAGCCCTACAGAGCTTCTAAGGGAAACGTCTCAGACGTGAGCCAGGAGCTTCCCCTGAAAATGCCTTGTGCATGCCACACGGCTGCCAAAACCAGCAAACAGGCAGGACAAGCTTTAGGACAAGGCATCAGGGAGGGCCACCTGACCCACGCTGCCCTATCGGGGTAAAGAGGCTGACGCGGCTGCTTTTTTTCTCCTTTGGCAAAGATCGGCGGGTGGCACTCGGCAAGAATCCCCACCCAACGTCCTTCCGCCTGCCAGTTCAAGCTCCAATTTGGCCCCCGGCCCTGATGCTCAGGACTTATAATAAAAGAGTCCTTGCCTTCCTCTTTAAATTATCTAATGAGCTGCTGAAAACTCCGCGGAGCGCGAAGGGAAACTTTTGCAGCGCAGACGGCCTTGGTGCTCCCGGGTGCGTGGAATTACTGAGGCCACAGGAAGGATACAATGCAGCTTCTGTGTGCAAAGCCCTGGCACGGCCGGCGCCTACCTAAAACCGAGGTGGAGGAAATGCTTGCTGCCCAGCTTGGTCATCACTTTCCGCGCTGAATCATCCAGGCTCTGGGATCCTTCGTCGTTCACCGCGACGGACAAGATCATGCCGTCCTCCACGGCGTTCAAGTAGCGGACCAGGCGGAGGCTTTCACCTTTGTGTTTGTAGGTGTCGAATCTAATGGGTGGAAGGAGGAGGAGCTGTTTAGGAGCAGCACAAGGTGCACAGCACCCATTTATTCATTCAGGAGATTTATACTCCGCTGGTCTCCCCAAGGAGTACCCTAAAGCAGGGGTAGTCAACCTGTGGTCCTCCAGATGTCCATGGATTACAATTCCCATGAGCCCCAGTCCATCTGGAGGACCACAGGTTGACTACCCTTGCCCTAAAGTGTTCACCGCCTTGTCCTCTTCTCCACTTTGTTCTCACAGCCCCCACACTGTGACCTAGATGAGACTGGCCCAAGGTCACCCGCCCAAGGACTAACCCTGGTTAGCTCACACTGTTTAGCAATTGAGATCTGATGCAATCAGGCAAGCCTGGAGCCTCCATGTTAGGGCAAAATGCATCACTGGTGCTGTCCAAATTAACAGAGCAAAATATAAGCAAGGAATTTTACAATCTGCGTATCCCCTGGTCATATCACCTAGAATCATAGAATCATAGAGTTGGAAGGGACCTCCTGGGTCATCTAGTCCAGCCCCCTGCACTATGCAGGACACTCACATCCCAATCGCTCATCCACTGTCACCTGCCACCCCCTTGAGCCTTCTCAGAATCAGCCTCTCCATCAGATGGCTCTCCAGCCTCTGTTTAAACATTTCCAAAGATGGAGATCAATGTTTAACTTTATGCGTAGGTGTATAAAGTAATCAACTCCCGCCCAATCGGGAAACCCTTCCAAGGCCATCAAGAAACCCAAGGCCGCCAAGAAACCCCAGTGTTTCACGAAAGCCTGGCTGAGGAAGCCTGCTCTACACTACACTATCCCGCTGGACAGAAAAGAGTGAACTCTTCAGGAGCCAGCGGATAAGTCCTGAGCGTAGAACGTGGAACTACTCAGCTCCCATTACCTCATCCAGATTTTCTCCACTGTTGGCCATGCAAAATTCTATTCCCTCAGCTTCTGAGAACCTAAACAACACGCAGGGATTTGCAGACATTTATTTTGCACCCTCTTAAGAGCCTCTTGTGGCGCAGAGTGGCAAGGCAGCAGACATGCAGTCTGAAAGCTCTGCCCATGAGGCTGGGAGTTCGATCCCAGCAGCCGGCTCAAGATCGACTCAGCCTTCCATCCTTCCAAGGTCGGTAAAATGAGTACCCAGCTTGCTGGGGGGTAAACAGTAATGACTGGGGAAGGCACTGGCAAACCACCCCGTATTGAGTCTGCCATGAAAACGCTAGAGGGCGTCACCCCAAGGGTCAGACATGACTCGGTGCTTGCACAGGGGATACCGTTACCTTTACTTTTATTTTGCACCCACTCTCAAACTAAGGGGGTAAACCCCGCAAGACGCCTGACACAACTCACCTATCGGAATGGATGACCGATCCCGTCTTCGGGTCAATCACGTGGACAATGAGGCCACGATGCCCCCAGCTTCGCTCAAAATAGTAGCCGCCTTCCTGCAAACCACCGGGGTTCAAGGTCTTGTTGAGGAACGTCCAGGAGAGCTTCTTCTCACCGTGGACCTCAAGAGTCCCGCCTCTGCCGACCCCGATGTACTTCCGGCCGAAGTAATCGTCCGGCTGGATGCCGTCATCCGCTCTAAGGAGTGAAAATTGATCCTGGTCGTTTGGGGAGCTCCCAAGAGAGGGGAGAGCCGAATGCCCTTTCAATGGCCCTGAGCTGATATTTCCATGTCTTTAAAAAAATTATGCAGGCTCCACAGGGCTAATTTTCAAAATTATGGGGGGGGGGGGATCTGTTTAATTACATACCGTCCGTACAGGATGATTGTCAGGTCACTCCGAAAAGGACAGCTTTTGCTCCCAACATGCATCTCTCCGCCGTTTTCTATCCGAATGTGTCGGGTGCGCAGAACAATGGGGCCTGTGTTGTCTTTAATCGTCAGCTTTCCTAACAGAGGGGAAAAAACACGGAATTTTTGTTTGTTTGCTCGGCCTAAGGACCCTCACCGCGGCGCTGAAATCAAGGGGCATTTTTTCCGGCAACTTGGCTCTGTGTTTTCTCAAAAGGCCAAAAAAGGGACCCAATTTCTTTGGAATCCATAAAATCCCATCTCAAGCCCTTTCTCGTTTAAAAAAAAGAAAAGAAAAAGACCCCGTCCAGTTCGTTTAAAATGTTTTTGGAAATAAAAGCAAAGCTCTGCCTATTTCCTAAGGCTATGCCTTTTCCACCAGAATTCAACAGGAGTCCAATCGAGCAAAACAAACATTTGCAGCAAAAGCTGTCATGAGTCAGAGCTCACCTGCTTAAATGCGTGAAAGGAAGAGGAAGGGAGCTCTGACTCACAGCAGTTTATGCTGGAATAAATAAATGCTGTCCGTCTTTAAAGGGCCACTGGGCTCCTGTTTGATTTTCTTTCTTTTTTTTTACGCAGGTGCTTTCAAGGACAGGTAGAAACACCCTGAAAATCCAGTTTTTATTTCAAAACCTACGTCTATAATCACGTACAAGGACAGCACCATGTTAATCATGATGGCTCCTTTCTATTCCCGCTGAATGCAACAGGCTTAGGAGGGGGATCATGATGTTTAGGACCGCACTTTTAAGAGACACTGTGTCCGTACGGCATCAGATCTCTGCACTAAGAAACAATGACAGCCAGCTTGGTGTAATGCAGGGGTAGTCAACCTGTGGTCCTCCAGATGTCCATGGACTACAATCCCCATGAGCCCCTGCCAGCATTAGCTAACGCTGGCAGGGGCTCATGGGAATTGTAGTCCATGGACATCTGGAGGACCACAGGTTGACTAAGAGTGGCGGCTTCGAATCTGGTGAGCCAGGCTTGATTCCCCGCTCCTCCACGTGCAGCCAGATGGATGGCCTTGATATTGTCACAGCCCTGCTAGTGCTGTTCTCCTAGAGCAGTCTTGTCAGAGCTCTCTCAGCCTCACCTCCCTCACAGGGTGTCTGTTGTGGGGAGATGAAAGGAAGGCAACTGTAAGCCGCTTTGAGACTCCTTCGGGTAGAGAAAAGCATCGTCTGGAAGACTTGGAACAAGGCATCAACAACTTGGCTTACCTCCATTGGTGATGAGGATGGAATGGACAGTGGCAGAGGAAGCTAACAGGAGCTCTTGGCCCTGGCTGATGTTGACGAAATTATCTTCATCGTGCCCAGGGTTCCAGAGTTTCAGTTGTGGGTCCAGATCAGGGCAGGATGAGGCCATTGCTGTCACGACACAAAAAATAAGGAGTTAATAATAATGGACACATAAAGCTGCCTTATACCAAGTTAGGCCCTTGTATTAACTCCTCCAGATTTGGTGCGACATGTCACTCTGGTCTACTCTGACTGACAGTGTTTGTCTAAGACAGGGGTAGTCAACCTGCAGCCCTCCAGATGTCCATGGACTACAATTCCCATGAGCCCCTGCCAGCGAACACTG
The DNA here is from genome assembly GCF_049243985.1 of Paroedura picta. Lineage (NCBI taxonomy): Eukaryota > Metazoa > Chordata > Lepidosauria > Squamata > Gekkonidae > Paroedura > Paroedura picta. The sequence goes on from NC_135386.1 coordinate 10,191,022, forward strand.
GCAGGGGCTCATGGGAATTGTAGTCCATGAACATCTGGAGGACCACAGGTTGACTACCCCTGGACCCTGGAAAGTCCCTTCCATGACTCTCTGATTCAATTACCATGAGGGGAAAGGGAGAGATTTAATGAGGCAAAATGTAATTTTGCAAAGAACTTTGTGCAATCTGGGTAAGGCATAAAAGCCTATCTAGGCTATCCCAGAAACGAAATATCAGACAGGGAGTGCCTGGTTTGAACTAAAAGAGGCCAGTGTACTTTGGCAGAACATTGACAGCACAGACTGGGGCTCAGCCTTCCGTACGTCTCCCAGCTCCATGGGGAACTAATTTTATTTATATGGCTATTTATCCTCCACCGCTCCAAACAACTGCTTGAAGCAGCTTATAAATACCAAAAAGAAGAACTAAAACCCAAATTTCAAAGCATGCCTAAATAATTTCAAAGCAATTCTGCAAATCCAATTGATAAGCAGTAAAGCCAATCCAGCCAACATGTTAAAAAGAGCGTTAAAATACAACAACCTGGCAGTGGAATAATCTTCTTTCAGCGCACTTGAGGAATTATTAGAGAGTGGATTTGGCCATTTCACACAGTAAAATCCAGTGGCTAGCTAACTTTGAAAATGCATCCTTCAATGTGTGCAAAAGCGCCATATATATGCAAACACTCAATCAGTAGCACAAAATGCCTATAAAAAATTATCACAAGCCTTTCTTGCTGAAACTCGGGGGGAATTACAGAACTGTAAAAACAATGCAATAAAAGTCCACTATAACAGGGGTAGTCAGCCTGTGGTCCTCCAGATGTTCATTGACTACAATTCCCATGAGCCCCTTCCAGAAAACGCTGGCAAGGGCTCATGGGAATTGTAGTCCATGGACATCTGGAGGGCCGCAGTTTGATTACCCCTGACCTACAATAAAGAATGCCGTAGAACTGGATGATGTTATTACAGAGGAACAAAATGAAAACATGAAATATATAAATAAACAGCATGGGCTGGAGGGCGAAGGGGGGTCAAACTACCTAAGTGTTTTTGCAGACAATGAAAAGCTCATAACCATCAAAGCAGGCCCTAAAAGCACTAGCAAAACAGGCCAAGATAATGAATCTGAAAAGATGAAGTCTAATTTATTTTCTTTCCTCCCTCTTCTGGCGTATCTTCAATGACTGCACGCAGGGGTGGCCAAGCTGTGACTCTTCATGGACTGCAATTCTCAGTCCAAGCATGGTGCTGGCAGGGGCTGATGGGAATTGTAGTCCCTGGGCATCTGGAGAGCCACAGTTGGCCACCCCTTGCCACCATCAGATATTTAGGGGAAAGGGAAGGACATAACTTGATGTTCCTTCAAAAAAGAGCGAGGTGACCCCACCGTTCATATGTATAAGCCTGTTTTTCCCAAATTGTTTGAGTAACACCAACCACAAAACACAGCCAAGCTTCTAGGGCATTTTGGAACCCGAGGTAGAAAATCTAAAAGGGATATATTGTTAATAGGTTAGTTGTCATGCTGAGCCTAAAATCTGCTGCTGCGGTATGCATAATAACTGGACTACGTCTGAAGTGAAGTTGTTATTTTAAAATCCACCAACTGACCCTCGCTACCTTGAAATCTCTCCGAAATGAAAATCACATTCCGTCAAATAAAGGGGAGCCAATAGGGATCTATTTTCCATTTTAAATATTTTCCAGCTTCCATACTCCGGAAATTCTTTGACTGACAGAGCATTGGAGCATCTTTATTTTCTGATATTTTCTGATATTTTAGCCAGTGGAAGGATCATCTGAGAATGCTAAAGAAAACTCTCTCTGTCTGCATCCAGTTCCCTGTCACATTCCATAAAAAGGAAAACACTGACTGAAGGGGGCCATTGGAGATGGTCATTCTCCCAGGGTCCCTCTGTAGCATATCCATGGCTGTCCTTTTTGCTGGAGCAACCAAATTTAAAGGAGGCCTAGATTCCAACATCTTGAACCAGAGAGACTTTCCCTAGGTGTAGCAGCTTGCTTTTCAGGGCTGTAAAGGCCACACCCACCACGGTTCTCTTCTTTGGCACAAAATAATGGAGGAGCTTTTCTCTCGTGTGTGTGAAGTCTCTCTGCAGGCCAAGTTCTGGCGCCCCTCAAACAGCACATAAACTTAAGAAATTAACGAAAATTCTGAGACTTCCGCTGAAGCTAGCAAGGTCTTCATATGATCCAGGGGTAGTCACAACCTGTGGTCCTCCAGATGTTCATGGACTACAATTCGATGAGCCCCTGCCAGCATTTGCTGACAGGGGCTCATGGGAATTGTAGTCCATGAACATCTGGAGGACCACAGGTTGACTACCCCTGCTCTAACTTGTCTTTAGAGAATAGTCTGGAGTATATTTTGTGATGTGGTTTGTTATGAGAACAAAGTGGAGAAGAGGACTAGGTCGTGAACACTTTAGGGCAGGGGTAGTCAACCTGTGGTCCTCCAGATGTCCATGGACTACAATCCCCATGAGCCCCTGCCAGCGTTTAACCATAATCTATGGTTAATCAGTGGAATTAATTGCTCATGTGCTGGCAGGGGCTCATGGGAACTGTAGTCCATGAACATCTGGAGGACCACAGGTTGACTACCCCTGATATAATCTATGGTTAATCAGTGGAATTAATTGCTCATGTGCTGGCAGGGGTTCATGGGAATTGTAGTCCATGGATATCTGGAGAGCCACTGTTTCGCCACTTGGGTCTAGATGAATCTTTGACACGCAAAGTAATTATGCATGAAAATAATTCTAAACAACAGCTACCAGGGACCACTGACAGACACTAGACAACTTCATCAAGTTCAGCTTGGTAGCTTCCAGTGGAGTCTGCCTAGAAAACTGATCCCTGAACTTGAGGGACCATCAACATGACCTGGAGAATAAATTCAAGGTTATGGGACCCTTGTCAAGTGGGATGGTTGGCTTATAAAAATTCGCTGGAGAATCCTGACTCCGCTTTCAGGGGGAGGTTCACAGATGTGCAGAACAGAAGGAATGATGTCACTGGCCCACCATAGAAGGAAATTGAAGCAAATATTTCCAGCACTAGGGGATTTACCTTACCCAACAGCTGATGGCCAAGACATTTTGCTTAGAAAGCAAATAAAAGAACCAAGGAGGGGATGGGGTCAGGGTCAGTTTCATAGGACACATCTCCAAACCTCTCCACTGCCCCCTCCTCTACACATCTGTTCCTATCACAGGTTAAATTTCAGCCCCAGCTGTGAATTTCCTTGTCCTTTTGCACTTGGGTCTGATTCCACCTCTCCTCCGTCACTGCTCCAAGGCTTCCATCAGCATTGACATTTTTGCTTCTTGATTAAAACTCTCTGAGGACCGAAAGGGCTTTAATTGTAGCTTTAGACAGCTGTAGGGCTGTCACCTGGAATCCAGCACAACAGCTACCTTTGGAAAGTCCGTAGAAACAAGGGTCAGTACAGTCTGGGCACTGGTACAGAGAAGCAGAAAATGAGGCAGGGAGATGGCAGCGGAGAATATGCTACTACTACAGATGTTTTCCCCCAAGGGAAAAGAAAGGTGCTAATACTCAAATAGAAGGTTTCCTTCTCAGGACTTGGGAGAGCTCCTTCCAGAGCTGCTGATACTTATTACCAGTTGAGGCTGTTGGAATATGCAAGATCTAGCGTGCACAATTGAACAGCATGCATAAAAAATACAAGGGGCATCAGAGGAGACGTGTAGTTAGCATATTTAGATCAGGAACTTCCTGGTATTTTTCAGATAATCTCCTCCTGGGTCCTCAGTGGCTCAAATGGAGACATAGATGAAGAAGAACTGTTAGTCAATTAGATTCAAATGAGTAGCTGTGTTGGTCTGAAGTAGCACAATAAAATCAGAGTCCAGTAGTCAATTAGTCAACGAGTCGATTAGACTGTTGAGATTCTCTCTCCCTTTTTACAAAGTTGTTTCAGTTCTCAATAAAGCTACTTATTCTCTATGCAGCCAGTGCTCTGCTCCTTAGCATGCTTAAACTCTTCCAGCAGGGTTCTTAAGGTAATTGCCCCCTTCTTCTCAGTTGTAGCTAGGGCTGAACACTCCGATGCAGTTCGGACACTTTGGCAATCGCAGCCAGAGGCAGCCAGAGCTGTGCGCCAACGCCGCCCTTCCCTTCCGTGCCACAGCGCTGGCAGCCTTGGCCTTCAGCGATCGCTGAAGGGTCCGAACCACACCTCCGAACAGCCCTAGTTGTAGCGTCCGAACAGCCCTAGTTGTAGCCTCCCACTCAGATAGAAAGGTAGTTAAGAACCTATCTTTGTCTATCCTCTTTCCTACCAGATATATTAATTCCTAAATAAAACTTTAACTACTCTTTAATCAGGTTGTGTACCATTACACTGTTGATTAATCTGCCAATAGAGGTTATGGCGGCCCGGATTAAGCACATCTCTGATTAAAGGTGGAAAGATCACCAGAGGCTCTTGGCACAAGCAGGCAAAAACAAAGGAACAAAGATGGCGGCCTCCTCTCTAATCTGGAGAGAACAAACGAAGAGTCCCATTCTGGATCAAGTTGTGAAGAGGCACCTGAATTCTCCATGGCCCTGGCCCCGAAGTAACTATTTATTGAGACAACGAGGTCATTTCCATGGAGTTGCCCAACCACTTACCCTTGCGTTGAGCCAACAGCACAAACAGAAGCAAAACAAAGCCGGCTTCCATGGACATCTTGGGATGAGATGCTCTCTTCAATATTCTTGATCCTCCAAAGACCTGCAAAGAAATGGGGACAGAAGAAACCATTTCGTAATTTAGTATTTGTTTCATGCAAAAATAGCACCAAGGGATGGAATGCTCTGATGATCTACTGATCAAGTCATTCAGGTCTCCAAGCTGGCTTCACCCGCCCACTTCCCCTTTAAAGCGAGATTAACCTAGCATCGCTTAGCTTTATCAGCATACACAGAAAGGAATCTCCCAAAACAGCACCATAATCCCAATAAATGCACTTGTAAGCATGTAAGCAATAGCGCTGGAGGTAGTTGAATTCACATGTTTACATGGTTAAAAAAAAAAAAAGCTTGATGAAAATTATACAGAGATTCAAATTTTAGAAACTGGTGCTGGTTTTACAGTACGTAGCTCATCACCCACAGTGTGACCCCCAAAGTTATTTGAGCCTCACTCACCAGGCTCAAATGAACTGGTGAACGCATAATAAAAACACAACACGGAAGCTTTCTTTCTTCTTTGTCAACAGATCGCTTTTATTAATTCAGCAAAACGGCGAAGAAATACAGCGGAGAAACAAGCCAGAGTGTGCTGTGCAGACAGGGATGTAAATCTGAGGTCTCATCCCCCCCCCCCTGCAAATTTACAAATGCTTCACCCATTGGATATATAATCGGTCCTTCGGGTCTGGGATTGCTGCCCAAATTCTAACCGAGACATACATGCTTTGGGGCAGAATCAACACCGGTGCCCCCAAGAAGGCGAGATGCCAGCAGGCGTTAAGCGATGCCAGAAATGATGGAGGAAACGGGTAGGAAAGTTCTGAAGGCAGTTTTGCATTCAGAGTTCCTATAGTTTAATAGAATTGTGTTGGAACTCACCGCGGGACTGATGTTTTAAGAGTGTTGATGTTGCGTGAGCCAAGGATGTCATAACACGGCTTTCCTGCAATTACCCTCAAGCGCAACGGCCAGAGTTAACAGCCGAGGTGGGCCGGTTTTTGGGTATAGCTAATTTTGGGTTGGGCTTGACTGACGCTGCCATCCTTGCAGACAAGCGCCTCTTTTGGCAACGCTAAAACCGAGCCCAAGTGGGCACCACAAATCGAGTCCGAGGGGGCGCCCTTCTGGTGCGAATCGCAGGAGAGGTGGTATGTAGGAACCTGGGTGAGCATAAGAACCTGCCACAAAACCAAAGCTAGATCAGGGAAATGTCCTTCCCACCCTTTGCTACCTGGACTCCATTCATGGGGTACACAAGTGACTCAACCTGCAACCTTGTACAGTTGTGCTCAAGTCAACTGCAGGCCTCTATTTTGCTGAGCCAGGGAGCAGACAAAAGTGTATTGAATAGAATCATAGAATCATAGAGTTGGAAGGGGCCACACAGGCCATCTAGTCCAACCCCCTGCTCAACGCAGGATAGAATCATAGAATCATAGAGTTGGAAGGGGCCACACAGGCCATCTAGTCCAACCCCCTGCTCAACGCAGGATCACCCCAAAGCATCCTAAAGCAGAGTTACCAGCTCCAGGTTACCAGCTCCAGGTTGGGAAATTCCTAGAGGTTTAGAGGAAGGGACTTTAGCAGAATACAAGATCATGCAGTTCAACTTCCAATGCAACCATCTCCTCCAGGGAACTGTTGTCCGCATACAGACTGTGGGAGATCCCCAGGCCTCGCCTGAAGGTTGGCAACCCTAATTGGATAGACATGCACAGTGGAACATGGGTCTGAGCCCTCCTTCTCCTGTCTGGAATGTCACTAGCCTCTAGTGTCTATTCATAGAATCATAGAATCATAGAATCATAGAATCATAGAATCATAGAGTTGGAAGGGGCCAGACAGGCCATCTAGTCATAGAATCATAGAGTTGGAAGGGGCCGTACAGGCCATCTAGTCCAACCCCCTGCTCAACGCAGGATCAGCTCTAAGCATCCTAAAGTGTGTATCATTCGTCTGGAGGCTCCCATGCGCTTCAATTGTTTATTCACAGTCACTGACCAAGAGATACAAATCCAAAGAAAATTATATGAAGGGTTAAAATCAGGTCAATCCTCTACAGGAGAATTTTAAACGCTGAGAGTTTTCAAAACAGTATATTACAGAATCTCCCAATTTTTAAAAATCTATTAAAGATATGCAGAGAAAATAGACAAGGCATTAGCCCCGTTATTTTGTATTCTGCTGGTTACTCAGGCGAATTTGTCTATCTTGCTTGGATGGGTGATGGACAAAATCAGCTTGAGGCATGGTTTCCTCAGAGCGTAGGGGCAGTCTGCTAGAATTGAAATTAAAGGACCTTGTGGTACATCTTTGTATAATTTGCTTTTCCCATGCCACAGTCTGACAATCCACGTCACAGAGAGTTTTTTTTTTAATGCCATCCCATATACAGAGGGATCTACTTCCCAAAACCAGAACAATTTAATCAAGCCTGCCGTAGCTCTACCCAATGTTATGCAATATTTCCCCCATCAGTTTCACTTGTAAAAAACCAGGCGCCCGAAGAGGTGATAGGTATTTCATATAAACCTGTTTTGATGCCCTCTCATGTTTATTCTGGAAGATCAAAGAACCCCTTGGTGGGACTGCACAATTAATTTAGTCCCAGATTGGTAGGAAAGTACTGAATGCAATCTAGAGAGCCAGCTTGGTGTAGTGGTTAAGAGCAGTGGCTTCTAATCTGGGTTTGATTGCCCGCTACTCCATATGCAGCCAGTTGGGTGACCTTGGACTCATCACAGCCCTGATAGTGCTGTTCTAACTGAGCAGCCCTGTCAGAGCTCTCTCAGCCTCACCCACCTCACAAGGTGTCTGTTGTGGGGAGAGGAAGGGAAGGTGATTGTAAGCCACTTGGAGACTCCCTCTGGTAGAGAAAAGCGGCATATAAGAACTAACTCTTCTTCTTCTTCTCCTGTCCTTCCCATAACCCTTTTGTTTTATTGTTAGGGGTTTGCCATGACTCTACCAGTTGCATGAAATAGGTCTTGTGAAAGCTTCTCCTGTTGATTTCACACAGGGCCCCTAGCTGCTACCAACAAAACCACTCCATTTCCTGGGAGCCTAATTTTGAATTCCTGGGCCTGGCAGCAGTGCTGAAAGGGCACGGCCATTAAATAAATGCATTTATATAAATGAAATAATTATTTTCCCAATAAGACTTCGATTGAAGGAAGCTTAAATGAAGACCAGGGGCATTTATCACACGGTCTCCTCGAGTCAAAAAGAGTTTGAGAATATTTTCCTGCTGCCAAAAACTGTCTGAGTCCAGGGCCCATTCCGCACGCATGGGATAATGCACTTTCAATGTGCTCTGGCAGCTGGATTTTCCAGTGCAGAACAGGATAATCTGCTTCTAAAGTGCATTGAAAGCGCATTATCTCTCGTGTGCAGAATGGGCCCAGGAGGCACATGGAAGTGGAGAGCCATTGCATTCGGACTGCACCTCAACAGCCTCCCGATTAATAAGCTTTATTGCAAAGGAATCCCTTCTACCTACAAACAGTCAGATTTAATTTTTGCCGTACACAAGAGAACTAACACAACTGCAACTGTAAAGAAACTTTCGTTCCATCCACTGCTTGGAAGGCTGAAATCCAGCAGGTGCAGCAGAGTGATGGAGAAAAGCAGCCCCCCCCCCACCACCACCAAAAAAAAAAGAAGCATGCTTTATCAGGCAACCGGCACTGTGCAAAATCTCAAAGGTCAGTCCGATTCCAGCAGCAAATTCTCTTCTGGGCAAGGAAAGCTTCTTTGCTTAGCCGTTAAAAGCCGTTTGGCAACAGCGAACGGGATCTACATCTCTCGTTCTGGCAGGACACACGCTTTGCTTTTTTTTTTTTCTTTTCAAAAACACCAAAACGATTCCCAGCTGCTGGGAGACTTCCAAGGAGCAAATATTAGCAGACAATGCTAAAAGTAGATACAGGAAGTCCTTAGTCAGACACTGATCCAGCTGCCCGCTGTAGGTGTCAATTCCCTCACATAATTACTGTGGAGACAGCCTCCCATCCCTCCTTCCTCCCGAAAACTAGTTTAGCGGCTTTAGAAAGGGTCTTGAAGCTCTAATGCAGGGGTAGTCCAACTGCGGCCCTCCAGATGCCCATGGACTACAATTCCCATGAGCCCCTGCCAGCGAACGCTGGCAGGGGCTCATGGGTATTGTAGTCCATGGACATCTGGAGGGCCACAGTTGGACTACCCCTGCTCTAATGAGTCTAATTTGTTCGTATATAGTCTCTGTTGGTGGGAAAACAAACTTCTGGGCCTCTTCAACCTGAATAAAATTACCAAAAGTAACCAAAGGTTGTACATATGTGCTCGCTTGGCATAATTTAGGGAGCATCCCTAAGTGAGAGCTACTCTGAATCCTGCTCAAGTCTATTCAGGGGCTCTTACCTCCAGGAAACTGTTGTTAGGATACCGGTTTTGGGAAGGGGCAAAAAAATCCAGGGCATGGAAATTCTGCACTTGTTTCACAGGAAAACAAGATCGGCCAGGGATTTTCAAGTGCCTTGCAAACACGCCTTGCAACCTGAAGGACTAGAAACGTGTTTTTAAATGAAAGAATTTTCATTCAACAGATTGCCACCTTCTATGTTCACAAAAGAAGCAGAAGAGATGGTTCTTATTCGCCGCTTTCCTGTACCTGAAGGAGTCTCAAAGTGGCTTACAGTCGCCTTCCCTTTCCTCTCCCCACAACAGACACCCTGTGCGGTGGGTAAGGCTGAGAGAGCCCTGATATCACTGCTCAGTCAGAACAGCTTTATCAGCTATACCAAGGTCACCCAGCTGGTTGCATGTAGGGGAGCAGGGAATCAAACCCGGCTTGCCAGATTAGAAGTCCACACTTCTAACCACTACACCAAGCTCTCTTGGCTCTCCTTGTTTTTCCAAAAAGCATCCTCCCTGTTCGGTAACCTGATGCTCTGTCCATTTGGCTAAGCTTTTTTCTGCATACGAAGATAATCCTATAGTATTTTGTCCCTACAGATCACACCCTCTGCCAGTCTTATGTGCTACAACCAAGCTGGGTAGTCTTCCAGCTGCCACAGAACACTCTGACTTTTCTCTGAATATATCTGTTCCACTGGGATGCGTTGCACACTTATCACCCCCAAATGCTGACCTTAATAGAAACAGAAGATGTTTGCCATGACCACGTGGAAGATGGCATTTTTAGGTTTCACTCTATTGCTTCCTGGGCTTTGTAAGACCACCTCAGCCCTGCTTAGAAAATCACGGTGATACAGCCAGCATCAACGCCTCTGAGAACATATGCCAGGAACAATTGGACAGTACCTGCAATCTTCCAGCAAGCCCAACTGAATTTGGTTTTCCTTCACAGACTCTTCAAGGCTCCCAGATCTTTTCTCTACCGAGTGTAGGAGCTGACCTTCTCCTGGTCCAGCAGGCTAGCTGCTGAAACCTCCTCCTAAGTGTTGCTGTTAAAATACAGGGTGGAGAAGTGTTTTTCCTTTGTGCCTCTTGTGGCCTGTTCTTGTTTACATGTGGCTCACCTCAGCTTATGGCCTCTCCCCCACTTTGAGACAGGATATAGCACATGTAATTTTCCAGAAGGTCAAGAATATTGTTTGCCAGGCTTCTAATTTGCCCTTGGTTCAATGGGGAGGATGGGACCTATACGATACTATCATCTGGGAGAACGAAGGCCAGACCTGTCAGAGATGGTCAAAGAGATTGCGAAGAATGTTCATCGTGAACATTTGGTCTACACACCCATTTAATGTTATTTGAGCCAGATTAGGAGTCCTGTTCTATGTAGGGGAAAAGTACATGCGGCATTCTGTTGTTGAACTGCAGGATTTGGTACCAGGTACAAAGTTCAGCTTCCCAAGAATCTGCCTTTTCTTGGTTTTGGACTTACAATTCTTAAGTGATCTCAGTCAGGTAGTGGGCCAGCCCTGGGGGATCCATGCCCTCTCTCCTAGGACTATAGAATTTGTCTACCTGTTTACTTTCAAGACCAAGATGACCCTCATTAATATGCAACCTAACAAAATGTGGGCTTTTCTCTTTTTTGCAGAAGTTAGACACTCTTGCTTTCGTATTAAACTAGAAGTAGACTCTTTCATACCTCTAGTGGAGTGATTCTCAACCAGGGTTACTAGCAACCCCAGGGTTACTCCAGAGCCCTGGAGAGATGACTCCAGCTCAGGAGAAGGAGTCAGGAGGCCAGAGTGGCTTTCTGCTCATCTGGTCTGTGGTGGTCTTGTTGAATTCACACGCAATGGAAAAGGAACGGGGGGGGGGGGAAGAGCTGGATCTGACGCACCCCCACTTGACTCCTCCTACTTTCAGAAGTTCTTCTCTGGTTTTGCTAAGGTTGCCAACCTCCTGATGGTTCCTGGAGATCTCCCAAAGCCACAGGTGATCTCCAAATCATGCAGATAATTTTCCCTGAGGAGAACTTCTGCTTTGCACGGTGGGCTTCATGATGGCTGAGATGAATTATTATTAATAATAATAATTAGTTGTATAGTCTGCCTTTCTCCTGGGAGTCAAGGCAGATCACATAACAATATACCCCCATAGAACCCCAACCCCTTAAAACTCAGTTTAAAATAAGTCACTAACAAATATCAAGATGGCTGAAACTCTCCTACCTCCTCACAAAGGGTTCCCTCGATAGTCTAGCCTAGACTGGAGGTGGGGGGGGGGGGATTGAGCTTAAAAACCCAGCCTCAACCAGCGCTTCCTTGTTTTGCTCAGGCAAGGTCTGAAACTAACTTATTATTTAGCAAGCATTTTATTTAGTGAGTGAAGAAGAAGGTTGGTTCTTATATGTCGCTCTTCTCTACCCGAAGGAGTCTCAAAGCGGCTTACAGTCGCCTTCCCATTCCTCTCCCCACAACAGACACGCTGTGGGGTGGGTGAGGCTGAGAGAGCCCTGATATCACTGCCCGGTCAGAACAGTTTTCTCAGTGCCGTGGTGAGCCCAAGGTCACCCAGCTGGCTGCATATGGGGGAGCGCAGAATCGAACCCGGCATGCCAGATTAGATGCCCGCACTCCTAACCACTACACCAGGCTGCCCTGCACTCTGCACATGTGCAGTTCTGTTGCGCTGGGGGCCATCCTTCTAAGATTCCAGACCCATCTATTTTGCGTGAGCAAAGGCATGGGGAGAGCTCTGGCTCTAACCTCATCCTTGGTACCCTCATCAGATTACAGCTGGACATTTGAAACTGCCTCCTGCTGAGTCAGACTCTTGATGTATCAAGGTCAGCATTGTCCACTCTGACGGACAGCACCTCTCAGGGTCTCAGAAGGTGGTCTTTCCCATCACCTGCTCCTTTGTCCTGTCAAGCGGAGAGGCCGGGGCGTGAATTTGAGAGCTTCGGCATGCAGAGCAGATGCATGCCTCCACGAATCATTCCCCATGGCCATGAAGCCAGTACAATGCAACTTTGTGCTTTAGGATGCTTAGGGCTGATGCTTAGGGCTGATCCTGCGTTGAGCAGGGGGTTGGACTAGATGGCCTGTGTGGCCCCTTCCAACTCTATGATTCTATGATTCTATGATTTACTGCGTATGCTCAAAGTACCAAGGACTCCAGCAATGCTGGCTCTTGTAGCTAACCGTTAAATAAAAGAGGACAGCTCTCCTACCTTCCGCCTAGCAAACCGGTCCAGGTTCTCCTTCCCCTCCTCGGCCTTTCTGCTCCCTGGCAAACCTTGGGCACCCGTTTGCCACACGCTTCTCGAGGCACCCCCGTTTGCTCTGACACGCTTTTAAGCGGCATCCGTTTTGATGCTCTGCGGTTTGGAAGCGATTTAATAGGGTGATGTCAGTCAAGGCAGAAAGAGAGAGGCTGCCAATTACGGAGACAGCTTTACTCACCAAGCTTTGGCCAGCGACGTTAACCTCAAGTGCACGAGAGCTCTCCCCGGGTCTCCAAGGCTCTTGGCCAAAGGAAAACCCAAAGAAACCTTATGCTGGGGCTACCTAAAGGACACATCAGTGACGCCGCAAAATGACGAAGCAGAAGTGTCCCACAATAGCCCCTATCACTCAGATTATGGTTTCGTGTTTCTCTCCACAATCCCTCTGTATAATTATAATACCCTCTGGAAGGGTGAACGTAAGACGCACAGAGCTTTGTTCATAACACAGATCTCTTGAGCAGGGTACAATTTTGCAAAACATCTGGGTCAAGGCCAGGGCCGGATTTCCCTATAGGCTAACTAGGCTTCAGCCTAGGGCCACAAGATCAAGAGGGGCCTATATTCCACATTTTTTATAAAGGTGAGTACCAATCACAACATGTTGCATTTAACATATTGATATGTATCACAGTAATGATGTATTTGGATTTGAAAAGGAGGCTGAGAGGGGACATGATAGCCCTCTTTAAGTATTTGAAAAGTTGTCACTTGGAGGAGGGCAGGATGCAGAGGAGAGGACGCGCAGTAATGGGTTTAAACTACAAGGACAACGATATAGGCTAGATATCAGGAAAAAGTTTTTCACAGTCAGAGTCGTTCAGCAGTGGAAAAGGCTGCCTAAGGAGGTGGTGAGCTCCCCCTCACTGGCAGCCTTCAAGCAAAGGTTGGATACACACTTTTCTTGGATGCTTTAGGATGCTTAGGGCTGATCCTGCGTTGAGCAGGGGGTTGGACTAGATGGCCTGTGTGGCCCCTTCCAACTCTATGATTCTATGATTCTCTCTCTCATGTAAATAACAAAGTTAAAAAGGGAGGTGAAAGGGCCACAGAAGTGGAATAGCCTAGGGCCTCTTTTCATGTAAATCCGGCCCTGGTCAAGACGCATGAAGATGTCTCATCCCATGCATTTTGAACAACCCTTTCCTTTTCGAGACCTGCCACTGGATTCCAGGGGAAAGCAGTCAGCACTCAGGTGCCCATGTGCTCCCCTCGCAATCATCCCCGTTCAGAATTCTAGCTCCATTCTGAGTTCGATCCTCTATCAGCACCCCTGCTGTCACTGCTGTACAGCCAACAAGTTCCATGACCCTCCTGAGTATTTTTGGCTGCCACAGGTTAACGGGGCAAGCCTAAAAATAGTCACACCTCCCCAAAACAGCACAATGCCGTGTTTTGACTGTAGGATCCGGGAGACCCAGTTTGAATCCCCACTCTGCCATCAGAACTCACTGGATGACCTTGGTCCAGTCATTCTATCGCAAGCTAAATTGCCTCACATGGTAGTTAGCGTAAGGATAAAATGACAGGGGAGAGAATGATATCACCAGCTGCTTTAAGTCTGCATTTGGGGCAGGGGGGGGTTACGGATGTCTCAATTAAAGTCAATAGGTTCAGAAGACTGTAATTCAGTCTTTCTCGGCTTTTCTACCACTGAGAAAGCCCGGAAACATTCTTCAGGCTTCAAGAAACCACAGAAGTGGCGGAATCATGCAGAATATGGTTGGGAAGCAGAGCTGTGGACACGCCCACTTGGAGCTCCTCCCCTTCCCACCTCCTCCAGGCCCCTCATTGGACATTTTGGAAGGAGAGTAGTGGGACAACAAGACTACAGATGCTAATATTACCTGATAAATGTTTAGCACATTTTTTAAAAAGATATTAAAGGTAAAGGTATCCCCTGTGCAAGCACCGGGTCATGTCTGACCCTTGGGGTGACGCCCTCTAGCGTTTTCATGGCAGACTCAATACGGGGTGGTTTGCCAGTGCCTTCCCCAGTCATTACCGTTTACCCCCTAGCAAGCTGGGTCTCCCATCCATTCAGGAACCCCTCCAAGGCCCTCAAGAAACCCCAGGGTTTCATGAAACCCTGGTTGAGAGAATCTGCTGTAATTCCATTTAAGGTTACAGTGTAACACAGCTATCCACTGTAAAGGGACAGCCCTTCAATGGCTGATCTCGTCCCTCCGGGGTCCCAGACAGAGAGTAGAAATAGGAGAGAGAATATCCGACCACGGACAACTTACTTGTGGAGTCCCACAGGGGGCGGTCCTCTCTCCCATTTTATCCAACATCTTCACGTGCCCTCTTGTTCAACAGGTACAACAGTTCGGACTGGGTTGTCACCAGTATGCAGATGACACCCAGCTCTTCTTCCTGATTCTCTGCCGGTTTGGAGTTGGGATGTTCTGCATGAGAGTTGCCTGGAAGCAGTGACGGAGTGGCTCAAGCAGAGTCATCTGAAGCTCAAACCTTTCAAAGATGGAGGTCCTGAGGCTGGGTAGGAAGGGGCCATGCGAGGAAGCGCATCTGCCCACCCTGGATAGTCTCAGCAACTCACTCCGCCAGGAACCTGGGTGTGATCTTGGATGCTTCCCTCACAGTGGAAGCCCAGATCATAAAGGTAGCATGGCTGGCATTTTACCACCTCCGCCAAGCCAAACAACTAGCGCCCTACTTGGCCCTGGAACACAGCGATCCATGTGATGGTAACCTCTAGATTGGACTTCTGTAACTCGCTCTACGCAGGCCTGCCCTTAACCTTGACCTTGACCTGGAAACTACAGCTGGTCCAAAACGCAGTGGCCAGGGTCCTCACAGTAACACCATGGAGGTCCCAAATTCGGCCCATTCTCCATCACCTCCAATGGCTACCAGTTGAACTCCATATCAGACTAAAGGTTCTGGTAATCATCTTTAAGGCCATATGTGGTCAGATCCCAGTGTACCTGAGGGACCGCCTCTCGGCCTATGTCCCTCAAAGAGCACTACGCTCTACCACTACCAATCAGCTAAGGATCCCTGGCCCAAAAGAAGCCTGCTTGACCTTGACCAGGGCTAGAGCATTCTCTGTCCTGCCCCCCACCTGGTGGAACGAGCTCCCAGAGGAGATCAGGGCCCTGATGGAACTAAAACAGTTCCGCAGGGCCTGCGAAAAGGAGCTCTCCCACCAGGCATGTGGTTGAGGCCGACCTCAATCGGCAACATCTGCGGGGCCCCTTGCCTGCATCCCAGGAATCCAAACCCATTCTGAACCATGGACCAGATCTTATCTGAATAGAATGCTACCTTCAGTTGCCAGTGTTACTGTTATTGTTGTAGTCTGTTTATATGTTATGTAGAGTTAGGTAATTACATGTTATACATACAAGGTTCCATGTACTGTTTTTCCGTTCCATGCGAACCGCCCTGAACTTCAGGGGAGAGCTGTGTACAAATATAATAAAATAAACAAATAGAAATAAATAAACGGTCATCCCCGGAGCACCACGAAAACCAGTAAGAAGCCAGCCTGAAAATGCGCAACCACAGAATTGTGGTTTGCAGTCTCCTTCGCCCCTTCAGGACAACCTGTCCCATGGATTTGTCCACTGAAGACCTCCTACGTATATTCGGCAAAACATGGAACTTACCTAAGGAGCAGCCAATCGGCCTGTGGGCACGAGGCATGAGCAGGCTCTACACAAACAACCAGACCATTGCAATCCTTGCATGTCATACGGGAGTTATGATCTAGGTTGGACAGTTTGCACAGAAGACGAAGAAGAGTTGGTGTTTATACCCTGCTTTTCGCTGCCCGAAGGAGTCTCAGAGCTACTAACAGACGCCCAGTGAGGTAGAGAGCTCGGACAGGACTTTTCGGCCAGAACAGCGCTATCAGGACTGTGACGAGCCCAAGGTTGCCCAGCTGGCTGTGTGTGGGGGAGCGGGGAATCAAATGCCACCAAAGACAGTATTTCCTACTCAGGTTGGGAGCAGGCCTCACGTAGATCCCTCACCCACTGCACGTGCCTTTACCTGGAGATGCCACGGTTTGAAATTGGAACATTCTACACGAGAGGTCCTCATAAAATCAGCATTTCTGTCAGATGACTCTAGCCTCTCTTTAAAAACTTCCAAAGAAGGAGAACTCAGAACCTGCCAAGGAAGCCTCTTCCACTGAGGAACTGTTCTGTCAGGAACTTCTTTTGGATATACAGCTGAAAATTCTTTTGAATTAATTTAACAAGGCAACTTAGGTTATGTTTTATATATTTCATGTGAGGATAAGGCTAGTTCCTGGAGGATTTGCCTTCATTGTGGAGGCCCCTGGCATAGAAGACATCCCTGGGTACTCTGCTGTGACTCTTCAGCAGACATCTCAGTGTGGGAAACGGTTCTTCAAAAGCAGAAAGTTTCCAAACCACTGATGTGCAGCAGGCAGATTCCTTCCACACACCCTTCTAAGGATGCCACGGGAAACAGAAATTCAATGCAGGCTTCTCTAACTGAACTCACAGCCTGAGTCCAATGCAAGACAGCTCCGAGCTGTAATTCCGGCAAGCTTTGGATTTAGTATGGTGCGCGACAAGTTGGATAGGCAAGGACATTTTTAATGGGATACTTTCACATCAATAGAATTAAATTTCTTGCTGATTCTGGAGGCTGTTGGGTGCACAGCCTCTGAAGCAACACCCCAGTGGGAACAGATTTTTCTCTGCACTAGAAGAAGAAGAAGAGTTGGTTCTTATATGCCACTTTTCTCTACCCAAAGGAGTCTCGAAGCGGCTTACAATCCCCACAACAGACACCTGTGAGGGAGGTGAGGCTGAGAGAGCCCTGATAATACTGAAGAAGAAGAAGAAGAAGAAGAAGAAGAAGAAGAAGAAGAAGAAGAAGAAGAAGAAGAAGAAGAAGAAGAAGAAAAGTTGGTTCTTATATGCCGCTTTTCTTTACCCGAAGGAGTCTCAAAGCGGCTTCCAGTCACCTTCCCTTTCCTCTCCCCACAACAGACACCCTGTGAGTGAGGTGGGGCTGAGGGACCCCTGATATTACTGAAGAAGAATAAGAGTTGGTTCTTATATGCCACTTTTCCCTACCCAAAGGAGGCTCAAAGCGGCTTACAATCGCCTTCCGTTTCCTCTCCCCTCAAGAGACATCCTGTGAGGAAGGTGAGGCTGAGAGAGCCCTGATATACCTGCTCGGTCAAAACTGTTTTATCAGTGCCATGGGGAGCCCAAGGTCACCCAGCTGGCTGCATGTGGGGGAGTGCAGAATCGAACCCGGCATGCCAGATCAGAAGTCCGCACTCCTAACCACTACACCAAACGGGCTTGCCCAACATTCACGTCATTCACAGGCTGCTGTTAAATCCCCTTGCTAAATTGCCTTGTTTAATGAAGCCTTTCTGCCTGATAAAAAGAGTCCAGCATGTGAAAAGCTATTTGGTCAGCGCACAACAGATTTATTAACGGTAAAATAGAATTATAGTTTTCAAAAAAGCACTTCCTGATACAATCTCACTAAAAAAACAAACATTCCATTTACGCTGCTTCCTTAATACGGCTGATCCAACTGTGCAGGTTTCCTTGCGTCCGCGGATTTGTGGCTTCCATCATTCCAAACCATTCTGCCAAATCATTCCTCTCTGAAACGGGGGCACGTAATACTGGACCGGGGCAGGCTTCTGATCAGCGGCACGGTTTCAGATTTTAACCTAAGGGGGTCTGGAGCTTCCTCTGTATCCAAACTCCCTGAGAATAAAGAAAGACAGCGGGGTGGGGAAGAAATGAAGTGGGATGTGATTAATATCACAGTGTTAGACTGAGACAGACTTTTTGACCATGGAGCGTTTTTACCTGAAATGTTTTTTCAGACTTTGAGGAGCCCCGGAAGTGATGTCAGCTGGTCACGCCCCCCCGCCACACCCTCAGAAGTGACATCACTCTGCACACCCTTAGCCTTCCTTTTGCTCCCTCCCCCTGCTCTGCCTCATGTGGGCCGGGAAAGACGAACAGGAGCTGAGAAGGCAGCCCAGACCCCTTCCCTCGTAACATGCCACTTCGGAGCTCCACGGACTCCTGATCTAAGATAACTCTGCCAGCAGATATCTAATTCCAATTATTATTTAAGAAAGCCACCTCAAACTTACATACACACTGGCGGGCACACATAATGGACAATCCTTCTCTTCATGCTGCTCCATTGACCATTCTGGAGCCTGATCGTTCCCACAAACAGGGAAGCACAAATGCCTAGGCAGACAACCTGAGATGCAAACACTTCCCCCAAAGACTCCTAAGAGCATTGCTCCGACCTGTGTTTACTCACGCAATGGAAACAGCATGGCCATGTTCTTGAACATCTACAGAAGTGGAAAATCTGTTGTCCAGGGAACTTTGTGAAAGCACACCTGCTCTCATGGTCAGCTGCAGCTTCACCTGTCATTCATGCTCTAGAGCAGGGGTAGTCAACCTGTGGTCCTCCAGATGTCCATGGACTACAATTCCCATGAGCCCCTGCTGGCAGGGGCTCATGGGAATTGTAGTCCGTGAACATCTGGAGGACCACAGGTTGACTACCCCTGCTCTAGAGGTCAGATGCCCCACACAGAGCACATCGCAACACGCACAGACGGCAGCCCTGTGCAGATCTTATGCTGGCATTTCACTCAGCTTTAGGATGCTTAGGGCTGATCCTGCGTTGAGCAGGGGGTTGGACTAGATGGCCTGTATGGCCCCTTCCAACTCTATGATTCTATGATTCTATTAGGAGCACCTAGGTCCCCATGGTGCACCCAATCCATGCAATATCCCTACCACGCAACTAATGGAACATGCAAGGTTTTCCGTGCCAGACCTGCTGCTTTCCTGGAAAAGCAGGGTTCTGTTTCACTTCATTGAAAGCTGGACTTCTGTGGGACATCCATGTGTCACCCAGTCTAGATGTTATGCACATACAGCTGGTGGATCTTCCCTCTCCATGTGAAGAGGGATCCCAGTATAACGGCTGCCTAGGACTAAAGGCAGGGCACATAGACTATTCCTGTAAGCTTCTATGCAAACACATCCTCTTAAAATCTGAACAGCAGCCAGGGACGATGGCATAGTAGGAAAGGCAGGCAGAAGAATTACAGACTCTCACTTACCCACACAGGTCTAATCAGCAGCCCAGGACCAACCACGCCACAGACTGTACGTTCAGGCCTTGCATCTCTGCAGCAAGAGTGTGTCCTCCAGCAGCCTGCTGCAGAGAATGCAATGCCATTAAAGAGCATGAGGGCAAATCCCCACACACAGTGGACTCAGAGGGTGGATGGATTTCAATTAGCTCTGCTGGGACGATCCAGATGGGAATTTGACCAGGATGGGGGCGGGGGTGGTGCTGAAACACCCATGCTCCTCAAAAGGATGCAAAGAACATGTGATAAGTCTCCCTCAAGATCTCTTCCCCCTGGAGGGCATGACCCCCACCAACACCATGCTGAGGAATTTGTCCATTACCGAGGAACATCTCCTACCAAATTACGAGCACCTGTCGCTTCCAACAGCTCTGGATTTTCAGTGCATCAATACTGTTTCCCCTCCCCGCTCCCCCCAAGAAAAAAAAGAAGAGTGTTTCAGCCTGGAGGTCTTAACAGAACACCCCAGACTGAATTCCAGTCCCTTTTCTTTCTGATAACATTTTCTTTCCTGGACAGAGCCAAAAAGAGAACTGGCGCATTCCAGCGTCCCAAATGTAATGCTACTCATAACCTGTGGCTGGAAATAAATCCAAATCTACTGTTGACCTCTTCTTGAGAAAGCAACTAAGCTGAGGCACAGAAGACTGGCTGGCTGGGTTTTTTTTTTTTATCAAGAAAAGAAAAGAAATTATACTCTGCAAAAGTCAGATTTGGCTGCACTCCCGACCTGCTTTCCAGGGGAATTACTGTAAAGAAAGAGTGCCACGGAAAGGACGGCAGGCACGTGGCAACTGCATTTGCACAAATACTCTTTCCGTCTGACCAGAGTTCTGTGTTTGACTGGCTAGGACACAGCTCTCCTGTCCTGAGGGACAAATGCTGGATTCTGAAATGGAAAGCCTGGCCCTAAAAAGTCCAGCAGAAAGGAAAAGAAGAAGAGCTAGGTTTTTTGTGTCCTGCTTTTTACTACGCAAAGGAGTCTCAAAGCAGCTCAAGGAAAGCTCTAGTGCCACTCAGGGTACCAGGTGACACCAATGTTTGTCAGGCCCCATTTGTGATTTTCCCAGAGTTCACCTGGCTATCCACTAGATGCAGGGTTACTAACCCTGGCTTGGGAAATTTAGGAGATTAGGAGGAGGCTCAGTGGGGATGCCGTGCTAAAGAGCCCACCCACCCATATGTTTGTTCCCTCCAACGGAACGGCTCTCTGAAGAAAAAGAACGGGTTTTATACCCCCTGTTTTCACTGCCCAAAGGAGTCTCGAAGCAGCTTCCAATCACTTCCCCTTCCTCTCCCCGCAACAGGCACCCTGTGAGGTAGGTGAGGCTGAGAGAGCTCTGACAGGACTTCTCTGTGAGAACAGCTCTATCAGGACTGTGACGAGCCCAAGGTCACCCAGCTGGCTGCATGCGGAGGAGCAGGGAATCAAGCCCGGCTCGCCAGATTAGAAGCCACTACAAGAAGCTGGTTCTCTGAAGATTAGCTGGAATTCTGAGAGACCTTCATCGTGAGAGTGGTCACCTTAACTCAGGGGTAGTCAAACTGCGGCCCTCCAGATGTCCATGGACTGCAATTCCCATGAGCCCCTGCCAGCGTTCGCTGGCAGGGGCTCATGGGAATTGTAGTCCATGGACATCTGGAGGGCCGCAGTTTGACTACCCCTGCCCTAACTAGATGTTAAGAGAGTAAGCATTCGCTGTGTTATCTATACTCCCTCCTACTCCTGTACTAGATTTCTGGGGGAGTTAGTGGGTTGCCAACCACCATGGTTTTCAAAAGTTTTCAGAAGTCTGTTTATTGTACATGGATGGTTGTCCGGAATTGTTCTCTGGGATTTTAATGGGGCTTTTAATACGGACAGTTCGTAACCTGCCACAAGCCGGTTTGGGAGTGGAAGGCAATAAGTCTAAGCAATAAATAAATAAACAACAAATAAATGCTTTCTTCTAGCAGAACAATTATTCTATTCAGATTTGAAGTGGCAAAGTGAAATCCATGGTGGTAATTACTTTAGTGGAGCTTTGATGGTATTCCTGGCCAAGCATCAAACAGCCAGAACGGAGAATTTTGCTCAGACAGAATTATCGAAAATTGCCCGATCTTCTTTGTACTGCAAGTCAGGAAATATTTTAGAAATATTCTGCTCAGAATTATACTATTTACCCGTGTCACCCTTCTTAGGCCCCAGTTTGCCAGCAGAAAAGTGGGCCTCTAAAAGTCTTAGATAAATTAAGGGTGTACTTTTTAGAGCTAGCACGGGAAGGTGTTGAGTTTTAACCCGTAGGAATCCGAGTATGAAACCACAGGCTCACAACATCTTAATCACCATTATTACGACTTTCTTGCCAGGGTGAAGTCAGACAAAGTCTATAAAGCCGGCTTTCTGGCTGCTTCAGGGGCGATCAACAAGAGCAGTTTATGCCCAGGAGACGCGGGGGTAGCAGCTGAACTATCAGACTTGTGGTTGAGAACTGCTCAGAAACGTCTTTGACATGAACTCTGTTTTCAGGTTACTTGACCTGCTTTTGCCAGCAGCCAAGAGTTTTGTCTATAAAAGTCTGTTGTTCCATGTTTATGTGGCCATGCAGAAAACCTCAAGGAATGTGGAACAGATGCACAACCGACTGCTGAAATGGATTCAAAGTTGAAAAGATTCTGCTTGCTGACGGAGATAATCCAGTTATGGACTTTTTCAAGCGGGGGGGGGAGATAAATGGGGGGGGGACAAGGTTTATGGGACAGTCTGGCAACACCTCAGATTCTCATCTGTCCCCAAATAGGGAGTGGGCGGGGGAATAATACACTGGCAAGAATAAATAGGGCACATTTTAGAAAATGGAAAAGTCAGTCATTGAAACGGCTGCCAGGAAAATTCTGTGACGAGGGATCTTGGCAAGGTGGATATTGTACATGTGAGGGTTTTTTTTGGGGGGGGGGGTAAAAAAAGAGCAAAGACACCCCCAGTCTTATCTATGGCTTGGTGGGAAAGTTGCCACTCACTTCAAAGGGCTGCCAGTTTTCTAGCACTCTGCTTTCATCCGCTGTGACCCCGGCAAATTTCCAAGAGGAAACATCGTTTGGAGTTTTGCTTGCATTTCGCCTCCATCACATTTTTCCCAGGACACATTTCACTAGCAAAAAAGTAGGTCATTTCCTTCCCCGTCACCCATGCACGGCAAGGGGGACCTTGGCTCGCTCTGCTGAATTCACCTCTCTTTGATGGATGTCTCTGCAACCTTTGCAGTTTTGGTTGGGTCGAAGTGCTGCTTGTTCACTGTGGTGCTGGAGCAGGCCTCTCGATCCAGGAAGAGTAGCCCCCCGGCTGTGGAACAAGCCGACATCGTTGTTGACCTGCATCAAAGAAACGGTCTGGATTTGTTTTGGCCAATCTCTAGGCAAACAGCAAAAGAAGAGGTGGGTTAGTAGAAGCAGAGAGACCGGGGTCATCTTGAAAGAGGAATAAATACATGGCATCCAATTGGCTTGGGAAGTCAAGGTGGGGGTTTAAAAAAAGAAAAGAAAAAGCCCCTCCACATTGCAGGGAATGTCCAACATTTGGTAAACGTCAATATTTGTAAGACATACCTTAATGAAAGCCAGCTTAGAGTGATTTTCTACATCAGTTCTTCGGACAGACTGGATCTTGACTCGAATATATTTAGGAGAAGGAGTCCTAGCAATAGCAACCTGCCGTTATAGAAGAGAGAAGGAGGAAGCTTTTGTGAACACACAGAATTATTTGCAAAGCCTGCATATGTCATTGGCTTCCAACGAGGATTTAACACCTTACAGCAGACGACAACGACCTTTGGTGCCAGTTTGGTGTAGTGGTTAGGAGTGCGGACTTCTAATCTGGTGAGCCAGGTTCGATTCTGCGCTCCCCCACATGCAGCCAGATGGGTGACCTTGGGCTTGCCATGGCACTGATAAAACTGTTCTGACCGGGCAGTGATATCAGTGCTCTCTCAGCCTCACCCACCCCACAGGGTGTCTGTTGTGGGGAGAGGAAAGGGAAGGCGAATGTAAGCCGCTTTAAGCCTCCTTCGGGTAGGGAAAAGCGGCATAGAAGAACCAACTCTTCTTCTTCTTTAATGGCATAAAAAACCGGAATGCCAACTCCAGGCCTGGAGACTTGGGGGGTAATGCCTGGGGAGGTCAGGGTATATTGCCACATGGACCACCTTTCAAAGCAACCGTTTCCTCCACGGGAAATGATCTCCATACTCTGAAGATCAGCTGGAAATAAAGGAGCTCTCCGGTCCCATTCGGAGCTTGGCGTCCCCAGCCTTGAAGTAGGAGAGCGGAGGAAGGATGCTACCCATCTCCACAGGGTTGGAAGGGGTCCCTCCCCCAACTTCACCATCCACAGGTTCCACACACACACACACACACACACACACACAATCTCCCTGTGTTTTCCAACCTAAACCTGGCAGCCCGAACCAGAAGATGACAGTGAATTGCCTGTCTAGGAACTCCTGACAGAAGTTGTCCTACCGGTCTTCTCCAGATATAATGGAAGGAGAAGGAGGCGTTGTACCCAAGGAGATGCACGCTGAGTGCCTCGGAGAATCCCTGAGGGCTGCCAATTCTGCTCTGCAATATCGTTTTCGCAGAAGAGGCTAGGGGCACGCCCCCCAGGGAAGCCCAGAGGTCTTTGAGGCCGTTATTTTGGCACACTCAAGAGTCATGCGGAGAGCAACAGCTGTGTCCCCTGCAAACCCTGTGAGCTCGAAGGTGGACAAACAGGTTTCTAAAAGCGTGTGAGGAGATGAGGACCAAAAGGGAAAGTCACTGTTTAGGACACAAACATTCCCCGGCTTGAGAACGTTTCAAGGGGAGTCGAAAGCCTTGTGCAAAACCCTAGCCACAAACAATAGATAAAGAGGACAGTTTATAACGGTAGCCAGCAACCGGGTTTGATTCCCTGCTCCTCCGCATGCAGTCAGCTGGGTGACCTGGGGCTAGTCCCAGTCCTGTTCGAGCTGTTCTTCCACAGCAGTCCTGTCAGAGCTCTCTCAGCCTCACCTCCCTCACCGCTGTGAGGAGAGGAAAGGGAAGGCGATTGTAAACCGCTTTGAGACTCCTTCGGGTAAAGAAAAGCGGCATATAAGAACAAACTCTTCTTGCAGGTGAGCACATAAGCACATGGAGCTGCCTCTTACTGAATCCAGAACTTGATCCAGCTCAGTCAGTTGCATCTACTCCGACTGGCAGGGGCTCCCCAGTATTTCAGGCGGGGCTCTTTCCCATCGCCTCCTGCCTGATCCTTTTAAACAGAGGTGCTGGGGATGAAACATAGCCCCAAAGAGACGAGCCTGCAAGAGTTGGAGAAAATGGCGGGCCCCTCCCGGCCCCCAATCTCTCCCACTCCTGGCTCCGCCCCCAAAGTCTCCAGGTATCTCCCAACTGGAGCTGGCAACCCTAGTTACAAATGAAGTCTGGATCCGCAAGGAGATTCTATCTTGAGGAGATCCTATTTTTAGTTCTAATACTGACATTTTTAAATTGGATGCAGCTCTTTAGTCAGGATTAGGCAATAAAGGAAACGGGTACTGGTAAACAATGTACATTCCTCCCTCCGTCCGTCCGTCCGTCCCCATTTAGCAGATGATGATTCCTCTGTCTCCCATTATTCAGTTATCCTTTGCTACATTTTCATTTTTCATTAACCAGAAACATGTGTTTTTTACTGTGGACAAACACAGGCAGTGACTACTATTATTAGTAAGCTTTTAAAACTGTATGTAATAAAAAAGCACAATGAAACCAGGGAATGAAAACACTGCTGACCCAAGATATTGAAGAAAGAATTGCTACAAACAAAAGGATGACAGGAAGGGCATTGTGGACATTGTGTACATGCTCCCACCCACCCCACCCCACCCCCCAAAATAACCAAGGGGGAAGAATGAAGTCGAACTGAAAAGTCAAACAGGGAAACAGGGACAAGTTAGGGAAGGTTATGCACCTGGGAAGGCCATCATGCATAGGTTAGGGCCATCATGGGAAGGAGCAAGAAGAAGAAGAGTTGGTTTTTATTCCCCGCTTTTCTCTACATGAAGGAGTCTCAAAAGGGCTTATAGTCGCCTTCTCTTTCCTCTCCCCACAACAGACACCCTGTGAGGGAGATGAGGCTGAGAGAGCTCTGATATTACTGAAGAAGAAGAAGAACTGGTTCTTATATGCCGCTTTTCTCTACCCGAGGGAGTCTCAAAGCGGCTTACATTCACCTTCCCGTTCCTCTCCCCACAACAGACACCCTGTGAGGGAGGTGAGGCTGAGAGAGTCCTGATATTACTGAAGAAGAAGAAGAAGGTTGGTTCTTATATGCCGCTTTTCTCTACCCGAGGGAGTCTCAAAGCGGCTTCTATTCACCTTCCCTTTCCTCTCCCCACAACAGACACCCTGTGAGGGAGATGAGGCTGAGAGAGCCCTGAGATTACTGAAGGAGAAGAAGAGTTGGTTCTTATATGCCACTTTTCTCTACCCGAGGGAGTCTCAAAGCAGCTTACAGTCGCCTTCCCTTTCCTCTCCCCACAACAGACACCCTGTGAGGGAGGTGAGGCTGAGAGAGCCCTGAGATTACTGAAGAAGAAGAAGAGCCACAACAGGTCACCTTGCAAGGGCTGAGAGGGCCCTGATGTTACTACTCTATCAAAATTGCGTGGAGCCCAAGGTCACCCAGCGTGTGGAGGAGTGGGGAATTGAGCCCAGCTCACCAGATTAGAAGCCGTCGCTCTTAAACACTACACCAAGCTGGAGAGTCCGATTTGGAGATTCCTCTCCCATCCCTAGACACTTCCTCTCCAAGACCCCACAGAACGTAAAAGTGGCCATCTAGTCGGGTCTCCTGCTTCCGAACATGGCACAGGGCATTTACTTTCTTTCCCATGCTGTTGAAATGAAAGCTCCATTCACCATCAGCCTCCTTCAACATGCCATGGCAGGAGGAGGTGGCCATGTAGCATTTCACACTGTACGCTTTCTCCAGCTGTTGCTGGTCAAGATCCCCCACAACACTGAAAGCCACTCCCTTTGGGTCGCTGAAGGCCCCATGCAGCCAGTCCCCCCTCTTGGTGAACGAAAGGAGATCTAAAACCCCAGGCAGGCAAAGCTAAATATGATGATAAGGAAACACTCTCCAGCCGAGGAATCGACCTCCAGGAAGAAAACACAAACACGCTTCGTAATCCCCCAGCCTAGCCATCTCTCTCACTTCCTAAAGAAGAGTCACATCTGTTATGGCTTATCCCTGTGTTGACACAACACCCACCAAAGCTGAAAATGAGCACCCGGTTTGCTGAAAGGAAGAAGACGCTTTCCCCCATGAGTGCAGTCAAGAATAGGATGGCATCTGACAGAAATTGGTACGTACGGTAACTTAAAAGATATTTTTGTGTGTGTGACTCTTTTTTTAGGGAGGGTTCTCTGATAGCTAGAGTCACCAAAAAGCCATTCGGAAATTATTATGGATGATTTCGGAGCCGGTGCTAAGGTTGCCAGTCCAAGGCTGGGAAAATCCCTCTACATTTGGGGGTAGAGTTTGGGGGCAGGAGGGAGCTCAGCAGGGTGAAATGGCTTACAGCCCACCCTCCAAAGCTGCTATTTTTATAGGGGAATTTGTTGCATTTGTGGACGTTCTGAAGCCATGCGTTCAGAGCGAAGACTGGGATTTGAACTCTTGTTAGGGATTCACAAGACGCAAACGCGGCTTCTTCAAACCCAACAGCTCTTTACTCAACACCAACGCCAACAACACCGAACCATCAACAAAGAGATTCATGGAATTTATATACATTCAAGTTGGCCCGCCCAGGAACCTGATTGGCCCTTAATGGAGCCCCCTGATTGGCCCATAACAGAGAGTCCTAAGACAAGTCGCTCATTGGTCACATTCAGAACCCTTCATTTGCATGTGGTGGCTACTGAGCAGGCTGTCTGCATATACAACGCTAGGTTCTAAACCAGGGCTAGTCAAACTGCGGCCCTCCAGATGTCCATGGACTACAATTCCCATGAGCCCCTGCCAGCGAACGTCAGCAGGAACTTGGAACAGCTCTAGAGCACAATGTGCTGTACAACAGGGGTAGGCAACCTGTGGTCCTCCAGATGTCCATGGACTACAATTCCCATGAGCCCCTGCCAGCTAACACTGGCAGGGGCTCATGGGAATTGTAGTCCATGGATATCTGGAGGGCCACAGTTTGACTACCCTTGTTCTAGACAATCAACAAACAGGCCAATGGACCTATCACAGGCCTCCATTGAGGACCAATTATACGTATTTGAGGAAGTCTCAAGCATGCATATAAGTTCCCCAGTTTTGCTTGTCTAGGTTCAGCATCTTTGGTCCCAGTAAAGTTGCTTGGTTGTAGGAGCCGAGTGTCCGTGTCGTATTGAACCCACGGATTTAATAGAACTGACCTACCGTTTGGAAAACTACCGTAATTCCAGAACTCACCAGTTTGGCAGCTCTAGACCGAATGCTTTAGGATGCTTAGGGCTGATCCTGCGTTGAGCAGGGGGTTGGACTAGCTGGCCTGTATGGCCCCTTCCAACTCTATGATTCTGTGATTCTATTATTCTATGAGCAGGGGGTTGGACTAGCTGGCCTGTATGGCCCCTTCCAACTCTATGATTCTGTGATTCTATGATTCTATGAGCAGGGGGTTGGACTAGGTGGCCTGTATGGCCCCTTCCAACTCTATGATTCTGTGATTCTATGATTCTATGAATGCTCATGTTGGCCATCTGACAGGTTTCCAGCCAGCCAAAGCCTCTCATACCAATTCAACTCTCCCCAAAATCTTAGTCACTCCGCTGTGTTGGTGACAACCATACCAAGAGACAAAACTGACCCAAGGCTTTGCACTTGTGTCCTTCCGTTCTGCACCACCTCCAGCAATCTCCCTAGCTACAGGGACAAGCAAGGTATAAACCTTGTACAAATCCAGAACCAATAACCAAGTGGTGAAAAATGTGGCCTACAAAAAGCAGCAACCCTCTCCCCCGTGCCAAAAAAAAAAGAACCGAAAAGATTTCTCAGAATTCACACAATGTTTTCCGGTACATATCTGGAAAGTTACAATTAAAAAAAATTAAAAAGGCAAAGCTATTGGCTTTTCTCTGGCGTTTTACTGGCCTCAACAGGACTGTGACTCACTGAAACGATAGGAGTCCTGGGCAATGCTGGCTGTAGCAAAAAAAAAAGAAAGAAAAAGTTTATTTCCTCCTCACCCCAGCTGGCCACAGGACTGGCCCTGTTTTCTGGTTTATGTCTCTAGTTAACGACTATTTCCATTTTGGCTTTGAGGAATGCTTTTTTTTAAATGTCTGCGTGCTCATGAGTTCTGGTGGAATGGCTATTCTTTGGGTTTCAGCCTTTTGCTGGGATTGCCAACATTTGGGGACGGAGCTATGGAGTCCACCCTCCAAAGCAGCCCTTTGCTTTTGGGAACTGATCTCTGTTGGCTGAAGATCAGCTGTAATTCCAGGAGATCTCCAGGCCCCGCCAGGAGATTGGCAACCCTCCTCCTTTCCCCTGTCCCGGACTCTGACATGAAATATCGGAGCATCTCGATTCTAATACACACTCGTGTGACGGTTATGCATATGGACCTCACGTATCATGAAGCATACCAGTATGATGCCATGGTTAAGAGCAGGGTAAGTCAAACTGCGGCCCTCCAGATGTCCATGGACTACAATTCCCATGAGCCCCTGCCAGCATTCGCTGGCAGGGGCTCATGGGAATTGCAGTCCATGGACATCTGGAGGGCCGCAGTTTGACTACCCCTGGTTAAGAGTCTCAGCTTCTAAACTGGCGAGCGAGGTTTGATTCCCCGCTCCTCCTCCACATGCAGCCAGTTGTGTGACCTTGGGCGATCCTGTCAGGGCTGCTTTCACAGAGTAGTTCTGTCAGTGCTCTCTCAGACCCACCTACCTCACAGATGCCTATTGTGAGGAGGAAGCGTAGCCGATTGTGAGCTGCTTTGAGAAAAGTGGGGTATAACAATCAACTCTTATTATTCAGAAGAAGGAGAAGATTTGGTTGGTACTCAAAGGAGTCTCAAAGTGGCTTACATTCACCTTCCCTTCCTCTCCCCATAACAGACACCCTGTGAGAGAAGTGGGGCTGAGAGCCCTGATATCACTGCCCGGTCAGAACAGTTCTATCAAGGCTGGGACTAGCCCAAGGTCACCCAGCTGGCTGCATGTGGGGGAGCGCAGAATCGAACCCGGCATGCCAGATTAGAAGTCCGCACTCCGAACCACTACACCAAACTGGCTCTTATTTAGTTAGTTACTTAGTTCTTCATTTAATGTATATACTGCCCCTCACGGTGACATCTCTTCGTCTTCTTCTAGCTGCCATTTCACACGCTGCACCTAACAAGACTTGTTTTGCACTCTGATACAGTTTTCCTCAGCCCCAAAGAAAAAGCACCCTGACCTTTCATTCGACTGATGTGGCGGCCGCCGGCTCTTTCGCAGTTGCCCAACTCCCGAGGTGCCCCCATGCAACAACATTCCCTCCCATATTCCCTCCTCGATGACACATCCAGATGGCCAGTTCTGCTGAACGTGCCTGCACCACCACCAAGAAGGAGCGGCAGCCCTGGAAGCAGCAGGACACTCCAGCGGCAGCGCTGGGTGGAAGAATTCGGCTGAGGCAAGCATGCCCCTATCTTCCTGTTGGCTGCAGAGGAGAGGACACGCAGTAATGGGTTTAAACTACAAGTACGATATAGGCTAGATATCAGGGGGGAAAATTCACAGTCAGAGTAGTTCAGCAGTGGAATAGGCTGCCTAAGGAGGTGGTGAGCTCCCCCTCACTGGCAGTCTTCAAGCAAAGGTTGGATACACACTTTTCTTGGATGCTTTAGGATGCTTTGGGCTGATTCTGCGTTGAGCAGGGGGTTGGACTAGATGGCCTGCATGGCCCCTTCCAACTCTATGATTCTGTGATTCTATGCATTGTGCAGGGGGTTGGACTAGATGGCCTGTATGGCCCCTTCCAACTCTATGATTCTATGATTCTATGCATTGCGCAGGGGGTTGGACTAGATGGCCTGTATGGCCCCTTCCAACTCTATGATTCTATGCATTGCGCAGGGGGTTGGACTAGATGGCCTGTGTGGCCCCTTCCAACTCTATGATTCTATGATTCTATGCATTGCGCAGGGGGTTGGACTAGATGGCCTGTATGGCCCCTTCCAACTCTATGATTCTATGCATTGCGCAGGGGGTTGGACTAGATGGCCTGTATGGCCCCTTCCAACTCTATGATTCTATGATTCTATGCATTGCGCAGGGGGTTGGACTAGATGGCCTGTATGGCCCCTTCCAACTCTATGATTCTATGCATTGCGCAGGGGGTTGGACTAGATGGCCTGTGTGGCCCCTTCCAACTCTATGATTCTATGATTCTATGCATTGCGCAGGGGGTTGGACTAGATGGCCTGTGTGGCCCCTTCCAACTCTATGATTCTATGATTCTATGCATTGCGCAGGGGGTTGGACTAGATGGCCTGTGTGGCCCCTTCCAACTCTATGATTCTATGATTCTATGCATTGCGCAGGGGGTTGGACTAGATGGCCTGTGTTGCCCCTTCCAACTCTATGATTCTATGATTCTATGCATTGCGCAGGGGGTTGGACTAGATGGCCTGTGTGGCCCCTTCCAACTCTATGATTCTATGATTCTATGCATTGCGCAGGGGGTTGGACTAGATGGCCTGTGTGGCCCCTTCCAACTCTATGATTCTATGATTCTATGCATTGCGCAGGGGGTTGGACTAGATGGCCTGTGTGGCCCCTTCCAACTCTATGATTCTATGATTCTATGCATTGTGCAGGGGGTTGGACTAGATGGCCTGTGTGGCCCCTTCCAACTCTATGATTCTATGATTCTATGCACTGTGCAGGGGGTTGGACTAGATGGCCTGTGTAGTCCCTTCCAACTCTATGATTCCATGATTCTATGATTCACCTGTGGTTTGTTGGAAAACACAGAGACCTCGGCATATGCCTACAGGGGTATTGTCCTCACCAGATGTAATCGAGACCCCTTGATTGGAATGACCCTGATCTAATTCTCTGGCTGAAAGCAGGACTTACACCCCAGAATCAAAGGAGTTCTCCAGAGAAACTCTATGTTAGGGGGAAGGTTATAAAGGAAAAAAGATTTATTTTAAGTATTCACACCCTGCTTTTCTCCCTCAGTGGGGACCCAAAGCTGTTTACAACATTGTTCTTTCCTCCTCCACAGCCCTGAGACAGTGTGAGTTTCCGTGACAGAGTGGAAATTTGAACCACAACTGCACTGTAAGATGTCTATAAGCCCAATAACTATTTCTGACCTGGATTAAGGGGAGCCCCCCCCCCACAATAGTCTTTGGGGAGGCAGAATTCAGGGGGGAGTAGTATCTCTGATGCAGTTACGTCACTTCTGAGCGAGTTCATGGAAGTAACTTCAGTATTCTCTGCACTTTAGGAACTTTCCCCAATCATAGACTCATCTTAACACAGCCCGCGGCGCCGCGGGCGCCACGGACTAATTAAAGCCGTAAGGGCTCAGTGGGAGGAGTTAGGGCGGGCTTTGTCCAGGATGAGGAAGGGTGCCGATTGGCCCCTTCCTCTGGACAGACCATCAGCCGGGCCAATCGGCAGGCGCAAAGCCTGACGCGTCTGCCGGGGGCTCCCTTACCTAGCGCCCGCTGAATTTTTCTTACAGCAGACTTGATTACTAGTAGAAATATTAAGTTGGATGGGACCTCCAGGATTATCAGATTTGCAAGCCCCTCCATTTTCTATCAACAGCCCTGGCCAAGACAGAAGAACACTGCAGAATGAGCTGTAGGTCTGCCTTATATGTGAATCACAGCCTAACTTTGCAAGATGCAGATTTCATGCTCAGATCCTTACTCAACCACAGAAGCTCGCTGGATGACCTTGGGCCTGTAGCATTCTCTCTTGGCTCATCTACTTAAACATCCACCAAAATCACTGGCCCAGTCCTTGTTCGAATTATAGAATCATGAAGAAGAAGAAGAAGAAGAAGAAGAAGAAGAAGAAGAAGAAGAAGAAGAAGAAGAAGAAGAGTTGGTTCCTATATGCCCCTTTTCTCTACTCAAAGGAGTCTCAAAGCGGCTAAGAGTCGCCTTCCATTTCCTCTCCCCACAACAGACACCCTGTGGGGTGGGTGGGGCTGAGAGCCCTGATATCGCTGCTCGGTCAGAACAGCTTTATCAGTGCTGTGGCAAGCCCAAGGTCACCCAGCTGGCTGCATGTGGGGGAGTGCAGAATTGAACCTGGCTTGCCAGATTAGAGGTCTGCACTCCTAACTACTACACCAAACTGGCTCTCAAGAGTTGGAAGGGACCTCCAGGGTCATCTAGTCCAACCTCTTACAGAATGCAGGATGCTCAGAACTACCTGCCCACTCACAGGGACCCCAATCTCATGACCTGATGATGCCCCCTTCCACAAGAAAACCAGAATCCCTGGCCAGTGTGGACTGGAGGAAATTCACCTCCCAACTCCAAAGTGGTAAATGGCATTTCCCTGGGCATTCAAGAAAGGACCACAAAAGCCAAACACCGACACAATCCCTTCCAACCACCCACTTGCCATCTGCCTAAGTTCACAGAATCAGCATTTCTGTCAGATAGCTATCCAGCTTCTGCTTTAAAACTTCCAAAGAAGGAGAACCCACCACTTCCTGAGGAAGCCTGTTCCACTGAGGAACCACTCTAACTGTCCGGAACTTCTTCCGGATGTTTAGCTGAAAATTCTTTTGAATTGATTTCAGCCCATTGGTTCTGGTCTGACCCTCTGGGGCAATAGAAAACAACTCTGCTTCATCTTCTAAATGGCAGCCCGTCAAATATTTGAAGATGGTTATCATATCACCTTTTGGTTGTTTTCTCTCCAGGCTAAACAGACCAAGCTCCCTCAACCTTTCCTCATACGTCTTGGTGTCCAATCTGTGTGGTCAAGACCACAGAAATGTGGGCAGGTTCCCATTAGAGGCAGGAGATGGGAGAGGCAGGTACTTATTGCTGGCGGCGGGGGGGGGGGGGAGAGAGCAGTGACATCACTGCTGCCGTGACCTGAAAGTGCGAGCATCATAGCAAGATTATGCTCTAGCAGTCACCCTGAAACTCTTGAGTTTCTGGGCAAGCACCAGAGCATCATGCTTTCAGGTGGTGCCAGACATGATGTCAACATACAGCAACAAAGACCTCTCTCCCTAAGGCTTACAAATTGATCTCTAAAGAGGCAGCATATATGTTTTCCCTGCGAAAATTTTCCATGTTTAACCGCCACAACAACTTGGAGCTCTCTTGCAAGATGAGCAGGGACGATGGGATGAATGGCACTCCAGGTAGGTACTTTAAACTCACATGCTTGCCCCAACCAGCTTAATGGACACACCTTTCACTTTCAACAACAGGCATTTTTTGCTGTTACTTGTTCAGCTAAAGCTCATAAACAACCCAAGGCATTCTAACACAACCCTGGCACAGAGGGAAACAGAAATCATATAGGTTTAATTCAGTGACAGGACCGAGGGGGAGGAAGAAAGAATCTTCTGCAGCCAAACATTCCTGACAAATTACCCTACAAAACAGAACATGAGAATCAGTGCCCCAAGGCCCAGAGATCCCAACAAGGAAAGAAGTATTTGTTCTATGCTTCAGACCTCAATTCTGCACCCGCTGGAGATGCCATCCACCTCCCTTTCTGCCACAGTTGTGTTCTGCTTTTAGCAATCGTACAGCGGACTGAAATCCAATCGGCAGAGATGATGCCAGGACACCATTAAGATATGCCGAGTGAGTCTGAGCAGAAGAGCCTTGCATGCACAGAAGAAAAAAACTGACCAGTCTCACTGGAGAGGCAACAGTGAAGGGAAAGAGAGTGGAATGTGGGGGATTGTGTGTACATGGGCCAGATTCTGAGATCACTCAGGAGCCAATGGCTGGAAAAAAAATTCGGCTCAACCACAAAGACCAGAGCCCATTATATGCGTATTGGATAATGCACTTTCAATGCACTTTAGAAGTGGATTATCCTGTTTTGCACAGGAAAATCCAGCTGCAAAAACACTTTGAAAGTGCATTATACAAAGTGTGCATAATGGTCCCAGAACAAAACCCAGCCCCTTTCTGTATGCATTCACACCTCACAGGTCATACCAGCACATCCATCTATGCCAATAATGGTAATCTAAATTCTGAATTATACCAGCATAGAGCATCATAGAGT
Source organism: Paroedura picta (assembly GCF_049243985.1). Lineage (NCBI taxonomy): Eukaryota > Metazoa > Chordata > Lepidosauria > Squamata > Gekkonidae > Paroedura > Paroedura picta. Next base: position 10,225,857 of record NC_135386.1, read on the forward strand.
TGGAAGGGACCTCCAGAGTCATCTAGTCCACCCACTGCAGAATTCAGGAAATGGTCACAAGAGCCAAGCTCAGACACAATCCCTTCTGCCCACCCACCTACAATCTGCCTAAATTCATAGAATTAACATTTCTGTCACAAAGCTATCTAGCCACTGCTTAAAAACTTCCAAAGAAGGAGAATCCATCACCTTCCAAGGAAGCATGTTCCACTGAGGAACCACTCTAACTGTCAGGAACTTCTTCCGGATGTTTAGCTGAAAATTCTTTTGAATTAATTTCATCCGATTGGTTCTGGTCTGACCCCTGGGGCAACAGAAAACAATTCTGCTCCATCTTTTCTATGATAGCCCTTCGAAGATGGTTATCATAACTTGAAGATGGTTATCATAACATCTCTTAGTCATCTTCTCTCCAGGCTAAACAGACCAAACTCCCCTAACCTTTCCACATGAATGGCAATGCTAGCCATATGCACAGATGTATGTATGTGGATCTCTCTGTCTTTGATTTTATTTTATTTCAAACATTCAGAAGCCCACCTTCCCTTCTTAGATCCTAGGCAAATACACAAAAACAATGTCAATCAACATGAAAAAAACCATAATTTAAAGAATCCAGTTCAAATTACAAAGATTATAAAGACATAGACTTTAAAAACTACCCTGGTTAAAAACAGATTAGGACCCATTCACAGCCAGAAATCTAGCCTCTGGAGAAGAAGAAGAAGAAGAAGAAGAAGAAGAAGAAGAAGAAGAAGAAGAAGAAGAGGAAGAAGAAGAAGAAGAAGAAGAGGAAGAGGAGGAGGAGGAGGAGGAGGAGGAGTTGGTTCTTATATGCCGCTTTTCCCTACCCGGAGGAGGCTCAAAGCGGTTTACAATCGCCTTCCCATTCCTCTCCCCACAACAGACACTCTGTAAGGCAGGTGAGGCTGAGAGAGCCCTGATATCACTGCTCAGTCAGAACAGTTTTCAGTGCCGTGGTGAGCCCAAGGCCACCCAGCTGGCTGCATGTGGGGGAGTGCAGAATCGAACCTGGCATGCCAGATTAGAAGTCCACACTCCTAACCACTACACCAAACTGGCTCTCAGTACAGAAGGAGGCAGTACAGAACACAGAAGACATAGTATTTTTATTCCCCAGCCAAAATTTAAAAGCAAAAATCAACTTTCCTTTTTTTTCCATAGCTGAAGTGTTACCTCCATCCCAAACCTTTTGCTAAAATATCCATTTTTGCAGGAGCATTCTCTGAGCTTCTATGGGCCTCTGGGAGCGCTGAATCCAATATTATTGCCTTGTCTAACGTTAGGCATGAAAATCAATACGTGAAAACAAGATGGATTTCAAAATTCTCTTCCCTCCATCCCTCTTTTCCATCCATTTTGGCAAATTGTTTGTTGTGCTTGTACTATTTGGAAGTGTCTGGGTACTCTTGGGACTCTTAATTCAGCTGTTCGGCTACCTCCCATTCCTGCTCTGGCTGTGCTCAACGCCTAGCATTTTCTTTTTCCCTTGAAGATGGTGTCATTCATAATATGATAATATGGCAAAGTCAGTGTGGTGAAGCAGCCAGAATGTCAGGCTAGGATCTGGAGAGGAACCTGAATGGTTGAGCAGCAGCAGAATATACACATTAAATATTAAAATGCAAATATTTATTTCAATACATCTGCACATATAAAATTTAAAAACATCAACATATATCGCGCACTGCTGCACAGATCCAAAATGTTTTGACACATGGATAAATGACAAAAAAACCCCACAGGAAATCACATAAAATGTATCCAAATATATTTCTAGGAGCCTCCCCCCCCCAATCAAAATATTTATTCTACAAAGTGCCTCCCTTATTGATGCTCTCTTTCAGCATGTGTTTTTCTCATGTGTCCCATAGAATTGGGGGGCTCCAAGAGATATATCTGGATAGATTTTATAGTGTGGGAGCCTCTTCATCCATATTATTTACCATCTTATAGTCCCCAGTATTACATCACACAAGTGTATTTAAATATTAGACCTCTGAAGAAGAACCTAAGAGGGATTAAAATGCATTTGGTTTTCAACAGGAAGAGCACTGTTGTACGTTGCCTACAGGGAGAAAAGTGAGGTTTAAATATCTAAACAATTTTTCAAAATTTTTCAATTTTTCAAAATCAAAAATTGCTGAACGCCCTACAATTGAGTTATTTCGATAAAGTGAAAGTAAGAAAAACATTGGAGAGCCACCGTGGTGTAGACAGGGGTAGTGACCCTGTGGTCCTCCAGATGTCCATGGACTACAATTCCCATGAGCCCCTGCCAGCAAACGCTGGCAGGGGCTCATGGGAATTGTAGTCCATGGACATCTGGAGGACCACAGGGTCACTACCCCTGGTGTAGAGGTTAAGAGTGGCGGCTTCTGATTTGTAGAGCTGGGTCTGATTCCCTGTTCCTCCGCATGCAGCCAGCTGAGTGACCTTGGGCTTGTCCTGGTGCTGCTGAGCAGTCCTGCCAGAGCTCTCTCAGCCCCGCCTACCTCACAGGGGTGTGTGCTGTGGGGAGAGGAAGGAAAGGCCACCTTGAGACTCCTTCGGGCAGCGAAAAGCGGGCTATAAAAACCAACTCTTCCTCTTCTAAAACGAAATCAGGGAGCTCTTGAAAGAGAGGGAAAAGCAAAGGGACCTTGATATCTTCAGAAAAGACTGTGAACATGTGGGATTTCTTTCAGAACTGCTGGATGGAGACTTTCCCTGCAAATTTCCCTGGCAGCAAGGATTCACGAGCGGTGTTGATTTAAAATCTAGAGGGCACTGTCTGGCTGAAATTGGTAATGAGCAAGAGAGAGGAAAGCAAATCAGAAATTGGCTTTGGAAGGCTAGAACAGCCTGTCCTTTCTCCTCCCTTGTAAAATATGATGGGTTTATTGCTGTACCAGAAAGCAGGATGGGAAACCCAGGAATCAAGCAGATCTCGAAATTAGTGGCTTGTGTGCCTCTCTGTTGCTACTGCATGTGAATTATCAGCATTTCCAAAATTCACACCAGCTTGTTCCCTTTTATTTGTGACTGCAGGTCACCAGTTCTGGAGGAAAATGCAAACCCCTGCTTGGTGTGCTTTGGGTCTGAATCATGTGGACCATTTATGCACTGGGAACTTCACTGCCCCACCTCTCATGCAGGAGCACAGATCCGGGGCTGATGTGGTGCACTGGGCCAAATGCTCCCCCATGTGGGTGCAGGAAGAGGTGGGGCAACCTGCCATGACTAAAACTCTAGCCTGCAACCCGGCATGAAACCTCCAGTGCGTAAACGGTCCTATAGACGAAAAGGGTTCTCCAAACTAGAGATCTGTTTGGGTGGAAGATTTAAATCCTGACAAGCAGCTATTTAGCAGGTAAAACTGTCCCCACTTCTTATTTCCAGGACTGTTAAATGTCTGTTGAAAAGCAGAGCCATGAGGAAGGGGGAGAGAAAGGAACAATCCTTTCTGGCAACTTATGTTCCTTTGAGACCATGAGCTTGAAAGAACTGGTAGCTGTGCGTTCAAACCAAACTAAAAGTCACGTGTGACGAGGACTTTACTCTTGACTATCTTGTTGAACAAGTGAAACTACAAGTCTTTCGGGCTAGGTCCTGTTCACCCCAAGGGGTCCCCAACCTCAGCTACCCTGTGGGCGTATTGGGAATTTCAAAAACAAGTTGTGTGCCCCAACAGAAGGGGAAGAACCAATCATAAAATGGCTGGGGTCTGATCACAAAAATCTTCTCTTCTGATGGAGACATCTGTTTCCAACCCGATATTCCCCACAGGGGCAAAAGGGGTGACCCCTGGATGTGGCTTCCAACTCCAGGTTGGGAAATCCCTGAAGGTTTGGGGTGTACAGACTGGGGAGGACAAGGTTTGTGATGGGAAGGAACCACTGCATAGGCTGACCAAATTTCCCTGATACAAGAAGGGGACATTAGGATGGGTTAAATATTCCATATTCATGAAAGCAAGATGGTTTTTAAAAGTTTTATAAACATACCGAGCTTACCATTGTTCTTCAGTGACAGGACCCATGCAAAAGTTTAGGTGGACGTAGCTGAGGGAGACTGTTTTTCACCACGATTGTACCACGAATATTTCTCCAATAAAGAAATCTTACACAGCAAATTTTGGTCGTTCAACACCTTATCATAAAACTTCTCACACTCCATGGCACAAACTAACGCTACACCAAGTATACCTTTTATTTAAAATGGGGCAAAATTGACATTTTTATTTAAATGAGGGGATGGCTGGGATATGTGAGAAAAAGGGGGTACTGTCCCCTTCAAAAGGGTACCATATGGTCAGCCCACCATGCTCCAAAGTAGCTATTTTCTTCAGGGGAAGAAATCTCTATAGCAAGTTTTCTCAACCAGGGTTTCTTGAAACCATTGGATTTCTTGACAGCCTTGGAAGGTTTTCCTGAATTGGGGGTGTGTGGAGTTTTAACATATATTTTTAATGTATTAAAACATTTATCGGGTGATATGACCATATATGGTGCAGAGTGGTAAGGCAGCAGACATGCAGTCTGAAGTTCTGCCCATGAGGCTGGGAGTTCAATCCCAGCAGCCGGGTCAAGGTTGACTCAGCCTTCCATCCTTCTGAGGTCGGTAAAATGAGGACCCAGCTTGCTGGGGGGTAAACGGTAATGACTGGGGAAGGCACTGGCAAACCACCCCATACTCAGTCTGCCATGAAAACGCTGGAGGGCGTCACCCCAAGGGTCAGACATGACCCGGTGCTTGCACAGGGGATACCTTTGCCTTTACCTTTAGCACTGGCTCTATGTGTTGGGCAACATGCAAGGGGGCACCAGGAAACACACTGGCAGATGCCACAGTGCCCGTGGACAGCCCATGGCGTATCCTGATTGCTAGTGGCTCTCCATGTCTCGGAGAAGCATCTCTATCACCACTCAGAGAAAGTTGAGATGGAGCTGTCAGCAAATGAAGGAAGGGAAGCAGGAATTCTACCATTACGGGATGGTTCAGTTCATCTCTTCAATAAGGCATTTTCAGGCTTTTATTTTCAGGATGGCACTGGCCTCTCTGCTCTCCTTGCTAAATATTTGCTCTCCACGAAGCCGCAGCGAGGCTGGGCAGGGTTAGCACACAGCAGAGCAGACCAAACACCAAACGTCTTCATCATCTATGGGAAATTTTAAAAGGTTCTAGAGGCCAAAACACATCAGCTCTGCCGCCCTCCTCTCCTGGCCTCACTGTCATTCAACAATAGACACAGTGTACTTTAGAATCTCCCCCCCCCACACACACACACTCCCCGAATTGCTTTAGCTCTCTTTATGACACAGAACCAGGGGCTGTTTTGTGGTTCACTCTCTTTAAAAAAAAATTGCAGAGTTGACATTTGTAGTTGGCACCCACAAGTTAAAGCAAAATCACCCGCCGGGTGAAATGTGTCTTAAAGCTTTCCTGAGCAATGGGCAAGTAGATCAGATCTGGGGGAAATCGACACAGTATGAAGCAGGAAAATGGGAGGCAGGCTAGCATTTGCCGGCAGGGGCGCCTGGGAATTGTAGTCCACTGACATCTGGAGGGCCGTAGTTTGACTACCCCTGCATAAGATCTCTCACTGTTCAGGGTTCTATTCTGCAAACCTACAGTTAATTCTGCACAGGGGCTATGGCTCACAGGACCAGAGAGTACCTGAAGGGAAATGCCTTTCCCAGAAGCCCTGGGAGTCAAAGCAGGCAATACTGAACTTGATAAACCAAAGCTCTGACCCCACGGGAACCAGCTTCATTTAGGGACTTAGAGGCAAGCGCCGTGTCCTTTTCATGCAAAAAGGCCTATGGAGTCAAATGTCAGCGTCTCCAGTTAAAAAGCAACAGGCCTTGAATAGCTGTTGCCAATCAAAGTAGAGACCACTGATTGGGAGTGGCCAATGGATTGTCTTAATCCAGGCTTTCTCAACCGGGGTTTCATGAAACCCTGGGGATTTCTTGATAGCCCTGGAATGGTTTCCTGAATAGGTGGGAGTTAATTATTTTTTTATATATATTTTCAAAATGAGTTAAACATTTATCGAGGGTCATGGCCATATATGGTCATCTCGACCTCCCCTCCCACAAATGGCCAATGATGGGCCTGGAGTGAGAGGGAAGGGGAGGGGCCCCAAGTGGGCGTGTCCACAGCTCTGCTTCCCAACATTCTGCACAATCACACCACTTCTGGGGTTTCTCGAATGATAAAAAACGGTCAAAAAGTTGAGAAAGGCAGCCTTAGTAGAAGGCAGCTCTATGTATTCTCATGTGTTCATACCCAAAAGACTTCCTTGGCCTGGTGTCCTCCGAAGAAGACTTGACACTCTGGCTTGATTGTTTTTCAGACAGGTATCCTGGAGTTACAAAACCAGCTCAGCCATCAGGCACAGCTTGGGAAGGTGCTGAGAGCTCTTCAGCAGAAATCCCTGACCCTAAATACCTCCCCCCCCTTGAAAAAAAAAAAGAAATTCCTTTATTCTTTGCCACTCTTTTAAGTAGAACGCTCCACTCCCCCACAAAAAAATGGCAGCCAAATCTCTAATTGGCGTGCTAACTGCTAATTGCATAATAGCATTCAGCTGCTAGTATCTCAAGGGCCTGCCGTTCTTTTCTCCTGCCCTTTTCTTTCTCCACATCTAATAACACTGAACACAGAGATGACTCTTGTACAGAAAGCGGGCGGGGGAGGGAAATAATCCTATTAAACTGGGCATGTTTGCAACAGGCTTGCTCTAGCCTTGTTCGATCACCGGGGTTCTCCCTCCCAAGTGTATCACAGGTAAGGAATCTAATTGCAGGTATGATTAAGAGCTTAGAAAATGAGAAAGAATAATACTTAAAGAAGGGCGTGATCGACTACAAGCACCCGGAGAGGGCCAACATTAGCGCTCCTTCTTAAGGTAGAATTTGTTCTTCGGGGGAGACCTAGATCTGGGAGATGTCGCTCTTCTCTTTAATGCACGGCTTGGCAACGATCCTGGCTAGATACCAAAGCAGTGGGCAGTGCCGTCTGGAGACCACGGTTATGGCCTGCCCAGTGCCTCACTTTCAGACTGCCCCGGGGCCACCTGATCATTTTCAGTGCCTTTGGCTAGGACAAGGAAACGGCCCCGACTATTGTGGCTGACCTTCTCTCTCTGCAGCACCTGCTGCAGGGACACAGGAAGACAACGGCCACACTTCTCAGCCACCCTCCCAATCTGTGGGGGTGGGAAGAAGGTGCCCAGGCAAATGGGGCAGCAGTAGGCCTGGTAGGTGCCCCTTCCCTTCCAGCGTCTTAGGAAGTCATGTAGATATGCCTAGTGAACAGGTCAACCCTTGTGTTCCTTTTATTGCATTGACTTGGTGCAATGGTTAAGAGGGGCAGCCTCTAAACTGGGGAGCCATGTTTGATGCCCCACTCCTCCACATGCAACCAGCTGGGTGACCTTGGGCCAGGCACAGTTCTCTCAGAGCTCTCTCAGCCTCATCTACCTTACGGGTCGTCTGTTGGGGGGAGAAGAAGGCTAGACGATTGTAAACCACTTTGAGACTCTTTCGGGTAGTAAAAAGCGGGGCACAAAAAATGCAGCTCTTCTCCTCCTCCTCCATTTTTTTGCAGTCATTAGGAAGAGAGAAGATTTCCTCAGACCAGAATCTCCCAACATTTAGTTCTGTTCAGAGGTTTCTTTCTCCCTGCCCCGACATGGAGCAACTGTAGTATAAGGGAGTTCAGTTTGTACAACTGAGATCAAAGAATGTTAACTCTGTTATTAGCACTCAACAAGATCTCCAACCAAGCTTTAAGTACCTGCAATTCTATTCCCCTTCATCTGTACTCTTTGTTGCCAACCACATCCACCCTTGGCTCTTCCTATATATTTAAGAAGAAGAAGAAGAAGAAGAAGAAGAAGAAGAAGAAGAAGAAGAAGAAGAAGAAGAAGAAGAAGAAGAAGAAGAAGAAGAAGAAGAATAGAAGAAGAAGAGTTGGTTCTTATATGCCACTTTTCTCTACACGAAGGAGTGTCAAAGTGGCTTCCAGTCGCTTTCCCTTTCCTCTCCCCACAACAGACACCCTGTGAGGTGGATGAGGCTGAGGGAGCCCTGAGATTACTGAAGAAGAAGAAGAGCTGGTTCTTATATGCCGCTTTTCTCTACCTGAAGGAGGCTCAAAGCGGCTTACAGTCGCCTTCCCATTCCTCTCCCCACAACAGACACCCTGTGGGGTGGGTGAGGCTGAGAGAGCCCTGATATCACTGCTCGGTCAGAACAGTTTTATCAGTGCCGTGGCGAGCCCAAGGTCACCCAGCTGGCTGCATGTGGGGGAGCGCAGAATCGAACCCGGCATGCCAGGAAGTCCGCACTCCTAACCACTACACCAAAAAGCCTCTACCAGTAATGGAGCATATTGGATTCGGTCCCGCATCCCCCTCCCTTGACCAGATATCACAAGTCACACAGGAGTGGTGGCTTTTGATCCATTCCTGCGATTAGATGCCTGGCCCAGATGGCAAATGTGGCATGCAGGAACGGGGTTTTGCCCTCTCCCTTGCATCACTTTCCCAAGCAAATATGATCCTCGAGGAGCATTTTTGACCCACTGGGGAAACCCACATGAACACTTGTGGGTGACCTCAACAGGCCAAATAGCCACCTTAGGCCTATTTCGTGGCCAAAAATAACACAGGGGAGGGGGAGAGGCTGAAATTCCCTCTCCACGTGCTCACTTGCAATCAGAACTGGGCTACACAGATGCAAAAAATGAAAACCTATAATTTATGTGTGACTGTTACACATGGCACAGGACAGGGACATGGGACTTAATCTAGGTCAGGGATTTCCAGCCAGGGAAGCTCCGGAGGGGGTCCACGGCCTTTCCAATCCTGCCTGAATAGACTTAGCCACAAGCTAGGGGATTGGCTGCCTGTGCCTGGAGGGCCATGGGAAAGCACAGGGAAGGAGTCCTTCGTGCCATGGAATGAAAGGTCCAGGCTGTCTTCTTATTTCCTGCCTTTCTTTCCGTCCTGCACAAGGCAGAGCTGCCACAGTAGTAGTAAAGACGGTGGGGAGGGAGCAAACGGAAGGTGAAAGGTACAGGTGGTGATGTCACTTCCGTTTCACTTTCAGGGGCATGACAGCGACTCATGGCCAGCTGACATCACTTCCCGGGGTCCTCGGAGCTGGAAAAATATATTTCAGTTGCTCCTCTATGGTCAAAAGGTTGAAAAAGGATGATCGAGATAGTCTATCACAGGGGTAGTCAAACTGCGGCCCTCCAGATGTCCGTGGACTACAATTCCCAGGAGCCCCTGCCAGCAAATGCTGGCAGGGGCTCCTGGGAATTGTAGTCCATGGACATCTGGAGGGCCGCAGTTTGACTACCCCTAGTCAATCATGTCGATAATGAGGCCCAATTGATATAGATCAGGCTGTCTTATGAACCCCCACATAGAAAGAAAAGTGGGAACAGGATTTGAGGCTAGGCGATAAATCCCTAGCAGCCAAAGTTCCTAAGTTCTGACCTGGATTTTGGAAGCTAACCAGGATCAGCTTTGGCTGATATTTGGATGGGAGACCCAAGTCATGACACAGAGGCAGGCAAACTCTCTCTAAACGCCTCTTGCCTTGCAAACCCCATAAGGCAGAGGTGGCCAAACTGTGGTTCTCCAGATGTCCATGTCAAAAACAACGACAACAACAAGAACCACCAGAGAAACAGCTATGAGAAACCAAAGCAACCCCAACAGAGAGCAAAACATGTGCGGAAAAGGAAACCCCCCCCCCCCATGCTGTATGGCTACACAACCTATGAAAATAACATGTGCAGAAAGGCCTGTGGTTTACACACAACAGGCCACAGGGCAGTTCCTGACAGCTGCCCGGTGAGCAATGTGACATCCCCACCTGTGCAGGCAGGAGCCCATGGAAAAGTGGGTAATGCTTTGACAGCTGCCACAGGACTCCTGCAATATCCAGTCCAACCCTAACCCAAAGCAATATGCTAGGTGGAGTGATTTCAGGTCTGCATTCTTACCCAATGTATTTTAAACATTCCAACACTTCACACTGCTTGTCATTTTAAGCTGATTAGTCCATTACAGCCTCTCTCCTTTTGCTCTTTTCTTCTGCTGTTAGTTCTAATCTGAACGCGGCTCCCACCGAACCAGGGGAGATAAGCGTCTTGCTGAGGGGGCTCTGGTTAACATTGCTATTGTTGGTCCCAGACAGAAAGCGTCTGCATGCTTATCTCACTTACCTTTGCTGCCAGCTACGACCACAGAGAAAACCGGAGGGTTTAGATAAGAATCAAGCTGGCAGACTCTCGGGTTAGGACAGATATCTACAGTCTGCTACCTAGAACTTGCAATGGGAGTATTAATTTTTCCGGAGATCCTTGCCTTTTCCAGTCTGCATACAAGGCTCAATTTATGGAAGGCATAAAATGTATTTGAAGCTTTCTCCTCTGGGCCTCCATATCTAAAACTTGGAAGAATCGCACTCAGTGCTTACACATCCCATCCTCCCCAGCCTTCTAAAATCTCCACTCAGCCACTAAGATTTAAATCTAAATTGCAGACAAGCACCATTTGCTGGGCTTATTCTGTTTTGACAGTCTCCCGGTATTCAAATATTTAGTCATTTAAATATTGCCAGCCTGGCTTCCCTGTTTACTTTAGAACAGTGTCCAGTGGCACCTTGATACCCAACAAAGTTTCATTCGAGCTTTCGAGTGCAGGTACACGTCTTCCGACTGGACTCGGATTTCGAAGAAGAAAAGAAGAACAGTTGTTATTAATATCCCGCTTTTTATTCCCATGAAAGCAGCTTACAATCCCTTTCCCTTCTGCTTCCCACAACGGGTATGTGGGGCTGAGAGAGCCCTGACGGGACTGCTCTGGGAGAACGGCTTCTAACAGGACTGTGACTAGCCCAAGATCACCCAGATGGCTGCATGTGGGAGAGCGGGGAATCAAACTCAGCTCACCAGATTAGAAGCTGCCGCTCTTAGCCACAACCCCAAGCTGGCTCTCTCCCAGCTTTGGACCAACATGGTTATCTACCTGAATCAGCTTAATTTAGGTTGCTTGCTTTGTTATGACATGGATTATACCGCTACAGCGATTCACTAATGTTGAAGGACTTAATTGTATTATGCTGTTTTATAGTATGTAGGATACTGTTACTCTCGAATTTTCTAGCCCTAATTTATTGCGTTGCTGATTATGTGTATTATATTGCTCTGACTGTGCTGTTTATAATTGCACAATCTGCTTCGAATCTCAGAGAGAAGGCGGACTATGCACAAACTCAATACATGGAAAGATCTCTGTTTTGCAAAGCATGCAATCTAACTGGCCCTGTTGATCGTTCAGTATCAATACCGGTGCTCCGGCTGGCCGTAGGCATTCTGATAGGCGTATTAGCAAGGAAGCGGTAATTGGCCGTCTTCCCCCCTCTTTTCTTCTTTGTTTCATTGTCATTTCTTTGATTCTCAGCCTCTTATTGTTTTACCTTGGCTGCTTTGACAAGCAGTTGCCAATTTCTTTGTGTTTTTAATCTAATCTTCGAAATGTTTAAAGTGAGGTCTACATATACCCGTCTTTCTTAACTTTTTAACCACTGAAAAAACCCTGAAATATTCTTCAGGCTTTGAGAAACCCCAAGAGTGACACGATCATGCAGAATAGGGTTGGGAAGCAGAGCTGTGGACACGCCCACCTGGAGCCCCTCCCCTTCCTCCTTCCTCCAGGCACATCAGTGGCCATTTTGGATGGGGGGGGTCATACCGCCCAATAAAAGTTTAGCAAATTTTAAAAATATATTAAAAATAATTAACTCTCAGGAAACCTTTCCAGGGACGCCAAGAATCTTCAGGGTTTCATAGAATCATAGAATCATAGAATCATAGAGTTGGAAGTGGCCATACAGGCCATCTAGTCCAACCCCCTGCTCAACGTAGGATCAGCCCAAAGCATCCTAAAGCATCCAAGAAAAGTGTGTATCCAACCTTTGCTTGAAGACTGCCAGTGAGGGGGAGCTCACCACCTCCTTAGGTAGCCTATTCCACTGCTGAACTACTCTGACTGTGAAAAACTTTTTCCTGATATCTAGCCTATATCGTTGCATTTGAAGTTTAAACCCATTACTGCACGTCCTTTCCTCTGCAGCCAACAGAAACAGCATCCTGCCCTCCTCCAAGTGACAACCTTTCAAATACTTAAAGAGGGCTATCATGTCCCCTCTCAACCTCCTTTTCTCCAGGCTGAACATTCCCAAGTCCCTCAACCTATCTTCATAGGGCTTGGTCCCTTGGCCCCAGATCATCTTCGTTGCTCTCCTCTGTACCCTTTCGATTTTATCTACGTCCTTCACCGAACCCTTGTTGAGAAACCCCGCATCAGTTGTAGTCAAACTGCGGCCCTCCAGATGTCCATGGACTACAATTCCCATGAGCCCCTGCCAGCGAACGCTGGCAGGGGCTCATGGGAACTGTAGTCCATGGACATCTGGAAGGCCGCAGTTTGACTACCCCTGCCCTATATACACAATTAGACTGTCAAATCTAGAGAGCTCTATGAAGGCATTGCTTTACAGGAATTTCTGGGTGCATAAATAAGTACTGTTTGGTATCAGGTGACTCTATGCTACGTCAGTTCGGGTAATGGAACTGGATGGTGTGGTATACATCCCCAGGGACACTGTGCTCAGTGCTCTTAAGAGCATTTCGGCCAGAAATTAAGAACAAACACTCAACCTACTCACGGCACTATACCACATAACTGGACGACCTACTTAATGTTAATTCCTTAATTTTACTTGGAAGGGGCAAAAGTCCCAGGGGCTTGCTTATGTCAAGGGATCCTATTTCCTGCCTGGATTTTCATGGCCTGCCCTTTTGCCAGGTGCGCCTTCCTTCTGTAGCAATCCTTCCTCTCAAGAGACCCTGCACAAGCATCCAGTCCCAACAAGACCCTTTGCCTTTATGCCAATAAAAGGTTACTCACTGACTGACTGACAAGTCTCTTTGTCCAGTTTAGCAGGCAGTTTTAATCCTGACACGAAGGAACGCAATCAAGAACGGAAAGAATGCAGTGCAAGTTTTCAGATGACCAGTGAGGGAACCCATGAATCCTTGTGGGGGGGATGCTTTTCCTGCCTTGTGCTTCCCCTCTACCTCTGCTTCTGCTTTCTTTCTACCTCTCCACTGTACCTATGCCTCGTGGATTTATTCAACAGGAAGTGAATGTGGCTTTGGATTTCTTTGGCAATCCAAATTGGCGATGGAGATTTCACAATGTGTTTTTGTGAGCATCCATGCATCAAGGGACTCTGTTCAATGTCTGCAAACACAGAGATATTGCTTTGCATGTATCAGGGGGTGGCTTGCTTCTCCATCTTTCCCCCTGCAACATTCAAGATTTTCAGAAACCTATTCCTTAGCTTTTGGTGGACCCATTGTATGGATCTTTTTACCTTCATGGTAAAGCCACCCCTTGTTATTAGACATACAATGCTGGTACGTGAGCCAGAAAAGATTGCTTCCAAAAGCACGTAAAGATTTTAGGTCTTTGGATGTTCTCAATGTTAGCCAAGAACAGACATTACAGGATTCCAATCTGTTCTACAAGGCACTAAATTTATTCTGTGCAATTAAAATTCCAATCAGAATTCTTCAGTTTGTGCCAAATGTTATCTTACGTTCCCTTTGTCCTATGGAACGGGATCAAGAAATGTTTGAACTACATGAAGATTACCGCCACATATCACAATTCAAACTTTTGCCAGATTGTTTTGCTCACCTAACAAAGAACATATTTTTCTATGCAACAAATCCCACCACAACTTGAGGGGGGGGAGGAGAGAAAATAACCATCTAAGAGTTACCATGAGTGGCATATTTGCATAGATGCTTGTTTATATTCCATATGTGACTATATATATATATGTTTTTAAAAGGCTGATTCACACATTAGAGTATACAGGCAAGATCCAGAATCCCCACTTTCACTGACAGTCATGGGTCAAATCCTAATTTTGATTGGACTTCAACACACACCAGAGTAGTATAGTGGTTAAGACTTTTAATCTGGTGAGCCTGGTTTGATTCTCTGCTCCTCCACATGCAGCCAGCTGGGTGACCATGGGCTAGTCGCAGTCCTGTTAGAGCTCTCTCAACCCCACCTACTTCACAAGGTGTCTGTTGTGGGGAGAGGAAGGGAAGGCAATCGTAAGCCGCTTTAAGATGCTATCTGGTAGTGAAAAGCACAGTGTAAAAGTCAGCTCCTCTTCCACATCTTCTTCCACATCTGGAGAAGGAATGTCCCCCGTCTTCATGGTCAGTTTCTTGAACTACAACTGTCCTAGAGCTCGGCTATTTTTCCCACATGTATTCTTGACCCACGTTGTGCAGAGCGCATGAGAGAACTGAGGAGATTCCATAACTAAGGTCTAGGGCAGGGCTAGTCAAACTGTGTTCGCTGGCAAGGGCTCATGGGAATTGTGGTCCATGGACATCTGGAGGGCCACAATTTGACTACTCCTAGTCTAGGGGTTCCACCTCTTCATTTATTTATCATACGGCACGTGTGCCGTATGAGCCAGGGGATCCTAAGATAGTCCAAGCACTAGACAAGGGACATTTGGAGGTGGTTTACCATTGCTTGCCCCTGCATCATGACCCTGGTATTCCTTGGGGATGGCTCTTCCAAGTGCGAGCCAGGGCCGACCCTGCTTAGCTTCTGAAATCTGACGGGAACAGACCTCCTTGGGCTCTACTGACGCATTACAAAGTCCCCGGGCTTGCTGGGGAACAACAAAAGGACTCTGTATCACACATGCCATCAGAGTTGTGTGCCTCCCAGACACAGTGGCTTTTTTCCCGCTTGGGGCCCCCAGCGTGCCAGAAGCAGCGGCTTTAACCTAACACCCTCAATGCTGGTTATCCATGGGAGTGCTGTTGGGCCTGTTCTAAAGAACATGCTACTACGTGGCTACGTGTTCTGAAATGGAGCTGGCGGCAGCTCAGGGGAGCCTTCTGAGGCTGTGAACGGAAGGTCCACGTGGTGTGATTCCCAACAGGAAAGAACCACAGCGTGCCTGGCTAAGTACAAATCACCTAAAATCCTCATCATCTGCAAGGACTTTGTGAGGTGTGCATGGAGCCTATAACAGGGGATTCAGACCCAACTTGTGTCCTCTGTAATGTGTGAATCAGCCCTCTAAGGGGGACGGGGAGGGATTAAGTCCCTGAAGTTGCACAGCCAGGCCAACTGCAAACCTGCTCAGAGTTCAAGAGTGGTTTGCACGGAGACTCCTGAACCTCAGCTAGCTTAGAGCTATTCTCCTTCGCAACCTGTGCCATCTAATTTATTCTATCCTTCCGCTGCTCCGGCAGATTTCTTGGCGTTTCTAGCGATGGCGGAGAAGCAAACCACACAAGTCTTCAGTGTCAAGATTACAGATCACGCCGGGAACAGCCTAAACCCCATTATCAAATTCCTTTATTTCCCTGATGGCCTTTTCCTTAGCCAAGGCTGAATATTTTTTCCAGAAACACTGAGGCAGCATTCTCTGAAGCACCAGCATCCCCCACCATCGCAGGCCTTGGATCAGAGAGAAAATACCTTAATGATTCTATCAAGCTGCACTTAGAGGGACCTGCTATTTAGCTCGTCAATCACACGTCAAGGTTTTGCACAATCTGCATTTCACACATTTTTCCTTCTGTCCAAAGCAATAGTGTCTTGGGATTAATTATCAAACGTGTTCGTTGCCAAGCCAGATTCAAATGATCCCTGTTCGTCTAGCCCGGTTGGCATCTTGAAGCGCGTTCCCTCTATCCATTCAAAAAAGTAACAGTGATATACCACGGAAAGCAAAAGATAAAGGTCACTGACTAACCCCTTGTTATTCCCCTACCCCGCCCTTTGCGGTTCTTGTACGCCTGCTGTTTTAACCCCTCTCAGCTCTGCAAGATCAATTTGGGTTCATATATTAACGGATGGAGTCTCTGTTGGTGGTTGTGCCACCCCCCAAAAGTTCTTGGGCTTTTAAGGGGTACCTTGTTGAAAATGTCTAATCAGTTTGCAGTGGTGATCTAAAAAAAGGCAAATCATAGAATCATAGAATCATAGAGTTGGAAGGGGCCATACAGGCCATCTAGTCCAACCCCCTGCTCAACGCAGGATCAGCCCAAAGCATCCTAAAGCATCCAAGAAAAGTGTATATCCAACCTTTATAAAACCCACAAGGATCATCTGAACAAGAGACAGATTAAAAGCACTAGTTGGTAAATATCCTTGCACAAGTCTCTGATGCAGCCCAAACCGGAATACAGTGTAGGGTTCTAGATTCCCCCATCTCAGAACAGATATTGAAGAGCTAGAGAAAGTGAGGAAAAGGTTGGCCTAAATAATCACAGAGTTCCTGTCCTATGAGGAAAGACTTAAAGCATCTTGGGCTTTAAGTTATGGGGGGGGGGGCATTTGAGGATAAAAATTAACTTTTCTCACTCTCCTTTAATGGTAGAACGCACGTCTGCATGAAACCAAAAGGCAGCACACTTAGGACAATGCAAGAAAAAAGAAATGACACTTCATGTGCCCCCTCTCAAGCACACAGGATACACTGGATTGCTCTGAACTGAGAATCCATCCCAAAATAAAGAGGTATGCAACAGGAAGTCAATGTGTCTGAATCAAGACAGGGTTCAATCTGTACAATGCTGAATAACCTTCAGAATTAAAAAGGAGGGAATAAAAAAGACCGTTCATCACTGGGTATCATCCCTGTTTATATAACAGAAAACAGAATGGAAGAAAAACATGGACTCCAAGATGGAGCGCTGCCCAGAGAACTGTGTGTCAGTCCTGAATGATTTCAGAAGGGAAAATGCTGGTGTTTTACAGCACTTATATAACAGAAGAATTAAATAGCTATCACAGTGTTTAGACTACTGGGGGGAAACACAGATCTCCATATGCCCTTGAAACGGCTGCTGTCCTTTGCAGAGAATAATTGTCGTGTGTGTGTGTGGGGGGGGGGGGGAATTGTGAGTGCGGCAGCAAAAGTAAACTAAGGAGAATGTGTGGGCCAAGGGCCTGCTGAATTTGATCCTGGAGCCAGACTGTCAACAGTAAACTAGAATGTCTTCCTTTAAAAAAAAAAAAGCTTTGGACATCAAAGAGATGGCAGAGAAAGTAAAAACAGAGGGCTCCTCGCAATCCATGGTTCCTGTCACATTTTTAGAAAGGCCAAAAAAGAAACAGGAGTCAGCAGGAACTTGGAACAGCTCTAGAGCACAATGTGCCGTACAACAGGGGTAGTCAACTTGTGGTCCTCCAGATGTCCATGGACTACAATTCCCATGAGCCCCTGCCAGCGTTAGCTAACGCTGGCAGGGGCTCATGGGAATTGTAGTCCATGGACATCTGGAGGACCACAAGTTGACTACCCCTGCCGTACAACGCAACCCGGAATCCGTCCCACCATGTCCTTTTTGTTAGTACCTGTGGAAGTTGACCGGGGAACTCTGATGTTCTGCCATCTCATGGGACTGTGTAGGCTTCAGCCAGAATCACCACGGCTGGTTCGGTCGGCACGAGACCACTCAGTTCACTGTGCGTAACGTCAGAGGACGGAAACCGTATGTTGTTCCGGCAATCGGTCAGTTCAGTTTCTCAGGATGTCCGGCCTGAATGCAGAACTGAGGAGGAACAGGCTGGGGGCCGGGGAGAGAAGAAATGAGTCTTAATCAGCACAGAGCTCGGAGCAACCAGAGTTGTAAGGCAGCAAGCCCCTGCCAATTTTGGCTGAAAGCATTCACCGTTCACAATTATGACAAGAGACACTGCAACGAACACCCCTTGGGAAGGAAAACAACTTGCTGCTTGCGAGATACCAGGGAAAAAAACTGGTTCTTGCCAAATGAGTCAGAACTTATTCCATCATCCAAGCCTAGAAAAATGGCCTAGGAGTTGCAGGACCTTCCATTTTCTATCTGCAGCCCTGGCTAAGACAGAATGAGCTGTAGAATGTGCATCATGGCCTAATTCTGCAAGGTGCAGTACTTAGAGTGCTGGAGTAAGATCTGAGAAATTCAGGCTCAGATCCTTAATCGGCCGTGGAAGCTCACTGGATGACCTTGGGCCTGCTGCTTTCTCTCTTGGCTCGTCTACCTGAACTCCTATCAAAACAACTCTCCTGTCCTTGTTAGAATCAAGGAGTTGGACGGGATCTCCAAGAGTCATCTAGTCCAACCCCCTCTGTACAATGCAGCAAACTCACGACTATATTCCAACCCACAATGACCCCAATTCCATTTCCAGATGATTGCCCCCCCCGCCCCAAGAATCCCTGTCCTGTCTAGCCTGGAGGATATTTGCCTCCTGACCCCCAAGTGGCAATTGGCTGGCATTCCCTTGGGCTTGCAAGAAAGGGCCACAAGAGCCAGGCACTGACATAACCCTTCCTGCCCACCCACTCACAATCTGCTTCAGTTTACATAACCAGCATCTCTGTCAGGTGGCTATCATGCCTCTGCAAAGACAGAGAACCCACCACCTCCAGAGAAAGCCTGTTCCACTGCTGCTCTAACTCTTAGTCTGAATATTTAGCTGAAAATTCGTTTGAATTAATTTCAGCCCATTGTTTCTGGTCCAAACCTCTGGGGCAACAGAAAATAACTCTGCTCCCTCTTCTATATGACAGCCTTTCAAGTATTTGAAGATGGTTATCATATCACCTCTTAGTTGTCTTCTCCCCAGGCTAAACAGTCCAAGCTCCCTCAACGTTTCCTCATACGACTTGGTCAACAAACCCTTCGCCATCTTTGTTGCCCTCCTCTGGACACGCTCGTTTCTCTACATCTTTCTTCAGTTGTGGTGCCCAAAACTGAACACAGTGTTAGTTTACATTTAAAGAAGGCTGCAATCCCATCCTTCATCATGTGATACGACTTTGCCATGTTGATCACAATTTCCCTCTCAAGAAAAGACTGAGAAGTAGGTTCAGCCCTCTCTTCATCACCAGTTATAATTTTACTTTCTCATCCCTGCAATGGTCCTACTATATCTTTATTCTTGTTTTTACTTTGAACATAATTAAATAATCTTGTGTTGGCCTAAGCTCATACTGAACTTTAGCTCTTCGAAACATTCTCCCTGCATGCACTAGTTATTTGTTTATATTCATCCCATGGCCAATGTATCCCGCCTCTTCGAGAATGTTTTAACCTGTTCTAGGAGCATCTCGTCCAAGTCCATTTCCTGGCCTGGAGGTCTATAGCAGACCCCCATGATAATACCACTATTATTTCCTACTCCTTTAATTCTTACCCAAAGCCTCTCAACTGAACTTTCATCCTCAGATATGTGTACTTCCTCACAAGTATACACATTCTTAACATATACTCTCCCCTTCTTTATTTCACAGAATCATAGGGGGATCTCCAGGGTCATTTGAACATGATTAGAATAGTCAGAACCTTTATGTGGGAAGGCCATAGGGTCATTTCACTGGCAGTCTTCAAGCAAAGGTTGGATACACACTTTTCTTGGATGCTTTAGGGTGCTTTGGGCTGATCCGGCGTTGAGCAGGGGGTTGGACTAGATGGCCTGTGTGGCCCCTTCCAACTCTATGATTCTATGACTAGATGGCCTGTATGGCCCCTTCCAACTCTATGATTCTATGATTCTATGACTAGATGGCCTGTATGGCCCCTTGCAACTCTATGATTCTATGATTCTCTGATTTAGTCCAACTCACTGCAGAATGCAGGAAACCCACAACTATCTGCCCACTCACAGTAACCTCAATTTCATGACCAGCTGTTCTCCCCCCCCCCAAACCCCCCCCCCAAATTCCTGGAAGAAATTCACTTCGCAAAGTGGCGATAAGCATTTCCTTGGGCATGCAAGAAAGAGCTACAAGAGCCAAGCACCGACTCAGTCCCTTCTGCCCACCTACTCAGAATCTGTCCCTTTCAAATAAGTTGTACCCCTCAATGCTAATATTCCAATTGTGAGTGTTACCCTGCCAAGTTTCTGTAATGCCTATTACAGAAGGTCATAGTTCCCTCCCTCTATTAGGTCTTTCTGCTATTGATGAGGAAGCACCATACCAACCTAGACTACCACAGTAGCTGTTCTCCTTGTGTCACACAGAAGTAATATAAAAACACTCGCCTGGGAAAAGAACAAAGTATTCCCCTTTCCGAGCCTCTTGTGGTGCAGAGTGGTAAGGCAGCAGACACGCAGTCTGAAGCTCTGCCCATGAGGCTGGGAGTTCAATCCCAGCAGCCGGCTCAAGGTAAACGGTAATGACTGGGGAAGGCACTGGCAAACCACCCCGTATTGAGTCTGCCATGAAAAGGGCGTCACCCCAAGGGTCAGACATGGCCCGGTGCTTGCACAGGGGATACCTTTACCATTACCTTTGCCTTATTATTAAAAGGGGAAGCCTTCCACAAACAACTTACATAGGAAGCCATGGGAAAGATGGCCAGTAGCTTTGGTGGATTTCTTGGCACTAACAGATTTTTAAAAATGCTCTTGGTGGAAACGAACACATTATTTTATCCTCTCAGCTGGACTATCGTGGCGTTTGTACTTTTTCCTTTACGTGCAGACCCAGGGAGTATGGCTGGATAAACTCTTAAGTGCTTACAGAAAAGCTCTGGCCAAATCATTACTGTGTCAAGATGCAGGGCAGGTTTGGCAGAGCCCTGGTAGCCTAAAAATAAATAAGTCCTGCTCCGTTCCGCTCACATGTACTTGACTCAGCCATAAGCCACAACAAGTCCTAGGTTTTTTGGGTTTTTTTTAATCTAATGACTATTAAAATAAACATTAGGGCATGTAGGAGCTGGTTCCCCCCCACCCCATTTCTTTCAAGTCCTTTCAAAGCGAAGGCTGGAACTCTCCCACAGATGGCATGCAAAGATTTCAGACCAGTCGAAGGCCTGCGAAATCAATTTGGGCAGAAAATGGGCTTCCATAAGAAAAAAAACGAGTTTCTGAAATCATTTCTAAAGCAACACGCTAGACATTGCAGGGGGGAAGAGGAGCATGGGGGTGGGAGGAGGAGGTGGACAGATCCATCCACCTAAACATCCCAAAGTCTGCTGTCCTCCAGTTTATCCATCAGAACATCATGGGGAACCTTGTCAAAAGCCCTACTGAAATCCACGTAAACAACATGAATGGAGTTTCCATGATCTAATCAGCCTGTCAGTCAAAGAAGGAAACCAGGTTGGTCGGGCAGGACCTGTTGGAGACAAATCCATTCTGACTTCCCTGGATCATCAAATTGTCCTTCAGATGTTTGCAGATCGCCACCTTGAAAATCTGCTCTATTATCTTCCCGACAATTAAGGTCAGACTCACTGGCCTGTAGCTTCCAGGGTCATCTCTCAATGCTGAATAAGTGCCCCAAAACCTCCACCACTCCTTGGTCCAACTCCTGTGCCTTTAACTTAAAACGGGAAATCAAGAGAGAAAAAATGGATCTTGACAGATGGCATCTGGGCCGGGGGGGAGGAGAATCAGTTCCTTACAGGCATCTTTGGAAAGAAACCAAAGCCAGCAGAAAACGATCAAAACACACGTTGACTAAAACAACAGTTGCACCTATCTCTGCCAGGGATGAATACAGGGTCTTGTCTTCTGGGTCCAAGCAGGAGGGGAAAGAAAAGCACATTGGGTAATGGAGTTTCCAAGATCAAAATGCAGTTTTAAGCTTTGTGGCTCTGCTTGACCAGATCTCTCCTTTTATGCTTTTGGGGGCTCAAAGTCACAGTGTATTCACGTAACACCAGCATGTGTGTGTTTGTGTATGTGGGGGGACACTTGCCAAGCTGTGTCCTGCAGTTAGGACTGAAAGCGATGGCATTTTTTGAAAACTAAATCTGTATTCTACTTGCCAAAGCAAACACTGCCCCTCACACTCGTTTCAGATTCTTCTAGGTTCCACTGCAGCAGGCAAGCACATGAAACTGTAGCCTACGTCCAGGACTAATGTATCACTTTAAGGTTCTTCTTTGCTGCCCCAAATCTTTTCACTGATGCCTCCTAGCCATGCATTTTACCACTTACCTTTGGCGGGCTCCTGAAATAAAGAATTCATCACTTTTGCCCACTTCTATATTCTTTGGGAGATCCACCTCTAGCTACTTTTTCAACACAGAGAACTAGACCCACTGGACCAGGGGTAGTCAAACTGCGGCCCTCCAGATGTCCATGGACTACAATTCCCAAGAGCCCCTGCCAGCAAACGCTGGCAGGGGCTCCTGGGAATTGCAGTCCATGGACATCTGGAGGGCCGCAGTTTGACTACCCCTGCACTGGACAAAAGGAATTATTTCCCGACACTGTGGTGTTCTACAGATGCAGACAAAGTGCTGGAAAATTAGGGTTTCTTATGTGTTCTAGCTTTTGTACTCTAAATTTTAGAAACTTTAAAGAAAATTTCTATTACTCATGAATTGGCAGTCACCATGAGGGATTCCCTGCTGTCCCCTTCCCAATATCAGACAAAAGCAGTCGCTGCCAGAGATTTCCGAGTTAGCAGAGGTCACAATGGCTGGTTCAAAACTTATGATGAAAGAGGATTATCCTGCTACAGGTGCCTGTAGTGGTTATTGGAGTTACGGGCCAACACAAGAACAAAGAGGCTTTTGTATACACAATGCCCGGTTATAGAGGCTGTAATGTAAACCAGGCAGAAGAGAATTTGAATCAGACCCACAAGACATTCATTGGCATACAGAAAGCATTTTTAGCGACCATAGAAGCAAGAATACCATATATTAAAATGTGGATTTTATTGCTCTCCCCTAAACCCACTGAAAACATCTCTCTAGGTATGGAACACAATAAAATTTGAGTCCAATAGCACTTTTAAAAGCAACAAAGGTTTATTCAAGGCATGAGCTTTCAACAAAGATTCATTCAAGGCATGCACACAAAAGCTTATGCCTTGAATAAATCTTTGTTGGTCTTAAAGGTGCTACTGCAAATTTTGTGGTGCTACTTCAGGCCAACGCGGCTACCCACGTGAATGTAACTAATCACTCAAAATTACCTGTGCATATATCATTCCATTCCACCATGGGACAGTAAGGCAGCCAGGTGGCGAATCTGGTAGTTGTCTGCTCTGCCCAAAAAGGTGCCAGGATACCCGGTCATTGAACCATCCAAGTCATGGGAAATGGAGATTTTGCCACTGTTGTTATCATTGTCTCCAAACCAGTGGCCGGGTAGATCAAAGAACCCCTGCAGCACAATACAGGCAAAGACAATCAAAACATAGTTATTCTAATTTCAGCTACGGCACGATCGCTGCATACTTCTAATTCCAACAGGGCTGGAAAACACAGTCAAGTGTTCAGAGCTTAAAATATTTCAAGCAAGGCCGTATTTGCAACAAGACTGCCAGAAGAAACAACCCATCAAGGGAAAAGGAACAGCTGTTTTAGAGCAATACTGTCATGAGATGTCACCAATCGTACATTCATTAGCATGACAAGAGCACAGTCCTTGAGCAAAGAAGTAAAACAGAAGTTCAGCGGCCCCTTAAGGCAAGCTTTCTCAACCAGGTGTTTCCTGAAGGGTTGGGAGTTAATTAATTATTATATTATATACCAAAAAATAGAGGAGAGGAGAACAAAATTGAAAGGGTACAGAGGAGAGCGACGAGGATGATCTGGGGCCAAGGGACCAAGCCCTATGAAGATAGGTTGAGGGACTTGGGAATGCTCAGCCTGGAGAAAAGGAGGTTGAGAGGGGACATGATAGCCCTCTTTAAGTATTTGAAAGGTTGTCACTTGGAGGAGGGCAGGATGCTGTTCCCGTTGGCTGCAGAGGAGAGGACACGCAGTAATGGGTTTAAACTACAAGCACAACGATATAGGCTAGATATCAGGAAAAAAAATTTCAGTCAGAGAAGTTCAGCAGTGGAATAGGCTGCCTAAGGAGGTGGTGAGCTCCCCCTCGCTGGCAGTCTTCAAGCAAAGGTTGGATACACACTTTTGTTGGATGCTTTAGGATGCTTAGGGCTGATCCTGCGTTGAGCAGGGGGTTGGACTTGATGGCCTGTATGGCCCCTTCCAACTCTATGATTCTGTGATTCTGATTCTATAACAACCCTTTGGGTCTCCACTGCAGAGAACAGTGGAGTAGAAATGAAATAAATTATTTTTTAAAAACTCAAGAAATTTCAAGTCACTGTGAACAGAGAATGTAATACTTCAGACTCTGCTGTTTAAAGAAACTGTGTTCTCCAGGGGAACTTATCTGTGTAGTCTGGAGATCAGCTGTAATTCCGGGTGATGCCCCAGTTGTGGCAGAGTCTGATAAAACAGCCACCATGCTGAAGCTGCACTAGAATTGAAGTGGAGACCTGCCAGGGGAAACCTGCATATGTAGCCTCAGACTCCTTGGCAGCAAAACGGAATCCGCACAGCAAAAAATAAAGTATATATCTTTATGAAACGCAGTCCAGCCTTGCTTACAAAATTTGGAACAAGACCTCTAGAAACCAAATATTTGTGCAGGCTAGTAGGTTCAACGGTCCTGATTTGGGCTTGCCGTTCCATTTTTTATACAGCTATTAAGCAAGATGCGACTAGTTTTATTATTTCGCCTTCTAATCCAAAAGCTAATTAGTCCAACAATTATCCAGTCACCCGAGCAACGGTGGGGTTCCTTTCTTCTCAACTCAACAATCTGCCGTAATATTTTGGTTGCTCCAAATCAGCCACAAAGAGATCAGTAAAATAAATCTCCTGAGGTACTGGTACATAACATTAATCACAAGAGGAGAACATGTCATGAAGCAAATCACAGTTTGTGTAGGGCCTCGGAGGCTGTTTTGTGGTCTACCACGAGATGTAGCTTTTGAGAAAACAGTTGTTATCCACTGGGGAGTGGAGGAGAGGTATCGAAAGCCTAGCCCTACGACTCTAGGCAGCGAGATGAAACATGTTTAGTGGGCCACTGGTATAGCGCAGAGAGTAAGGGAGTGAACTATGATTCAGAAGGTTGCCAACTGAAACCTCATCAGGGCTTTGGGTCCCCAGGAGAAAGAGAAGTATAAATCAATATTGTTTGGATTAGTAAAGGTAAAGGTATCCCCTGTGCAAGTGCTGAGTCATGTCTGACCCTTGGGGTGACGCCCTCTAGCGTTTTCATGGCAGACTCAATACAGAGTGGCCTTGCCAGTGCCTTCCCCAGTGATTTGGATGAGCACCTGCCAAAATGTTCAGCATGAGACTGAATCAAGCATGAGCTTTAAATGCAGAATTTGAGAAGAGTCCGCAGGATAAAACTTCTCAATTTTCCATGAGCCCACACCAGGGATGCCCCCAGGTTTCCATGGGAGCTCCAGAGACGGTCTATGGCATTTCCCCACCCATCTCAATGGGCTTGGCCACAAGCTAAGAAACAAGCTAGCTTCCATTGCTCTCCCCACTCAAAGTGTGAGTTCTCTCACGGTTTCTGCACCTGGGAGGGGGTGGAGACTGCACACCGACTCCCACCTTAAACCATCTCCTGTGATCCTCCCCCTCAGTCCTCCTTGAACCTGCCTGTCGACACAGGTGGTGATGTCACATCCAGTGGCATGTAACTTCTGGGGGTGTGGCAGGGAGGCGTGGCCAGCTGACCACTTCTGGGGCTCCTCAAAGCCTGAAAAATTATATCAGGGGATCCTCCATGGTCCAAAGGTTGGAGAAGGCGGTCTTATTTTCTTGCACAACCGCTCAATTACTTGGCCTGCTTACTGGAGAATGATCAACCAACAGAGAACACCTTCCCTGCATGGAAAAACGTAATAGTTTGTGACTTTTCCATTCGGGGGGGGGGGGAACCAAAATTAAGGGCTAGGTATGTGGGGGAAACACAATCATGCTTTATAAAGGTGCACAGAGTGTGGAAGGAGAGAATGGCTTTCTCCTCCTTTAATACCATGACTCAAGGACACCCAGTGGAACCTTTGCCACCATGACCTTCCATAGACATCTAGGTAGCCACTGTGGAACACAGGATATTGGACAAGGTGCTGGTCTGATCCTTGAGCGCTCTACTTACAGCAACATAAAAAAAAACCCTCTGAATTATTACTCACCCTCTTCCTGACCTTATAGGCGGTGTTTATACAAGTAATAAACAGCGGAATGTGAGTCTTTAGAGGGCAGGGTGCCAAAAGCTTTTTCCTCTGAAGACTACGTGCAGCAAAGACGTGATTGATGCACCTATTAAAAACACGTATTTCAATTATCACTAAGAATGTGTTGACCACTTAGCATGACTGTTAGTTGGTCACGAGCTGGAGTTCTAGATCTTTCGCCTAGAAAAGACAAAGCCAAAACTTGGTCCAAGTTTACTGAGGCTCATAACTCTCCTTAGCAAGCCAAGCCTATTTCAGAAGTATTCCCAAAGGGAAGGGTATGCCTAATCTCACCATTTTTCAAGGGATTAGTCAAATTCTGCCTGGGCCTGCCAAAACTTTCACACATGGACAGAGCAGCAGAGTTCCAGATTGATCCGTGAGGGAAAATGTGCTGAGATAGCAGATTACGTGGTAGAAGGCAGAGTATTACGGTGTGAGTTGTGAGGGAAACGTTAACTCAGGAGGCCCCAGTCTTGGTGACTTTATGGACATTTTGGGACTTTTGAGGACAGGGAGTGGGCACCACCACAAATTGGCGTGCACCGGTGGGCAATCACAAAATGGCTGTGCTGATGGGGCCCATGAGGAGTGCTGATGGGGCCCATGAGGAAATCCTATGAAGAGGCAGTGGTTGCTCCCTGCAGACATAAAGCTGTTGCTCCAGAGCTCTTCTGAAGTGCCCGTCCTGAAGAGGTGCAGGGAGGCCAGGACAGGCTTTCTGCTTTGAGGATGCTTTGTCAAAGAAGTGAACAGTGCCAGAAAACCATACCGGAGTTCACTGTCTTTCAGCATGGTTTACTTTTCAGAGCACTGAACATCAGGAATGGGTCGATGCCACACATTTTTAAACCTCTTGGGAAACCATGTTGAACCATATTCCAAATTCATGATCTGGTTACACACGGAACCATTTCAACAAAAAAACACAGTCCTAATTTTTATATAAGAGCCTCTTGTGGTGCAGAGTGGTAAGGCAGCAGACATGCAGTCTGAAGCTCTGCCCATGAGGCTGGGAGTTCGATCCCAGCAGCCGGCTCAAGGTGGACTCAGCCTTCCATCCTTCCGAGGTCGGTAAAATGAGTACACAGCTTGCTTGCTGGGGGGTAAACGGTAATGACTGGGGAAGGCCCTGGCAAACCACCCCGTATTGAGTCTGCCATGAAAACGCAAGAGGACATCACCCCAAGGGTCAGACATGACCCGGTGCTTGCACAGGGGATACCTTTACCTTGACCTCATTTTTATAAGGCACAGTAAAAACAAAATTCTGTCAGGCCTTGGATCTAGATCTGTTACAGGACCCAAGCTCACAGTTTTCATGTGGAAAGGTGTTTGTTTTAAAACATCCCAGGTGAAAAATCTCACCAACAAAAAATTTTACCTCAGGAGAAGCAATGAAAAACCTGTTGCAGTTTTCTCTGTTTGCAAGGTCCCTGCAACCCCCTGAGAGGTCAGCAACATCTCAGCTAGTAAAGCCACCTTTAAACTCTACCAGAATCCACGTCAGGTAAAGTTCCTGGCACAGAAGAAACATATTTGAAAAGAAAACAAGCCCCCTTACACTTCTCTTCATTCAGTAAACTTTGCGAAAGTCCAACTTGTCAATCGGAGTAGACTGTTGTATATCTGGAAGCCCAGGATTGGAAAAGTCCTGGGGAAAGGAAGAAAACCAAGTATTAATATTCTGTAGGCAGGAAGAGAAAGCTGCTTTTATCCTACCCGAAAGGCCACAAATAAATGATATCAATTTATTTGGTGAATCTTCCATTGGCAGCGGGGTATCTATCCTATTTAGAGTGTGGTGTGGGAAGCTGGGTGACCCAGGGGCAGGTGGGGATGTCAACCCCCAGGTAAGTCCCCTGACCTGAAACTGGCAACCTCCCATCCCTTGCTGGTGGTCGAAGGAATCTCAGAGCACTGCCATTGAGGTTCAGATTGAACCACACTGTATCCTGATGGTATTCTTTTATGAATTAATTACTTTTTATGTAAAGGTCGCTAGGAAGGGTTTCAATTGGAGTTTAGTCGCACCTTAAAGAGGGATTACTTATTTAAGCTATTCCAAGAGCTTTTTTAAAGTGGAGATTCAGGATGCAAAACTTATACACAAGGATTCATTTTTATCTTTGTACACATCCTGTGAGGTCGGTCCCTGTCAGAAAGCTTCAAATCTGAGAGATTTGAACTCAGAACTACCTCAGCTAAATCCAACTTCCCGCTGACTAAAGCTCGTGGGATGTAAAGTTTCATGTTTTGAAGGATAATATTCCTCTGCAAAACCTTCAATGGTGCTTAAAGTTGTAGAAATAAAAAAGTTTAAATTATTTGCACTTTCCTTTTTATTACATCTAATTACATCTTTTTGTTACATCTAATGTAAATATATATAATACATTTAGATTAGATATAATATATATATATGTAGTTCTGTGGCATCTTACAGCACTATAATTTTCTGCTGAAATAATAATAATAATTATATTTACTTACTTACTTATTTACACCCTTCCATCCCACTCTGACTGGGTGACAACATTTACTGGATATAGTATACTTCAATTTTTTTTTATATAGGCAGCAAAAAACACAATATTATTTTTGCATGGAAAATTCACAATGCAATCCCTAATCTTCAGTAATTTCCATTTGTGTGCCATTTTGAATTATACCAATGGAGCCACTCTTTCTATTGCTAACAAAATAAATGGGCAGTCTTGCACCTAAAAGACAGTCTTACACAGAATTATAAAGTTGGAAGAATCATAGAATCATAGAGTTGGAAGGGACCTCATGGGTCATCTAGTCCAACCCCCTGCACTATGCAGGACACTCACATCCCTATCGCTCATCCACTCTAACCTGCCACCCCCTTGAGCCTTCACAGAATCAGCCTGTCCGTCAGATGGCTATCCAGCCTCTTTTTAAAGATTTCCAAGGATGGAGAACCCACCATCTCCCGAGGAAGCCTGTTCCACTGAGGAACCGCTCTAACTGTCAGGAACTTCTTCCGGATCTTTAGACGGAATTTCTTTTGAATTAATTTCATCCTATTGGTTCTGGTCCATCGCAGAAGAGTAATTAAGAGCCTTGCGTTTAAGCATCACTGGGCTTAGAAGGGTTTAATATGCTGGTCAATGACCATAAAGAAATTATCTATCTAAGGGTTTAATTGTGACAGTTCTCCATGTGAAGATGATCTTCAAAGAATAATCAACTGCAACTTGCTGGACCGGATTTATTTAACTCATGGATTGTACTTAGTACTTCCTTTATTGGCCAAAAATAGCTGTGCAATTTTATGCCTGTGTATTTTAACTATGTGTGATGCTGTGGCTCACTGGCAGTGCATCTACTTGCCATGCAAATGGTCCCAGGTTCAATCTCCAGTATCTGTAGTCGAAAGATTTGACAGTGGGTGATGTGGAAGACCTTTGTATGAGACCCTGGAGACCTTCTGCCAGTCTGAATAAATACGAGTAGAATCATAAGGTTGGAAGGGGCCATCTAGTCCAGGGGTTGTCAACCTGTGGTCCTCCAGATGTCCATGGACTACAAACGCTGGCAGGAGCTCGTGGGAATTGTAGTCCATGGACATCTGGAGGTTCACAGGCTGACTACCCCTAATCTAGTCCAGCCCTCCTGCTCAATGTAGAATCAGCCTAGGATCCAGGGCAAGGATCTGTCCAGCTGCTGCTTGAGGGCTACCAGTGAGGAGAGTCTTTGATGGACCAAGGGTCTGATTCAGTATAAGACAGTACCATGTGCTTTCACTCTTAATCACCATGTAGGAAACGCAAAAGATCCCATGTTGCCTACATGGATCCACTGGCGTTGGAATATTTTAATTGTCAAGTGATGTTCTAGCCCGTAAATGAAATACTGTAATGCCTTCTGCCTTCATTAAGTTTATGATCAAAATCTTCCCTCTTTGGCTGCTTGCATTCCCTTTTAAGTTCTGCATTTCCGCAGATGGACTTTCTGTCCTGATCAGCAAGGTGAAGTTGGATTGCAGTTCCTTGCTTGCTTGCTTGACTTTTAACTGCTTCCAGTCAATCTTTTCTGATGGAACAGAGTCATCTTAAGGACTTGGGTTTGTTGTGCTGCGCTCACAGTATTCCCTGTATTCGAACACAAGCGAACGCATTGTCGAGGTAAAGCTTTTACATTTTAAAATGGACTCCCATTGCTTTGGTCAAAGGTCACAAACAAACCTTGGTTTGTCTGCGACAAAGGAGTGTCAGGAAGCCTTCGTGCGCTTCCTGCCTCTAAGAAAGAGGAGACTCATTCAGGCACAATGGGCTTTCTGACACTTTTGTTTATTTCTGCTCAAATACGTGCCTATTCAGCTTTTTTTCAAAACTTTGTTATTTGCTCTCCCGCAATAAATCTTTGACTCTTAGTTTGCCTGTTCTCCATTAGTGCAAGGACACGTATGCCTCTTGGACAGCTTTTCCTCGTTTTTTGGCTTTCCCCCCACCTTCTTATAGCTATCTTTTTCTTCTTCGCCTGGATAGAAGCCATCTTTTCCCAGCATATAAGCCATCCTGGCTCCCTCAGCTCTCATCAATTCTATAGCAAAAATTTCTATATCATTATTTACTGTCAGTGGGACAAACAAAGTTGCAGTGGTTTGGTTCAAACTATTTGAGAAATGTGTCTTCCCATCATCCCTTGCGTCTTATTTTCTCCATATTACCTTTATATCACAATTCCGTTGGACCGTTATTGATACACTGTTATTGCTACAAAACTTGGAACTTGCAGCGAACTTTTTTTTGTCTTGAACCACTGTCCTTTCCCCCCCCCCTTTTTTTTTAGTTACAAGAACACCATTCTGGTATGTTTCTAATGATCCTACCAACTGCTCCTTTGACCCCTGAATAAGCCATGTAAAAGACTGCAGCACCCAAATGCACAAAAGCCACATGGCCAGAGATGAGGATGGGAGGAAAATGAGATCGCTTTTCCTGGTAGAACCCAAATATATTGTCATATGTCTTGAAATGCTAGGAGAGCAGGGGGAGGGGCACGGACACAGGGAAAAGGGCTACAAAAATCAACAACAGCCAAGAGCATCAGGTTTTAGCCAAAAGTGATACCAATGTGCCAAGACTGTCCTCTTCTCCGTCCTGCTGCTGCTCATTTGAGCACCAGTGGGGAACAGGGGTGCTTTGGCAGGGGGGGGGTGCCCTCCAAAAGTGGTCAAACGACACACCTAACTACTATTGCTCTGAAACAGCTCATGTGGCCTTCCGCTGAGTTCTGAAGGGCAAAGAGGCTGATCACAAGGGCTTTTGCCACCCTAGGCAAACTATGGCATTTTGGTGTAGTGGTTAGGAGTGTGGACTTCTAATCTGGCATGTCAGGTTCGATTCCACGCTCCCCGCCCCACATGCAGCCAGCTGGGTGACCTTGGGCTCCCCACAGCACTGATAAAGCTGTTCTGATCTAGCAGTGATATCAGCGCTCTCTCAGCCTCACCCACCCCACAGGGTGTCTGTTGTGGGGAGAGGAAAGGGAAGGCAAATATAAGCCACTTTGAGCCTCCTTCAGGTAGAGAAAAGCGGCATAGAAGAACCAACTCTTCTTCTTCATTGGTGTGTGTGTGTCCCTTCCCAGCCAATTCAATCAGCTCATTCCAAGGGAGAAAATCTTAAACCTTCTTACCTGGGAGAACATCCCAATGAACGCAGTGGGTCTTACTTCTGAGTAAGCATGGTAGGCTAGCCTGATCCCACCCATTTGGGAAACCCCCCCAGGCTGTCCAGAAGCCCCAGGGTTTTACGAAACCCTCACTGAGAAAGCCTGATCTAAAGGCTGGCACGCGAAAGAGGGATGTGGATCTAGCCTCAAGCTGCATAAGAAGACATAAGAGGAGGTGCTAGAAATAAGGCTCAGCATTTCTTGAAAATGTACCCTCATGAAAGAGAATGACTTACCTAGCAAGTGTGAGTCCAGTTCCATTGCCTGAGAAGCTAGGAAAGAAGGAATATGCATCAATCACAAGGGAACACAGAATTCTTATCTGTCTTACAGAGCCTTGGATTACCAACCCAAAATCCAGCATTTCAGTGGCCTACCTGCAGTTGTGGAAAAAAATTCACCTTCCCCAGCCCAGGCTCCATAGCTGTTATTTTTAGAATCATAGAATCATAGAGCTGGAAGGGGCCATACAGGCCAACTAGTCCAACCCCCTGCTCAACGCAGGATCAGCCCTAAGCATCCTAAAGCATCCAAGAAAAGTGTGCATCCAACCTTTGCTTGGAAACTGCCAGTGAGGGGGAGCTCACCACCTCCTTAGGCAGCCTATTCCACTGCTGAACTACTCTGACTGTGAAAAACCTTTTCCTGATATCTAGCCTATATCGTTGTACTTGTAGTTTAAACCCATTACTGCGCGTCTTTTCCTCTGCAGCCAATGGGAACAGCATCCTGCCCTCCTCCAAATGACAACCTTTCAAATACTTAAAGAGGGCTATCATGTCCCCTCTCAGCCTCCTTTTCTCCAGGCTGAACATTCCCAAGTCCCTCAACCTCTCTTCATAGGGCTTGGTCCCTTGGCCCCAGATCATCCTCGTCGCTCCCCTCTGTACCCTTTCAATTTTATCTACGTCTTTCTTGAAGTGAGGCCTCCAGAACTGCACACAGTACTCCAGGTGTGGTCTGACCAGTGCCGTATACAATGGGACTATGACATCTTGGGATTTTGATGTGATGCCCCTGTTGATACAGCCCAAAATGGCATTTGCCTTTTTTACCGCTGCATCACACTGCCTGCTCATGTTTAGCTTACAGTCCACAAGTACCCCAAGGTCTCGTTCACACACAGTGTTACCTAGAAGCGTATCCCCCATCCAGTAGGCATGCTTTTCATTTTTTCTGGACTTAAAAGCCATGAGGCCATCCATTAAAGCATCTTAATTAAAGCATCTGCATGTTGGTGTGGCCAATACCTGGAGAAAAGGACTGAGTCAATAAGCCTGACCCGAGCGGAATGGGAAATAAATGTACATCCAGGGGGCCCCGTCAATCAGAACAAAAAAATTCTCTCTGCATACTGAGCTGAAACGAAGCCACGGCATTTGTAATTTTGGACACATCAACGAGACTGGAAGCCATTCAACAATGCAAACTTGTTTTCTATTACTGCGTGTTGTACAGCAAGGCTAAAAATAGCCAAAAGCTGGAAGAGTACAGTAGAAACCCGTTCTAGTTTAAGCTCAAAGGACTGGGGGGGGGGGTGTCATCATATTGGAAGCCCCAGGAAACCCTCTGTGTAGTTTAATTTGCCTCCTCCTCTCCCTCCCCTGACCCTGGCATCCTATGCCATGTTTTTCTACTCCATAACTGCTCCAAATCCTGGCTGGTTCACAAATGCAAGGATGCAACTGGACTTCTCAACATAGAATCATAGAACCATAGAGTTGGAAGGGGCCATAGAGGCCATCTAGTCCAACCCCCTGCTCAACGCAGGATCAGCCCGAAGCATCCTAAAGCATCCAAGAAAAGTGTGTATCCAACCTTTGCTTGAAGACTGCCAGTGAGGGGGAGCTCACCACCTCCTTAGGCAGCCTGTTCCACTGCTGAACTACTCTGGCTGTGATTTTTTTTTCCTGATATCTAGCCTATATCATTGTACTTGAAGTTTAAACCCATTACCTGCCACAACATGACCTGATTCAACTAGAAGTCCCACTGGTATCAGTTTGGTCTGCAACACTGTTTTGCACTTGAAAGTCATCCTGTGATGTTACCAAGTTATCAGCTGATGGCCCCAGCTTTTCATGCTCCCAGAATCTCCAGTGGGACCAAAACACAGAACTGAGCATGGGGCTAAGCCCCAAAAAAGGGCACAGTGATATAGTTAGGCCTGAGCTTGATTCATACACAGTGGCTGACCTCAACAGGGACGGGGAGCAAGTCTAGTCACCCTCTTGCTGATGTCCCATGAGAGGCAGCGATTAAGATAAATGATGAAATCAGCTGGAAGCAACAACAAGCTCCTCACATGAACTTATGGAGCACGGAACAGAGCACTAGCAGTAGTAGCTAAATTAAGAGACTTGGTCAACCACAGACTGCCGGAAGGTTTTCAGAACCACTGGAATGAATATTTAAAATATCTGTAAAACTCTCTGTCTTTGTAAGTGTCCTGAATTATTGTTAAAAAAATAAATATATATATAAACGGGATCAGTTATTAAATAATGATAGCGTTGTATTTTTACTTTTAATTTGTATTTTACTGTGTAATCGTAATCGTAATCGTAATCGTAATCGTAATCGTAATCGTAATCGTAATCGTAATAGTAATCGTAAGGAAGGACTCCCTGGAGAAGAGCCTAATGCTGGGAGTGATCGAGGGCAAAAGAAGAAGGGGGCGACAGAGAATGAGGTGGCTGGATGGAGTCACTGAAGCAGTAGGTGCAAACTTAAAAGGACTCCAGGGAATGGTAGAGGACAGGAAGGCCTGGAGGATCATTGTCCACGGGGTCGCGATGGGTCGGACACGACTTCGCACATAACAACAACAACAACAACAACAACAACAGTAACAACAACAACAACAACAGTAACAACAACAACAGTAACAACAACAACAGTAACAACAACAACAACAGTAACAACAACAACAACAGTAACAGTAACAGTAACAGTAACCGTAACCGTAATCGTAATCGTCATCAGTTTTCATGACAATACTGGGGTGGCATGAGGATGACACACACCCTACCCTATCGGCCTTCAGAAGAAGAAGTTGGTTTTTATATGCCGCTTTTTCTCTACCCTGATACTTTCAGACATCCTACAGTGAATGTGCAATATGTGCCTGTGCATACTTGCAGCGCATACTCAGAAGGCCGTCACGATACATGATGAGGAACGATATTTTTCCTAGCTTTTGCCCCGATCTCAAATAGGGAGGCGGGATTGCTGAGCACCCTGGAAACCCCACAAAGCAATAACGTTACGTTAAGCAAGCTGCAAAATGGCAGCATGACATGCTGTTTATGCACCGGGCATTATCCACCGTCCTTATCCTGTCTCGGAGTTGCAGGACTGGCTTTTGTCCTCTTGACTCCTTTGCCAATAAACAAGCCAGTGTGGAAGGGGGCGGGGAGGGGGGGAATTCCACCATCTGAGTTCAATTATTTTTAAACAAGGAAAACCATACCGTACTTGGTAAAGAAGCGCTGAAGCCTTTGGCAAAGGGAGCATTATGTACCGGCACTGTAGCTGGAGGCATGCCACAGGCTTGCAGGATGGATCCTTACTTCAGGCACTCCCAGATCCTAAATGCATATCCACCTTTGGGATTGGGAGCAGATCTTTAGGGGGCGGGTAGTGTATAATATGTCCACTACTGTGGGGGAATAGGGCTTTGAAAACAAATTGGCCACGGGCTGCATTTGCGTACCCACACCCAAGTATGGTATTTGGCACATGACTCCATCTATGTTATAATATGCTCAAGCACCATTTGGCCTCTGGCAGTGATTGGCTGAATCACCTGGTGTCTAGAGAGAAGCAAGCATTCCGCGCGCATTGGATAACGCACTTTCAGTGTGCTTCTGCAGCACTTCTAAAGAGCATCGAAAGTGTGTTATGCAACATGCGCAGAATGAAATGTCCTCCGCCTTTCAAGTGTGCCTGGCACTTACCTTGCTTTTTATTTTAGGCACCAAGCCAAAATATTTCTCTTGTCTGCTCCTAGGTGGAAGGGGGGGGGTCAGATTTATCAACATCATTTTCGACTGCTCTGTTTTATATTCTTTTCTGCCCTGGCTTGCTTTAACTGTCACGGCTTATTGTTTCCTTGTTGATTGGCATGTCCTGATGGATTTTAAAAAAATTATTTAATCACAACAGGCACTAGCTCATGGTTTGGTGTGGGTTTTGTGCCTCACTTGGAAGCTGGCAACCCTAAGATGAGGTGCACTACAGTCCGGACCAAGGCAGGTTCAAGCACACCTAGGAAGTGTGGAATTCCAGAACATGAACCTACATCTATCTGACAACTTTACCTCCTCTCTGCAATGTTTTCTTCACCTGAAATAGGCCAGGGGTACTATGTGGCTGGCTGGGTGGCTGCAAAGGCATTATACCCTTTTAAGCCCCACTTCCAAACATCAAGGGATATTTTCAACCCAGGAGGAGCCAACCTCCCAGGAGGGGGATGGAATTCTCCTAGAATTGCTGCTCATCTCCGGACAATAAAGATCAGCTGCCCAGGCAGAAATGGCTGCTTTAGAGGGTGAACTTTGAGGCATGGTACCCTTTTGAAGCCCCACTTCCAAACCTTGCTTTCACTGGGCTCAGCTAGCAGTCTGTTGCTTGGCTGGTGATGTCTGCCCTTCTGAAGCCTGGGGCCTACTGCTGGCAACTGAGGTTCTTGTTGTTTTTCATAAAGCCAAATTGATGCCTAATAAAACCAGAAAAGCTCATTCAAAGTTTAACTTTCCTATAAACTCTCTTAATGC
This sequence comes from Paroedura picta, assembly GCF_049243985.1. NCBI lineage: Eukaryota > Metazoa > Chordata > Lepidosauria > Squamata > Gekkonidae > Paroedura > Paroedura picta. Next base: position 10,262,500 of record NC_135386.1, read on the forward strand.
AAAATCCTAAGAGAACACTTGAAAGTGGCCTTATGACTTTTATTTCATAGGGCCTTCATGGCAAATTCTGATTTTTATTTATCAGGCCAGGCTTGAGCAAAGTCACTTCAGCCTCCATGTCTCTCCAGCCAGTTGCTTGTTCGCCATTCACCGTTACAGGATCTGAATATTCCTTATTTAGATCTTACTGCATTTTCTTGACTCACAGGTCCCTTGCTGGACTGTCTGTCTGTTTGCGCCCCAAAATACAAACTATTGCTGGTAAGGGCTGGCCAGAGCCCACAGCCTGAGAAACATTCAAGGCCTCCCACTTGATGAAACACTTGAGGCCTACTGCACACTGATGATGATATTTTTATAGCCCACCCTTCTCAGTTGGCACAGGGCAGGTAACAACAAAGATAAAACATACAAAGTAATATACTTTACAAATAAAATTATTAATATATAAATTTTAAGCTAAAATTACATTATTAAAAGCTGGCTTGGAGTCGTATCTCAATAAATATGGTAAGACAAGATATTATTAAAAGCCTCCTCCTTAAAAACCTGACCAGGCGGGAAGGTAATTTATATTGGGCAGATTAATATTTTGTGCATGCGGTTCTTAGGCAGGGAGCCCAGCATTTCCTTTAATGCTAATTTCCTGGCCTCAACCACAGGAACTGCCCAGTAGGAACTTGGTGAAAGATATACCACATTCCAAAAGCCTAGAAAGAAATCCCCATACATATACTATGCCGAAGAATTCTCCAATCCTGTTTAGACTGCATCCTGCCAGCTGATATGAACTAACATTACAGAATTCCGCTAAGTTGCTGCGTTCAACAAAGCACGAAATTGTTTTGCAAAAGCATCCAAAGAACCCTGCAAATCTTCCTCTATGGCTTAACTATCATGGAATCCTGAGAATGGGGCTTTTGGTCTTGAACAACCTGGAACTCGCCAACCATTGACAGTGGTCCACGTGGGAATCAGTAAGACTCGCATTTTTGCATCTTGAAGAGGACTGCAGGAAGAAGGAGTCTTCAAGCCCTTACAGTCCAGGAAATATGGACAGGGTATTGGGTTGATCAGACACGGGGTTAGGCATTTCCCAATGCTCATACCCCCATGTCTTCCAAACCCCTACCAGAAGACAAGCTATTCATTAGCTTTGTCTTCCAGATTTAAGGAATAATCAAACAGGCAGTTAAGCTAACTGCTCAATAAAGAGCCATCCAGGGGTCTGGGCACCAGCGAGTACATAGGATTACTTATTTCTTTATTTGTTGTATTAAAGTTTGATACAGAGATGGCCTCATTTATGAGCTTTGTGTTTTCAATTTGCCAATTTTTAGCCCTTCCCCCAAAATGCGCACACAACGTTTCTGGAGACAAGCCTGCGGAAAGTTCTTCTAAGGATCGCACAAAACATCAGTGCCCAACATCCCATAGGGAGAGTGGAGAGTGGAATTAGCTCTGAAAACAATTTGACATCAGTAATGTAAATTTGCCTCCTGGGCTTCCCAAGTTTCCGTAAAACCTGGGCCAAAGTCAGCCTGGGGTTTTTCACAGTTCGAGCCAGTTTGCCGGCTTCTGCATTCCCTATTGGGTGGTTCCTTCAGGTTAGTGATCCAAGAAGAGCAGAAAGTCCTGAAAAACTAAACAGGAGATCCAAATCCCTACCAAATGGACCGTGGGAACTGCCCCCAGTTTGTTCCTTTCCTCGTTGACAACTTAAATTTCACCTGAAGAACGGTACCAAAATAGCTCTCAGACCACTGCAGTGACATTGTATGATCAAACCACTGTGGTTACAGGCTATTTATAAGCAAAGGTGATTTTAGGTTATACATTTCAACTAGAAGAACAAACTCAAAGCCCCAGGGCTGCTGATAGGTAAATGGCAAAGCCACTGGTTTATTCGGTATTGTCCCCTGGAGAAAATCTATCAGGAAGTTCCCAACAGGATCATTTCATTTATACTTATTTTAAGGCTTCTATACTGCCTCTCACGATAAAGTCATCATTGGCAATTAGCATTCATAGATAGAATCCTAGAATCATAGAGTTGGAAGGGGCCATACAGGCCATCTAGTCATAGAATCCTAGAATCATAGAGTTGGAAGAGGCCACACAGGCCATCTAGTCATAGAATCCTAGAATCATAGAGTTGGAAGGGGCCACACAGGCCATCTAGTCATAGAATCCTAGAATCATAGAGTTGGAAGGGGCCACACAGGCCATCTAGTCATAGAATCCTAGAATCATAGAGTTGGAAGGGGCCACACAGGCCATCTAGTCATAGAATCCTAGAATCATAGAGTTGGAAGGGGCCACACAGGCCATCTAGTCATAGAATCCTAGAATCATAGAGTTGGAAGGGGCCATACAGGCCATCTAGTCATAGAATCCTAGAATCATAGAGTTGGAAGGGGCCACACAGGCCATCTAGTCATAGAATCCTAGAATCATAGAGTTGGAAGGGGCCACACAGGCCATCTAGTCATAGAATCCTAGAATCATAGAGTTGGAAGGGGCCACACAGGCCATCTAGTCATAGAATCCTAGAATCATAGAGTTGGAAGGGGCCACACAGGCCATCTAGTCATAGAATCATAGAATCATAGAGTTGGAAGGGGCCATACAGGCCATCTAGTCCAACCCCCTGCTCAACGCAGGATCAGCCCTAAGCATCCTAAAGCATCCAAGAAAAGTGTGTATCCAACCTTTACTTGAAGACTGCCAGTGAGGGGGAGCCGACCACCTCCTTAGATGGCGGTGTGTTATCTAAATGAGCTTTTCCAAAAGGAGCTGACAACAAACGCTGGTCCTCAACCATATTGATGGCTGACACCTCAAACAAGAAAAACCAATCCGTCCTTTCAATTATCACCGCCCTCCTGGAAACCCTCTGGCAGTTATATCCAAACTGTGCCCTTGCTGCGAAGGAGCCATGAGCTTCTCTAGGAAACATTCTTAATTAAAAAGACTACGATGAGCCTGAATAACCCAGCCACAGGAGGCTACTTCTTGCATTTCTGCAAGAACCGCCGTGGTAACCTTCCTTGCTTCTCACGAGGAGGCATGTCTAGATCAGTGAGTCAGGCAGGGGTGTTCCAGCAAGGGTGGATTGCTCTCAAAAACACTCTGGCAAAGGGTGGGGATTGTCTCCAAGTTTTAAGCTACTCAAGGCCGTGGCGTTGAGGCACTTGGAATTTGCCCGTGGATTAGATTGCCTCATTTAGATCACAGAAAATAAAATTGACCTCTCTTTTGTATCCCTTAGAACAGGGGTAGTCAAACTGCGGCCCTCCAGATGTCCATGGACTACAATTCCCATGAGCCCCTGCCGGCATGCCTCTTTTAGGAGGATAGAATTTAACCTTTCAGATCAAGAGTCAAATATTCAGCTCTCTGTGCTACTGTGCCTCTGTGGATCACATCAAAGGTTAGAAGCTGAACAAAGGAAGAAGAATGTTTTTTTTAATACCCTGCTTTTCACAACCTGAAGGAGTCTCAAAGTGGCTTCCAATCACCCTCCCTTCTTCTCTCCACAACAGTACCTGGTGTACTGTGTGCAGTTCTGGAGGACTCACTTCAAGAAGGACGTCGATAAAATTGAAAGGGTACAGAGCAGAGCGACGAAGATGATCTGGGGCCAAGGGACCAAGCCCTATGAAGATAGGTTGAGGGACCTGGGAATGTTCAGCCTGAAAAAAAGGAGGTTGAGAGGGGACATGATAGCCCTCTTTAAGTATTTGAAAGGATGTCACTTGGAGGAGGGCAGGATGCTGTTTCTGCTGGCTGCAGAGGAGAGGACACGCAGTAATGGGTTTAAACTTCAAATACAACGATATAGGCTAGATATCAGGAAGAAATTTTTCACAGTCAGAGTAGTTCAGCAGTGGAATAGGTTGCCTAAGGAGGTGGTGAGCTCCCCCTCACTGGCAGTCTTCAAGCAAAGGTTGGATACACACTTTTCTTGGGTGCTTTAGGATGCTTAGGGCTGATCCTGCGTTGAGCAGGGGGTTGGACTAGATGGCCTGTATGGCCCCTTCTAACTCTATGATTCTATGACACCCTGGGAGATAGGTGAGGCTGAGAGGTAAGCTTTTGAAACTGCTCTGTGAAAACAGCTTCTAAAAGTACTGTGACTAGCCCAAGGTCACCCAGCTGGCTGCATGTGGAGGAGCGGGGAATCAAGCTGCCACTCTTAACCACTGCACCCAGCTGTCTCTTGGTACAACCATTTACAAAAGTCTGCTGCACAGACCAGTCCTAGTCAGGACATGGAGAAGCTTCCTACACCGGAAGGGGTGGGGTGGGGGGTTTGATCCTAAACTAGAAAATTCCAGGAAAATAGTTCCGCAGTGGTTATGTTAGCCAGTTAAGAAAATGTGAAGGAATGCCCTTTTTAAATGTACATTAAAGTTTAAAGTACCTTTTTAGCATTACTAATTCTGAACACAGAAGATCTTTCACCTTGCTTCGCTATAACTGTTTTACCTTCTGTACACCTGGAAGCAAAATAGAATAGATCCTTAACAAAAGAGCGTAACTGGATTTGCAAAGAAGCTCAAACAGAGTCAAGGAAACATGTACTATTTGAGTGTAAGCTGCACAATTCCGTTCGAGTGGGATCATTAGCTTCAGTTCTCACTGAACATCCACGTGCCCAGAGGAAACATCATTTAAAACTAGAATTAGAAAAAGCTGGTCTAACATCTCATAAAGTATTGGAGCTGAAATAAGAATAGGATTTTGCATGAATATATTAGCTTATCTGTCTAGTGTTAAATGAATTTTGAATTTATTGTTCAAAGCTCATTTTAATTTTAACTTTGTAACCTAATGTTTATTCTGGAATTATTTCACTTGTTACCTTCTCACTGCTGCTCAATGACCGTGATTAAAGATTTTGATTTGATTTGAAGGAGGATTGGTATTTTTGGTTAAAAAATGTACGTAGTAGTTCTTAAAAATGCAAATTAAACAGGAGTTTAACGTGCTCATGCCAAACGACCTTGTTTCGCACTGATTTGTGGGCTCTTCTGCCCCAGAGGAAATTGCTAGCCCCTGGCCTAGATGATGCATGGTTGAAAATATTTCAGATTGCTGCAGCTTCCTACTCCACCCTGCCTGGTGGAATGAGCTCCCGGGAGAGCTGCGGGCCCTGCGGGATCTTCCACCGTTCCGCAGGGCCTGCAAGACGGAGCTCTTCCGCCAGGTCTACGGTTGAGGCCAAGGCTAACACCTATGCCCCCCCGGGATCTGGGATTTGGGATTGGGACTGCTATCCCCTCTCCACCTGCCAGTAGTGGAAGGGGAAGCTGATTAGCCGATCTTGCCATGCTAGTTAGATAACTAATAATGTCAAATTGTAATTGTTGTTTAATGGATTTTAATGGGGTTTTAAGATGTTGTAACCCGCCATCAAGGTAGTGGCAGGGAATAAATCAAATGATGATGATGATGATGATGATGATAATAATAATATTCGAGGAGGCTGAATGCCATTGCTAACCAGGGCTGGTGAACATTGAATGGCCATCAATATATGTTGCTGCAGAGCATGAAGGTCACGTAGTACATTACTGAGCTATATAAATACACACAAACACATTGGGAAGCAACCCAAAATCATATTTGAAAGCCCAAAAGGACCCTAGGAAGACTGACGGTGCAATTCAAAATGGTTACACCCCTCTAAACGAGTTATCATCAACGTATACAACTGCCTTGAGGAATGTGAAGCATCAGGACTTCATTTTATACAAATTGCATTTTCGTGAGACAGTGCGCAAAAATGTCTGTCTAGCTAGCTCTCTTGAAACCCCTGGCAAATAAAACTTTCAAGGCCTATTAATAGCAACGTACAAGGGAATTCAGGAAGCTTATGCCAAGAGCAGTGCAAACCTGCATAGGAATGATGAGACCAGTCCAAGGGAGAAGGGGAGGGGTTGACTTACCTATGGAGCCTCCCCTTAATGCTACAAAACAAGCCCAATGGCATTGAGCAAGACAGCACTTGGAGCCACTGGAGCTCAGGAATAGATTTTCAACCACTTGCAGCAGTAACAAGGGCAGAGGAGGAACCAAAACCAAATCAAAGACGGAGAGAAGAGGGCATGAGGACAGGAAGAAAGTGTTCGAAGGAAAGTGTTGGTCATCAGTGACTCTCTGCTGAGGAGCATGGAACTTCACGTGGCTTGGCCTGACCTCCTAGACCAGTGGTTCTCAATCTACCTGATGGCACGATCCCCTGTGGGTCACCAATGCTGGCAGTGGTGGCAGCGCCAGCCTCAGCAACCCAAAGGGAGTCGTAGGGTTGTGCGCTCCGGTGCGCTGGTGATCATGGAAGCCCAAGGCAGCCAGCACTGTGGCACGGAGGGGTGTTGGTGGCATGCCCTCCCCTCCACACCACGGTTCCGGCCACCTCTGGCTTCTGTGATTGCAGGAGCGTGCCAGAACGTGCAACCCTCGTGCCATTAGGAAGGGGGCATGGTGGCAGCAGCCTCGGCGACCGCTGGGAAAAGGGTCGATTGATCCCCAATGGGGTCGTGACTCCCAGGTTGAGAACTGCGGTCCTAGACCAAGAGGTATGCTGCTTGATAGGAGCAAAGATTAAAGATATTATGGACCAGATGCCGAAACTGATCAAACATATGGATCACTCCCCATTTGTGATGCTCCATGTGGGAACAAAGAACACAGCCTATTTATTTGTTTGTGTGTTTGTTTAATTTAATGTATTTATTACATTTGCAATTCTCCATATTAAGGCTGCCTATGAAGATCTTGGGAGGCAGCTGAAACAAAAGGAGCACATGTGGTTTTCTCTTTGATCTTGTCTGCAAGGGAAAGAGGAACCACGTCCTCCTGGAAGTTCATAGGCAGACATGTATGTTAGACTTTCGTAGAGTGAATTTTAATACACTCAGACATGATGAGAGTTATCCCATGAACCAGAATGCTGGAAGTGACGGGTGGGCTCTCCTTAAACAAGAGCTATTGCATTCTCAAGCAACTGCATTTGCTGGCAGGGGCTCATGGGAATTGTAGTCCATGCACATCTGGAGGGCCGCAGGTGGGGCTCCAAAAAGAAACACTACACCAGTGTTTGTTGGGGCTACATCTAACAGACTTCCTTGAACACCCAGCTATACTTCATAATTGGTTTTAGATATGAGTGAATTATTTAATATTATTGACCACTGAGGAAGTCTCAGTAGGGTCGAAACACATTTGATCTGTTCAAGTGCAGCTAGATCTGTATAGTTTTCACTTCATTTTTTAACCTAATATTGGTGCACATTAATAAATAATTGTTAAAATTTTATATAGGGCTAATCCTGCGTTGAGCAGGGGGTTGGACTAGATGGCCTGTATGACCCCTTCCAACTCTATGATTCTATGATTCTATATAGTTTTATAGCTCAACTTTTGAGTTCCAGTATTTGCTGTATTGACAGAATCTCGGACAGATCCTTCTCCTGGATGCTTTGGGCTGATCCCGTACTGAGCAGGGGTTTGACTAGACGGCCTGTATGACCCCTTCCAACTCTATGGATCTAAAAGGAAAATCAAGCCACGGTAGACTTTCATGTCACATAATTTACCGGAACAGGATTCGTGGTGGAAAAACAATGAAAATCATTGCATTTTTTGTGGTCCTTTGGTGGACTTCTAAGGAATCCTCGTTTTCATATTCGTAACGAGTTCCTAGCTGTTGATACCACCATGTTGCAGAATTAGACTGCATGCTTCTACTGGGTTAAAAGTAAAGGTAAAGGTATCCCCTTTGCAAGCACCTTGGGGTGACACCCTCTAGCGTTTTCATGGCAGACTCAATACTGGGTGGTTTGCCAGTGCCTTCCCCAGTCATGACCGTTTACTCCCCAGCAAGCTGGGTAATTTTACCGACCTCGGAAGGATGGAAGGCTGAGTCAACCTTGAGCCGGCTGCTGGGATCGAACTCCCAGCCTCATGGGCAGAGCTTTCAGACAGCATGTCTGCTGCCTTACCACTCTGCGCCACAAGAGGCTCTACTGGGTTACAAAACCCAATAACCCTCAATCAAAGAAACCCAAGGTTGCTACACAGACAAGGCAAGAGCATTCCTGTTTAATATTGTCCCTCCAGGCACGTAGCTTTGGGCCATTTTCAACAAGGCGTTTTCTGCCCTGCTCTGTGGGAGGTCCTATTTTATTTAAAAACACAAAACAACAGCTTGAGCCCCTATGGCAAAGAGCCGCTCCCTTCAAGCTGCGCTTATTTTGTCTACAGTCTACAGATATTTGTGGACCACTGCTGGGAGAGGAATTCAGATTTCCAAGATGCAAGGACCGGTTTATTAAGAAACGTTTCAGGACTTGATGACTGTGAAGATATTTGCATACTGCTGGGAATCATCAGGAAGGGAGAACAAGCAGACTTTCAGAGGACAATACTTGTCCACAGCTTCTCATTCACCAGAATTAAGTTTGGGAAACAAGCCATTAATAGATGTCGGTAGCAACAGAAAACACAAATTCAGCATACCGAAAACCCATGAGGTCCATGGACAGCAACACACCTTGAGAAGCTGTGGTAGATGGGCAGGTTGTCCAAGTACGATAGGCCGTCATCCGTTTCTTTCTCCTCCATGTCCTCTGTCTGATGAAAGTGTACAGGGCAGCAACCTAAGATTTGCTGGCCTGTTTTGCAGCGCTACACTTGCCATACAGAGGTATGATCCTTGAGACAAAAAAGAGGGGCAAGGAAAGAATTTACAAGGTAGGGGATAAAAACATCAGGGCATCGATAATATCCAATCGGCAACACGTAACACATGACTCTGAAACTGGTTTCAGGATGGGGATCTTAACCGTATTCAAGCAAAGCCAGGCAACGCCAAAATTCCCAATAAATATAGGAGTGAAGCAAGGCTGTATCCTTGCACCACACTTATTTAACTTCTTTTTAAATGATCTACCCTCCTATTTTGATGAAGTTAATGGTCATCCGCTCCTTAGTTGGCAAAAAAGCCACTCTGTTTCTTTTATACATGGATGACACAGTAATCCTGTCTGGAAGTTGAGTGGGCTTAATCCAATACCTTCGAACTTTTACAGAATACTGTAGAGACAATCATCTAAAAATAAATTAAGATCATGACATTTGCAAAGACCTGCTACAAATTTAATTGGAAAGTAAATGGTAATCATATAGAACAGGTAAATCATTTCAAAGGCATAAACTTTAGTTACAACAACAGATGGGCAAACCAGAGAGAGAAAACTACCAAAGCTGCAAAAGGCCAATAATCTCTTTTCTCCAAGTTTTACCAAGAAAAAGGCAACAAACATCTCCCAGCAGCCCTCAAAATCCACAATGCTAAAATAAATCCCCCGATCATGTATGGAATTCCAATATGGATAGAAGCTTTTAACCACAAATTAGAAAACATCCAATAATCCTTTTTCCAAAATTGACTAGGAGTTCCTAATTGTGTGGCAAATCACACTCTTGGCCAGCAGAGCTTGGCTTCTGTCCTTCAAATATTGGTTAAAAATTCATTTTCATGCTCAGCCTAATAGTTTGCTAAGTAACTTTTTGAGTGATCCCTTCTCTTTCAACTGGTTAGGTAAAGTGTCACAGAAACTTCAAACATCTCGACTCTCAGTGTGAAGAAGAAAGCTTTATACTGCAAGCAATCTCTCAGAGATTACCACATCTGGATGTTCAGTCATTAGTCCTACTAATAGTGTACGTTTACCTCAATTCTGGGACATTCAACATACAAAACCATGCCCTTGTATCTCCAAACTCTGGAGGCACACCTGTGAAAAAGAGCATTTCTTCTAGCTCACCTAGACCGATTATGCACAACCACAGCTTTTCCAGGCCACCACCAATTCCTAGTGGTGGGGCAGCATGCCCCACCGAATCCCGTGTACACATGGGGGAAGAAATCCCCTGGTGCACTCAGTCCACCCTGGAGTTGTGCGTGTGCACACACAACTCCTGGGTGGGTAGGTCCCACTGCGTTTAACGGCCACGGCAGCAAAAGGGAGGTGGGAGGGCATGGGAGTCCCACCACATGATGGTGCAAAAGTGGCATGCTGCTCTCCCACCATTGTGAGAACACCCCATTTGGCTCCACGGCACTGTGAAGCCGAACGGGGTGTTTAGTGTCCTTGCTGGGACACCGTAGGTAGGGGGGAGAAGCCAGGTCTTGAAGGTCCAGCTCTTCCCTTATACACAGGCCTAGCCCAGCTGGGCTTCTGATGGCCACTATGGCAAGGAGGGGAATGCAGAAGAATCCATGTTCCCTTGCCGCAGGCCATCAGACACCCTAACAGAAGTCACGGCCAGCGGGGGGCCTGGACAGCTTTGGCATCATGCCCGCTGGCATGCAGGCACCGGCCTGTCTATCCCAGCCCATGCATAATCGGTCCTAAATGTCCTTCTTTCAAACATAACTCAAGGTAGTTTTTTGTAGATTCCTTCTCAGGAGATATATATTTTTGCATGGGTGTAATGTCCCTGACACGCTACATTCTTGGAATGCCCTAAATTTGTTCTACACCATCATCCTTCAGCTGAATATTTGAGGACGCAGAGATCTATCTGAGAAACACTGGATAAAACCTAAGTGTGAAGGACTCGGCAATAATTCTAAAAGTAGCTAAGTTTCTCCTGGCAATTTTAAATGAAAATCTTTCCATTGCAGAATTTGTAACTGCGATCGCTTAAAATTTTAGTTTCTCTGCTTTGCCATTCTTATGTCAATAAAGGTACTCAAGGTCCCGTGAACTGACTCTGACTCTATAAGGAAATCAGAGACCCAGGTCTCTGGCATGGCAACTAGCGAGACAAGAGGTCAACTTCCAAGAAGTGGAAGTGATGTCATACAGAAGTGATGTCATACATCTCTAAGAATTGCTTCTCAGGTGACACTTCTGTGTCCCTTGGGAGTTATGGCCTGGCAATGTCCACCTTCCCAAGTTAACAACTTGGGAGTGGGAAAATGCACAGAAACATGGCATTTTTAGCAACGGAAATTGCCTTCTGGCCCGTTTAGTGGCTGGAGTAGCCCCTCAAACTCTTTTCAAGTAAGACCCTCCAGGAAAGGGGTGGAGGGGGTAGGTATTGGGCAAGTCTGGGCCATTCAGGTCAGAGTATTTTAACATATATACAATATTATGACATTACATACATTAATTGTTTAATACAGGGGTAGTCAACCTGTGGTCCTCCAGATGATCATGGACTACAATTCCCGTGAGCGTTTGCTGGCAGGGGCTCATGGGAATTGTAGTCCACTAACATCTGGAGGACCACAGGTTGACTACCCCTGGTTTAATATATACGTCATATTATTTAAAAGACTGAACTTCATTTCGAGGTGTGGCAGTGTTTGGGCATCAGCTCCTACCTAACCAGAAAATGAGGAGCCTCCTCCCCCCTCCTTTGTCTCCAAGATGGCCAGATGACGCAACTGAAGAGGAAGGCTACCACAAACACAACAGCCTTATTAGTGCCCCACGTAGTTCATGGCATTCAACTATCAGGGGATTAATTGATCAGCCACTCAGTGCTATTGTTCAGTTTGGTCAACAGGGAGGCAGTTCAGGCATGAGGAGGTACTAACAAGAGCCAAGAGTACAGAGCAGGAGGAAGAAGCCTGAACTCCACATGTGGTTCCTCAAAGAAATGGAAGACTTGAAGTGCAGGTCAAGTGGAGGGCAGATGGGAGGACAGACTAGCAACCATGTGAAGGGACTGAGCAGGGGTTGGCACCATCCAATTTCACGACTCTCAGTGATGAACGGAAAAGTTACTTCAATGTAAATGAGAGGATGAGAACTTTAAAAATATGATTGAGGAAGATATGGAATTTCCAGCCTGTTGTGGTTTGCATTTCTTTTATGGATTCTCCATACTCTGGACAAAACTGCAGACATGCTTCTTCCCCCACCAAATTAACCCAATTTCAATAGAAATATAGGGAAGTAACCAATAGAAATATAGGGAGGTAATTTCGATAGAAATATAGGGAGGCAGAGTGGTAAGGCAGCAGACATGCAGTCTGAAAGCTCTGCCCATGAGGCTGGGAGTTCAATCCCAGCAGCCAGCTCAAGGTTGACTCTGCCTTCCATTCCTCCGTGGTTGGTAAAATGAGTACCCAGCTTGCTTGCTGGGGGGTAAATGGTCATGACTGGGGAAGGCACTGGCAAACCACCCCGTATTGAGTCTGCCATGAAAACGCTAGAGGGCGTCACCCCAAGGGTCAGACATGACCCGGTGCTTGCCCAGGGGATACCTTTACCTTTAACCAAGCAGACTTCTCCGGTAAACCTCACATGCTTGTCCCCATTTCAGCCCCCCCTCCAGACAGATTTTATCCATCCAGGTCCCATGAACTCCAATACAGCCTGGAGCGGAGGTCAAAGAAGATTCCACTCCCTTTGCCCAAAGCAGATAAGCTGCCAAGAATATCGATGCCTGGTTCCGTATCGATGGCTGAAATGAAACAAGCAATTGGAGGTGTCTTCCCAACCATGCATGGAAGGTAAAAGAAGAAAGAATCCCCTATCATTGATCCAGCCACTATATTCCTGCTAGGTCAGAAAAGCTTTCTCAGGGCTGTGGCTAGCCCAAGGTCGCCCAGCTGGTGGGGAACCAAATGCAGCTCGTCAGATTAGAAGTCCGCACTCTCAACCACTACGCCAAGCTGGTTCTCTGAAAGACTTCTGCTGTGATTGCAATCCCATGGCACCATTTCCTTGAGAGGGCTTTGCGTCCTCTACTGTTGAAGATGGCTTGCCTCCGAGGATCCCAACCGAAGCCCGGGACTCCCTGAGGAAGGGCCGCCTTTGTGCACAAGACACCCAAGGCTATAAAAACCTCGGATCGGACAGCACTATGACTGTGAGGAAGAAAGACCCGGAGCTGTCCATGGTGACACTACAGGTTTTCAAAAACGCAGTTGGGGGGGGAGCTGTGGCCACGTCTGCAACCGCAAAAATATGCTCTCCGTCCTGAACAGAAACACAAACAAAGGCCAAAGGGGCACCATACGATGCCCAGCCCTTCGTACGGCTTCAGCTGCACCCCAGAAACCATCAGCCTGATCAAATGACAAGACTGTTTTTATTTAAGGAAAACTATTTTTCGCTCAACCGTTAAGCCCTGCAACCTTCAAGCATGCGGGTTAGTGGTTCTGATCAAGGCAAACACATAACGCTCTTAACCATACCCTCTTAACCAATGGAAGCGGACTGAGAGCCAGTTTGGTGTAGTGGTTAGGAGTGCGGACTTCTAATCTGGCATGCCGGGTTCGATTCTGCACTCCCCCACATGCAACCAGACGCCTTTCCTCTCCCCACAACAGACACCCTGTGAGGTGGGTGAGGCTGAGAGAGCCCTGATATCACTGCTCGGTCAGAACAGTTGTATCAGTGCCGTGGCCAGCCCAAAGTCACCCAGCTGGTTGCCTGTGGGGGAGTGCAGAATCGAACCCTTTGGGTAGGGAAAAGCAGCATATAAGAACCAACTCTTCTTATTATTATTCTATTCGAATTGTTTCATGCATCTGTTCTGGGGGCCGATTAATTCATCAAAACCCAACACTGCTCGCAAGTAGTTAGAATGTAGTATTCCGAGACCCCATATACATTAATGCGGAGAAATACAAAATGAACAACTGTAACTTGCTAATAAACCAATATGGAAGGGGGGGAACCCATGTGCTTCACATGTATATGGCCTCCTAGCACATCTGGAAGCACTAACAGACCTCCTCCCAGGCCTTTAGTCCTCTGGTTAAGAGTCTTCATTGTTTCTCTAGAGACAATGGAGGGATTTCCTCCCATTGCCCAGGGAAGCAATCCTAGAATCATAGTATTGGAAGGGACCTCCAGGGTCATCTAGTCTAACCCCTTGCACAATGCAAGAACTCACAACTACTTGCCCACCCACAGTGATCCCAATTTTATGCCCAAGTGATCCCTCCCCCGCCAAAAATCTCCAGAATTCATCCTGGACTGGAAGAAATTCACCTACCATCTCTGAGTATGCAAGGAAGGGCCATAAGTGACAAACACTGGCACATCCCTTCCTGCCCACCCACTTACAATCTGCCTAAGTTCATAAAATCAGCATTTCTGTCAGATGGCTATGTAGCCTCTGCTTAAAAACTTCCAAAGAAGGAGAACCCACCATCTTCCAAGGAACTACTCTGCGAGGAACGTCTTCCAGAAGTTTACCCAGAAATTCTTTTGAATTAATTTCAGACCTTTGGTTCTGCTCTGACCCTCTGGGGCAACAGAAAACAACTCTGCTCCACCTTCTATATCAGGGGTAGCAAACGCTGGCAGGAGCTTATGAGAATTGCAGTCCATAAACCTCTGGAGGACCACAGGTTGACTACCCCTGTTCTATATGACAGCCTTTCAAGTATCTGAAGATGGTTAGAAGATTGGCCATTTGACTGACTTCAGGACCCAACACAAGAGGGAAAATCCTTCCCTTGAGTTCTTTGCGACACCCAGAAAGGTCAGAAGAACAGAAGAGGGTTCCACGGTGAACTGATTATGGCTGATTTTGTGAGCCAAGCCAAAATTCGGGGAGGGTTACGCCCCAGAGCTATCAATGGATTTGACAGCAAGAATCCCAAGGACTGGAGCCAATGCACTCACTCACCCCTTTAAAAAGTCCCTATGGGACATAAAGGAGTCTGACAATGCACTGGCAAAATAATCCATTTTGGAACCTTAATTCATCAGCCACACGTAGACCCCTGAACTCTTCAAAAGCAGACAGACATTTCAAAGTAGGAGGACCAGAATTCCACAGTGCCAGTCAACTATTGCAATACACAGCAGACGTAGTTTAGCTTCCTGCGTGCAAACACACACATACACCCCCTGTTCAGATCAGATATACGCAGTTAACAGAACCACCCAAGCTCCTAAGACTAATTATCCCTGAGCAAGTAAAGTGTCCAGTGGCACTTTGCCGACCAACTGAACATGCTTCTCTTCCCATGAGGGAGAGCTGATGCCGCTGACCAAGTGATGCCCAAATAAAGTTTGGTAGCCTTGACTGGATGGATACGGGTTTCATTTTGCTGCTAGAGCTAACTACACCGCCCTGAGCCAGTCCGCTGGGAGGACGGTATATAAATTAAATAAATAACTGGTTATCAACACATTTGAATGCCCATCGTCTCATCATCTATGTGTTTCCATGCCTATATTTCCAGAAACGAACAGGAAAATGAGAAGCCACATTTAGAAACTTACCTGTATCCCAACGAAGCAGATCTCTGGGAAAGCGTCGGGTCCCTGAAGCCAAGCTCTTCGCCGCAGAATCCCCCACTGCGATGGCTACCGCTTTGCCTGGTTGGCTGATGGGAAAGAAGTTCCCATAACCTCCAGCTGTCCTTCACGGGGATGTGGGTATCGAAGCCACTGGTAGCCCAAGTCGTGTCTGCGTCAACAGTCTGGACACTGAGGCCACAGTCGCTCCAGTGCTTCTCTGAAGTGTGAGGGTCACAGCAAAGCCCACCGAGACACAAGGTTTTATTCAGCAGAGTCCAAGATCAAGGCTTTCTGCCCTGCAACTCCAGAATCTCACTTCTGCCTACACCCAGAAACCTCCAGCCACGGCCTCCCGCTTTATTGCCTTTAGTGGGAGACGACGGCTTTGGGACGGTAGGGGAAGCTCTGGGTGGCAATGTAGAGAGGGCTTCTGTCCTCCAGGAGGATGCTGTGGGCCTGCAACGTGATGGGTGGCTCCAGACGATCTGCAAATACTAAGATCCCTGGAACGGAAGCAGAGGTGAACACGGTCCTCTTGGATAACCACCCCATCTTTTGCACTTTTAACTTATTGATTGATGCCACCTCTCCGGGAAAGTGCTTGAGGTCAGGTAAGCAAGGGCATGAAGGCCACCACCTGCTAGATTCCATCTGCCATTCAGAAACAAGGCAAGACAGGTTCACCTCTGCATGCATGTCGGCCAAGGACTGGCAGTAGAGGATCCAACACTAAATTACTTCATGCCTCAAGCCAGGGGTAGTCAAACTGCGGTCCTCCAGATGTCCATGGACTACAATTCCCAGGAGCCCCTGCCAGCATGCTGGCAGGGGCTCCTGGGAATTCTAGTCCATGAACATCTGGAGGGCCGCAGTTTGACTACCCCTGCCTCAAGCCATTGGTTCAAGACCCCCCCCCAAATGAATGTGCGTGTCTGAACCATTGTTGGGTCACCACCGGGACAGAATGACTGAGCTCTTTGCCCATTGCAACTCTGAAGGCAAACTTGTGTGTGTGTCTCTTTGGAGAGGTGCCCCCCTCCCCCATGGCTGGGAATGGCACTTGATCGCCCTCTCTTTTGTGCAAGGAATGCACACTGAATCTGATAGGAGAGCGCCCAGGTGGGGGATCTGTGTGCATTTGTGGGAAGGAGCCAGATCAGGGCTTTTGGTGGCCATCCTTCCGCGCCCTCCTTGGAGTTCTTAAAGGCACAGGGACCCTGTCTGTCAAAAGACAACCAGTTTGCGGGAGTGCAAACTGAACTCCGGTTCTAAACTCCCCCTGCCTACTTAAAGTACGAGGGGACGGAGATGTTTCTCCTTGCTTCGGACATCAAGTCAGCTGGAAAAATTGCTCCTCCTCAGCCGTGCAGTGGAGGAGCCCCCACCCACAATGAAAGCGCCAGAGGCCCCGATCCGCCAGCCTTTACCCTCGCTGCTTGCCAGCCGAACGGCAGGAGGCCTTGAAGGTGTTCGGCCGAGTGCCCTTGAAAGACACTGGCTCTCTTTCCCATTCTCCAACCCAGCTGGAAGCCTAAATCCCACCGGACGAACTGTTTCGAACCCGGTACCCACACTGTCATGCTCACGGGGGTTGAATTGGCTGGTACCTGCTGGAACTGGAGCAAGGTAGCCCGGGATCATTTTTCACAGCCACGGAAATCCGCAGAGGAGAAGCTCCCCCGACGCAGCTTAAGCACCAAGACCACCTGACGCGGAGGATGGTCCTGCTCTGCAACCCCTACCTCCGGCCGACAGGTGGGCGAGTTCTCCACGCGCAGCGCCTCCGGAGCGAGGCGGGCGACGAGCGCCTGCAAAGAGACCGTCGGGCTGTCATGCTCGTTAGCGGGTCGGCCAAGCGGAACCCGCCCGGGCGGCGAGAAAAGTACCCACCTGGGTGCGCGTCGCGGCGATCCGCTCCTGAAGGGCCGGAACCCGGGAAGACGAACCTGGGCCGGCCCTGTCGCTCGCTGAGCAGCTTCGCGCCGCCGGCCTGTCGAGGCTCCCCGAAGAGAAGCGCAAAGGCGTCGGCTCCAACACAGGCGGACCGCGGTCGCGGAGCGCAGCCGGTTACTTACCTGCCGCCGGCGCCACTTCCAGCAAAGAAGTCCGCTTGCAAGATCTGTCCCCTCTTTCCCCCACCCCGCAAGTCAGGCCCAAATTCGCAGCAGCCCCGCAGCCATCGCCTTCCCCCCTCGGCCCCATCGCTCGCAAAAATCCGCTTCGCCACCAGCCAGCCGTCGAAGAAGCCCAGCGGCGGGTATTCCACCTGCAGCAGCGCCCCCTAGCGGCAGCGCCTCGCCTCCGCAGCCGGCTGGCTTACCTGTCGCCGTCCGCCAGGCGCACGCTTCGGTCGAACCGCGCGGGGGCCGGAGCCGCTCGCCCCCTGTCCCGCTTCGGCCCTCCGGGAGGGAGAGGGAAAGTCAGAGAGAGAGAAAGAGGCGGGCGGCGCTCTGCCGGATCCGGATCGGCGCCGCTGGCCGCGAAATCCTCTCGAGCGAGCCCTGCAAGCGCTCCGTGGCCGGCTTTTTCTCGCGCGCTCTCAGCCCGTCTGTTTTATAGGCGATCGGGGGAGCCACGCTGTTGACACCAGCTGAGCGCCTGGCTCCTCCCCGCGCGGTGACGCCGCTTTTGCATTCTGGACATACCGCGCGGCTGCTGGCGCCGGCTTGCAGAAAGGGGGGGGGGGACAGCCCTCCTCCTCCTCCTCCTCCTCCTCCTCCTCCTCCTCCTCTCCAAAAAACGACGAAGACAAAAAAACAACCCCTCCGGAAAGCTCAGCCCTTCCGAGAACCTGGCCTCTGCATCCCCATTGCAAAACGCTTCCTGCCAAGTTTCCCCTCCGTGTTCCAGGGATCGTTTCTGCACGGGAGGTTTCATGCCGGGCTGCAGGCTAGAGTTTTAAGTGGTCGCAGGTTGTCCCACTTCTTTCTGCACCCACACAGGGGAGCGTTTGGCCCAGTGTGCCTCATCTGTCCCTGATTTGTGCTCCTGCATGGGAGCCTCTTGTGGCGCAGAGTGGTAAGGCAGCAGACATGCTGTCTGAAGCTCTGCCCATGAGGCTGGTAGTTCGATCCCAGCAGCTGGCTCAAGGTCGACTCAGCCTTCCATCCCTCCGAGGTCAGTAAAATGAGTACCCAGCTTGCTGCTGGGGGGTAAACGGTAATGACTGCGGAAGGCACTGGCAAACCACCCCGTATTGAGTCTGCCATGAAAATGCTAGAGGGCGTCACCCCAAGGGTCAGACATGACCCGGTGCTTGCACAGGGGATTACTTTATCTTTACCTTTTACCTCATCTGTCCCTGATTTGTGCTCCTGCACAAGACCTGGGGCAGTGAAGTTCCCAGTGCATAAACGGTCAGGTAGAGGCAGGGAACAAATGTGGTGCAGCGCCTGGTGGCGTGCTGGCGGCTAGGCCCCCATGCCTTCCCACGGGCCGGTTTCCAGCACCTGTCAAAGGGAGGGGAGGGCGGGAATGGGTCATCACTGCGCTTAGGGTGGCGACCTGGCTGGTACTGGACTCTCCTTGCACTCTGCGAAGGGTCCCAAAATCTCGTTTTATACACCAGGGGTAGTCAACCTGTGGTCCTCCAGATGTCCATGGACTCCAATTCCCATGAGCCCCTGCCAACAAACATCTGGAGGACTACAGGTTGACTACCCCTGTTATAGACTACTTTCTCCTATGGAGGGTCTCTTGGCTTAGTCCCCAAAATGGCCAACTCGGATCAGAAACCGGATTTGTTGGTTTTGACTTGGGATTCTGAACTGATCTCTGTTTCAGGGGCACAAGCAGTCCTTGCGTGCCTGCCGCAGGGCTTTTTCACTGGTGGCCCCTCACTTTTGGAACGGCCTCCCCCTCGAGGCTCCCTTCCCTGGCCTTTGGGCCGAAGGATCCCTTTTGACTTAGGCCCTTTCACCAGCTTTATGACCTGGGTTGAAATTAATTCAAAAGAATTTTCGACTAAACATCCGGAAGAAGTTCCTGACAGTTAGAGTGGTTCCTCAGTGGAACAGGCTTCTTCGGAAGGTGGTGGGTTCTCTATCTTTGGAGGTTTTTAAGCAGAGGCTGACAGAAATACTGATTCTGTGAATTTAGGCAGATTGTGAGTGGGTGGGCAGGAAAGGATGTGCCAGTGGTTGTCTCTTGTGACCAAGAAAACCACCCCCCCCCCAAGTTTTCTACTAATTTAGTCTAGAATTCTGCTTGACGTTCAATTGAGGCCAGGATGTGGCTACCATTTAATGGCCCCTCCTCTATATAACAGCAACCCACCATTACAAAATCAAAGATGCTGGTTGTGACCCCCAGGAGCCAGCTGTGCTGGGAGTGGCAGGACACTGGATGGATGGATGGATGGATGGATGGATAGATGGATAGATGGATAGATGGATAGATGGATAGATGGATAGATGGATAGATGGATAGATGGATAGATGGATAGATGGATAGATGATAGATGATAGATGATAGATGATAGATGATAGATGATAGATGATAGATGATAGATGATAGATGATAGATGATAGATAGATAGATAGATAGATAGATAGATAGATAGATAGATAGATAGATAGATAGATAGATAGATAGATAGGTCTTCCATTTTGCCCAACCCTTCTCCAAAGTTAGCAACTATTCCCATCTCTTGCAGCGGAAAATTCCACTGCATGAAATGCTCATGAGCTTTTTGCATCTTCTGGACCTACTGTTGATCCATTTCATTGGTGATGATGGAAAGTGCCGTAAAGACACAGTTAACTTACAGAAGCCCTGTAGGACTTTCTAGGCAAGAGACGTTAAGGCCTGCCTCTGTGACTCAAACCTGGTAATTCCATGGAGGTCTCCCATCCAAATAATAGCCAAGGTGACTCTAAACCAGGTTTCCTCAACCAGGGTTTCGTGAAACCCTGGGGTTTCCTAACACCCCTGGAAGGGTTTCCCGAAGGGGTGAAAATTAATTAATTTTTTAAAAATTTTATTTGTTAAACATTTATCAGGTGATAGGGCCATATATGGTCATATCGACCCACCCTCCTTAGCCCCCAAAATGGCCACTGATGGGTCTGGAGGGGAGAAGCCCCAGGTGGGCATGTCCATAGCTCTGCTTCCCAACCACATTCCGCACAATCGTGCCACTTCTGGGGTTTCTCAGGTGTAAAAAAGCTAAGAAAGGCCACTCTAAACTGTAGTGTTAGGGTACAGGCCTTTCATAATTTTGTTGATCATGTTTCTCTCTTCCATCACCCTCCCTGGCCCTAACTTTTGCATGTTGCAATCCCTTGATCCCATTGGTGGATCTTATGCATACCTGTCCCAGTGCTGTGTTATGTTTTGTAATGAGTCACAATGTCCCATCTTTATCATCTTTATCACAGAACAGGACATGCTTTCTCCTTTAATTTTTATTTTTCAAAGATCTAACCTGTTTTTTAAAAAAAATATCCAATTAAAGATGCAACTTCCTTTGGGTATTGAACAATTGTGATCCAGCAAAACAGACATGAGAAGAATGTGTGCAGAGAGACATTTTGTCCTTTTTTTTCTCAGGAATTCAATTACTCAAGCTGCCTAAGAGGACAGATTTTTCTGGGGGGGAAGTATGACAATACTGTATATTTCCGTGCCTTGTTTCCCAACAAGGTGGGGTTGCTTAAATACTGGAGGCAAAAACTGTGCCCCTTTATCACACTCGGTATGTGGAAATGGACAGTTGAAGCTTTTAATGGAACAGAGGTAAACAATATCTCCTGTTAAATGTTAAGGAGGCAGGATTTTTTCTCTCTGGTTCTTGGTAACCTTGCCCAAAGGTTTGGCAAGTATCCCCTTGATTCCAAAATGGGCAGCAAGCATGAGGAACCTTGTCACAAGTCTTATTGAAGCCCAGATAAACAACTTCCACTGAGTTTCCACGATCTGGTAAGGCCATCACTCGGTCAAAGAAGAGAACAAGGTTGATCTGGCAGGACTTCACAGAATCATAGAGTTGGAAGGGGCCATACAGGCCATCTAGTCCAACCCCCTGCTCAATGCAGGATCAGCCCTAAGCATCCTAAAGCATCCAAGAAAAGTGTGTATCCAACCTTTGCTTGAAGACTGCCAGTGAGGGGGAGCTCACCACCTCCTTAGGCAGCCTATTCCACTGCTGAACTACTCTGACTATGAAAATTTTTTTCCTGATATCTAGCCTATATCGTTGTACTTGTAGTTTAAACCCATTACTGCGTGTCCTCTCCTCTGCAGCCAACAGAAACAGCCTCCTGCCCTCCTCCAAGTGACAACCTTTCAAATACTTAAAGAGGGCTATCATGACCCCTCTCAACCGCCTTTTCTCCAGGCTGAACATTCCCAAGTCCCTCAACCTATCTTCATAGGGCTTGGTCCCTTGGCCCCAGATCATCGTTGTCGCTCTCCTCTGTACCCTTTCCATTTTATCCACGTCCTTCTTGAAGACTTGTTAGAGACAAATCTGTGCTGACTTCTCCGAATCACCAAGTGGTCCTTCAGATGTCTTTAAAATCTGCTCCATTATCTTCCCAGTCATTGAGGTCAGCCTGCCTTCCTGGAAGCTAGAGGCCCTTAAGGTGCTACAGCATCAGCCCTAAAGAACTATTTACCAATTTGTATTTGATAGTCAATGTACTCCATTCTCAAGGCTTGGCATTGACAGCTTTCTATTGGTCACCGTTTGTCTGGGCTGAGATTTTTAGCTGACCATGCTCTTCTAGTTACTGTTCTTTCTTTTGAAATGGAAAATCTCTGCCCATAGATAAAAAGATGCGAATTCGTATGATTCGCCGTATTCACTCTGGCAATGCAGCCACTGGGCCTAACAACACAGCCGTAACCCTTAGTTGTCTTCCGATGTTATATATTCCATCAAGTGTCTACAAGGTCACCCGACATCAGACGAGCAGACAAAAAACAAAAGAATAAATGGACATAAATCTGATGTAAAAGATCACAATGCTCAAAAAACAGTGAGACGTTTTTATCTTCTTGGACATTCCATTGCTCACCTGTTTTCTGCCTTCAAACAGAAAAGCTTCAAAGGGAGATTACAACATGAGATAGCTGAAACGGAGTTGATTCACCAATTCAAAATAATGAACTCCCCTAAGGGCTGAATAAGGACATGGCATTCTTATCTCACTACAGGTGCTAATTTTTTTTGCCTCTGAGCATTTCCCCCTGCTCTGATAGTGCTGATTACACTTTGCATTGTACCTTTGCTTCCTAACTGTCTTCTTTGCCACACCCCTGCCACCTTCCAGCTGGGCTGAATGAATCTCTGTTCCTTGTTGCTGATGATTGGGTCCCGAAAGCTTACACCATGAAATTCTTCTAAAGGACTCCTGGACTCGAATCTTGCTCATCCACTGCAGGCCAACATGGCAACCGTACTGAAATTACAATCAGTATGAAGCATTTTACACTGACCCTGCACCAGGGGTCCATCTGGCACTGCACTGTCTACTCCAGAGGTTCCCAATCCTTGCTGAATCTTGGATTTTGGGAGCTTTCAGGAAAACAGCTGCCACAACATGGGGAAAGGGACAGATTTCAACATGCATTAGGGTTCCACACCAAGCATCTTCCCACCATGCAAGCAGATACTAATTTATTTATTATATTTATATACCGCCCTCCCCAAAGGCCCTAATGGGTGCTCCCTGCTGACTCGAAGAAGAAGAAGAAGAAGAAGAAGAAGAAGAAGAAGAAGAAGAAGAAGAAGAAGAAGAAGAAGAAGAAGAAGAAGAAGAAGAAGAAGAAGAAGAAGAAGAAGAAGAAGAAGAAGAAGAAGAAGAAGAAGAAGAAGAAGAAGAAGAAGAAGAAGAAGAAGAAGAAGAAGAAGAAGAAGAAGAAGAAGAAGAAGAAGAAGAAGAAGAAGAAGAAGAAGAAGAAGAAGAAGAAGAAGAAGAAGAATTGGTTCTTATATCGAACCTGGCTCACCACATTAGAAGTCCACACTCCTAACCACTACCCCAGATTCTACTTCCTGAGCTCTCCTGAAGCATCCCCTGTTCCAGCTGTGTGGGCAAAAGGCAGAATTGGTTCTTTGCTTCCATAAGGATATGCTTTGGGGAAAGGCATAAGGGAAGAAAGAGGCTAGCTACCCCAGTGGAGGTCACTGGTTTATTGTATGTCCATTCAGATTTTATGGATTTTATGCTACTGATTTTACTATCACATAGGGAGAGAGCATATGCATTTCCTACATAAATCTAATTCCCATGTGGGGGAAAATTAATCTCCAGTTTCACCAAAAAAAATATATTTTTTTAATTATGGGTTGACCCCACCACCCAACATAGCTTGTGCAGATTTCGCAATAATGCGCCGGGAGGGGGGGAGGCATCAGCTGAAGGGAGGGGGAAGACTTGTGAACAAGATGCTGAAGAGGATTCAGTCTGATTTCATATCTAACACAGAAGAACTGGGTACTGACAGTTTTGGAATTCAGCCCTGACTGAGCAGTTTAACGCAGACAGGAGAACTGGGGGAAGTTGGCAAGGGCAGTTGGATAGTTAGACAGAGACTCCCATTCAGTAGAAAGGAGAGGTATGGGGCAGAATAAGAGAACAGGATGATGGGGAAAGGGCTTTCCTATTCCCACAACTCCTTGGCACTTCCCCACTTGTCAAACAACTAATAACATATTATGGTGTTGGCATTTTTTTTATTGTTTTGGTAACCAGAACAGTCAAATAAAAGCCGAAGAAGCTAGCATGCTGTTAAGACTATCACATCAGGCTGAAGGAAAGTGGAGAGTTTCCAGAGCCCACAAAGCCATGAGATCATCCTACAATTTGGGTCTTTAAAAAAAAAATTGTGCAGGGTGCAAAGATGTTCAGCCCCTTCATTCCCCATGGGGAGGGGTTGATATTCATTTTTTCCTTCATTTGGCCTGCTGGGAAAACTTGATCTTGTTGTGTGACCAAACCTGATCTATGCTGAGTTGGGTCAAACCCTGAAAGACTCTCCCAAGACTTTTCTTTATTGGGGTAGAGCCGCAGCTGGGGAATGGGGGTGGGTAGAAAAAGAGATGCGGAATGGGTCTGCGAGGAGGGGACAGGAGTTGAACCCTTTCCTCAGCTCTGCTAGCCTGACTTTAAATAGGCATCTACAAGACCTGATGAAAGACACATTGATTGCCTGTGCATTTCTCCCCAACGGGGCAATTGTTTTTGGCAGTGGGAGATGTGAACACCCCTCATCCATTCTGAATTAACATCTCTCCGAGCTCCCGTGGATCAGTAAAAGGCATTTGGAAGCACTCCCAGTGTTCCTGAGGTCTCAGACTGGCCAGCCACTAATCAGCAATTTGAATTATCACACCCTGGCTTCCCTGACGTAGTTGATTTTCACTGCTGCATTGAGAATGGATGATTTCTTGAAATCTGCAGGAAATCTCTTTGAAGCAGTCATGTTCGCATCCTGCTGCATTGTCATTAGCTCCCCTTCCCTCCGCTTCTGTTTTGTTTTATAGTGGCTTTAATAACCCAGAAAAACTGATGACTCAGTGAACTTACTGTATTATTCACCTCCTTTGGCAAGAGAAATGGGGGGAAATGTAGAGGGGAAATTCACACCCTCAACATCAGCAGTAAACCTATGCATGACCAAGTGTGCCATTTTTGTGCGGAAAAGATCACCAACGTTGCTGTTAATAATGCTGGCCTTACGACACTAGAACATAGAAGCACAGAATCATAGAATAAAAGAGTTGGAAGGGACCTCCTGGGTCATCTAGTCCAACCCCCTGCACTATGCAGGACACTCACAACCCTATTGCTCCTCCACTGTCACCTGCCACCCCCTTGAACCTTCACAAAATCAGCCTCTCCGTCAGATGGCTATTCAGCATCTGTCTAAAAACTTCCAAAGATGGAGAACCCACCACCTCCCGAGGAAGCCTGTTCCACCAAGGAACCGCTCTGACTGCCAGGAACTTCCTCCAGATGCCTAGACAGGTGATTAAAAGGATGCCTTAAAATGCACATAGTATAAAAATGACTTATGCCCAGCATTCAGTCTGAAGCATCGTTAAAATTGTAAAGCTGCAAGGACCTGGTCCAAGTTTGAATGTGCCCTCATTTAATCAATTTGTAAATTCTCTGTACGTTAAAAGCTAGCAAAAGCGTTTGCCCCACGATGCCATTTTTATCTGTAGAGAAGTTATTTCCCCCCTGAAGAGGGAAATCTAATAGGCAACTTCGAACCTCATCTTGGGCCTACCAGGAATCATGAGTAATGACTGGAGATAAAGAATGCGGTTGGTTGTATGAAGTGGTCCTGAAGGGGAGGGGGTTCATTTTTAAAGAACAGACTGCGCACTGGCTCCTTCCCACAATGCTCTTCTATCTCCCCTCTGGGGGAAAGCTGCAAAATTCACACAGGAATCGAGGAGTGGAACTTTCTCTGGATGCGGGCACTCCCTCCTGACGGGCATCCTGTTTCCTTAGTTCTGCCCAGATGAAGGAAGTTAGAATTAGGTCACTCTTCACTGATGAATGAAAGGAGGGGGCAAAAATACAGGAATTAAGTCAGATCAGAACGCATCCTATTTGAGGGATTCTCAAACTTGCCCCAATGCATCCCAATGCTATCCTAGCAAGGAAATTGCCCTGAATGAATCAGCGATGACTCCCAAGCAAACTTGAGGAGGGCCACACAGCCTAGCCAAGTGTCATGTATATCTGAAAAGATTAGTCCAACTAAGAAGAAGAGCTGGATTTTATAACCTGCTTTTCTCTACCAGGAGTCTCAAAGCGGCTTACATCCGCCTTCCCTTTCCTCTCCCCACCACAGACACCCTGTGAGGTGGGTGAGGCTGGGAGAGCCCTGACAGGACTCTTCTGAGAACAGCACTATCAGTGCCGTGACAAGCCCAAGGTCACTGCATGGGGAAGAACAGGGAATCAAAGGCACTTGCCAGATTAGAAGCTGCCGCTCTTAACCACTACACCAACCGCAATGAAACTTGGCTTCCCTCCTAGGCCTGTTTCCCTGGGATTAAGTTTTACTTCTGTCAAGTATGTTTTATACCACCATTGCTCCAAGGCACCCCTACAGCACATACAGTTCTGTCTTCCCCACTCTGACCTCCTTCTGACCTCCAGAAGGGCCTACTCCATTCGGAAAGAACCACATGCTGAACTTTCATTCCAGTCGTAAGGCACTCAGAAATCTGGGAGTTCCCAACTAAAACAGGATCTTTCTGACTCCACAAAAAGGGAAGGGGTGTTGGAAATGCTGGTTTGCTTCCAGTCAAGCAGCGGGTGATGGTGGACAAAATTAAGCCAGAAGGAGAGCAAACCTAAGCAAGTCTGCTCATGTCATTCAATGGGGCTTACTCAAAGAGAGTGTCCTTATCACTGCAACCCTTGAATCATAGAATGAGAAGGGTCTGTCAAGGTCATCTAGCCCAACCCCCTGCTCAATGCAGGATCAGCCTCAAGCATCCAGGATAAGTCTCTGTCCAGCCACTGCCTGAAGACTGCCAGTGCAGGGGAGCTCCCCACCTCCTTAGGCAGCCCATTCCACTGCTGAACTACTTGGACTGTGAAAAAATTAGGCAGCTGATTTCTAGCAGATATTGTTCCACATGTAGTTGAAACCCAGTACTGTGGGTTCTGCCCTCTGCTGCCAACTTCTCCCTGCCTTCCTCCAAGTGACCACCTTTCAAATGCTTCAAGAGAGCCCTCCTGTCCCCTTTCAACCTCCTCTTCTCCAGGCTGAACATTCCCAAGCCCCTCATCCTTTCCTCAGAGGGCTTGGTCCCCAGACCCCAGGTCATCCTTGCTGCTCTCCTCTGAGCCCTCTCAATCTTGTCCACATCAAAAAGGAAGTGAGGCCTCCAGAACTTCACCCATTACTCCAGGTGGGGTCTGACCAATGTCCAATGTGGTATACCGTGGGACTATGACATCTTGCGATTTTGATGTGATGCCTCTGTTTATATCGCCCAAGACTGAATTCACCTTTTTTTACTACCACATCACACTGTCTGCTCATGTTTAGCTTGCAGTCCTCAAGTACTCCTAATTTACACACTACTGTCCAGAAGAGGCAGCATAGTGTAGTGCAGGGGTAGTCAAACTGCGGCCCTCCAGATGTCCATGGACCACAATTCCCAGAAGCCCCTGCCAGCATTCGCTGGCAGGGGCTTCTGGGAATTGTGGTCCATGGACATCTGGAGGGCCACAGTTTGACTACCCCTGGTGTAGTGGTTAGGCGTGGCAGCTGGTAATGTGGGGCTTGATTCCCTGCTCTTCCACATGCAGCCAGCTGGGTGACCTTGAGCTCATCACAGCCCTGATAGAACTGTTCTGACCGAGCAGTGATATCAGGGCTCCCTCAGCCTCACCCCCCTCACAGAGTGTCTGTTGTGGGGAGAGGAAAGGGAAGGTGCTTATAAGCTGATACTCCTGGCACAGAAAAGTGGCATATAAGAACAACCTTCTTCTATCTCTTATCTCCCATCCAGCATGCATGCTTCTCACTTTTGCGACCCAGATGTAAAACTCTGCTTTTCTCCTTATCGAATGGCATCTTGTTCTCATTAGCCCACTTTTCCAGCATGTCCAGATCTTATTGAATATCTTTATCTCCTGGGGTGTTCACTGCTCCTCCCAATTTGTTGTCCTCTGCAAAGTTAACAAGTAGTCCCTCCACCCCGTCATCCAGATCACTGATAAAAATGTCGAAAAGTGCCCAGCCCTCTGGCATCCCAGTGTTCCTCTCCCTCCAATCCAAGAAACACCACTGACAAGTTCTCTTTGGCTGTCGTTTTCTATCCACTTTACATTCTTACAGCTGCTTTTGTCATAGAATCATAGAATCATAGAGTTGGAAGGGGCCATACAGGCCATCTAGTCCAACCCCCTGCTCAATGCAGGATCAGCCCTAAGCATCCTAAAGCATCCAAGAAAAGTGTGTATCCAACCTTTGCTTGAAGACTGCCAGTGAGGGGGAGCTCACCACCTCCTTAGGCAGCCTATTCCACTACTGAACTACTCTTACTGTGAAACATTTTTCCTGATATCTAGCCTATGTCGTTGTGCTTGTAGTTTAAACCCATTACTGCGTGTCCTTTCCTCTGCAGCCAATGGGGAATAGCATCCTGCCCTCCTCCAAGTGACAACCTTTCAAATACTTAAAGGGGGCTATCATGTCCTTTAGATTGTATGCACCTTTATAGACAGAAATACCTCTGTTTGAAAAAGCACTAAGCCATGCAGGGTCCCTAGCTAGCCGCCTTAAACTGAGTCAGGCTCAATAATCTATCCATGGATGGTAATAACTGTTAAAGGCCCTAAGCAGCACTCTGCGACCTCTCACCCTTTTTATCTGGAAATGGCGGGGAATGAACCTGGGACTGTCCGCACGGACTCTACCAGACAGCCACAGCTGCTGACAGAGTAGTATCTGGGTTTTCAGAGACCTGGAGAATCATAGAATCATAGAATTGGAAGGGGCCATACAGCCTTTGTCATTTTTACTGTTTTTTTTACTGTAAGTTTTTTTTTACTGTACATTTTTACTGTTTAAGTAACTTACCCAATTGGCCAACAATTGATCTTATGAACCGATAATGGCCTTGGTGGTCTCCCATCCAAGTCCTGTCCCTGGTCTGATGAGACTGGCCATTCCACACAGCTGCCTCTCTGGAATGACGATCAAAATTCTAGCTTTGTTTTTTTTCTTAGCAAAATGCCATATTAGCAACTGAGCTGTCTCACAGCTGCCGATAGGGGGCGCCATGCCACACCAATCCCAGGGCTACCACCTTGTTGTGAGTTGATCTCAGAGGAGCACTTTGGATAAAGTTTGTGTTATGTTGATGCGTCAGGATCTTGTTATGAAAGCCCGCTTAGAATGGAACGGCTCAAGGCCCCCCCAAAAAAGGCGGGAGAGGGATTAATCATGATATAGATATTTTGAGGTTAGAAACGCAGCCCAAATAAAATTCGTACATTGTTTGTTCCTGGAGAATTGAAAAGAAGAACTTGACAGAATGCCTTTATGCAACAAAACAACTGAAAATGCTATTGAATGGCACAGGTGGTGAAATATAACTCCAGTTTCTCTACCTAGCTATATTCTTTTTGGAATCCGTTTCTTCTCCAGGCTCTTTGAAACGGTGGTGCATTCTTCTATTATATGGTTTGGGTGTTTTGCTTTTTGGATATGGTAGCTTCCCTGAAAGTTGTCAACCTTTGCTATTCAATCAAGTTTCTGGATTCTTCCTTTCTTTGGGGAAATGAACCCGACGAAAGGAAGAGAGTCAACTGCATAACAACATATACGAGGAGTTGGTTGTACATCCAATGGAATTTGAATAGCAACAAATCACAGAACAATGATGCACACCCCTTTCACACACATGCACACATATAATGGCCCTGTTAGATCAGGGGTGGTCAAACCGTGGCCCTCCAGATGTCCATGGACTACAATTCCCATGAGCCCCTGCCAGCAAATGCTGGGCTCAACTCCTCTCTCCAGAGAGGTAAAGGATCCAGCCCTTCCTTCCTTCCTTCCTTCCTTCCTTCCTTCCTTCCTTCCTTCCTTCCTTCCTTCCTTCCTTCCTTCCTTCCTTCCTTCTTCCCGGGAAAGTCTTGTCCGGACGGCGTCCCGCAGGGGAAGGAGGAAGGGGATGCAGGATGCATCCTTCTCCGTACAGCAAAGGCGCCCCTACGCACGACCCTGCCGAAAGAGGAAAAGCATCCCCTCTCTCCCAGCTCCTGCCCAAGTGACCCAGGAGGCAGAGGCGGATGGTAGTTTTTTTTTTCCCCACCCGTTCTTCGACCAGGTAGGTTGGCAGCCAAACACTTTAGTAAACTAATCAAGAAAAGAAATGACTGCTCTTTGCTTCCGCAAGCTTCTATTTTTGAAGAAAAGGAGTCCGTTTTTTTTGCCCCACTTTTCACTGCCCGGTGGAGTCTCAAAAGTGCCTTGCCTTCCTCTCCCCACAATAGGCACCCTGTGAGGTAGGTGGGGGCTGAGAGAGCACTAGCAGAACTGCTCTGGGAGAACAGCACTGTCAGGACTGGGACTAGCCCAGCATCACCCCGCTGGCTGCATGTGGAGGGGCAGGAGTCAAGCCCAGCTCACCAGATGAGAAGTCCCCGCTCTTAATTACTTCATCACACTGGCTCTGATTCCTCTTCAGGGACAAATTAGTGACCCAGTTAGCCCCTTTCTCGCGCCTTTCTGATGTGAGTATAAAAACACTGCCCCAATGGAGGGACCAGGTTGACCCGAGGAAGGCTGCTCCAGCTCAGGGAAACTTAATGCTAACTTAGTTAGGCTTTCAAGCACCGCTGAACCTGTTTTACTTTGGTTTACGCAATCCTGGCCCCACAGGACAGTTCTCCTCCCTCCCTCTCCAACCAAGCTTTAGCAGACTGGGTTGCACTGCAGCTGGGTTATGCCAGCCCTCACCCTCAAGCTGCTCGGCCGGCCGGCTCTTCACTCATTGGATACCTTTCCATACTACTCTGCTTTGCTGTTTGTTCTATTTCCAGGTTGCCCTGTCCATTAGTGGCTTCCTAGCTATAATTATTTATTGCATCCTCTGGCTCTGGAGTAAGGTGCAAAACTGTGTGCCCTTCAAATCAAAACCAGTTTGGGGAAAATGTACAGTACATAGCAAGTCATGCCAAGATTGCACTGGAGGAGGTGCATAGCGCCAGCATGCAATTAGAGCCTTCCAGAGTCACAGCAGTGGCTCATGTGGTCCAGCCTCCTGCCTTACACAGGGGCCAGCTGATTACTATGCAGGACCAACACCCTAACCCTGAGAATTCAGGTTTTTCTGCCTCTGAATCAAGAGTGGTTTAAGGATTTGCAGGGCCCGTAGCACCACAACCAGTTTAAGGATTTGTGAGACCCTAGCTGAGTACAAAGAGCCTCTTGTGGCCCAGGGTGGTAAGGCAGCTGACATGCAGTCTGAAGCTCTGCCCATGAGGCTGGGAGTACGATCCCAGCAGCCGGCTCAAGGTGGACTCAGCCTTCCATCCTTCCGAGGTCGGTAAAATGAGTACCCAGTTTGCTGGGGGGTAAACGGTAATGACTGGGGAAGGGAATGGCAAACATCCATGTATTGAGTCTCAGACTTGGTGCTTGCACAGGGGACATCTTTACCTTTTGTTGTTGTTGCTAGGCGCGAAGTCGTGTCCGACCCATCGTGACCCCATGGACAATGATCCTCCTTCCTGTCCTCTGCCATTCCCCGGAGTCCATTTAAGTTCGCACCTACTGCTTCAGTGACTCCATCCATCCACCTCATTCTCTGTCGTCCCCTTCTTCTTTGGCCCTCAATCGCTCCCAGCATTAGGCTCTTCTCCAGGGAGTCCTTCCTTCTCCTGAGGTGGCCAAAGTATTTGAGTTTCACCTTCAGGATCTGGCCTTCTAAGGAGCAGGCAGGGCTGATCTCCTCTAGGACTGACCGGTTTGTTTGCCTTGCAGTCCAAGGGACTCGCAAGAGTCTTCTCCAGCACTAATCTTTACCTTTAGCTGAGTACTATTGCAGCAGGAGCAGTCAGACTGGGGACAAAGAGGCCCAAGAGGAAATTGTGTCACTCCAAGTATCCTAAAAGAAGGGAAAGGGGGGGGGAGACTACAGCCCTGATCCATAGTGGGGGGGGGGGGGGAAGCACCGTGCAGGGTCCCTGGAAGCGTGTCCTAGAGACTGGAGAGAAGAAAGGTTGCTGCCAATCTCCTCTCTTCCCATCACGTCATTATATAAATGACCTTCCTAGCCTCCCTCATCTCCACAGCTGGTCTGCTCACTTGATCCGGAGGGTTAGAAAGACATCCTTTTCATCTCATGTGTTCCAGGCAATAGAATGAAACTTGAATATGATGCTTTAGGATGCTTAGGGCTGATCCTGCGTTGAGCAGGGGGTTGGACTAGATGGCCTGTATGGCCCCTTCCAACTCTATGGTTCTATGATTCCATGACTAGATGGCCCGTATGGCCCCTTCCAACTCTAGGATTCTATGATTCTATGTAATTATGTCGAGTTTGTTATTCTAAGAAATCACTCAAACAAAAAGCCCCAGGGATGCCCCCTCTATATAGTTGCTAGAACTAGGCTAATTTCTCCCCTGCACTTAAAAATACTCCAACTTATACAGAAGAGGAAAACATTAAACTCCTCCTATAGAAAGGTATTCTTAAGTATTTCACAAGTCGCCATATATTGTGCCAAATATACAGCCCGAAACCCCCAGTGAAGAAGGACCTGTAAAAGGTCATCTAAAGGAGAATAACATTTGTTTAAATGTTAACTTCTAAATTTTTCTATACATGTGTCAAATTGTATACATATTGTATACATTTTATTTAGATATAAAATTTCAAAATTGTTAATCTTATTTATTTGCTATACTTCCCTAGCATGCAGTAAAATGTCTGCATTTTTTCTTATACCCTGAAATATTTTACTTTCATGTGTTAACAAATTAAGTCCGGCCAAAGGGCTGCACTGAATAAGCTGAACTTAGTCATCACTTAGCAGCACCAATTCCCCGTTGCCCCCTCAAAAGAACAAATTCAGAGTCCAGTGGCACCTTTCAGATCAATGACGTTTTAAGGTCTCTGAGATGCACACGAAAGCGCATCACTGAACATTATAGAGTTGTACTTGCGCGCAGCCAACTCACTCCCTACCTGATTGGCCCAAGAGCACCCTGCCAATGAGGACCCAAAAGGTCACACTGCACACAGACAAGCCTGTAAAAGCCTGGGAGTGTTTACTCGTGAGTGAGGAGGGCCAATCAGTTCAAATTGCACTCTGCCAATGAGGATCAGCCAGGTCAAATTGCACGCAGACAGCCAGGAAAAGCCTCTACCTTGGGAATGTGTCCTCATAAGTCATGGCCCCTGCCCTGGAAATGTTTACTCATGAGTAAGTTAGCCAGGAAAATATAATAAGGGGCCTCTCTCCACTTCCAACTTCCTGCCACTGTCCGAAGTTTGCTGGGTACAAGAGAAGCTGTCCTACTGCTAGTAAGTTGCTCTGGCCTCTTTCAACTTGGAGGACATTGGGGTGTGTGTGTGGGGGGGGGCACCTCCTGATGCAGCCTCTGTGTGTCATCTGGAGGGGGGCTGTGAGAGGCCCAGAAATGCCCCTCTGCCAGCCCTCTGGGACATACAACTGTTTTTGATTTACTGTTGATATTGAGATGAACTGAAGAACGTACAGAATGAAAGGCGTTCCGTTCTGAAAGCAAATCTTGCTATCGGTTAAATGTTCATCAAAGGAAGAAACGGCAACAAGCTTATGAATTGTTGATTGCTATTAGCAATTCCTGCCACCCAGCATTTCTCCTTGTTTCCCACCTGGAGCCTGGCAACCCTGCACCTCCGTGGGGTCCAAAGCCAGGGCTTTTCTCCAGGGAGACTGATCTCTGTTGCCTGGAAATGACCTGTAATTCCAGCAGATTCTCAGGCCCCAACATCTCTGCCACAGAGTTCCCCCCCTCCCAAGCAAGCCCTTTCACCAGGAGCCTAAAGTCCCCACTCTAAAACAGCCATTTCTCTCTGGGGAGCGGATCTCTATAGTCCCAGATTTCCAGGCTGCAGCTGCAGGTTGGTGATCTTGAGGAAAGTTCCTTGAGGTTTGGAGCCAGGGCCTCAAGAGTCCAAGGGAGGGCAGGAGCTTTTGCCATAGAGCCACAGTGCCCGTTGTATTTCTGGGCATCACGGGCTTCGTCTCAAGTACCATGAATAAAACTTTGTTGGTCTTAAAGTTGCCACTGGACTCTAAATTTGTTCTGCTGCTTCAGACCAACCCGGTGATCCACTTGAATCACACTTCAAAAGAGAAATTCTTCTGTTTTAGTAAAGTACTGTAGGTATTGAAACCCCCTAAAGCAGGGGTAGTCAACCTGTGGTCCTCCAGATGTTCATGGACTACAATTCCCAGGAGCCCCTGCCAGCAAATGCTGCATTTGCTGGCAGGGGCTCCTGGGAATTGTAGTCCATGAACATCTGGAGGACCACAGGTTGACTACCCCTGCCCTAAAGGGCCACCATAAATCAGCTGCCCCATTTTATTTATTTTCCACCACCACTGTAGGTCACAACTAGATAGGTGCGGTTCACCAGACTATCCCACCATGCAATGATCAGATTTATTTGGAATGGTGATGTTCCATGCAGGTTCCACAGAATTCAGAGTTTGGCAGACAGTAATAGCGCCGAAGCTTCCTATTATGACTGCCTACCCACCATTATTATGCCCATGACACCCAGCTTTGCCTCCCAATGGATGGCCGCCCAGATTCTCCCCCAGACAGCTTTGCCAGCTGCCTGGAAGCAGTGACAAGGTGGGCCATGCAGAGTCGTCTGAAGCTCAACCCTTCAAAGATGGAGGCCTTGTGGCTGGGTAGGAAAGCACCGAGCGAGGAAGCACACTCAACCTGCCTGGACGGGGTGTAGATTCCAGTTGCACACTCAGCCAGAAATCTGGATGTGATCTTTGACGCCTCCTTATCTATGGAGGCACAGATCTCGAAAGTAGCATGGAAGGCATTTTTGCACCTTTGCCAAGCCAAACTACTTGGCCCCAGGGTGCCTAGCCACCATCACCTGTAAACTAAGCTTCTGTAACCCGCTCTGTGTGGTCCTGCCCTTGTCTTTGCTCCAGAATTTGCAACTGGGTCCAGAACTCAGTGGACAGAGTCCTTACAGGAACACCTTCAAGGGCCCTCCTGTGCTCCAGCAACTTCACTAGGCTCCCAGTTGAATTCTGGATCAAGTTTAAGTTATTGTACTTACCCATAAGGCCATACAAGGTCCAGGTCCTGCGTACCTGAGAGGCTGTCTCTCTGTTTACACCCCAGAAAGAGCAGAGTCGGTCCAGGCCCTGTTGGAGCTAGCAGTTCTGCAGAGCCGGTAAAGACAAGAGCTCTTCTCCCAGGCTTTTAGTTGGGGCCAGTGAAATAAAATCTATCAGCCCCCCCCCAACATTGAAGTTGCCCCCCAACTGGATCCAGAAAAATAAGGCCATTGACCCTGGGACTTCTGACATCAGGATCGTTTAATATACTGATGGGTTTTAGAATTCAGTTTTAGTCTTGCTTTAACTAACTTTATTGTATTATTTATACGCCTTAACTGACGTACACTGCCCTGAGCCGGCTTGCTGGGAAGGCAGTATGGAAATTAAATAACAATAATAATTACCAATTACTCCCTGCAGGGGGCACATACCCAGGCACAAAGGCTGTTTTCTCACAGCAGTGTTGAGGGTTAATAGGCTTGCAACCAGTCAGAGGTCCCAGGTGACCAGCTGATGCGAAAGAGCTCTCCAAAATATGGCAGGGAAGCCACTGTGGTGAGAGGCTGTGACCAGCCCAACAGTGGCCAGTAAACTTTGAGGCCATTCCTTGGACATTCTGGGTGCAGAGGAAGGGATCCAGCAATGAGCAATGATAAGGGGAGATTGGGACACAAATCACAGAATCATAGAGTTGGAAGGCGCCACACAGGCCATCTAGTCCAACCCCCTGCTCAATGCAGGATCAGCCCTAAGCATCCATGAGAAGAATCATAGAACCATAGAGTGGGAAGGGGCCACATCTAGTCCAACCCCCTGCTCAATGCAGGATCAGCCCAAAGCATCCTAAAGCATCCAAGAAAAGTGTGCGTCCAACCTTTGCTTGAAGACTGCCAGTGAGGGGGAGCTCACCACCTCCTTAGGCAGCCTATTCCACTGCTGAACTACTCTGACTGTGAAATTTTTTTTCCTGATATCTAGCCTATATCGTTGTACTTGTAGTTTAAACCCATTACTGCGCATCCTTTCCTCTGCAGCCAACGGAATAGCCCTAGGCTCAAACCCAGCCTATGCCCAATCACTCTGTCCGACTCAAAGGCTCTCTCTCCATTCCTTCATCCTTTCAGGACAAGAATACGGCTTTCAGGACAAGAATACGGCTTTACAGCATACTGGTATCGTTTCATCCTTGGGACAACACCAAACTCAGGACAATTTTCTCTGTTCCATGCATCCTTTATTCCATTACAACCACTGTTGCATTCTGCCAACAGATACACAAACCATAATCAATCGCGATCCATCTTTTTTATATCAGAGGCAATACAGTACATTTAAGACCGTCAGCTTTTTTTTGGGGGGGGGGAAATCTTGCGGCCCCTTAGTGTAATGATTATTTAGTATCTTGCATATTCTGTGCGATTCCAGTGTCAGAATAAAATTTCCCCAAACAAACAAACAAACAAAAAAAACCCACAACAGGATCAGTTTCAATGAGTTTTACATAAATTCATCAGAAACAAAATGTGTTAAGTTTTCTTTAAAATTGTCCCGGAAACTTTATAAAATTGTTGATAGCAAAATAATGCGAGGGAATAAAAACTCATTGTAACAAAATGTATTCAATCATATACAAACCAGAATTTATTGGTAACTAGACTGAAATTTAAACTATCAATCAAGAGTTTTATGCATAATGTAAATTCATTTATGTACAGTACTTTTAAAAACCTCTATAAGGAATGCTTTACACAAGGAAATGCCAAAGACGGCAGTTATTCAGGCTGCAAATATTATCTGAATAACAGATTTAGTAAATTTACACTTCTTTTTTTTTTTTTAACGTATAAAGGATTTAGCCATTTTACTCATTTTTAAAATATTTGTTTGTAAATATCCAGAAAATTGATGTGAGGGTTGCTTCAGACCCATTTAGAAAGGAGTTGTGTTCCCTAGGAAGTCAGTTAATTGTAACTTACTCAGGAAGGTCAGTAATATACCCTCCCAAAAAAAAGAAAATCACGAGAAAACATCACCACAAAAAAAAAAAAGAAAAAGAAAAAGAAACCTTTCCAGTTACAACAGCACAGCCAAAAACGTTACATGATGAATGTTCTTAGACTGTAATTCCAGCTACATTCATCACTTTCAAAAGAGTGGGAATATTTAAACAAAAAAAGTTACAGGAATTACGTGACTTAAAACTGGGGGGGGGAGAGAAACTATGTGACCTGCACTAGATTTAGTATCTTCATATCCCATTAGCTTCCCCTCCACCAATA
Source organism: Paroedura picta (assembly GCF_049243985.1). NCBI lineage: Eukaryota > Metazoa > Chordata > Lepidosauria > Squamata > Gekkonidae > Paroedura > Paroedura picta. The sequence goes on from NC_135386.1 coordinate 10,299,871, forward strand.
CAACTCTTCTGGGAGGGAATGGGGGTTAAAAAAAAAAAGCATTGGGAATTACAGTAGTGACTGTCAGAATAGTTTTGTTATAAAAAAAAAAGTCAGATTTGATTGGATTCACCCACATGATGGGGCGTTTCTTCATAGTACAAAGCTACTGCAGCTAATCCAGTTAATGCATGTGCAAAAAAACATGGTTAAGTTCTTCCATTCACAGTTAACTGAGGTAAAAAACAAGAGAGAGAGAGAGAGAAAAGAAAAAAAAAAAAGGAAAAGAAGGAGCAAGTTAGGTTCCTTCAGGAGTTGGGGAGTTCGTGAGAGATGAACTGTTTTAGCCGCTCTAGATACTGTGCGTAAAGCTCTATGTCGTTATGGCCGGCGCCTTCTACCCAGAGGGGCTCTACTGCCCGGGGGCATCGCTCGTACATCGCCAGGCCGTGGGAGAAATCTATTACTTCATCTTCAGTGCCGTGAATCACCAACACAGGAGAAGTGACCTTAGAAATCTTGTCAATGCTGCGGACGTGAACAAAAGAAGGAAGACAGAAGCAACCGTGTTAGTTCAGACGTTAAATATATTGGGGTTTTTTTCCAAAGTACTGGGGGGGGGGGCAGAATCCAGACACACGCTCTTGAGATTCAGAAATAACAGAACAGCAGGACATTGCCCAACTATTGCTGACAACAAACCATCACAGAACCGGAGTCATTCTATGATGCCACTCGGGGGCAAAACAAAAAGATGAAGTGGCACCACAAACCTGTCCTGTGCCCCTTGGCTGCCAACCACGACTGCAGGGGTGGCCACAAACTGTGGCTCTCCAAATCTCCATGGACTACAATTCCCATTTCCCATGGCCTAAAATTCAGAATTCTACCTTAAAAGCCTGGTTTTATTCTACCAGACTGAGCACCAAACTGTTCTTAGACTGTTAAACATCTTCATTATGCTGTGTACTAATCTATTCCTCACCTTCTGTCTATATGTGAGGATTGGTAAATTCCCATTTCATTGTGCCTGAGGAAGGGTGCCCACACATGAAAGCTTATGCTCAGAATAAAACATTTGTTGGTCTTAAAGGTGCCCCTGGACTCACTTTCTTATGCTGTTAGGCTGGTTAAAGATTGTTTGATTTGTAAACCCCTTTGAACATGGATGTTGAAAAGCAGGGTATAAATATTAAAGAGTGGTATTAGCTGCTCTCTACTGTCAGCAGATGATCTAAGGCAGGAGTAGTCAAACTGGGGTCCTCCGGATGTTCATGGACTACAATTCCCATGAGCCCCTGCTAGCAAACGCTGGCAGGAGGCTCATGGGAATCATAGTCCATGAACATCTCGAGGACCACAGGTTGACTACCCCTGATCTAAGGCAAATAACCCCCAATGCTTGCTATCTACATCTTGCTCAATGCTCACACTAAGACCGTTTCTGCACTGGAAGTTTCATGCTGGGATGCAGGCTGGAGTTTTAGTCGTGGCAGGTTGCCCCACCTCTTCCTGCACCCACACGGGGGAGCATTTGGCCTGGTGCACCTCATCCGTTTCCGATTTGTACTCCTGCACGGGAGCTGGGGCAGTGAAGTTCCCAGTGCATAAACAGTCTAAGGGAGCTATTTATGGGTCTTTTATATAAAGCCAGGGCCGTCAGCCTCTGTTGGCAGGGAGCTGTGGGGAAGCCTTCCACTGTAGCTCTTGCATACTAAGTTCCATTCGTTCCCACTCAGCCCTTTCTGTATTTGTAGCTTGCAAAGGTATTTGGGAAGGCATTCCGCTGCCAGCTCAGCCCCTCTGCCTTGTGTGGAGACGGCCTTTGAAGAGCACATGAACCTTACTTGGCATTCTGGGCCATGCTGCTCTGCAGCTTGAAAAATCTACGCTGGCGACATGCTGATGGAATCCCAACACGGGTAAGCACAAAGGATTGCTGGGTCACCTGTGGTGAACCGTTTTCTCTTCCCACAGGGAGAGAAATCCGTGCAAGGATCGAAACGGGTTGCATTTCTCTGCTTAGCATATAAAGCGAATTTGTGCGACTGGCAAGAAACAGCAGCTCTGAAGAAAGCAGACGGCAAAGCGAGACATTAAACTGCCCCCATTCCACCATTCCCTGCCCTGATAGCTTCATTCCATGTTTTGACTTGGGCCATTTCATTCATCTTTGCTAGCAACTAGTGAATAGATGGGGGGAAGCAGCAGACCGAATACTCAAACATTTACAACTCCCAGGACACGTTACTGCATCTCAAGACGATTTATTGAGAGCTCAGTCAGAAGGGCCCAGCTCACAGGACTGGGTCTTTAAGAATGATGCCTTATTTAATACGTACATAATTATACAATCTAATCCCCCCTTTTGTTTATTATCTGATTATTTAGTTACCATCTCACCACAAAGTCTCCAAATGGCTTTTACCCAAATGTGTCTTCCAACCATGCCATGGGCCTTACTTTGTGGCTGTTACTTTTGGGTACCTTTAGCCCTTTGCTTATAGATTCGTGGAGAACCTGCTGTTGAAGGCCTTTCACATCAGGCTTCGGACTGTCCTCTATATTTGGAATCAAGGACTAAATTCAGAACTAGATTTCTATGGGGACAATTTTTTTACACTGGCACGGATCAACCGGATGCCAATCCTCTGATTAGTTTATAGCTAACTGTACATTTTGTATATATTATATATATTGTGATTAGGGTTGGGTGTTTCAACACCCAACGCAGCCAGCACCACGCCGGGGGGGGGGAGGGGAGGCATGGGCGTTGGAGGACACACACAAGCAAGCGCAGAGCTCTGCACCTGCGTGTGTGCACCCACCGGCATGCTGACACCCAAGCCTCCCCCCCGCCAGTGCTGCGCTGGCTGCATCAGGAGAGAACAGCCGTGTTGGGCGTTGAAACACCCAAAAATTGATCTGAGGCTTGAAGCGCCCAACCCTAATTCTGACGGCCTTTGGCTATAAACAATAAAATCTATACGACCATGGTGAAAACAGTTCCAGCCAAGATGCATACGACAAGTAGGCTTTTTGGCATGTAACCTCAGCCCCCCCCCAAGAGTCTGTAAATCCCTCAAGAGATTTTCCCCAGTTTACACTACTCTGAGTAACATCGGATGAGATGTGCCGCCCCAATCTCCAAGTTTTCATAGAATCCTAGAATCGTAGAGTTGGAAGGGGCCATACAGGCCATCTAGTCATAGAATCCTAGAATCATAGAGTTGGAAGGGGCCATACAGGCCATCTAGTCTTAGAATCCTAGAATCATAGAGTTGGAAGGGGCCATACAGGCCATCTAGTCCAACCCCCTGCTCAACGCAGGATCAGCCCAAAGCATCCTAGAATCCTAGAATCATAGAGTTGGAAGGGGCCATGCAGGCCATCTAGTCCAACCCCCTACTCAACGCAGGATCAGCCCAAAGCATCCTAGAATCCTAGAATCATAGAGTTGGAAGGGGCCATACAGGCCATCTAGTCCAACCCCCTGCTCAACGCAGGATCAGCCCTAAGCATCCTAGAATCCTAGAATCATAGAGTTGGAAGGGGCCATGCAGGCCATCTAGTCCAACCCCCTACTCAACGCAGGATCAGCCCAAAGCATCCTAGAATCCTAGAATCATAGAGTTGGAAGGGGCCATACAGGCCATCTAGTCCAACCCCCTGCTCAACGCAGGATCAGCCCTAAGCATCCTAGAATACTAGAATCATAGAGTTGGAAGGGGCCATGCAGGCCATCTAGTCCAACCCCCTACTCAACGCAGGATCAGCCCAAAGCATCCTAGAATCCTAGAATCATAGAGTTGGAAGGGGCCATACAGGCCATCTAGTCCAACCCCCTGCTCAACGCAGGATCTGCCCTAAGCATCCTAAAGCACAAAGAGCAGACATTAACACTTATCCAGCAGCCACTTTAAGAATCCCGCTTGTCACCCACTGGCGCCATTCACACAGCAAGCCAATTATCGCCACACTTCCAAAGTTGCGGGCGAATATAAACTAAACAGACCGCCAGAGGAAGGACAGAAGCTTCAAAGCAGTGGCAATGCTGTCCATTTTAATAATCAAATCCACATAGCTTGTAACTCCTGGGAGTTTTCATCCGTGCTCTCTAAATAGGTGGAGTTTTTAAAGCTTTTGCAGTATTGGACGTTATCCAATTATTTCCCCATTGTTTTTAAGATGCTATTTCCCCTACTGTTTAATGGGCAGCGATATTTTAAGAGGCTGTCTCTTTAAAAGAACAAAACCAAAGCAAACTATGCAGGGAACACTGAAGCTCTTTGATCTGCAGAACTCACCATCATATCCAGATTCAAGAAGATCCAAGTTCAAGTTTAATAGCATATGAAACACAATACTGCACTGGAAGCGGCCTTATATACCAAGCCAGACCAGTGGCTCATCTAGTTGTCCTCTAATCCTCTAAGTCAGGGGTAGTCAACCTGTGGTCCTCCAGATGTTCATGGTCTACAATTCCCATGAGCCCCTGCCAGCACACACTGGCAGGGGCTCATGGGAATTGTAGTCCATGGACATCTGGAGGACCACAGGTTGACTACCACTGCTCTAAGTAGTAGTGGATTTCCAAAGTCTCAGAAGCTGTACTACTTGAAATTCTTTTTATTAGAAGCGGTAGAGACTTGGGACTTTCTGTGTGCAAAATGTGTCATCTACTACTAGTTATGGTTGTTGTTGTTTTTGTTGTTAGGTGCGAAGTCATGTCCAACTCATCGCGACCTCATGGACAATGATCCTCCAGGCCTTCCTGTCCTCTACCGTTCCCCAGAGTCCATTTAAGTTTGCACCGACACTAGCTATGGACTCTCCCTTTAAAAGTTACCACTGTACTTTTGGATCGCATTTAAAGAAGGAAGATACCGAAGAATGACAGAAGTGTCCCTAGTTATTTAGTTCGATGTATATGCACACACAAAGTCACCAGCTAGGCTTGGTTAAATAAGTATATTCATGGTCTGCTTTGGCTTAAAAAAAAAAACAGATATGAATCTATTACAAATGCACCATAATTCCCTTTGAGCAAATTCTGCACATACCTGGGGAAGGCATCAAAGCAGTATGTTTTCCTAGTGTCGGGAAAAGCTACCCGTAAGCCAGACATCAATGGTGAATGAAGGATCACAGCTGCGCACTCATAGCGGGACGCCAGGTCCACAGTGGGAACTGTCCCTATACTCTGTCCATATAGAATTATATTCTCGGGACTGACACCATATCTGCAAAAGCAATGTGGGAAGAAAACAGCAGTTGTTACTTTAAAAAGAAAATCACACTTGGGCAAGAGATGGACACAGAAATTTATTCTCTAAACATGACTTTGGACGCTTACAGTTAGTGCATTCTGGAAATAGGACTTATCAATTTCACTGATTTTCTAACTGCTCTGCACTCTAGTCACGACCCCCTGCAACTTGATGGCTATATAATAAAACTTCACGATAGTATAAGAAAACTTAGTTGCTTTCTTTACATTGTTGATCATCGACATCTTCTCTGCAGACACACACTGGTACAGGGCCTTCCCAGGGCAACCACAGACCTTTTCTCCCCAGCTTCCAAAGCTCCGAAAATGGGGGCAGCCATCAGAGCCAGCGTGTGCATGTTTTTTTGCAGCCTGAGCAAGCTGCGCCCTCCCTCAATTCCCCTATGCTGCTGCAAATTCTCACCCTTTTGAATAAATGCACATAATGGAAGGTTCATTCAGAGATAGGATGTAATCGTAGTCAATGCCAATTTGTTGGGAGTGTAGTCAGGATGGTAGAGAACCATTTAAATTTAAAAGAGTCTCTCAGTAAACAGGCCAATAGGCTATCTGATCGAACCCTAAAATGCAGTTTTAGCCAATATTTAAAGGTGAAAATCCAGGCCTTGGTTTATTATGGCTAAATTTCTGTCCTCAGTTTTTAAACTTAAACTGCCTGATGTATCTTGACTATCTTTGTATAGCCTCCTAATCTGCTTTATGCCAATAAAGGTATTGTATTGTATTGTGAATAAATGCCCTTCATCAAAAGGTACATTCATACTTCATAAACATGGTTCTCTCTTCTCACTGCTGTTGTTTCCCAATCTTTTTTTTTTGAGAGCTCACAGCAGGGTAGGAAGAAGGGAATTTGTGCCTGCACAAAAGACATTTGCTGTCTTCTAGTGCAGCCCCCCATTGGGACCATTAGAGAGCTACCAGTCTTTTAAGGAGGCAGGGTGAGCCTCTCATGGAAATAACATATGCAGGGCTTGCTATAACAGACCTCTGAAGATGCCAGCCCCAGATGCAGATGACACGTTAGGAGCAAGAACTACCAGAACACAGCCCCAAAACATGAGAAAGCTCCAAAAGCCAGTTGCTTCTGGCTCTGAAATCTTTCAACAATATATGTGATGTTTTATTTGTGTTCAATATTGTATTGTATTTTGATGAGCCATCAGGGAAGAGCAGTATATAACGATAAATACATGAATACATAAATAAGGCAGTCCCCCAGAGCCACCATCAGGAGCCGTAAGCCAGTAGGAAAATTGACTAAAACAACAAAAATCACTATAGAACAGCAATGGAAAGGTGGAAAGTCAAGAAAAGGGTGAAGAGCCCTTTCACACTGGAGTGATTGCTAGGAGTGTCCAGCTGACAGGGTCGTGAAAAAGAAACTGAGGAAGAGGGGCATCCCCATCTGTGGATCATGTGATACTCAAGGCACAAAAAACTGCACACGTGTCAACTCCAATGGGCAGGGTGGCCCATTTTAGGATCTTTAGAAGCTAGGAAGAAAATGTCCATGGTTGGCCTGTGCAGGCACTGTGGGGCTACACTGGAAGAAGGACAATGAAATAAGAGTTCTTATCAAGGTAAAAATTTATTTAAAAGCCATCAGGTTGTCTGGAAAACCTGGTCAGCGGAAATAAATCACGATAAATATATTTATTCATTATAAATATTTATAATAAACAAATATTTATAATAAATATTTAATAAATATAATATTCATAATAAATAAATTATCATAAATATACTAAATAAATGAAATAAAAATTGCGATGCAATAAAATAGGTGTAATTGTTTCAATTTCATGATGGAAAAGCCTTAAGGCTGATGGAAAACCACGCCTCCCTTCCCTGTATGGGGTGCAGCTTGTGGCTGTGCCGACCACCAGGAATTTGGGGGTGATCTTTGATGCCTCCTTATCTATGGAGGTGCAGATCACTAGAGTAGCCAAAGTTCTGACAGGGTCCGCCCACCCAGGGGCAATCTGGAGAAATCGCTGCCAGTCTGCCCCTGATCATCGCAGAGAGAGGAGGTCAGTAGGGCTGCCAAGGGGGATGAGAACAGAGGCTGCACCAGACCTTTTCACCCCAAGGCTGTCCTAATTGTCATGTCCAAATGTAACTTTGCCTCTGAACCCTGACAGAGCTGGCAGGAGGCTGGTGAGTGCGCTCCCTCCCTCCCCCTCCCTTCAAGCCTGCTGTGAAAGAGCCTCTGACAGGCCCTGACTGAGGGGAGGGAGGTATTTCCAAAAGAAAGGCAAGGGAGCCTGAGGGGGGAAGAGGGGGACTTTCCCCTTCTGCCAAAAAGTTAGCTGAAAGGGAGGCCACAGAAAAGGCCCTTCTCACTTAAAATACTGCTCTGGCTGGGGGTTAGACACAGCCAAGCCATGTGTCTTTCTTCTTTGCAACTCTCTGCAAATTTGAGGCCGCTGCACAGCGTTATTCTGCAGACAAAACTGGATGCTGTTGCAGAGGTTCTTTTGTCTCCTATTTCATCTGCACAACAACCTGGTGCAGCAGGCCTCAAGTCTTTCAATTCAACAACAACCTCTGTGGGAGGCCTTAAATATATCTCCACACCCATGCCCTCATTTGCCACCACGCCACCACAACCTCCCACACAACACACACATTCAACCCCATGTCCTTACAGACTGGACAACTCCTCCCCTTCCTCTTCCCACTCCCAAGCTCTAGCGTCCGTTGTATTCTTGGCTACAACGGGCTTTGCCCCTAGTACATCTATAAAATGGAATTGGAATCAAGCATACACGTCAGAATGTTTGAGCAGCTTGTGTTATGACAGTAGGCTTTTCCAGGGGGTTGGGCGAGCTGCAGACCATTTATGCCTGAAAATCTAATCCTACAACTGTGCTCATCTAGAGCCCTCCTGTTGCTGATCCTGAAGCCACGAGAAAATGAAGAGTGGATGTACAGATTTCATGATCGAGACTAGTCCCCCAAGATGAAGCACAAGCACAGGGACTGATTAACAGCAGCACACGGAGGTGTCAGCTCAGCAGAAAGCTGGAAGTGCTCCGAGACAGAGGGCAACCACAATCAGACTTGGAACAAAAACTGAAAAAGCCTACTGTGGCAGATCAACCAGGAGCAAAAAAAATCAGTATGACTAAGCAAGCTGCTTTATGCAATGAAAACATAGCATAAATCTGCAGGCTCCATGCTGCACAAAGCCAGTAAGCGAGGACGCTGACCGTCCTCTGTCCTCCATCCAAATGGAACTTGGCACACTGTTTTTGAGCCTTACTTATTTGCTTAATAACGGTTAGCACAACATACATGGTTATACTAGCTTGCATATTTAGGAAGTTAACTCAGAGCTGGGGACAACCACAATGGCAGCCCTTTCCAAGCACAGAGGAATGAAGGATATGGTTTGAGCAGCTAAAGATTTACTTGCATGTTTGAAAAGTAAAAACATCCACGGCGAAGCCACAAGCAACCTGCTGAGCTGAGACCCCCCCCCCAAGGCACCAGAAACCTGTCTAGTCTGCTACCCAGGGAAACTCTGACAGAACGAGTGCTTACAAAGGAGTTTCTTCTTCACTGGCCTCAGAAAAATAAGTATACCATGGCAGAGTGTGCTCATACCTTCTTCCACTGGACTCTTGCAGAGCTCTGCGCAGTATACACAGAGTACCTTTTAAAGCTAGCTAGGTGAGTGGCAGAAATGGGTAGCCGTGTTGGTCTGAGCTTGAACTCGAAAGCTTACAACTTGAATAAATCTTTGTTGGTCTTAAAGGTGGACTCTGGTCTTAAAGGTGGACTCTGATTTTACCATGGGGGAATGATGAAACAGCAGATACGCAAAGATCACCAAAACAGAATCAGACCATGGCAGCAATTCAAAAGGAAGTTGCTGCAAGCAGCAAAGCTCAGACAGAAGCCTCAGAGGGGTTACTCCAGGGATTCCCAACCAAGGATCCATGGACCCCTGGGGGTACTGGGAGATTGGAAGTTGCGTGGTCTGGTCTGTCTTCTCAGCTCCTGCTCGTGTTTCCGCCCTATATAAGGCAGAGCAGGGGGAGGGAGCAAAAGGAGGACTAAGGGTGTGGGTAGTGATGTCACTTCCAGGGGTGTGGCTGGGGGGGGTGTGGAATGGTCAGCTGACATCACTTCCAGGGCTCCTCAAAGCCTGAACAATTATTTCAGGAGCTACCCCATGGTCAAAAGGTTGAAAAAGGCTGGACTACTCTGTTGCAGAACTCTTGGATGATACGAGGAACAGTGGTCTACTTTATAGGGGTCTTGTCCAAAGCACGTTAAGCAATTAGGGAAAATGTTAAAAATTTAGTCTAGCTAAGAATGAGTTTCTAATTGCTTCTGTTTTGGTCACTTTCTGACAAAAATGCCATTCCACCCCCTTCAACAAAAACTGATACATTGAGGGTCATTCCAGTAACAGTTCTCTAAATGAGAACTAGCTTGGTGTAGTTAGGAGTGCGGACTGCATGCCAGGTTTGATTCCGCGCTCCCCCACATGCAGCCAGCTGGGTGACCTTGGGATCGCCACAGCACTGATAAAACTGTTCTGACCAAGCAGTGATATCAGGGCTTTCTCAGCCTCACCTCCCTCACAGGGGGTCTGTTGTGGGGAGAGGAAAGGGAAGGTGAATGTACGCCGCTTTGAGACTCCTTCGGGTAGAGAAAAGCAGCATATAAGAACCAACTCTTCTTCTTCTTCAGTAATATCAGGGCTCTCTCAGCCTCACCCACCTCACAGGGTGTCTGTTGTGGGGAGAGGAAAGGGAAGGCGATTGGAAGCCACTTTGAGCCTCCTTCAGGTAGAGAAAAGTGGCATATGAGAACCAACTCTTCTTCTTCTGCTTCCCAAGGTTTTGTAGTGCGCTTATTTTAATCACTATCACACCATGCTACTTCTGCTAAGCAACAGCATTTATAGAAGCAAAGTGAGGTGATAAACACCGTTTGTTTGGTATACCGTTGGCTTCGCTTAGGAAACCACGAAGCATGCAGTAAAGTTAGTTTCACTGAGTTGGCTGCATTTAATTAAGCCGCTCTGCTGCAAAGGAAAGCTACGAGATCAAAAAGGTTATTTATGGCAAACAAGCAGAGTTTGCAGGGCACTGAAGACTCCTTTCACAAACTAACAAATTATTAATTCACTGGAGCTGAACTACATGTCATTGTACACTTTCTTTTTACTGGACATGTGGACAAAATTCATATGAAAAAGAAAATACGTTCCCAATATCAACCATGGAACAACCCTCATCCCTGTTTTTAGGGGACATAGCACACCATGTTTTCAAAAACGCAAAGATGTTTCTCAAAACAGATTTGTCCATTTTGCCCATCAAGGCTATGCTTTCATAGAATCATAGAATCATAAGAGTTGGAAGGGGCCATACAGGCCATCTAGTCCAACCCCCTGCTCAACTCAGGATCAGCCCTAAGCATCCTAAAGCATCCAAGAAAAGTGTGTATCCAACCTTCGCTTGAAGACTGCCAGGGAGGGGGAGCTCACCACCTCCTTAGGCAGCCTATTCCACTGCTGAACTACTCTGACTGTGAAAATTTTTTCCCTGATATCTAACCTAGATTGTTGTACTTGTAGTTTAAACCCATTACTGCACGTCCTTTCCTCTGCAGCCAACGGAAACAGCATCCTGCCCTCCTCCAAGTGACAACCTTTCAAATACTTAAAGAGGGCTATCATGTCCCCTCTCAACCTCCTTTTCTCCAGGCTGAACATTCCCGTCCCTCAACCTATCTTCATGGGGCTTGGTCCCTTGGCCCCAGATCATCCTCGTCGCTCTCCTCTGTACCCTTTCAATTTTATCCACGTCCTTCTTGAAGTGAGGCCTCCAAAACTGCACACAGTACTCCAAGTGCGGTCTGACCAGTGCTTTGTTCCACATGACTCAGACTTGTAAGCAGAAAATCCCCTATAAGCTAAATGTAGCCACACGAGATATCGTGAGTAGTTTTATAGTGGGTTTTTTAATATTGTTTCAGGAGATTTTATGTGGGTTCAATTATTGTTACACACCATGAGCCACGCCGTGGAAGTGGCAGGTTATAAACCGAAATATCAATCAATCACCTAATTTTGCAGTTCTCAGCAGCACACAAAAAAAGGGAATTTGGCCAGATTTAGTTTACTGTCAAACAGCAGGATGGCCGTGGCAAATTAACACCTCTGTCTGACTTGTTAAGTGACAAGTTGTATGATATGATTAGGAATAAATCTCTACAGTCTCTCCCCCTGCCAATCAACATAAGCTTTTATATGCACAAACTGCATTCAGTCATAGCCATTTCTGGAGTGGCTGTCATATCCGATTCCAAGACCACCTGTTCATTTTTAAGCAACTGACAGCCACCTGTGAGAGGTAGAATTATTTACAGCATGTCCCCCTGAAATGCACCGACTGTTTAAGCTGTCCTCAGAAAACACAGCACTCTAAAGTTAGCTTGGCCGCCATTTGGAATTATGATCCTAGGAGTTATTTAGGAATTTGAAACCGGATGCAGTGATCACCAAGCCATCCACCCCAGCAATCTGCTGGACTTCCAGGTTGCCTAGATACAAACTTCCCAATATCTGAGGAACAAAACAAGCACGTGGATCTCTTGCAGCTTTATGGATTGTCGAAATGACAAGGCTACGTGTGACTGGAAGTGATGCCACTCCTCAGTCCCCCAAAGAAACCTGCATCATAGAATTTTTAAGTAATGCAAGTTAACATTCTAGCACAAACAGAACCATTTATAGAAAAGTGTGAGCGTTAGCACCCAAACATAAAAGTATTACCTAACAAAAACAATACTGCTTCCCCCCCACCCAAAGTAGAACTACCAATAACATAAAGGTAAAGGTATCCCCTGTGCAAGCACTGGGTCATGTCTGACCCTTGGGGTGACGCCCTCCAGCGTTTTCATGGCAGACTCAATATGGGGTGGTTTGCCAGTGCCTTCCCCAGTCATTACTGTTTACCCCCCAGCAAGCTGGGTACTCATTTTACCGACCTCGGAAGGATGGAAGGCTGTGTCGACCTTGAGCCAGCTGCTGGGATCGAACTCCCAGCCTCATGGGCAGAGCTTCAGACAGCATGTCTGCTGCCTTACCACCCTGCGCCACAAGAGGCTCGTAACATAATATAACCAATAACATAAAGGTATGAAAACGGCAGAAGTGATGGATAATTTTAGAGAAATACAAACTATCCGTAAATAAGCCCAATCTCTGAATGGGTCATATGGTCTCAAAACTAACAGCACAATTTTAAACACTCACACCTTTCTAAGGCCAGTGAGTTTAGAAGGGGGTAATTTAGTGGATGCCTCGGTGAGTCCACTGAGTCTGCAGGCCTTAATTCCATGCAAGTGCTCCACAGCAGGGGTAGTCAAGCTGTGGTCCTCCAGATGTCCATGGACTACAATTCCCATGAGCCCCTGCCAGCGTTTGCTGGCAGGGGCTCATGGGAATTGTAGTCCATGGACATCTGGAGGACCACAGCTTGACTACCCCTGTTCCACAGCATGCTTTCCTGGCCGAGCTATTTCTGACTCCCCTCGTCCTTGTGCTGAAGGGAAGGAGAACAAGGCTCCATTTTTCCATGGGGGAAGGGAAGCTAGCAGTATTCAAATATCCCCATGGGACAGTAGCCCACTTTTTCCATCCCTCAAGCACCTGCAGGCCTGACCCCCGTGGCTGAATGGGTGGAGCAGAGTCGTCTGAAAGTCAACCGCTCTAAGACAGAGGTCCTGTGGCTGGGCAGGAGGGGGACAGATCAGGAAGCATGTTTACCCAGCCTAGCAGGTGCTCAACTTACCATCACGCCCCAGGCTAGGAATTTAGGGGTGACCATTGGTGCCTCTCTGACTTTAGAGGCACAGGTGAACAAGGTAGCTAGCCAGGTGTTTTTCCATCTGCACCGGGCTTGGCTACTAGCGCCCTATCTGTCCTCCGAACACCTGGCCACTGGGATCCATGCGACGGTCACCTCCAGAACAGATTTCTGTAACTCACTCTACGCGGGCCTGGCTGGATGACCAGAAACTACAGCTTGATCCGGAAACTACAGCAAGTCCAAAATGCAGCTGCTAGGGTCCTCCCAGTTACATCTTGGAGGGCCCATATCCAGCAGGTGCTGAGGCAGCTGCATTGGTAACTGATTGCTACCTGGATCTGGTTCAGGGGTTTGGTTTTAACCTTTAAGGCCCTCCGCATACCTGAGGGACCGCCATGGGGCCTTATGCTCTGTGGGTACTAATCTGTTGGTTATTCCCGGCCCCAGGGAGGTCCGTCTGGCCTCGACCAAGACCAGGGCCATTTCAGTCCTGGCCCCTACCTGGTGGAATGAACTCCCTGAAGAGCTGCAGGCCCAGCAGGAGCGTCCGGCATTCCACAGGGCCTGTAAAACGGAGCTCTTTCACCAGTTGAGGTCAGTATAAACAGGGTGATCTATATGGCCCCCCTTCCAGGATGTGATGGTTGCTAGTAACTTCTGCACCCTTCTCTCTCCCAGTCCTTTTTGTGATACTGGGATAACCGAGTTTTGAGGATATTATTTTTTCCGCCGTGTATCTTTTGTGAGCTGTTTAATTGTATTGGGGTTTTAATTGGGGTTTGACCCAGCTATTATAAACCGACACGAGCCGTAAGGGAGTGGCGGGCAATAAGTGAAATAAACTAAACATGCCCATCCAAAAGGCCCCCTTGTCAGCTTCTCATGGCTGCTCAAAGCCACTGCTGCTTCGCGTCCCACCGCATCACCCACTGGGCCTTTCTGCCCTCCAGAGTACAGTGCAATGGCAGTTCTGCACATGGGGACAGGAGTGGGACAGCCTGAGAAGGGACTGGCAACAGTGACACCAAATGAAGGGAGGGATGGGGGTATGCAGGTAGGTTTCTCTGTGGCAAAAAAGGGAGAAAGGGTTTGCTGCCTGGCTCCCAGACAGAGGAAGTGGGCCCCAGGGACATCACTGGTCCTCTGAACTTCCAGGAAAGACCATAGAACACCTGGGGAAATGCCCGAGTTAAACTGAGACAGAGTTCAGCAACTAACAACAGGAATCCTCAGATCACTGAAAAAGTGTTTTGCCCTGTGCAAAGTTCATCACTACCTATAAGCCTAGACTTTGAAATCCTCCCATTTTTTAAAAAAAAAATCAATTTTCTCAAAGCTTCTTTCCCTCACTAATTCAGCTGTGAACTGGCCTATATTTTTGCAGCTGTCATCACTACCATAACGCTTATTACAATTATGGAGCCCCAGATAATATGATTGCCTTTTACTGCTCCTAATGAACTACTCTGAACGTAGTACGTGAAGTACAAGCACACAGACCATGTGGTATTCATATTTATGCCCCCAAAATCATCTTCTAGCACAACCTTAAAGGACAGAATTGAGACATGGACAAACAGAAACCTATTGGTAAGAACATGGACCTGCACCCAAAACATTTTCACTGATTGAAAAATGGATACAAGCTTCAAACAAGACATAAAAGATCATAATCTCAGAAGGCACAATCCACAGAATGCTCCACAATAAGGGAGAGAGTTCTGTTAAAGTGTTCTGAGGAACCTTAGTATATTAAGCAATTTATTCCAAACTAGAAACACATTCATGCTCAATTATGCAACGTATTTCAGCTACTCTGCATTTCAAAACAAACGAGGCATGCTGGATATGAGAGTTTTAGTGAGAAAAAAATTTCAGCTATGTTAAAATTGTGTGGAGAGCAAAAAACTTCAGAACTCCAAAATATCTTATTAGCAATTTTAGAAGAAGAGTTGGTTCTTATATGCCGCTTTTCTCTACCAGAAGGAGTCTCAAAGTGGCTTACAATCGCCTTCCCTTTCCTCTCCCTACAACAGACACCCTGTGAGGTGGGTGAGGCTGAGAGAGCCCTGATATTACTGAAGAAGAAGAAGAGTTGGTTCTTATATGCCGCTTTTCTCTACTTGAAGGAGTCTCAAAGCGGCTTACAGTCACCTTCCCTTTCCTCTCCCCACAACAGACACCCTGTGAGGTGGGTGAGGCTGAGAGAGCCCTGAGATTACTGAAGAAGAAGAAGAAGAGTTTGTTCTTATATGCCGCTTTTCTCTACCTGAAGGAGTCTCAAAGCAGCTTACAATCGTCTTCCCTTTCCTCTCCCCACAACAGACACCCTGTGGGGTAGGTGAGGCTGAGAGAGCCCTGATATCACTGCTCAGTCAGAACAGCTTTATCAGTGATGGGGTGAGCCCAAGGTCACCCAACTGGCTGTGCAAACTGTTCACTGTGCAAAAAGCTACAATGGGCTGTACAAAACTGTTGTTGGTAAGGGCTACCCAAAGCTCCCTGCACACCCCTCTGAAGCTGTGGGGAGAAGCTGTGAGTCTGGGAGAAGAAAGAGCCTTCTAAGCAGCTGTCCCAGAGACTCAGCTGCTTGGCAGGTCTTTAAATGCTGCCCTTGAGGCTGAAGAGAGGACTCTCTCAAAGTACTGTGAGGAAAAGAAAGAGGCCAACAAGCAACTGAACTAGAAGCTCCGTTGTTTGGCAGGGTCATTAACTGCTTCCCATACACCACTCTCTGAGGCAAGGCCTTTTCCTCAGCCTCAATTAGAGGACAGGGAAGACAGACACACCAAGCAGCTGGTCCACAGGCTCAGCTGTTTGCTGGGGTCTTTAACTGCCCCCATCCAAAGCAGATACTGCTCAGTAGGGGGAGCCTACGGGGGAGGGGGGAAGAGTGGGCACAAGGCCTGGTGTCCTCCAGATTCTGCACCCACTCCCAGCAGCCACTGCTTTAAGAGGTGAGCTGTCCCCACCATGACTTCTGTTATATATATGGAACTAGTAGTAAAGCTCCTTGTACGCTTAAATGCAATCTGTACTAGCTAGTGGTTTGGTGTGGGTATTATGCCTCACTTGGATGCTGGCAACCATAACTACTGACCTGTCAGCTTGACATCTGTAGCTGGCAAACCTTTGGGACAAATCATCAGTCAGTCAGTCCTTAAGCAGCTGGAACAGAGAGCTGTGATTTCTAAGACTCAGCACGGGTTTCACAAGAACAAGTCATGTCAGACCAACCTTATCTCTTTTTTCGAGAAAGTGATTACCTTGCTGGATCAGGGGAATGCTGTGGCCGCAGTTTATCTGGATTTCAGTAAAGCTTTTGATAAGGTTCCAAGTTGGTGAAATGCGGCATGGATCCTAATTCTGATTATGATGATAACTGATGAAATATCATACCCAAAGAGTACTTGTTAATGGTTAAGCATTATTGGAGAAGACTGACAAGTGGAGTGCCCTCGGAATCTGTCCTGGGGCCTGTTCAACATACTTATAAATGATTTGGATGACGGTTTACAGGCGATACTTATTAAATTTGCAGATGATACTAAACTGGGAGAGGTAGCAAACACAACAGAAGACAGAATCAGAATGCAGGATGACCATGATAGGTTTGAGAAGTGGGCTAAACTGAATAAAATGAAGTTCAATAGGGACAAATATAAAGTTCAGCATTTAAATAGAAAACCCAAATACAACAATATAAGATGGGGGAGACTTGTCTTGGCAGTAGCGTGTGCGAAAAGGATCTAGGAGTCTTAGTAGACCATACATTGAACATGAGTCAGCAGTGTGACCGAGAGGCTAAAAAGGCAAATGGGATTTTGGGCTGTATCAAACGGAGTATCGCATCCAGATCACGGGAGGTGATGGTACTGCTTTACTCTGCTCTGGTTCGGCCTCACTTTGAGTACTGTGTTCAGTTTTGGACACCCCAGTTGAAGAGGCATGTAGACAAACTGGAGCATGTCCAGAGGAAGGCAACAAAGATGGTGAGGGGTTTGGAGACCAAGACATATAAAGAAAGGTTGGGGGGGCTTAGTCTGTTTAGCCTGGAGAGAAGACAACTGAGAGGGAATCTGATAATCATCTTCAATTATTTAAAAGGGTGCCATATAGAGGATGGAGCAGAGTTGTGTTCTGTTGCCCCAGAAGGACAGACCAGAATCAATGGGATGAAATTAATTCAAAAGAAATTCCGTCTAAACATCCGGAAGAAGTTCCTGACAGTCAGAGTGGTTTCTCAGTGGAACAGGCTTCCTCGGGAGGTGGTGGGTTCTGCATCTTTGGAGATTTTTAAACAGAGGCTGAATAGCCAGCTGACGGAGAGGCTGATTCTGTTAAGGTTCAAGGGGGCAGCCACTTACAGTGTATGAGCGATAGGGTTGTGAGTGTCCTGCATTATGCAGGAGGTCCTTTCCAACTCTATTATTCTATGATTCTAAGAAGAGACCTTTCCTTAAGGAGACCTTTCTATGCACAGTAGTCCTGGTCCCAGCAACTGCAGTAACTGTTCCTGTCTAAGTTGGCAGTGGGCACCAGAAGAGCTAATTTGAAGATCCCCACCCTTGCCCCACCCCACATGCGTCCTGCTCTGCAGAGAGAGGGGATGCCTCCCAAAGGATGAACTCAGAGAGGGGAGCAACCGAGGCTGCTTTTGCCCATGAACCAAAAAGATTAACCAAAAAAAAGAATTTACTGTAGGCTTATTACAGGTGCACCAAAAAGTTTCTAAAATGCAATTATAAAAATACCAGTATTTATTAATAATACAACTAAAATAAACACTCAAAAGCTCTATGTATAGCCGCAGATAAAATCAGATCCTATATATATATTCATAGAATCACAGAATCATAGAGTTGGAAGGGGCCACACAGGCCATCCAGTCCAACCCCCTGCTCAACGCAGCATCAGCCCTAAGCAGCCTAAAGCATGAATGTCTTAATGCCACTGACCAACTTTGTTTCAGCACTGCCACCTTTATTAATGGCCTGTCATGCACATAAGTACAGCAGACAAGAAATGTGCCATTAATTTTGTAATATGTTAGTTCTTTTTACATAGACAGAAACCATAATAATATACAATGGATACTATGTAAATTATCCACATATGTAGACCAAGGGACCAGATAAAATAAATGGAAGCCTCTAAATTGTCTAAAGCAGGACCTGGTCAAGGCAAGCTATTTTAGTGTCCACATCTTCAATCAAGTAGGGAGCCAATTCATGGAAAGTGTACACTGTCCATTATTAAGGTGTTGTCTATGTAAGGGAGCTAATATATTACAGCAGCAGCTGAGAGTGGGAAGCAAAGTAAGTGGAATAGAAGAATTCGTGTTCTCTTATTACTGGACTCCACCAGTTCTGTTCAGAATTCAACCACTCTGCATTCTTGTGATTTGTCCCAATGAATTTCCATCAAATTTCAAGGAACCCTGCAAAGCAAGCCCTCTGGCACAATGAGAGAATGATTGCAGTAGGAGTGGAAAGGAGGAAAATTTAAAGTGCCCTGGGTGTATAGTTCCAAGAATGAGCACGGTAAAAATAGCGCACACCCAGGTGTTTAATGCTCCTTGGTGTTCGCCAAGCACAGACAATGGGGGGAACATATCTGAGGCCACTGCAGGTGCATTCCAGCGGATCAGGGATCAGTGGAAGAGATTTCCAGGCTCTTTCTTAAGATTCTTCAATGTGGAATAGGAAGACAGTAGAACATTAAAAATATAAACACACAAGAATCAATAAGCGATATTCAACTCCATGTGCCCTTAAAAAAACACTAGAAACACACATCTACAATTATTTTCTGGAGGAAGTTTGAAAGAAGTGAAGAACCATTTGTCTGCATTTCTATATGCAGCAAAGGGTCTTAGAGCATCCCACCTTGATGGAGATGGGACTTCATGGTTTGAGTAAGAAGAAGAGTTGGTTCTTATATGCTACTTTTCTCTACCAGAAGGAGTTTCAAAGCGGCTTACAATTGCCTTGCCTTTCTTCTCCCCATAACAGACACCCTGTGAGGTGGGTGAGTATGAGAGAGCCCTGATATTATTGCTTGGTCAGAGCAGCTTTATCAGTTCTGTAGCAAGCCCAAGGTCATCCAGCTGCTGGATGTGGGGGAGAAGCAGGGAATCAAACCCAGTTCACCAGATTAAAAGTCAGCGCTTCTAACCACTACACCAAGCTGCCTCCCACTCCAAGCTTTGATGTTAAAGAAAAACACACACTATCATCATCACTGGAGAATCAGAAAACAAACAAACTGAAAATGTCTAATGTTTCCATCTAGAATTAAATAAAATCAACAAGACATCACTGACATTATCTCCAGTTGCAAATGCATGGTCAACACAGTGTTGAACTGTGTGTGTGTGGGGGGGGCGGGACAGCTTCATTAATGCCTTTCAGTCTGGACCAACTTGTGGCTAGTGAAAGACAGATCTACTGAACAGTAGCTTCAAACCAGATACTGGTATATAAGCTGCACTCAGTCTTTGGCACGCATAACCCAAATCACACTAGGTGAAGGGCCAAAACCAAAGTCCATGCAAGGCCTCACAAGCCCTGCAAAGGCCATAAATTTCCGTGCTTGAAATACGTCAATAAAATGTATTTTGACTTTGAACCCCTTAAACACAGATCAGAAGCTGAGGAATGTCATATGAAGACTCCTCCCTTTTCATTCAACAATTAGATGACAAGCTCTGAAACGTTGAAGGCATCAGCTCCAATCCTGATGCAGCTTCACACGGAAGCAGTGTCGCACCATTGAAGAGCTGAGGGTAGGGCAAACCTGGTAGGCATATCATACCCTGGGCAACACCACCCATCTTAGTGTGCTGTCATATGGATGCATCCACACTTCTTGGATATTTTGTGATATTTGTGTTACAGCAATCATTCACCACTGGATTTTCCTGTGTGGATGGAAAAACCCAGTTGCCAATCATTGTCACTGTGCAATGACAGTGAAATAGCCCTCAAGGTGCAAATACTGTCTGCAGAGCTAAACCTATGGAGTAATGAGAGAATGTTCAACGACACGCAGAAACAATGATGTGTGACTCTTTATACACAAAAGTTAAGCGCAACTTGAGCTGTTTTCCCCTTACCCTACATTGTTACTTCATCTCTTGTTTTTGCCTTGCCATAACAGACCACCAGAATCCAAAGACCTACTTTAGGAAACAATGACAGACACTAAGACAGGGGTAGTCAACCTGTGGTCCTCCAGATGTTCATGGCCTACAATTCCCATGAGCCCCTGCCAGCAAACGCTGGCAGGGACTCATGGGAATTGTAGTCCATGGACATCTGGAGGACCGCAGGTTGACTACCCCTGCTCTAAGATACCTATTGAGATTCTGAACTTTCCCCATCTTTGAAATGGACCCTCACCCCCAAGGCTGTTCATTACCAAGGAAATTATTTATTTAGAATATTTCTATGCCACTTGGGGTGGCTTACAATTAAAAACCACAGTAATAAAACACAAGCCATTTTGCCATGCAGCTGAGGGGAGGAAGAGAACACACGAACTCCCTTTGATGCATATAACTAGCTTTACAGTCCCCTGTATCCTGGCCTCAGTGTCTGAATCACTGCAAACATAAAAAATAAGCAGACAATCCAAGAGGATCCCTTTACCTTGTTCGGAGGGCCTGCCAAGCCGCGTCGATGTCTGCATAAAGGTTCTTTTCCGATGGTTTACCAGTGCTCACTCCATAACCAGAGTAGTCATAGGAGAAAACATTGCAGTTGATACGAGAGCCGAGGCCAATGTAGAAGCTGCACATCTGGCCCAGATCCACAGCGTTGCCATGGGAGAAAAGCAGCGTATACCGGCTGGAAGGAGCACAACGCACAAACATGCATCCCAGTCTGTTATCTCGGGCTGTGCGTGAGAAGAAGACCTCCACGGCATCCAGCTCCCTTTGGGAATACTGCCAGTCTGCTCGCTCAGTCAAGTGCAGGCTGCAACTCCCTGTTGGTGTCCCGGCCGCAGCAGTCGCAGCTTCCTGCTGTTCTGGCTGCATCACAGTGTACGTGGGCTCTGGGGGCAGAAAAGCCAGCTTGGCAGCTATGCGGCTGGGGCACGGCGGGCAACAAAAAAGCCAACATAGCTCGCCCAGAGAGAAACCGTTCATTCTGGGACCTTGTTCTGGCATCAGAGACGCTTGACAGGAAACCACGCCAACGAGAGACGGGGAGCCAGAAAGACTTCACAGCTGATGTCAGATGAGCTCTGTTACTCACCTGAAGCTACACCAACCTGTTGCGGCCGGTTTCCATCCACACACAAAACAATCTGAAGAAGCCCGTTATCTGGAAGTCCAAGATGCCCCTGTGCCTACCCCTGCCCCTTCCCCTCAAAGAAGTCCTGCTGCCCCACAAGCAAGGCCAGTTCTGCACATCTGCCTGCTTCTGCCCAAGACTTGCATCCCTTCCCTCCTTTCCCACTGCCAGGCCCTTCTTTCTGTCAACTGCAAAGCGGCCCCTTAACCTGGGTGCGAAATCCGCCACATGATCCTAAAACGACGCCTCCTAGTCTAGCAGGGGCAAAAAAAAGCGACTCCCCCCTAGGCTTATACTACGCAGCACCGGCTTGATCTCCCTAAATCCTCCGTCCTTCTTTTCTCCCGCGTGCCCCTGCAAACACACCGTGCCCCTTTTGCTTTGCCTGGAGGCAACCCCACCCACCCAAGCCTCCTTCAGCCCCTAGGAGCCCTGAGCCTAAATTCCCCAGCTGTCAAAGCCTTGCTGCCTCCTCTGAAATCTACCCAGCCAGCCACATTCCCCCCGGCCAAGAGACCCGGCCTGGGCCAGAGGCGGAGAAGCCCAGGTGGGCCGCCACTCGAGGGCCGGGGCCTGGGGAAGGAAGCGCCGTTTCCTCCTTGCTCAAGGCCGCGGAGGCTGGTCGAGGGGTCCCTTCAGCTGCGGCTGGTCCCCATGGCGGGCCGGAGAAGGAGAAGCCGCGCAGGTCGGGACGGGGCTCGCAGCAAGCAGGCGGCCGCCCTCGCGCCTCCGTTCTCCCGCCGCCGTCCCGTCTTCTCGCTCGCCCCCTCCTCAGAGAGGCTCCGCTTCCGGGTTAAAGGCCGCCGCTTCCGTCGGGGAGGGAGGAGGACGGGGCGCATGCGCCCTCTGCCTCGCCGGCCTTCCTGGCCTCGCCGCTCGAAGGTTCCGAGTCGCGGGGCTGTTTCGCCCCCTGGATGGGCGCCAGGGAAACGGCACCCTTCTCAGCGCCCCCCGCGGGACCCGCCCCCCGCTTGCCTAGGCAGCTATACAAGAAATATAAATATAAGGCATGAATAAATCTAACTAACTAGCAGGAAAAAAAGGGGATTGCACAGAGATATTGGAACACCTACGCAAATAATGGCATAAAGCAGGGGTAGTCAAGCTGTGGTCCTCCAGATGTCCATGGACTACAATTCCCAGGAGCCCCTGCCAGCATTTGCTGGCAGGGGCTCATGGGAATTGTAGTCCGTGGACATCTGGAGGACCACAGCTTGACTACCCCTGGGCCTTAAAGTATACTAAACAATTCCTGTCAGGGTTGTTGTCCAAAGTCTTCTGCTTCAATTTATTTGTTGCTTGAAGGATTCGCAACAAATCATCGGCAGTGGCTGTCGATATGACTCTTCTCAGTCGATAATTCATACAAATACAGGGTTTTCCAAAAATTAATTCAAAAGAAATTCTGTCCAATCATCCAGAAGAAGTTCCTGACAGAGTGGTTTCTCAGTGGAACAGGCTTCCTTGGGAGGTGGTGGGTTCTCCATCTTTGGACATTTTTAAATTGAGGCTGGGTAGTCATCTGATGGAGAGGCTGATTCTATGAAGGTTCGAGGGGGTGGCAGGTTAAGGTGGATGAGCGATAGGGTTGTGAGTGTCCTGCATAGTGCAGAGGGTTGGACTAGATGACCCAGGAGGTCCCTTCCAACTCTATGATTCTATGATTCTAGATATTGTGTCAAACTCTAAAGGAAACAGCTAGGAAAACCTGTTCTCCACTCCTCTTAGGAATTACACCACTCCCTGATAAGTTTGCTCCTTATTTTTATTATTTGGTCAACCCACAGGAATGCAGGATCTTCATGCTTGCCAGGTTTAATATTTTACCTTCAGCCATCATTCCATATACATGTAGGCATTGCCCATGTAAACAAGGCTGTATAGAAACTATACATCATGTCTTCCTATACAGCCCTATACATGATGCCTTTCAGGCTGGTGTCCTTAATGCACTCCCAACCAAATGGAATGTTTTTTCTGATAACCATAAGATATTGTTTTTTCTTTCTAATCAGGATCCTGATATAATTGACAGGGTGGCTACATTTTTGCAAATGGCTATTAGTCCCCAGGAACTTAGGATCTGATGGATTGTACCCTGATTTGTCTCACTATACATTTTGTAATAATTATAGATGCCAATAAAGGTGGTTGTTAAAAAACCAAGAGCCATTCCGCACAGCATTAACGTTGCTGAAGTGTTACCATTGTGTAATGCTATTTATTTTTTGTTATTCACGATGTCGTACACAATCTGCAACACTTCTGCAGCACTCCCACAAAAATTGCTTCATTGTAGCACTTTTCGGGGAATCCACATAAGTGGATTCACAAAAAGTGGATTCCCCTTTTAAAAAAACGCTAGACTCTTGAGAACAACCTGCAACACATCTGAAAAAGACATGTCCGTTCTCAGTGTAGCTGTACCAAGCATGTCCCTCCCTAATTTCTCACACCCAAGCTTCCGGTGTCGTGATTGCCATTTTCCCCCCCTTAAACCAGCAAAAGCAACGAATAAGCGATGCTTCTTTGGTCTTTCTGATACATCGAATGATTATGCGTTGCTACTGGTGTTTTCAGGTTTTTAAAAAGTTTTTGAAGGGAAGCACGAACACAACAGTTAATTGGCTGTTCTGTTTGATTGACCACCAGGGGCGGGAGGAAGCACGGAAAACTATCGCCTCCTTTGTTGCGATTTCAGCAATACGGAAATCTTGTGCGTTACCAGAACAGTGCTAGTGGGAGAGCTTTTTTTAATATAGAAATAGCTGTGTGCGTTACCGAGACCTGCCGCTTTTGATTGCAGTACTTTTCAATAGCGCTCATATTTAGCGACATTGCCCGTTGTGCGGAATGGCCCCAACTCTGCATCTTCTTCTTTTTACCTAAAAGCATTGACCTTCCTTATCACTATCCCAAGCTTCCTCCTCAACATTTCGCTTCCAATTGGTTTTGAGAAATTTGGTTTTCTGAGATCCAAGTTGCCCCCTGCCAGTTTCAGGAGGCTTTTCGTATCGTCCTTTTGGTTCAAGGGACAGGGCTGTTTTGCTTTCCAGATGGTATCTGAAGGCCATTTGTGATAGATTTTCACAGCCGTTCAAATAGGGTCTAGCTTTTTATGTTCTAGTAATAATCTGTTTATAGAACAAATAAATTCAGAAGCAGTATGAGGTAGAGAGAATTCAGAAGGCAAAATTTTGGCCAGGGCACCATACCATGCAGGGAGGATGAGATGAACATGTATGGGAATGAGAACAGTAGCCTAATTCTGCCTCCTGAAACATTACTGAAGACACAGGAGCTTCAACCTTCTCTTAATCTGGTAGCTTTCTGCAGGTACTGCTGTATTTTCACTAGCAACAAAGATATAAATACACAGAACTGCAACATTTGTTAGGTAGGAAGAGAGCAGATTATAACTTAATACACAAAATGATGCCATCTGAAGGGGGAGGGGAGAGAAAACAGATGCTAATTGGGTTAGCGGTCATTCTTCTCCCTTGCTCTAGACAGGTCATATCAAAGAGCTGCTACTGAAACCATCATCTACCCCACCCTCCCATATCAGACAAACAAACAACCGGGTTGGTTTTTATACCCTGCTATTCACTGCCCGAACAGGACTGTGACTAGCCCAAGGTCCCCCAGCTGGAGGAGGAGGAGGGCAGGATTGGAAGATGCCAATCTTAACCTCTACACCACACTGGCTGAAGATTGCTAATAAAACCAGGAAGCTTCTTTACAGAAACAAAAAATATGACAGCCTCTGTAAACCAGACAATTTCTGCACTGAGTTTACTTAGTGGAAAAATCAAAGGCCTCAGCGCCCGACTCAGAACTGCCATTTTTACCTCTTTGTGCTGTTCTAAAGATGCCCAGGCTAGCTTGATCTTGCCGGATCTGGGAAGCTAAAGGGCTGGCCCTGAAAAGTATTAGGATGAGCAACCTCCAAGGAATACCAGGGTTGTGACCCAGAGGCAGGCAATGTCAAACCACCTCAGAACGCCTCTTAGCGTGAAAACCCTATGGGGCAGCCATGATTAGCAGGAGGCTCGATCGCTCATGGGAAAGGGCAATGCCATTCCTCCTTTTCCTCCTGCTCCTTGCTGTGAGGTAGAAGCACATTCTGGTGCCATTTTTCAACAGAGCACTGGAAATGCATTTTTTGATTTTCACAGAATCATAGAGTTGGAAGGGGCCATACAGGCCATCTAGTCCAACCTCCTGCTCAATGTTGTTTTGTTTTAATGCTGTTTTGTATTGTTTCCACTTGCAATTCAGTTGGTTTTTGTGCTGCTTTTCTGCTCTGGTTGTTCTTATTCTTTCTTATTGCCTTAAGCTGCCTTGCAGTCATTGCTACGGAGAGGCAGGGTATAAAATGTTTGCAAACTAGTGCCTCGTGTAAACATACAATGGTGCTCCTGGGTAACCCCTCCTCCATTCATTTCAACAGCACATTCATGGTCAACAGCACCTAAGCAGTTTTTCTCTCCTGTATGTGCATCTGTAAAACCCTCAGCATGTTTTTCTGTGCAGTCAGGGACATGAAATGAAGCAATCTGTGGAACAAGCACATCAGAGGACCACGGCATCATTTGGATGATGCCGTCTGTCCCTTTGAATCAGTTTACTGGCATTAATCTTACCGCTACTTCCCAAATCCTCTAATAAAGAAATTACAATCAAAATCCCAAAGGCTTTTTCCGCGGGGAGTTATACGCCACCGTTCCCAGCGAACTTTCCCACCGAGTCTGATGAGGTCTTCCATGATTACTCAGAGATTAATATTAGAGGCATTCAAAACAGTAAGAAACACTCGGAGATCCCCTGTGGCTTTCCCCATCTCTCCTGGAAGCTGGATTTATTGTGGTGTGCAGAAAACACTGCTCACCAAGGAGGAGAAGAGTTGACACATGGATATTTTCTTCAGGGGGAGTCAGCTAAACAAACACAGTGCCTTGAGAAGAAGGACTTTTGACGTAACAGCAGAAGGAAATGACTCACGCTCTTCTTCTGGCTTGTGGAAATTCAACGTTCCCCTAAGAGTTTGGTCTGTTTTGGGCTTTCCACAGACAAGGATGTCAGCGCTCACGGTGGTCATTCCTTCTGTTCCGGCAGAATCTGGAATACTGATGTGCTGTTGGAGTACGGTGGCCATAGTGCTGGGCCCCATCAAGCCCCCACGGGCAGTGGGAGACATGTGCCCCAACTGGCCCACACCTCTGACATCCATACCAGTGGGTGGAGGATGGCTGAGTTGTGCAGGCAGACCAGCTCCCAGATGCTGTGAGCCCATGGCAGCTGTTTGTGATGGTGCAGTACCTAACAACCACCTGGCATGAACACTGCAACCTTCCCTCTGCATTGATGGGCATCTTTGCCCCAGTCCCCCGTCCTGTCAGTCAACCCCTGCCATTCTTACACAAGCATCAGTGTGGGGACAGACTTCCCCCGTTGCTCCGCCCTGTCAGAAGGCTATGCTTCTGCCATGATTGATAGTAGCTTTTTAGGTTTGTTAGTAAGCCATTTGGCCATGTTTTATTATTTTGGTTCTGTTCTGACCTTTCACTTTCATACCTCTCCCCCATCCATCTCCATTCACGTCCCGGAATGCAGCCATGGATACTGCCTGTCTGGCTGTTGCGACTGTCTGAAGTCTTCCCCCATTTCAGGGGTTCTCAGGGGTGTGCATCTGGCTGGGTGAGGGTTTATTTGCTATGCCTGTTTGTTTATGCCTTAGTTTCAACAAGGTATTTTTGAGTTACCTTGCTTGCTCTGAATGAATGAAATCTTTTGGGCTAAATCAAGGGTTTGTGTGTCTGAGCAATTGAAGAAACCTCACAGGCCCCTGCTACCTTTGAACAGGTGTCAGTGTGGGATGGTCCTGATGGCCGCCAGTCCCTAGTCCCACCTTCCTAACTGTGGGGAAGAGCCATGGGCATCGCAGTCCAAGGTGGCTGGCCCCTCTGTCCTTGGTGGGGGCAGTGGGATGTCAGGCACTGGTACAGGCCTGGTTTGCCAGCAGGTTTTCTCTGCAGAGGTGCCACCTCCACCCCTCACGTCACCAAGACCTACCCACCCATCTGCCCTGGGTGCCAAATCCAGTAGGTAGGTCTCTGATCATAGCCACAAGTAAGCCACCAAGGTTTCTGTTTCTACTGCCTGACGTTTAGGGCAAGTTGCAGTTAAGTTGTAGATAGCAAAGCCCGCCATAAAATAGTTGATTTATTTTGATATTGAACTGAACTGAAGAATGTACAGACTGAAAGGTGTTCAGTTCTTCAACCTAATTTTGCTGTTAATTAAATATTTTCATTGAAGGAAGAAACTGTGACAAGTTTATGAATTATTTGATGTTTGTTATTAGCAATTCCTGCCACCCAGCATTTCTCCTTGTTTCCCACCAGGAGCCTGGCATCCCTGCACCTCCATGGGGTCCAAAGCCAGGGCTTTTCTCTAGGGGGACTGAAATGACCTGCAATTCCAGCAAATGCCCAGGTCCCAACCCCTCCCATCCTGCAACTTCTCTGCCACAGAGTTCTCCCCTCCCAAGTAAGCCCTTTCATCAGGAGCTTGGAGATGAGTTGTTCTTGTAGAGTCCCCACCTCCAAAACAGCCATTTTCCCCTGGGGAGCCGATCTCTATAGTCCAAGTCCAGGAGATTTCCAGACCGCAGCTGGAGGTTGGTGACCCCCTGTCAGGATCCTGTGATCACTGCCATGATTTATGCTTGACCTGAGTGGTTCCATCTTGTACCAATGTGTGCCTGTTTCACTGACTCTGTAACAACCCTGACCTGTCTGTGTAATGATTTAGATATTGTAACAAAGATATTGTAACAATTATGCTAGACTGTTATCTCTGGGAAGGGTAGCTGTGTAACATTCAAGGCCAAGAAGACCCAGCTATCACTCCTGGATGCGAGCCCAGGATGGCACCTGCAAGAGGGGGCTATTTTCTCTCTGGGAAATTTACAGCTTTGGGCGGAAAAGAGAACCAGTAAAAGTGATTGCTTTTTGCGTATTGATTAGATTCGACTATGAACATCGAGGGGTTCTGATCTGCTTAGCAATATAGCTTTCTATTTACCCAGAAGTCTTGTTGCTAGTCTGTCAACCCTGACACCCTTGGGTCAGGAAACCGCTCTAACGGTCAGGAACTTCTTCCAAATGTTTAGACAGAATTTCTTTCACATTAATTTCATCCCATTGGATCTGGTCCGTCTCTCCGGGGCAAGAGAGAACAAATCTGCTCCATCCTCTACATGGCAGCCTTTTAAATACTTGAAGATGGCTATCAGATCCCCTCTCAGCTGTCTCCTCTCCAGGCTAAACAGACCAAGCTCCCCCAACCTTTCCTCATACATCTTGGTCTCCAAACCCCTCACCATCTTTGTTGCCCTCCTCTGGACACGCTCCAGTTTGTCTACGTCCCTCTTCAACTGTGGTGCCCAGAAAGTGTCTGAATCGAT
Source organism: Paroedura picta (assembly GCF_049243985.1). Classification (NCBI taxonomy): domain Eukaryota; kingdom Metazoa; phylum Chordata; class Lepidosauria; order Squamata; family Gekkonidae; genus Paroedura; species Paroedura picta. The sequence continues at coordinate 10,328,746 of NC_135386.1, forward strand.
GTTGATTCAGGTACTTTTCAGATTATCCAAACCACATCTACACATGCCTAGTATCTAGTCTTCTGTGGGGGGCTTTGCTGTCTACAACTGCCCTAAAGGTCAGGCAGTAGATACAGAAACCTTGGTGGAGCGATGAACAAGGCTGCTGGGCTTCATCTGCATCAGTGCTTCAGTTGCGGTGGTGTGACTCAGAGGTTGCAGAAGCCACCCAAGAACATTTAAGTGGCTACTGTGAGGTTCTCTGAAGTCACTCAAATACCCTCATCAGTCATTGTTCAAATTGGTTACGCAGGTTCAGAAATACCATGCCTACATCCCAGGAAATGCAGTATAAACTTGTTTATTACTGAAAAGGGTTCTTGTAAACTATATTCTGAAAGAATAATAAAGGACAGGAAGGAATGGAAAGAGCAATGATGAGGCAGAGGTCAGGAGGCCTTTAGCCCCTCAAACGAAACAGTCAAATGTTTTGTCCTCTTCCCTGCCCCAGTTTGGCACCAATAGACAAAGGTTAGAGACAAAAGAGACAGCTAGAGAACCATTTTCACAGGATTAAGAGATCTCATATCATCTTTGGTTTTGAGTCATAGTCCCATTGTTTACAGCACTGGTCAGACCACACCTGGAGTACCGTGTGCAGTTCTGGAGGCCTCACTTCAAGAAGGACGTAGATAAAATTGAAAGGGTACAGAGGAGAGCGACGAAGATGATCTGGGGCCAAGGGACCAAGCCCTATGAAGATAGGTTGAGGGACTTGGGAATGTTCAGCCTGGAGAAAAGGAGGTTAAGAGGGGACATGATAGCCCTCTTTTATTTGAAAGGTTGTCACTTGGAGGAGGGCAGGATGCTGTTCCCATTGGCTGCAGAGGAGAGGACGCACAGTAATGGGTTTAAACTTCAAGTACAACGATATAGGCTAGATATCAGGGGAAAAAATTCACAGTCAGAGTAGTTCAGCAGTGGAATAGGCTGCCTAAGGAGGTGGTGAGCTCCCCCTCACTGGAAGTCTTCAAGCAAAGGTTGGATACACACTTTTCTTGGATGCTTTAGGATGCTTTGGGCTGATCCTGTGTTGAGCAGGGGGTTGGACTAGATGGCCTGTATGGCTCCTTCCAATTGTGGTTCTGCTTCTGTGATTCTGAGTGACTTCTGATATATTTACACAGCTGTTTCACTACTGCTATCTTTTTTCCTCATGAGGCGTAACGAATGCTCTGAACCCAATGGACTACAATTCTCACAGAGAAACTAAGCAACTAGGAAAGAAAAGGCTATCATATTGTACCAGGTATTTACAGGTTGCAGAAATATGAGGTTCTGGGTTAGGGAAAAGACCAGAGTAGAAAGGAGAAGTTTGGATTGAGGGGAATGGAGAGAAAAAAATCTTCCTTTCCTTGTAGTATTTTTTCTGCCATTTTACTATGTTTTAATGCTGCTCTAATCAGTTTTTTATCACTGCATTTTTAGAGATAGGGGGGTAATAGCAAGCACAGAGTCATGCCTGACCCTTGGGGTGACGCCCTCTAGCATTTTCATGGCAGACTCAATACGGGGTGGTTTGCCAGTGCCTTCCCCAGTCATTACCGTTTACCCCCCAGCAGCAAGCTGGGTACTCATTTTACTGACCTCGGAAGGATGGAAGGCTGAGTCAACCTTGAGCCGGCTGCTGGGATCGAACTCCCACCCTCATGGGCAGAGCTTTCACACTGCATGTCTGCTGCCTTACCACTCTGCGCCACAAGAGGCTCTTATAGAGGGAATAGTTTTACACAGAAGGGAATCATTTTAAACAAAAGTTCAGTTACCTAAAAGGACACGATAGTTGGGGAAAGTAGCCTGCCTATGAACAGTGGGCATGTTTCTTCTAGGAAGAGTACTACAGAATCCCATCTGCTGGATTAATTAGAATAAATAGAATAGACAAAAATAACTATAAAACAATTATGTAACTGTAATTATTACATTCTTTGGAAATGTAACACTTCCTGCCTATTAATATGAGGAGACATATGAGGTTTATAAGCATTCTTTAAAAGTCTCTCACCAACAGTTTATATAATGAAGTTCCAGCCCCCTGTATTTCTAATGATTTTTCTAATTTTAGAATCGTAGAGTTGGAAGGGGCTATACAGGCCATCTAGGTATAGTCTGCATGGGAATTTTTACCCAGTCTCAATTTGAACGAATCCCTCCTGTCTACACTGAATTCGATTTGCCTTTTGATTTGGGGCGCTTAAATTTCCCCACTGCAACGAGCATAATTGATATGTGGCGACCCTACCTTTCCCCTGCGATATCCTGGTGTGGATATAAGCCTTGATATTAAAAATAAAACATAAGTAAATGTGCAGCTCTCTGCATTTTGTGAACTAAGTTGTTCCCTCATGCCTCCAGTGCTGAAGTAGCAAAGCAGTCTTCCCTGACTGGCCATGGCATCAGCTCAAAGTCTTCCTGGATCCCGATTGCAAGGCTTCCCTTAAAGTGACCACACTCCAGAAGCCCTAACTTCTCTCAGCAGAGATTTGCCTCTGCTGAGGGTTCCCCCCCTCCTCTGTTGTCTCCAATCCCGCCCCCCTCCAAGTGAGGCACTAAACCCACACCAAACCATAAACTAGTGCTCATTGCATTATAGCACACAACTGAACATCTCATGGAGGAAGCAGAGGGAAATACCTATATTTCCCAACCTGTCTCTTCACCTCTGATCCTGGAAAATAACAAAATTGCTTTAAATAACTTTCCTTATCAAGGCCACATGGTCAGAAGCATGCGCCCAGGGAACATCTTCCTTTTTCTATAAAGCATTTTTCATCAATTGAACTGAGATATATGGAAAGGGTTCCAAGGCTTATTATGGGTGACAGATTTAAATTACATTTCTTTCCCGCAAGAATTCCCTCACACGTACTTACCAGCATCTTCAAAAAGTTGGAATCTTTCCCGTCCGGACATATCCTCAAAAGGAAAGAATCTACTAGTGACGGGCTTGGCTCAGAAGCGAAGAATAGAGTCTAACAGTGTCCATTTAAGGGTGTGCATTTGGATCTACCTGAACCAAAAATATACCTGGAAAATACTGTATCGGTATTTTCTCATCCCAAATGTATTTGGGTTTTCTCAGGAAAACTGGAGGGGGGAGGGAACCCTGAAAAAAAAATATCACAGATACATTCGGGAATTTCCAGTAAAACTGAGTAGATTGCTCCCTCTTCTCAGCTGTTTATTGGGCTTCTACTGATGCCCCTTTACAGCATGAGGATCAGCTAGGCCAGAGGTGCGGCCTGTTTCTGCTGACTTGGCTTGGGGCTGGCTTCTCAGTTTAGACCAGGCTGCGAGAGAAGCCATCCCAGACAGAATCTGCATGGAGAACAATCTCCCAGCGGAACGCAGATCCTGGGGCTGGCTTTTCCTGCAGTGGAATTTAAATTGGGCTGATGGAGAAGCTATCTCAGCCATGATCAACGCACCACAGAGAGTGAGCTGCCTGCAGCATGCAAATCCTGGGGCTGGTTTTCCTGCAGCATGGTTTAAACCAGACTATAGAAGCTAAGCCAGCTCCAATATTGGGCTGGCTTTAAAACACAAAAACAACAAAAACAACAAAAACAACAAAAACAACAAAAACAACAAAAACAACAAAAACAACAAAAACAACAAAAACAACAAAAACAACAAAAACAACAAAAACAACAAAAACAACAAAACAAAACAAAAACAAACAACAACAACAAAAAGAATCGTGTTTTTCTTCTCTGATCTATTAGACCGCCCCCCCCCCCCCCAAGAAAAATGGTTTTCTGGCATTTGGATCTCGGATTTTCCAGAAATGCTGAAATGGACCTGAACCAAAAATACCAGATAAAAAATTGCACACCACCAGTGTAGGTGGCATTAGTGTGTAATTATTTATAGATCTCCCGCTGCAGAAAAGATGAAACTGGCTAATCATGTAGTGCAGAATCAACAAAATAGTCTTCTCTCCTTGAGAGATCCTTGTAAGCATGATTATTTTGAGGAGAATCTAATTGGCTCTCTTGGAATTCTGCCCTTCTAGGAACAAGATAAACTGTTAACCAGACTACAAAAATCAATCATTCTGGATAAAAAGTGCTGAGAAAAGGACCTTCTACCTTCAGAGAATGAACCTTTGATGAACTACTCCAAAGCCACATGCCTTTTAACACTACCAAATCCATCATGGAAATATTTAATTTGGGCTTCCAAACAAAATTATATATTTAAAATTTGCTTGTAGGCACATCTGCTGAAAAGTATCCCTGCCCAAATGGTCCTCACTCAAAAGCTGGAGAAATAGCCCTCCGTCACAGGATTGGAAATGAGATCAATATTTCAAATGAAATCTGGCACAGCACCTGGACCTGACCTTTGGAGCTGCTTAAAGCAAATCCTGACTGGAGGGTAGAGATTTTGCCATCAAATATTTGCTCAAATCAATGAGATCAAGACCTCAAACTGTTCTGCAGGGCCCATAAAACAGAGCTGCTATGGTTGCATTCTAAAACATATGCCATCAACGAGTTGGTCTCTCTTCAAAAAATGAAGACTGCCCAGCCGTAACCAGAGACCACTGTGCATTCTCTTCTTCTTCTTCTTCTTCTTCTTCTTCTTCTTCTTCTTCTTCTTCTTCTTCTTCTTCTTCTTCTTCTCCTTCTCCTTCATAACTGAGTGATGGGGGTTACTAGATTCTGGAAACCCCATTGATCTTGTGTGCTTTGATTTCAGTAAGGCTTTTGACAAGGTTCCCCATGATGTACTGATGGGTAAACTGGAAGACGGGGGAATGGTAAGGTGGACAGAGATCTGGGTAGAAAACCACACCCAAAGAGTAGTTGTCAATGGTGTTTCATCAGACTGGAGGGAGGTGAGCTGTGGGATGCCCTAGTCTTAGGTCCGGCACTTTTCAACATTTTTATCAATGATCTGCATGAGGGGGTGGAGGGCCTATTCATTAAATTTGTAGATGACACCAAATTGAGAGAAGCAGCAATCATCCCAGAAGAGATAAGTGACTTGGCCACATATGGGGAATTGTGGATTGCACTGACAGGCATGTTCTTGAAGATTTGCTGACTATCATTATTAGATAATCTATGTCCAAGATGGATTTGGCAATGGGTCTGACTTGCTCAGCAATGCTAGGTGAATTGCAGTCAAAACAAGATAATGTGAAGAATTTTGAACGAGGATGATGAATGAATGCAGGAGTGTTTACCAACTTCCTACCAAGATCACTGACCTTAGACCAAGTCAAGGTCATTAGAAAACCAGAGCCTGGTTACACCTTTATCAGCACACCAAAGGCATTTTTCTAAAGGGAACAAGATTGTAGTAAAAGGTAATTGGTCAGGAGAGCATTTTTATGAAGTGAACTTTAATGTCTGAAAAATGTAGGCCATTTTATTTTATTCTTCCATGGGTTAAGGCAGGGGTAGTCAACCTGTGGTCCTCCAGATGTTCATGGACTACAATTTCCATGAGCTCCCTGCCAGCATGTTCATGGACTACAATTTCCATGAGCTCCCTGCCAGCATGTTCATGGACTACAATTTCCATGAGCTCCCTGCCAGCATTTGCTGGCAGGGGCTCATGGGAATTGTAGTCCATGAACATCTGGAGGCCCACAGGTTGACTACCCCTGGGTTAAGGTATGAATCATGTTCTTTTCATTGCACTGTTTTGCAACTCTGTAATCTTGTTCATCATCATCCTCAATTTTATTGCTCACAGCCTTAGGACATTAGGAAGCATGACAAAACAGATGCACAGGATATACAAAAATCCAGGGAGTTTTGTTTGTTTGTACCATCTCTAGCATGTTTTACATCGTTTCTATTGCATGTTACATTGTTTCTATTGTATGTATTTCACTGTTTTTATGGCACCATCTTCTAATTCCACAACCTGTTTTGAGTCTCAGTGAGAAATGCAGACTTTGAACAAACAAAACAAATTCACTCCCTTGGACTGACATCCACCAGCCCTACCACCACAAATGCTCACAATATAACCAAAACAACGACGTTCCCCCTGCAAAATCAATTTCATGCTCATCAAAACAATAATGAATAACAGCTCAGAATTATGTTTTATTATTTTAATGAAATCTCAAAAGGCAGGTTATTCATTATACAGACGCACAAAACTGGTTTTGCTATACAGAACACTTAAAAGTACAAAATACACTTTGATCCACAGCACAGTTCCACATTGGACAGGAAAGGTTTTCAACAGATAGGAACGCAAATGATAAGAAAAAAGTCCACTTTAAAAGAAAGAAAGACGCTTTTTTAAAAACCCAATCAAAGCCATGCAATTCAAGGTTTCAGTAGGACAGAGTTAAAACATGTATTCAGCATTTCCCCACTGAAATCACCAAGACAATCAGCCAAAAGAGAAGTCCCTCTGATTCCAATGGAAAATGGGAGTGCTGATTTCTCGATTCCAGAAATACCGGATGGAAGATACACTTCTGGGGAGCTGCATGTGCAAATGAGATCTTAGGGTATTTGTGGACTATGAACCAAACATGAGCAGACAGTGTGATGTGGTGGTTAAAAAGTGAACGTAATATTAGGCTACATTAGAGGTATACTGCACATGGAGTACTGTGTGCAGTTCTGGAGGCCTCACATGGACAAAACGGAGAGGGTGCAGAGGAGAGCAATGAGGGTTATGCGGGGCCTGGGGGTCAAGCCCTATGAGGAAAGGCTGAAGGCCTGGGAATGTTCAGCCTGGAAAAGAGGAAGTTGAGAAGGGACAGGATGGCTCTCTTGAAGGATCTGAAAGGCTGTTACCTGCAGAAGGGCAGGGAAAAGTTCCTGTTGTTAGCAGAGTACAGGACCTGCAGTGATGGGTTTAAACTACTTGGAGAATGATATCAGCTAGGTATCAGGGGAAAATTCACAGTCAGAGTAGTTCAGCAGTGGAATCGGCTGCCTAAGGAGGTGGTGAGCTCCCCCTCACTGGCAGTCTTTAAGCAGCGGCTGGAGAGGTACTTACCAGGGATGCTTTAGACTGATCCTGCACTGAGCAGGGGGTTGGACTAGATGGCCTATATGGCCTCTTCCAACCCTATGGTTCTATGAGGACATTGGGGAGGAACCAGTATGGAATCTGGCATGCCAGAGAAGAATCAGAGAGGACCATGCCTGCCAGAATGTTATCCAGTCTCATTGTGAGTTAGCTGACTGGGTACAACCCTATTGGGTGAGTTTAGTTGTTTAACTCTTTTCCCACTGGAATCAGTGTGACTTCAATGTTTTGATTGGATTAAATGGCAATCAAAGTGCTTAACTTCTGCCAGATCATGTCCCCAAGTTACTTTAAACAAATGGGCCCATGTCCGTGAAGTTGTTAACCCTAAAGTCCAAGATGACAGGGTGGGACAGGGGTGGCCAAACCGTGGCTCTCCAGATGTCCATGGACTACAATCCCCATGAGTCCCTGCCAGCTCATGGAATTGTAGTCCATGGACATCTGGAGAGCCCCGGTTTGGCCACCCCTGATGTAGGATATATCTGCTCCCTAAACTATAGCAAAGCATTCCTATTTCTTTAGCGTATTTTGAAGCACATGTACTGCTGTGACCCCAGTCCTGCCTCTGGAACACAGTTACGAGACTCAACTTGCTTGTTCTAAACAAGACTGTCTACCGGCTAACTTGTGAAGCAGCCAAGCACACAATGGTAGTGTTACGGCAATAAGGCAACGATGGTTAGGCGGCTGCGTGCCTCAAGCAGGGAGTGGGAGGAGGGCACTGTGTGTATAAAACACCGGGTTGTAACAAGTGGGTAAACCCAACATTCTGGTTAACGCTGCATCAGAAATGAATCAAGGTGGTTTTTTAAAAAGGCAGGCTTGCAAAAGTATTTATAATTTCATACCATACTTTCAGGACAAGAGAGACAACACGTTTAGAAATGGACATAGGGGACTGAAATGCACGCAAAAGCAGGTTCTGCTAAGCACGGGACTGCCAGTGAAAACAGCATCCCTGAGTCAGGCTTGCACATCAGGTGTAGAACCTCTTATTTCTACATTCATCACTGGCTTCTGTTGGGGACGGAAGGGAAATACACAAACTTGGTGACGTCTTGACCTGGGGTTAAAGAATCCTATACACCAGGGGGAAGAGGCGGAGCTCTAGATAGGGGGGTAATTTTTGGGGCAGTGACTCCATGTCAAGTATAACAGGTAGGCCTCTTTTGAGTCTTGACCTGTGCTGTTAAAAAAAAAGGGGGGTAACATAAGGATGGAAAGTGTCACAGCAGATGAGGTTGCCTGTTAGAACTATGAACACATGGGGGAGAAAGGTTTTCACGTGCTCCTTTGCGCACTGTGCTAAGCAATTAATAAGCAATGAATCATAGAGTTGGAAGGGGCCATAGAGGCCATCTAGTCCAACCCCCTGCTCAACGCAGGATCAGCCCAAAGCATCCTAAAGCGATGCTTTGAAGACTGTTATCCCTCCTTTGCAGTCCAAGGTGCTGCAGCTCATTCTACCACCGAATGATGACCTCAATTCTGCTGCGTGTCTAGACCAGGTTTAAGTCTCAGGATTGGTTCTTGCACTCAGGCCAGAGATTCTAGACTTGTGGTCCCAGGGAAGGTGTGAGGTGGGGGGAAACAGAGTGCATTCCATGCACAATGCTGCGAACCTCCGTCCATAGTTCTTCAGGCACTCTGTCTTTGAGATCTAATTCCTTAAATCTAATTCCATAAATCTTGCACAGTGCAAGCCCTTTTCCTTCCATTCCTTGTTGCCAGCCAGAAACCAGGCCTGTTGGCATCTGGCGCTTGTGCCACATATGGCCAATGGAGTGCCATGCATGCCAGGGCTTCAACACCCGGGAGGACCCCCCAGCCTGGGCTTCAGCTGGACGTGCTCCAGTGTTCTCATTTTCACCTTATTTCTAACAGGCCTTCTTTTACATGGAGACGGGGAAGAAATCCCCCAAACTGGAACGGGGAATTCGCTTCGTACACCACCAGATATACACACTGTACTAAAATATACACGTGTCCAGGTTTAACGGAGTTAAAAGGAGACTGAAAAGGCATGGCAGCTTCTTTCCAAGGAAAGGTCAGGTGACACAGCGTAACCTTACATTCAACCTGCTCAAAAGTGACCATGGAAAGGGGGGGGGGGGAGAGAGGAGAGTAGAATCTAAAACTGAGAACAGGACAGGACTTCCCTAGAAGAAGAAGAAGAAGAAGAAGAAGAAGAAGAAGAAGAAGAAGAAGAAGAAGAAGAAGAAGAAGAAGAAGAAGAAGAAGAAGAAGAAGAAGAAGAAGAAGAAGAAGAGTTGGTTCTTATATGCCGCTTTTCCCTACCCGAAGGAGTCTCAAAGCAGCTTACAGTCGCCTTCCCATTCCTCTCCCCTCAACAGACACCCTGTGGGGTGGGTGAGGCTGAGAGAGCTCTGATATTCCCGCTCGGTCAGAGCAGTTTTATCAGAGCCGTGGCGAGCCCAAGGTCACCCAGCTGGCTGCATGTGGGGGAGCGCAGAATCGAACCTGGCATGCCAGATTAGAAGTCTGCACTCAACCACTACACCAAACTGGCTCTAGCAACAGAGCATGCTTTGACAAAGACACGCACACAGAGGGAGCACTGAAAGTAATACCATGCTCCCTCTTGCCCACTCTCACAGTATACTGGCCAAAGAATGCATCCTGCCATAAAAGTCACATCCCAGAAAAGGGCACTTAGCTTGAGCAAAATGACGAACTGTTCTCTCCATCAGAGGCATGTCACTTGAAAGCGGCCTCAGGCCAATGCCTGCATCTGGGGGCTCGGCCAAGAGGTTTCTGGAAGGTGGATTGGGCTTTCTGCATACATTGGTACGGACCTTGACAAATCTTTTGAGCACAGTGCCCGGTTCCTCCCATCCCCCTGGGCATCACCGATGCATGCTGACCCAGAGGCAAAGGCTGGAACCTTCCCCACTGTTTCTGGAAGGCGCCAGATGGGTGGCGGACGAGGAGAACGGCGGTGAGGCCAAACGAGATGTGCTAGCCCAGACCTGGCCATCTGGGCGCTCCTGATCCAGAGATGGCCTATGAAGAAACTTCTCCTTCCTCATGGTTTCCAGTCAAGAAGAAGTGAATGTCCCTCAAGTTCTGGGATTTTGTTCTCTCTTTTTTAATGTAATGCTCTAGTTGTGCCTAATGTACACATTCCACTAAAGCAGAACCTTTAGCACCATGGTGTGAAGAAACACACTTCTGCCCCCAGAATCACTGCCTGGAGAACTGTGTGATTCCCAAGAACCCCTCAGTCTCCCCTCTAGCCTCTAGGCCAGGGGTAGTCAACCTATGGTCCTCCAGATGTTCATGGGCTACAATTCCCATGAGCCCCTTTCCAGCGTTTGCTGGCAGGGGCTCATGGGAATTGTTGTCCATGAACATCTGGAGGACCACAGGTTGACTACCCCTACTCTAGGCTGAAGTGTCTGTGATCCAGGAAGATAATTCCTGTTTATAGTTATTCATTTAGATAATTATGCCCTGCTTTTCTCTCCCCCACTCTTCCACTTTATACTCACAACAACCTTGTGGGGTGCATTAGGCCGAGAGGGACCCACTGAGCTTTCCTGGCAGAGTGGAGATTCAAGCCTGGGGCTCTCACATCGTAACTGGCTCTCCAGATCTCCCCAGACTACAGTCCCCATGAGCTCCTGCCAGCAGGGAACTGTAGTCTATGGACATCTGAAGAGACCCAGTTTGGCCACCCCTGCCCTGGTCTAACAACTACAGCATGTAGGCATTCTAGCTCACGTTGCTATTTCAGCCGAAACTCAATCCAACGTGCAGTCTTCCTTGGGGCCAGGTCATCACGGGAGCGAAATGCGGATCCTGAACCTACCACAGCAGCCACACGGCCATTGCTGGATACAGCCAAGGCTGCCACATACTGAGACTAAGGCCCAATGAGGGGCCTGGAGGGGGTGGGAAGGGGAGGGGCTCCAGGTGGGCGTGTCCCCAGCTCTGCTTCCTAACCATATTCTGCACGATGGCACCACTTCTGGGGTTTCTGGAAGCCGGGAGAATGTTTCAGGGGTTTCTCGGTGGTAAAAAAGTCGAGGAAGGCTGCCCCAGAGTCCCAGCATCCGTCTTTCAGCCCTGTTACTACCAAACTTTTAAGATGAAAAAGCTATGGGGGTTGAAGATGGGGCGTCTACGCACAGAGCTGAGTGCTAAGTCTATCCTCTAAGTGCTTTCCCGTATGCAAGCAGGCCGTGGAAACCGAACCCCCATGACACAGGGTAACCCAAAACCCTATCCTTGACCAATCCAGATCTGTTTGCTCAGGCAGCCACTGAAATTTAGAGGATTTACTTTCAGGCAAGTGTGCCAAAGGAGCGGAGGGTCTATTCTTCCATTAAAGGTAAAGGTAAAGGTCTCCCCTGTGCAAGCACTGAGTCATGTCTGACCCTTAGGGTGACGCCCTCTAGCGTTTTCATGGCAGACTCAATACGGGGTGGTTTGCCAGTGCCTTCCCCAGTCATTACCGTTTACCCCCCAGCAAGCTGGGTACTCATTTTACCGACCTCGGAAGGATGGAAGGCTGAGTCAACCTTGAGCTGGCTGCTGGGATTGAACTCCCAGCCTCATGGGCAAAGCTTTCAGACGGCTGCCTTACCACTCTGCGCCACAAGAGGCTCATTCTTCCATTACCTATTTACAAACACCTTTCTCTACAGGGGAAGTTAGAAAACGGGTTTCACAGTCAAATATAGGGAGCGCCGAAAGCGGTTTGCAATCAAGGCGGCTCTCGTCCCGTCTCCCACAATCCCGGCAAGCGAGAGCAAGCCATGAAAACAAATCCATAAAAGAAAGCCCTGGAATTATCTCATTTGAACAAGTTGGGAGGAGCAGCGAGAGACTGGCAATGTGACAATAGCCTTCTTGTTTAATTGCTTCTATCACAATGCAGCACAGAAAAAAAGGAGCCCAAATCTAGCTGGGTTGTGTGTTTTTTGTTTTTTTTTAACACCCGGAATGTCACTGCGATGTTATCCAGCTAGATACTTTACTCAGAGAACGGAGGAAACATGCCTAGATCAGCAAAGTCTTCAATGTTGTAATTGCCCGTCCCCTGGGTCGGATCCCCTGGAATGGGCAGCATATCCTGCAAGAGAAGTGAAAATGAAAAGAAAGCACAATGTTTTGACTTCTGATAGAATCTGAGGCGAACCTTTCTCCCTGGACACAGAAAAGGTAGCTTCAGCAATTAACTGAAAGTACCCAACACTCAGTACCCAATAACTTTCAATCACGTGAAAAGCAAATTGTGAAGAACTGGGGGGGATTAATTTGACTGCCGCACCAGTTTTGGATAGATGCAAATGAACAGCCGTGTTGGTCTGAAGTAGCACAATAAAACCAGAGTCCAGGAGCACCTTTAAGACCAACAGAGATTGATTCAGGGCGTGAGCTTTCGAGTGCAAGCACTGTTCCTCAGACTATGATCTTCTTACATGACAGGGAATATCACACCTTGAATCAATCTTTGTGGGTCTTAAAGGTGCTACTGCAGGGGTAGTCCACCTGTGGTCCTCCAGAGGTCCGTGGACTACAATTCCCATGAGCCCCTGCCAGCAAATGCTGGCAGGGGCTCATGGGAATTGTAGTCCATGGACCTCTGGAGGACCACAGGTTGAGTACCCCTGTGCTACCGGACTCTGATTTTATTGCACCGATTTTGGAGGAAGCCAACTCTTCAGATTCCCCTCTAAGCAAGCAAAAGGGGCCACGCTTCAATCTTGCCCCCTGGGTGTCCTCCCAGAACAACAGCTGCAAGGGCCCAGCGCCTCATTTGGCTCACCTGGAACACTTCTGTCTGGCTGGTTTGCTGGTGAGGATGCTGGTCGCTGTTCTGCTGGTTATGGTGCTGGCTTTGCCACTGGGACCAGACCTCCGACGGCCTCCCTTGGAACTGGCTGCTGCTTTGGCTGCTCTCGGCTGAAAGGATGACAAATGACACGGTCACCTCGGCACCTTTGCCAACAGGCTCTGCTTTTGTGGGCCTTGCAAAGTACCTCTGTACACAACTAAGGAGTTCCTTATCCTTTATAACCCACCATTCAGCTCCCTGGAGAAGTAGGCTGTGTACGGAGTCAAGATTGTAATACGTAAGTGGTCAGGGCAAAATTAAAGACATTTAAAAATATTTGGCATGCTGCATTCTAATGTCAGCATTAAATATTTTACCTACAGGCACCAGGGAATAACAATAATGTTTTGTGGTTTTTAGGTGCGAAGTTGTGTCCGACCCATTGCGACCCCCTGGACAAGGATCCTCCAGGCCTTCCTGCCCTCTACCATTCCCCAGAGTCCATTTAAGTTTGCACTGACTGCTTCAGTGACTCCATCCATCCACCTCATTCTCTGTCGTCCCCTTCTTATTCTTTTGCCCTCGATCGCTCCCAGCATTAGGCTCTTCTCCAGGGAGTCCTTCCTTCTCATGAGGTGGCCAAAGTATTTGAGTTCCATCTTCAGGATCTGGCCTTCTAAGGAGCAGGCAGGGCTGATCTCCTCTAGGACTGACCGGTTTGTTCGCCTTGCAGTCCAAGGGACTCGCAAGAGTCTTCTCCAGCACCAGAGTTCAAAAGCCTCAATTCTTCGTCGTTCAAATTTTTAACTCAAATACTGATTCTGCCAAGACCAATGGAGCCTGAAGACCTTTCAAATCTACCTCTTTAAGCATTTAGGGAGGGGCTGTGGCTGAATAACAGAGCATCTCTTTGGAATGCAGAAGGCCCCAGGCTGATCCCCGGCATCTCCCATCAGAAAAACACAGGAGAGTCGCCGTCAGTCTGAGTAGAGGACATGGACCTTGATGGACCAAGCATGACAACAGAAGATTCATGTGTATTCACTGTCTATTTTCAGTGTGCAAAGTGCTTTGCACTGCACTTTTGGGGTTCAAGAGGGGCCATGGGGTGGAGATGGTCTTAGCCACCCTAATGGATGACCTCTGATGCCAGCTGGACCGAGGCAGATTGGCACTGCTCATGTTACTAGATCTAACATCAGCATTTGATCTGGTAGACCATGAACTTTTTGCTCATTGCCTCGCTGATGCTGATATTTGGGGGACGGCCTTGACGTACTCCACCAATTCAAACTGGCTGGTGATCTCTGGCCCTCGGTATGTACATTTGGCCTCAATCAGGGCCAGGGCCTTTTCAATCCTGGCCCCAGCCTAGTGGAACGAGCTCCCGGAAGAGCTGAGGGCTGTTCAGGAGCTTTCACATTTCCGAAGAGCTGGAAAAACCGATCTCTTCCACCAGGCATTTGTTTGGGGCCAATGAATGAATGACAGAATAACATCGAGCTGGCCCCCCCTCCTACAAGAGCCCATAAGAGCCCTCCCCCTGGAATAGGAGCAGCGGCTGCAAGTAAGCCCATTCCAATGTTTTAATGGAATCAAATGCAACTTTATGATTTTATCTGTTAATGTTTTAGATATGACGTTTGCAATGTTGTAAACCACCCCAGGCCAGCACCCCAGCAGAAATAAATAAATAATGGATCGATCTTGTTATTGTTCTATCGACAATCCTAAATAATGGATCAGTTTTATCCACCCCCTCAGGGGGATGGAACTTCCCTAAAGCTTCCTTGGCAGGGGTGATAACTGAAGGAGGCACTTCGGTGATCACAGCTTAGTCTCTCAACCACTGTGCTGTGCCAGACTCCTGCGATCCTTACGTTACTGTGCCACATACCCCAAAGAGTCTGAAGGCTGTTCATGCTGTTATTCTAAGGACTGTATCAAAGTTACAATAAGTGCCCCAGTCTATATACCCATTTTCGTTTAGTGCATTGTCCCATCTCATTGGCTTGGGGGAAGAGAACAATGTGTGCTGGATAGAATTGCCTCTCTTTCCAGCCCCCCGCCCCCAAATTACACAGATTTACAGGGCCATCTCATTAAAGAGAATTTTAAAAAGTGCTGCTGTGCAGGGCCCTATAAAATCTCATCTTCTCCAAACCTACTTAGCTGCTAAAAGCCAGCTGAAAATAAGAACATCTCCCGTTACTTTTAGAAGAAACACATCAGCCTGGGCTTGGCTGGACCTCCCCAGGAAGAGAATTCTCCAGCACAGGAGCAGCCAGAAAGGGCTGGTGGGAATAGGGATGGGGAAACTTTTCAGAAGGACGTCCCGGGAGATCTTAAATGGTCCGTTTCAGAGTTACTGATAACCTGAAGGCTGAAGAAAGCCAAAATGAAAAGAATTTTCTTGATCTAAGCTGTTTTTCCACTTCCTGTGCTCCTTGCGATGAACCCATTATGTGTTTCTGCTCTGAAGTGTTTTGTTTATTGTATCCTTTAGTTGCCTTTGGTATTCAAGCGATCCCCACTTCCCCTTTTGTTCCTGGTATTTTTAGACGCGCACTGTTTGATTTACAGCCCTGTCCCAAATTATCAGCAAAACGTGCTCAGCTTGAGATACAACTGAGTTAAAAAAGAACACCTTCCAGCCTCCCTCAAGGATGGCCAGATTGAAGGGCTTGGGGTGGGCCCCCTGATGCATGCTGCTTTAAGGGCCCATTGAGTTTCGTAGCATCTATCCCCACACACAGAGAGACAAGGGAAGGTCCAAAGGGGCCGTCTGTCCCTGACTGGTGAACTTGCCTTGTGCAAAAAGGTCTTGACTTGGGTTATTTATTTATTAAAATATATATTTCTATGCCATCTCCTCAGCATCCTGCTCAAGGCTGTTAACCACTGGAATAATATAACAATTTAAAAACAAGTCATTAAAAAAAACCTTGTTTGACATAAACAGTGTAACAACTATCCATAAAGAGCCAGTGTGGTGCTGTGGCCTCCTATCTGGCGAGCTGGGTTATATTCCCCGCTCCTCCACATGCAGCAAGCTGGGTGACCCTGGGCCAGTCACAGTCCTGATCATGCTGTTCTCACAGAGCAGTCCTGTCAGGGCTTTCTCTGCCCCACATACCTCACAGGGTGTGGGGAGAGGAAGGGAAGGCGAAGGTGAGCTGTTTTGAGACTCCTTCAGGCAGTGAAAAGCAGTTATAAAATCCTACTCTTCTTCTTCTGCGGCAGTGCCTAACAAGGGCCAGGTGGCTCAAATTCAATGCTTTCTATTCCAGACTGCAGCTCCAACTGGAGCTATTTGATTCAGATTAGAATTGCTTTCTAATTGCCCCTCCTGACTTCCCTGCCTACCATACTCCCACCCTGATCAACCTGCTCAGTTGCCTGATCAAGACATGCTTCTGCTTCCCGATACCGTAGCCGCAGAACGACCAGCAGAAACTAGAAACTACAGACTGGTGGGTGAGCTTTAAATATCGGCTCAAGATTCATTACCATGTCCGGCTAAAGAGCTTACGACTGGGTGATTCCTATTTATTGTCTTGGTTTTTTTTTTTTTTAATGGCACCGAAACTTCATACAATTGGCCTTGACATCTCAATGCTCTTAGCCCAAGAGGAAGTGGTGTTACAAAAACTAACAACCCAGAGATTTCAGAATATAGATGCCCAATTACTAGGTTCTTCAGTAAACCGTGTATCTCTCCCCTGGCTCTGGGAAATTCAATTAATGTACAAAAATTTGCGATGTACCTCCATATTTTGGATGGAAACTCACTAAAAAGAGTGCATCTGTTAGCTTGTTTAAATATCTTTCCATCTAGCTTGACCCGAGGCCGATTCCAACAAATTCATCCCTCCAAGAGACTGTCCATGGGTAACCCACATATTATTTTGTTGTCGTTGTTGTTAGGTGCAAAGTCGTGTCCGACCCATCGCGACCCCATGGAAAAAATTATTAGAATGGCCAAAATCTGTCCACTATCGACTCTTGCTAGCTGACTGTTTGAAGTACTCTCTGTGCAGATGAGAAACATCAGATAAAGATTATGTTAAGTGAGACAGAATCTACATCTATCATGTCAGTTGCCTTGATACCGCTAGCTGTTCTAAGAGACGATCTTTTGTCCATGAGTGTCAGGATCAGTCCCTGCTCTCTGCCATGCTTGAGTTTTCAGTGAACCTAAGAGACTCCATCTTGGAGTGCTGTGCCTTTACAGAAACGTTCCCATGTAACCAGAATGCTTATGCTTGTAACTTTCCTTTGATTCCCCCACTTCTTTGATCCTTGCATTTTCACACTGCATAGTCTCCCCGCTGTAAAACAATGTTGCCCGGTTCCTGTAAACATCTTATCTGCTAGCCCGAGGCGCCGGCCTGACCAAGGCCGTGCTAACTTCAACACCTTGGCAAGAAGCCTGGGATGGCACCTGGGTGAGGGGGCTCCCCCCTCCCTTGGGAACGCTTGGGTTTAGGTGGGAGAAATGTATTGATAACTGCTTGCTGTCCTGGTATCGAACAGTCTTGACTTCGAATGTTATAGTGACCAGATCTACTTCCAATTAAAGCTTTCTTCTTATAGAAGTTTGTGAGTTTTGTCTGCACTTGACAATGAGCTCTGTAACGGCATAAAAATGTTAATGTTTTTGTCCTGTCGATTCTTTATGCCCATAAAGGTGTTCTGATTCTGCTTTTGCTTCCAGGCCCCCACCAATCCCAACGAGTGAGACGTTTTAGATGACATTCACATTTAAGATCCTGATGCGTTTTGGCTAAGTTGCCCACCTACCAAACCCGGCAGTTCTGTTGGCTAGGCTGGAATAGGCGTTTCCGCTCGGAGAAGAGGTGGCCGGACTGGAGAGAGGGCTGTAGGATGCTGGGTCTGCAGGGTAGGTATGGCTGGTTCCAATCCCAAAGGGTGAAGACTGAGCCTTGCCAGACTGAGAAGGAAGTTGCTGAATGGGAAAAAAAACAAGCCCCCCAAAGAAATGCATTTTCCCTTCTGCATTCTTGACCTGGCAGAAGAGTGGTGCAATCTGCCTCCAATTTAGCAATGAAAAGTTGCAAGAGCGGCAATTTTTGCCAAAACCTTTAGATTTATCATTCTCACCTTCATCCATCTACTCGGCTGGGCTCACTTACAAGTAAATCTCAATAAAGCAAACATTTTTTTTAAAGCATGTAGAGTTGTTTCTGGCCACAGCTGGCTTTCCCCTATTCACCTGTGTCTCCTCCAGTGAGACTGAAAGACAAGAGGGGTCTTCTTTGCTGCTCATATCTGAACAGATAAAGACTGTGAGTAGGTGGGCAGAAGAGACTGTCGGGGCTTGGCTCTTGTGGCCCTTTCTTGTATGCCCAGGGAAGTGCCACTTTGCGATTGGGAAGCAAATTTCCTCAATGACAGACTGGCCGGGGATTCTGGGTTTTTTGGGGGGAGGGCATCATCTGGGCATGGAATTGGGATCATTGTGGGTGGGCAGGTAGTTGTGAATTTCCTGCATTCTGCAGGGGGCTGGGAGAGCCAGTTTGGTGTAGTGGTTAGGAGTGCGGACTTCCAATCTGGCACGCTGGGTTTGATTCTGCGCTCCCCCACATGCAACCAGCTGGGTGACCTTGGGCTCCCCACGACACTAATAAAACTGTTCTGACCGGGCAGTGATATCAGGGCTCTCTCAGCCTCACCCACCTCGCAGGGTGTCTGTTGTGGGGAGAGGAAAGGGAAGGCAACTGTAAGCCGCTTTGAGAGTCCTTCGGGTAGAGAAATGCAGCATAGAAGAACCAACTCTTCCTTCTTCTTCTAGATGACCCTGGAGATCCCTTCCCACTCTATGATTCTATGGGTGGGCTCACTGCCTGCCCAGGGTGAAGAGTCAGATGCTGCCCTCTGAGTAGCTTGACAATGTAGACAGGCAACATATCCTTGAAATTATGGGTAACTTCATATTCCCTGATGTGTTCTGGGAGATAAACTGCTAAGTATCCAGAGTCACACTAGTCCCTGAGCTGCCTGGTCAACAAATTCCTTTTTCAAATGGTGGAGTAAGCCATACTCAACTTAATATTAACCATCAGGCAAGAGTTGGTAGATAGGATGAAGGTGGAAGGGATCTGAGAGGGAAGTGACCATGTCCTCTTAGAACTCCTTTTGCTGGAGGGAGGGCAAGAAAGTTTGTAGACAGACATGTATTTTGGTAAGGTAGATTGTAATGAACTCAGGGGCATGATGAGAGTCATGTGAGATAATTCTCTTGCATGCCTAAATAATAATACAATAATCAAGACCCCTCCTTAATGTTGCATGCAAGAGTTCTTAAATTTCACCTTATCTCATAGTTTTTAGCCTCTGTCCTGAAAGAGGCTTGGTCAGGGTGCTGGCCACCATCTCTTCTGTTGAACAGACTCCAACTCTGTTATGCCCTTCTCAGTTAAGTCTCGCACTAAGTGAACCTTCACCCTCAAAGTGCATAGTACATGCAGCCAATTTTTTTTCTGATTGAGAAATCTTAATGCAGCTCTGGTTGCCTTTCTTCAGTTGAATTAGATTTTGCTGATCAACTCCAAAGGCCTTTAGTAACTGGTCTGGGCACCTCTCTTCGAAAAGGATGTGGACAGAATGGAGTGGGTGCCAAAGGAACAATGGGGATGATCAGAGGCCTGGAGTCCAAGCCCCACGAGGAAAGGTTATGGGACTTGGGAAGGTATATTCTGGAGAAGAGGAGGCTGAGGGGAAAAGTGAGTCCTCTCTTTCTGTTTTTGAAAGATTGTCAGAGCAGGGGTAGTCAACCTGTGGTCCTCCAGATGTCCATGGACTACAGTTCCCATGAGCTCATGGGAATTGTAGTCCATGGACATCTGGAGGACCACAGGTTGACTATCCCTACTTTAGGCTAATCCTGCCCTGAGCAAGGGGATGGACTAGTTGTCCTCTATAGACCCTTCTAACTCCGATTATATGATAGCTGAAAAGTACAGGTCAAGAGTAGGGGTGATGGTTTACTAGCACCAGCACAGCTCTGTAAATAGATATACACTTTTCTGTCTGGTAAGTGTGCATAGATGGTTCTGAATTGTTTTTGGCATGGTTCCAGGCAGAACTGGGGAAAAGCCAGCTATGGAAGGCATCCTTCTCATCTCTGACAAGCACTCCTCCCAGAGCAATTGTGCAATTCTTTTCCAAACATTTGTGAAAGGGTTATTGGGTAAAATGAAGGACACATTCATTTAAGAACATTCCAGTTTGGTAGGGTGGAGCAATGGGTGGTCTGACAGTTCGTACAGCTTCGATTTGTTAACATATTAATTTGTCAGGCAAGTTCTGCAGACAGCCTCAATTTTAACCAGAGAGTCTCATTTATTAAAACAAATTAGTTAATGTGTCTGCCATTGGGTTTGACATCTGCCTCAAAAGGGTCTTGTGCTAAAGTAAGATGCATTCATCCCCTTCCAAAGGGCAACAGGTGAGCCACTTTAATGAACCTCCATACCTGTCCGGGGAACGGAGGGCGACTTCCTGTCCATGCCACTTGACTCTGATTTAGCTGGCGAGAGATCTGTGTCAGATTCTGGCCGGTTGAAGAGGAGGACTGAATATCGTTGACACCAGGTACATGGACTACAGAGGAACTGAGAAGGAGAAGAATGCAAAGAAGGTTCAATAATACATATGTACACCAGAGATGCACTTACATACAACTGTTGTTCACTGATGTCTTATGTGCAGACACATTGGAACTGTGCATGCACAGGCCTGCCCCTGAGAGCCTTTGAAGCTAAAGATCGCTTGCACCTGCCTTCCTGCCAGATGCATCATACGTTCTGAGAGCAGAGTGTCCCTACACTCAGTTTCAACCCAGCTAATGCAAACTCTCACCTTTGCAACAATGGGCCCGTAGACCCTACTGCTCCAAGGAGCCAAATGATTATTATTCAGTTGAGAGTCTGTAGCAGGGTTGGAGGGAGGGAATGTGTGCCTGCACAGAAGACATCAAAGAACAACAGTGACAAGCAAGTGCGGCTGTTTTCATTTTCCGTCTTGAAGTGCAACCCCACATTGGGACCTTAGCGAGCAGGATTCCTCAGGTGGTGGGATGAGCTTCTCAGTCAAATAAAGGAAGGAAGGGGGCAGGACAAGAAGCATCTTTACCTGTTTTGGCAGGGTAGCAACTGAACACCGTAGCCCAGGCCAGAAATTTGGGTGTTATTCTGGATGCCTGACTGACTATGGAGGCACAGGTCACGATGGTAGCCTGCCAGGCGTTTTACTGTCTTTGTCAGGTGAGGCTACTAGTGCCCTACTTGTCTTTGGAACACCTAGACATGGTGATCCATGCGACAGTCACCTCCAGAATTGATTTCTGTACCCATTGCACCGTTTCTCCTATGGTTGAATGAAAGTTGATCACGCACCACCTTATCAGATGGTTTGGACATGATGTTGGGACTAGCAGTCAAATATCTCAATTCCCCTCTTCCACTTCCCCAAACTGAGGCCTGTAGCTTCATAGCATCAAGGGTTCCTCCTTGAACCAGAAGGCCTCCTCCTGATCTTCCTCCTGGAATGGATGATCCCATTGCCAAAAATAGATAGAAGACTAAACATATGAGACTTCTGAAGGAGGGTGCCAAACTACCGACTGACAATGAGCCAGCTCAAGCTGCCCCGGACTTCAAGATGCTTTGAGCCTCCTTACAGTCGCCTTCCCTTTCCTCTCCCCACAACAGTTACCCTTTGGGGTGGGTGAGGCTGAGAGAGCCCTGATATTCCTGCTCGGTCAGAACAGCTTTATCAGTGCCATGGTGAGCCCAAGGTCACCCAGCCAGCTGCATGTGGGGGAGTGTAGAATTGAACCCAGCATGCCAGATTAGAAGTCCACACTCCTAACCACTACATCAAACTGGCTCTCTAGTAGACAGTAGATATCAATAACACAGTAATATAGTAGAACAGTGGAACATTCAACTCCAGCATACCGATGGCCCTGTGACTCGACGGTTCAGGTGATGATTTACATGGGAGGGAGACTCGGGAGCCCAGAGTAAGGTGATTGGTTCAGGTTGACCTCAACCAAATGCCTGGCAGAGGAGCTTCCTTTTGCTGGCCCTGTGGAATTGCTCTAGTTCCGCAAGGGTCCTGATCTCCTCCGGGAGCTCGTTCCACAAGTTAGGGGCCAGGATGGAGAAAGCTCTGGTCCTGGTTGAGGTCAAGCGAGCTTCTTTGGGGCCAGGGATCACTAGGCAGTTGGAGGTAGCAGAGCATAGAGCTCTTTGAGGGGTGTAGGCAGAAAGGTGGTCCCTCAGGTACACTGGGCCCAGGCTGCATATGTCCTTAAAGGTGATTACCAGAACCTTAGGTCTGATCTGGAATTCAACTGGTAGCCAGCGCAGTTGTTGAAGGATGGGCCAAATGTGGGACCTCCATGTTAGTATCCTGGCTGCTGCATTCTGGACCAGCTGTAGTTTCTGGATCAAAGTTAAGGGCGGGCCCGTGTTCAGCAAGCTGCATAAGTCCAATCTAGAGGTGGCCATCATGTGGATCACTGTAGCTAGGTGTTCTGGGGCCAAGTAGGGCACTAGTAGTTTGGCATGGCGAAGATTGCAGAATGCCAGTCATGTTACTCTCATGACCTGAGCCTCCACTGAGAGTGAGGCATCAAGGATCATGGCCAGATTCTTGGTGGAGTGAGCCACTGATAGCTGCACTCTGTCCCGGTTGGCTAGGCACACTTTCTTGCTTGGACCCATCCTGCCCAGCCACAGGACTTTGAAGGGTTGAGCTTCAGGCGACTAAGCTTGAGCCACCTCATAACTGCGTCCAGGCAACTGACTAATACTTCTGGAGGAGAATCACGGTGGCCATCCATCAGGAAAAAAAGGTGGGTGTCATCGGCATACTGCACCAGTTGGGCAAGAGGACACATAAAGATATTAAATAGGACTGGAGAGAGAACAGTTTCTTGAGCGACTACAAGCAAGTTGGTGCCGGCTCAATAATCTCTCTCCTATTCCTCCTATTCCACAATGAGGGCTATCCCTCATATCCCGGCATCAGTGAGGTGGTGAGCAAGAAGCCCATGATGGACTGCGTTGAATGCTGCTGAGAGGTCTAGGAGCACAAGTAGCGCCAACCCGCCACGGTCCAACTGGCGATGGAGGTCATCCGTCAGGGCAACTAGCTCTGTTTCTACCCCTTGGCCAGGTTTCTGAACCAGACTGGGGTGAATCTAAGACTGAAGCTTCTTCCAGTTTCTTCTCAGTTCATGTTTCTTCTCGCAGAGATCCTCGGTGTACCAAGGGGCTCGCTTGAGACAGGGGCAGAGAGGATCTCGGGGAGCTATCTCATTGAAGGCTGCCAGCATTCTGTCATGCCAATTGCTGATCAGACCATCTATAGACGTGCTGGGAGGCACTGGGTCCTGCAGAGCATTCAGGAATCCAATCAGATCCATACATCTGCTCGACGCCCAACTGAGGGTGGCAGCCTTAGCTGGGCCTTCAAAGCATAGTGGTCTGACCATCGCATGGCATTAGCTGAGATTAGATCAACATTCAGCCCCACACCTAAATTGAGGTCCAGTCTGCTTGATGGGTAGGGCCAATAACAAATTGAGGGAGCCTAGCATCATCATGGCGGACACTAGGTCCAGTCCATTTCTAGAGGATGGTACCTCAGCGTGGACTTTAAAGTCTCCCAGAATTAAGCGTCTAGGGAACTGTAGCGTCCAGGTCGCCACCTTTTCTAGCAGGGCTGGCAGGGCATCTGGAGGAGCATTGGGTGCACGGTACACCAACCAGGCTTTTAGGTCAAGTCCCACCTGAGGCCTACACATTCAATTCTTAGGATTGATGGGGTGGGGAGAGCCCTGAAGGAGAAACCCTCTCAGATTAGGATTGCCACCCCTCCTCCCCACCCCTCAGTCCAAGACTGGTGGAGGGCAGAGAACCCAGCAGGGGCTAGCTTTTTAAGACAGAGAGAGAGAGAGAGAGAGAGAGAGAGAGAGAGAGAGAGAGAGAGAGAGAGAGAGAGAGAGAGTGTCTCGCCCTCCCTGACCCAAGTTTCCGTCACGCATACCAGGTCTACGTTGTTGTCTGCAAAGTAAGTTTGCAAGGTGTGGCTGTTGTTAATGATTGGCTTGGTGTTGCACAGCAACAGTCGAATTGGTCAAATATGGTTACCAAATCCAATTTGAGAAATTCCTGGAGAATTGGGGTCAGAGCCTGGACTATTCCTACAATAGTCCAGGGGATAATATTTTTTTGGATAGAAGCCACAGTGATTCCTTCTAAGTGGGATGACTCAGTTTTGCTGCTGAGCAATAGTAATAGTGCAATAAGCTGCAACCTGAGTGACAGTGTCTTCTTTTTATTCATTCTGTCTCAACATAGGATACCTGAAAGATTTCCCAGAATGTCCTGGCTGGAAAGGGCTCCCTTGAGAATAGATCTGCTGGTTTCCTGCTGTGGATGCTGAAGGCATCATCTTTTTATCTGCTGTAAAAATAAAGGCAAGAAGACATATTTCAGAGTGGGCATGGATGGCACAAACAAACTCACAAGATATGCAAACTGTTCATCACTGGATCTCTGCAGTCCCTTATGGCAAAGTGTTCAGCAGGACACCAGAATCAGAATATCTTTATTAGCATAAAAGCGGGACACCATTAAAAATGAAAGAGAAAAATTAACAGGATTTCTGCAGGCTCTGGACCGAAATGGGATTGCTACCAAATACTTTATGGCAGCATAACTCTAAGGTCCAAAGGCATAATAAAGCCTGTGTACACTAGCAGCCTAGCCTTAATAGTTTTTACGCAGGAATAATTGCAATACAATTCAGAAGAAATATTCAGAAGCATGCATAAGATTACAGTCTTAAACTGCTGGAATGAACAGGAGCGCAAATGATCTAACTCTAACCTAAGAACATACTCTTAAGCAAGGGCATCTCCCAGAATTAACCATGCATGCATGGTTGGCGGCACTGTCATGGCGCCGGCCACGCGGCCCCCGCAGCCTGGGCGCGGCGCTGGCGGCACTCTGCCTTGGCCGCTTTGCTGGCCGTTCCCTCTGCTGGCGGCCAGGGCTCGGAGACTGCGTGAGCGGTGGCATGACGGCGAGCGCAACCACACAGGCGCAGAACTCCGCGCATGCATGGTTGGTGCCACCGTCGTGGTGCAGGCCACGCGGCCCCTGAGCCCTGGCTGCGGCGCTGGCCGCCAGTGGAGGGAATGGCCGGCAAAGCGAGCGAAGCAGTGAACCGTAAGTACGGGCAAGGAGAAGGGTGCGGGGACCCAGCAAGGGATGGGTGGGGTGGGAAGCGCGCAGTCAGCGGCAGTCGGAGAGGTGTGTGGGGAGGTGCAGCAGGGGTAGTGGGCAGGTCCGTGGCCGGGCAAAGGCTGTTGCTGGGCATAGGG
Source organism: Paroedura picta (assembly GCF_049243985.1). Taxonomy (NCBI): domain Eukaryota; kingdom Metazoa; phylum Chordata; class Lepidosauria; order Squamata; family Gekkonidae; genus Paroedura; species Paroedura picta. The sequence continues at coordinate 10,354,029 of NC_135386.1, forward strand.
AAAGCAGCAGGGGTGCCGCGTCTTCGACACGGCATCCCTGCTGCTTTCCCTGGGCGCAGCAGCCATCCCCGTCCCGGGCCAAAGTCCTTTGGTGGGCAGCGGGAAAAAAGCAGGGTCTTTGACGCATAGTCCCTAATCTTTTCCCCACGAAGGGGACTCACTGTCTGGAGTGCACAGCAGCGAGGATGGCTTCCTGGGAGGAATGGCGTGTTGGTGGCGTGCTGTTCCTAGGACGGGCCAAGTAGCCAATGGGGAGGCACGCTTTGTGCGCTTCCCCATTGGTCACTTGGCCCTGGAGTGCCACTTGTGGCTCTTGATTCACTCCTCCGAGTTTTTATCACGGACAGCGCCCACTCACTCTCCTCCCACTTGGCCCTTAGCCTTTTATTTATACCACTCCGCTGGAGCGGTGTAAAGATTTCTATTCTAATCGGATTTAATAATATAGTGATTATTACGACAGGTTGCTACCTGTATTGTTTTATTGGGTTTTAATGATGTTTTGCATTTTTATTGACCTTGATCTTTTTAATAGTGAGCATGGGAGCTCCATTTGATTAAGCAAAGTTTATCCCTAGGAAAGTGATCTGCATGATAAGAGAGAGAAAAAAAAACTGCAGATAAATAATTATTGGCTACTATGAAGATCTGTCTTCTGATTATTTGTTCTATTCTTCCTGCTCTCCTTTTCCTTTTTTTAAAAAAACGGCACATAACATTATTGCCTTGGAAGTCTTTTAATCAGTACGACAGGATACAAACGTTTTAAAACAAACAAACCCTAGCAAAGCTTCCACAATAAATCTAACGTCTGGCACTCGGCTCATGACTTTCCAAGAGAGCAAAGAAGAAAAACTCTTCTTTCTTTCTGCATTTGGAGGCTCTGTAAATATCGAACTTCTGACCTCCGTAAAGGTTCCGGCCAAAAACGGGGTTAGGGGCCTTGTAAGGCCTGCTGCTTAGAAACCCCATGCTGTGGCAAGAAAATATCTTATTTGTACTTCGATACGTGCCTGATGGCTGCAGAGCAAGATGTCCCCACCGAGATCAGCCCCCTCTGTGAGAACTCCAACTATTTGCACAAACTGTACCAGAGAAACCCATCCAAAATCAACACGGTCCAAACACTTGCAGCAATGTGCAGGTTTGCCTGTGTATTTGGGGGGCAGGGAGGCACTTTAGATCAGGGCTAGTCAACCTGTGGTCCTCCAGATGTTCATGGACTACAATTCCCATGAGACCCTGCCAGCGTTTGCTGGCAGGGGCTCTTGGGAATTGTAGTCCATGAACATCTGGAGGACCACAGGTTGGCTACCCCTGCTTTAGATCAGCCACAGACGTGAAAAGGGCTCACACGGATGTGAGGGAAGTGCCACGTTTCCCAATTTCTGATGGCACACTAGCGGGAGAAGGTCCGAGAAAGAACTACGAAATGTAGAAGAAGATGAGTTGGTTTTTATGCCCCGCTTTTCATTGCCCAAATGAGTCTCAAAGCAGCTTATAATCACCTTAACTTCCTCTCCCCACAACAAACACCCTGTGAGGTAGATGGGACAGAACTATCAGGGCTGTGACTAGCCTCAGGTCTCCCGGATGGCTGCATGTGGAGGAGCGGAAATCAAACCTGGCTCGCCAGATTAGAAGTTGCCGCTCTTAACCACGACACCACGCTGGTGAAAGAAAACCACCACCCAAACAAATTCAAAACATATTTCAAGGGGGGGGGGGGAGAGAGCACACAAAGAATCCCTTAAATTAAAAAATCACTGTGGGATTGGGACTCTTTGCTCTATTACTGACTGCTATTTAAGAAAATAAGTTCCTAGATATATCACTTTACATTAAATTTATTTCATTTGCTACTCGGGTGATCATAAAATCTAGCTTCCAACTACTTCTTGGGCAGCACTGCTTGGAAAAAAAGTGTAAAGCACTGCTGTTAGTACAAAATTTAACAGAGGTGTTAGGCCTCTGTTGCTTGCCATGGCAAATAAACGGATAAGAAATGGAAAACAAGCCTTGCTAGACCAGAACAAGAGCCCATCCACTCTGGCATCCCGCTTCCTGCAATGGCGGTTCTAAAACCAATAAAAAAAAACACAAATCTAACTAGGAGAGAAGTTTCTGCCACTTGGGCTAGTTAATTTCACCATCCCATTTTATTCTAAGAGAAGCCTCCCAAAGCAGGACATGAAAGCACCAGCCCTCCACGTTTGTCCCCAGGCCTGGTTTTACAGCGTAAAGATTGTATTCACTTTGCTCTGAAAATAGATTTAGCACCAAGAAAAGCTATACCTGCACCAAAGCCAGCTCTACCTCCTAAATATTATTCTAACAGGGCAACTTGGTCTCACTTCCTCTTCAGTTTTGACCGTTTAACATCACCTATTCTACAGCATTTTAATCAGGCCCATTCTCCACAGAATCAGAATCATGGAGTTGGAAAGGATCTCCAGGGTCATCTAGTCCAACCCCCTGCAGAATGCAGGAAAATCACAACTAGAAGTCAGCCTTCCAAACACTCCCTCCCATTTTATCCCTGAGCCTTAGAAAGGTGATGGATGGATGGATGGATGGATGGATGGATGGATGGATGGATGGATGGATGGATGGAAGGAGGGAGGGAGGGATGGATGGATGGAAGGAGGGAGGGATGGATGGATGGAGGGATGGATGGATGGATGGAAGGAGGGAGGGAGGGAGGGATGGATGGAAGGAGGGAGGGATGGATGGATGGATGGATGGATGGATGGAGGGATGGATGGAGGGATGGATGGATGGATGGATGGAAGGAGGGAGGGAGGGAGGGAGGGAGGGAGGGAGGGAGGGAGGGAGGGATGGATGGAAGGAGGGAGGGATGGATGGATGGATGGAAGGAGGGATGGATGGAGGGATGGATGGATGGATGGAGGGATGGATGGAGGGATGGATGGATGGAAGGAGGGAGGGATGGATGGATGGAGGGATGGATGGAGGGAGGGAGGGAGGGATGGATGGAGGGAGGGAGGGATGGAGGGATGGATGGAAGGATAGATGGATAGATAGATAGATAGATAGATAGATAGATAGATAGATAGACAGATTTACAACACATGGTCAGTCATCTTTTATGAAGGCACAGGGCTCAGCTACAACGAGCCCGGAAAGTTCTACAGAATTCCACCTTTCTCCCCCAAAATCTGATTTCCAGCTTTGTAGTGTTTCGACTGGCACTGCAGCAACGGTGCAAGGGGAGCGTGCATATAACCTGCCCCAAAAGTCACCAGAAAATACCATAGATCCAGCTTGGTGTACTGGTTAGGAGCCAGACTTCTAATCTGGCAAGCCGGGTTTGATTCTCTGCTCCCCCACAGGCAGCCAGTTGGGTGACCCTGGGCTCCCCATGGCACTGATAAGGCTGTTCTGACTGAGCAGTGATATCAGGGCTCTGTCAGCCTCACCTCCCTCAGAGGATGCCTGTGGTGGGGAGAGGAAGGGAAGACGATTGTAAGCCACTTTGAAACTCCTTCGGGTAGAGAAAAGAAACACCTCTTCTTCTTCATAATGCTAAGAAAAATTGAAGGCAGCAGGAAAAGGGAAATACTCATCATGAGCTCAACTGACACAATCAAGGCAGCTGTTCTGGAAGCTGGTTGCCATAAGTCAGATGCAACCTGACAGCGCTTAGCATAATGCACAGCTCCAGCACATTACTGATCTGAAATGTCCTGGGGAGCAGCTATTTTCCTATTTGCCAGGAAAAGGGAGGAAGGCTTAATCCCCTACCCTTCATGCTGCAGCTCTCATCTGAATCCCCCCCCCAAACCTGAAAACTACATTAAGAAGAAATGCTAGAAGCTCTGCCCCAAACTGCCCTCCTCTTTTTCAAGGGCTTTTCAAGGTCAGGGAGTGAACAAAAGTTTCCACAACCCTCGCCTGACACTCTAAAAATGGCACCACGTTATTCTGCGTAAACCAATTGCAGGAAGGAGCCAAGGGCTCTAAAGAGATGGCAATCTGAATTATTTCTGGATTTAGGGGCATTATTCCCATATATGATAACAACTGCAAGAATATTATAGGCGCAGAACCGGAAAAATGAGGTTACCTGTAACTGAAGACTGGATATTAAAATTAAGAGAGCTTGCAAAATTCACAGCGCTGGTAAGAGAGAAATCAATATCCTCTTTTGAAACGGAGAGGAAACCTCTTACAGACAAAAATGATCTGCTAACTGATGGATTTAATGATTAAATGAGGGGATACTGAATAATATGTAACCTATAGGTGTTGAGCTCCCCCTCACTGACAGTCTTCCAGAAGTGGCTGGACAGATCCTTCTCCTGGATGCTTTAGGCTGATCCTGCATTGAGCTGGGGGTGGGACTAGAAGGCCTACAGGCCCCTTTATGATTCTCTATGATAATCTATAGAGAAATGCTCAATAACTTTAGATTGGATTTTTAAACACTACAATAAAACATTTTAATGCATTTGAATGGGAATGATAAATGCAAGACTGATGAATTGTATTTTATAAAACTTTTGCATATCGGTTCCATCCTTGTCTTCCCCCCTTTTTCTTGTTATCTTAAACTTTAAACTTTTCCTTTTTATTATTTCTGCTCTTTTTTAATGTAATTAAAAACTTGTAATTTTAATTTTTTTAAAAAGAGGTAGGAATCTCAGTGTACCATCCTTCCCGCAGCCCATCCAGGCCTTGATCAGCCTGGGAGAGGCCGGATCAGGCACTGCAGGTTCGGATCAGAAGGGGCTTGTTGTCGGAAACAGGACTGTGACCCCATCAAAGGCATGCAGTGGGGGGGCGGAGGAAGGAGGAAAATTAGGCTGAGTTTGCTTCGGTTTGTGCAAAGGATTTTGCCAAACATCTGGGACGTGTATTTATTATTAAGACAATAACGCTTAAATCCAAATCGAGGGGGAAAAGACTTCATCTTGGAAAAGAGATTTGGTCCACAATGGGAGGGACCCTACCCCTATCCTGCCATTCTGACCCTACCCCTACCCTACCCCTATCCAACAAACAAAAGTTTATTTATTCAAATATTTAACCCCCACCTAGCTTTTTAGCTCAAGTTTCAAGCTTCCCCCCATCTAAGGGCTCTTCCTTTAAATTAAATGTCTCTTACAGACTATTCCACACCAGGAACTTTGCCAGACTCACCACCCGGGGTGGATTGGGCTCTATTCCCACTGCTGCACTATGTTGGCACCAATGCGGGATGGTCCTGGCCCTGGTGTAACTCAGGCCATCAGTTGGCCTGCTGCAAGGGACCTTGGATCAATCCACATCCCCTTCTTTGCTGTGGGCCTCATCGGGGCCTATGTCTGTGGAACAATTGGGCCGTCCTGGCCCGGCTCCTCCCGCCTGCACCAAAGTACCAGAAGGAAAAAATAAACGCCCCAGGTATTTTTAAAGTAATTTTTTTTAAAGGCCCTTGTTGCCCCAGCTGCCATGGGGGAGCACACATCCGGGGCAGATGGGAGGTGCGGGCCAAATGCTCCCCCATTTGGTAGCGGGATGCAAAACCGGGTGGCAGCATGATGAAGAGCCACAAGTTGAGAAAGCCTCCTCAGAGGACAACTAGATACACACACCCCTACATACTTGTGCCCCCTTTGAGGCGGACTTGTCTGTTTAAGAAGCACCTGCACTTAAAAGACAACATCCTGGACCCCAAACAGTAGCGATTATCCTAACAGCAAAGATGGTCACTTACAAGTCGTTATGCCAGCAAACATCTCAGCGAACCTTGGATCCCTCTCCTGGGAGAAGATGGCATCTGGCTTCTCAACCGGCTTCCCACTCTCATGAACGTTCGATTGTATAGCTGGAACAGGTACCTACCAGGACAGGTACAGAGAAGCAAGTCAAACTCCCCTTGGGGTGCAAACTTCCACCCACCTTTTTGAAGTTTGCCTTCCAAGTTTACTTCAACAACAAATGTGTATTTGTCTTTTCTTCTTGATTTGAGATAAAAGGTAGTCAAATGAAGCAAATGGTGTCATTCTCTCGAATGGGAAGTCTTCCACTTTTTGCTGGGTGTCAGGAGGGAGAGCTTGTAGAGCACAGCCAAGCAGGCCTTCTCAATATGAGTACTGAGGTCATGGCCCTGGATCAGCAGAATGTCTGCCTGCAATAATCTTTTACTTGGATAGGCCTGATGCTTTTGCTTGCAGAAGTTTAGCCAGAGGTTTCTTGTCTTCAGGCAGATGTTCTATATAAACAGTCTTCTTGTCTCAAAGGAACAACTAATACCCTCCCAGAATTACACTATAATTAGCAATGTGCAGGTTGGATGTAGTGGAAGAGTCAACCATTTTACTAAATGCATCATGTTTTCACCCATCTCTATCAGCTGGTGTTTAAGGAGCACCTACTTACGGTTTTGTCTGCATCTCCTCGGCTATGATGAAGCCAGAGGATGGCAGAATAAAGAGGTATGACCTTCTTGTTGCACTCTGTTTACATTCTCCACCTTTTTAGATGTGGCAGCCATGCTATCTAGTTTCTACCAGAGAGTCTTGGCGATGCTGGCAACGTCCTCCAGGAAAGGTGAGTTTACGAGGAGATTCTGCACAGAGCATACCTAGGATCTTGTCTCAAGGTCTTGGGTTGCTCTTTTTCCAATGATTTAGCCATTCACATCAGTGTAGCGCTTCAAGTCTTCATCAGGTGACACTGGATCAGGGTACTCTCCTCTGTACGGGAAGGGTCTGACGGTAAGTCTGCGTCCAGACCAGAAGGGGAGTCAGCCATCAAGGCTTGTATTTCCTCAGAATCTGAGTGCCCCATAAGGGGCTGAGGAGAGATTGCAGGAGGACACCAGACTAGAAAGCCCATAATGGTTCCGCAAAAAGAGGTGCCTCAGATCTGGTGCTTTTCATAGAATCATGAAAGAGTTGGGAGGGACTTCCAGGGTCATCTAGTCCAACCCCGTGCATTGCAAGAACTCATAACTACCTGCCTACCAATAGTGACCCCAATTTCATGCCCAAGTGATCCCTCTACCATTCTTCTGGCACTTCACCTGTTCTCCAAGAATTGTCAAAAATAATGGACAGAGGCTCAGAAATTACATCTGCAAGTTCTTTGGGTACCCTTGGATGCAGATCATCTGGCCCAGAAGATTGAGTTTCATTTAAAGAAACTAGGTGTTACAGTGATCCTAGGCCACAAGTCCCATCCCTCATCATGTGAAATGATTTTGCCATGTTAAGCACAATTCCCCTTGTAAGAGAAGACTGAGGAGGAGTAGGCATTGAGCAATTCAGCCCTCAGTTTTCATGACTGCCAGTTGCCTCCTTCTTGAAATCTAGAAGGAAAATCAGAAGGGTCATCTCGCCAAGGATGGGGAGGCAAAGAACTCTGCCACAGTGCCGGGGAGCTCAACTCCAATGGTTGACTAGCTGCTGGAACTGCCAATACTCCCTGGCTGAGCTCTATTTCCCCCAACTGAGAATCGATGCCCTGGGGAGGCATGTAGACAAGGTGCTTGTGGTGGACAGACCCCCCTCCATTCTGTTGGAACCAACGTTGATTAGGCTGGAACCGAAGAGTCATTCGATTCTAAGAGTGTATTGGAGCTAGAACCTTGCTTGTCCTTATGTTCGATTTTGGAACGGGCTTTCTAAGGTGGAGGTTCTGACAAATGAATGAATGGTCGATCGAAACTGACAGAATCAAGGGGTGTGGCTAAAGATGTCGTCCTGAGAGGGTGGCAGGGCATCTGCTCTGCTATCTCTGAAGCCTGACAGGGGTCAATTGTGCAAGCAATTGGCAGAAAAGAGGAGGGGTACGCAAACCCCACCTCACCTTTCTACCCAGGAAGTTCTTGGGGCCGTCTCCAATCCTTTAGGGAGTATATCTCCCTGGATTATAGGCTGTCAGCGTTCCAGGTCCAGAGGACGACTGCCATTTTCTACCTCGGACTTTCTTTTCTTTCTTTAATCTTAAAGTATCTGCTTCAACCCTACATGATGATTTACCACAAATGAACGCTTTGAACTGAGGGGAGGACATCGGCTGAGTTCCAAAACATCATTTACTGCAAGTATCTCTGATTTTTTTTTTCTTCGTCTTTCTTCCTGCATCAAAGCCCTTTGTTTCCCCCCTCCTCCTACTCTGCTCTGCCCGAAGCCACCTCGTTATGAGGCAGGCTAATTCTCCTAACTAAGCAGAAGAAGGACTCAAATCAAGTCGAATTAATTGGCAAAAGCTCTTATTGTAATTGTTTTGGTTTTCGGAGATAAGAAGATAAGAGCTGTGAATGGGAAAATCTCACGAGAACTCTGTGCCTTAACTGACTTCAATACGTCACATGCCTGTGCCGGAACATTAGAGGATAAAACAGAGGACCTCTACTGGCCACTTGTAAAATTGTTTGAGGCCGGTTTTTTTTAAAGTCAAAATCATGTCTATGTTAAAAAGATTGGCTCATCTAATAGAGATACAAACCCAAGATTACAAAGTATTCTTAGATGGATTGATCAAAAATATCTCCAAGGAGATTCAAGATGGCAAGGAAGAAGTCTTCAATAGGAATGATGGATTAATAACAGTGACTGATGACAGCTTTAAACAAGGTGGAAAACCAACAGCAGAAGAGAAATCTGAAATTCATATCTTCAAGGAGATCCAAGATGCCAAGGAAGACGTCTTTAACAGGAGTAATGGATCAATAACAGTGGCTGATGACAGCTCTAAACAAGGTGGAAAACCAACAGTAGAAGAGAAATCTGAAATTCTGGAGACGGAAAATGGGATGCCGGAGTTCTGCAGCCCAGATAAGGACACTCTTTTTAAAAAGACATACAGCCATCTCAAAGCAACAGTGTACAAAAATCAATCAAAAGAAATATGGATCTGCAGTGAAAGTAACCGATTTAAAGGATCTCTCTGGGGAAAAAATTGTATTGATACTGGAGTCCAGGAGGTGCAACGGCCTCAAGATTTATCGATGCATACTCTGCGGGAAAGAGTACAACTGCACTTTCTACGCCAAAGGCCTATGGGACAGAATATAATTTTACGGGAACGACAAGATGTAGCAAGCCTCGAGATGAGACCCCCTTAAGAAAACCGAAAGCTCATATTGTTTTATGATTAATGTTATACTGTATTCTATATTTCCATTTTTATGAAAAAGGGGAAGCAGTGTCTCTTTCTCTCTTGTTTTTTTTTGTCTCTTTTCTTTTGTAGGCATATAGGTAATATAATCATTAGTGCTGAAAATGTAAAATGGGGTTCTCCCCCCTTATTTTTTCTTTCTTCTATTAGTGTATTGTCCTAGGACTAAAGCCTACACTGACTTGTAGAAAATGTTTAATGTTAAGCTTTCAACTTAAATCTGAAAATATATCTGTTAGGATGGTTCTTAGAATGGGTCAAGCATAAATTGTTTTGTAGATGTATCAGAACCAAGGATAAGGAGAAGCTATAGAAGACTGAAAGCTTATATTGTTTTATGTTTAATGTTAAGCATTTAATCTAAACCTGGAAATCTTATTATTCTCTGTATTAACAACATATACTGTATTCTACATTGCTACTTTTATGAAAAAGGGGAAGCAGTGCCTTTTTTCTCTCTTGTTTCTTTTTCTTAGTAGGCATATAGGTAATATAATCGTTAGCGTTGGAAATACAAAATGGGGCTTTCCCCCCTTATTATTTTTTTTATTATTGGTGTATTGTTATAGGGCCAAAGCCCATATTGATCTGTAGAAAATGCAAAGCTCTCAACTTATACCTGTCAGGATGGCTCTTAGAATGGGTGAAGTATAAATGGTTTGTAGATGTATCTGTATTAAGGATAAGGAGAAATTATGAAATCCTTTTGTAATTTTTTTTCTTTGTACATCTTTAAGGCAAAGCCCTACTTTCCTCTCCCTTCATCAGGGTATTGATACAGGGCCAAAACTCATATTGTGCTATAAGAAATGTTTAATGTTAAGCATCTAACTCAAACCTAGAAATATCTGCTAGGATAGCTCTTAGATTGCATCAAGCAGTTAATGTGAGGTCTACGATCTCTCAAGTAAGTTGACTAATAATAACTTTTCTTTTGTATATCTAAACAGGCCTTTTTTTTTTTTTAAATGTAGTGGAAATGTGGACGGCTCTTAGACTCATGGCTCTTAGAGTTTTGGGCAAAAGTTTATATCATTGTGGAGTCAATGTGGGGTCGTATATTCTCAAATGATGATTATATTTCTATCTTTATAAAAATAAAAAAAAATCATTATTAAAAAAAAAAAAAAAAAAGAAACTGACAGAATCAAGATGCTTGATCGTGGGTTCACAAGTTGGTCAGGTCTAACCAGAGATTTTGAAGGCAAGGATTGACTGTGCTCTTCTGGAGTAGAAGACTTAGAGCAGGGGTAGTCAACCTATGGTCTTCCAGATGTTCATGGACTACAATCCCAATGAGCCCCTGCCAGCGTTTGCTGGCAGGGGCTCGTGGGAATTGTAGTCCATGAACATCTGGAGGATCACAGGTTGACTACCCCTGACTTCGAACAAGAGAGTGCTTTCTCCCATAAGCTTTCCATCAACCATGCTGCTTGATCTGAGCAGGCTTTCGGAGTAAACTGGAGGCAGCTCTTGCACTTGGCTGTATTAAGGGCCTCGATCAAGCAGAGAAAGCAGAGAAGGCATTCATCAGAACGTGCCACATTGGGTACATATTTAAACAGTCTTCTGAGACATTTTTCAAAGACAGGAAAAGACCCCAGGGAAAGGAAACATTGACAAAAACTCACAAAATCCAGAGTTGAATGGAAGATGCCCTCACAAACGGGCAGCAAAGAACACAGCACATGTGCTCCCTGCAGACCACATGACTGTTATGTGGGAAGATGGCCTCTGATGAGCTCTGCAAGGGAGGGGCTCCACTTGAAGTGTAAACATTTCCAAAACAGCTGTAAGAGAACCTCCGGTGACTAGCCTGTTCAAGCACAGTTCCAATGTGGAAGACTGAAGATGAATTGCTTGTCATACAGGAACTCAGCGGCATACCCAAGAGTTGTCCGTCACGTGAAACCCTTATTCTGTTTCCATTGCTAACTCCAAAAGATATGTGCTTAGCCTTAACCAGGGCCAGGGCTTCTTGGTCCTGGTCCTGACCAGGTGGAATGAGCTCCTGGAAGAGTTGTGGGCCTTACAGGCACCATCTCAGTTCCAAGGGGCCTGCAAAACAGAGCTCTTCCGTCAGGCATTTGGTTGAGCCCAACCAGCTGATGGAGCACCATTTAGAGCCCTCCTCCAACATCCTCTCCCATCCTGGGCCAGTTCACTTGATCCCGGGCAGCTACAGTGATTTGATATATTTTATATATATAATAAATAAAATAAAATTTTCAAAAATCCCAAGAGGTCAGCTGGCCAGGTTTGCAGTACCTGAGATAAGTCGTATGACGACAGTCCGTCTCTCTGGTGGACTTCAAGCTCGGCCTGCTGCTGCTGAAGCTGCCTGGAAAAAGGAAAGGGAATCAATTAAAAGACGCCTTGAACTGTGTTCTCCCCTGTTGGGTCTGTGGCTTTTCAGAGAGAATAGGAAAGCTTGGCTGGGGCAATTTGGCAGCCCAACTTGATTATCCGGGTTCTTGGGTTCCCATCACCATAATTCTAGGACGGAGTAGTGGCCACCCTGAAAACACAGATGGAAGGCTGCAAACCTGTATAGGAGCAAATGCCAGGAGCTGCTGATAATGCACTGGCCAGAGCTTTGTTCCTGCTGGTGAGCAGAGGAAATGGCTGGCAGTTCAAGCCACAATGCTTGGCCCTGGTGAATCACAGAACTTCAGAGGCCCAATACTATGCTACCAGCTCAATACAGAACTCCCTGATATGTTGACCTCCCTCAAAGGCTTGTTCTGTGCTGTCAGTCTGTTTGGACACTTGTCCCCTATATTGGTCGGTCTTTGGAACAGACTGCCTGTCCTAGCTTCTTCTTGGTGTCACTGTGCCCCTTCCTCTCTCTCACCTGCCCAACCAAGTGTATAAAAACAGCAAGCACTGTGCTTCTGCAGTAGTCCACCCAAGTATATATATATATATGCTAACTGGGGAAAGGTGACTCATGCAGAGTTGCAACAGGCACCCTCCCTAGAAGAGGCCGGTTCTGCAATCTCTCTAGCTGATCTAATTGTTCTTGATTCATGTGGCAAAACAACTTTTCCCCATCCCTTATCCTCAACAACAGATATCGCACAGAAATAATCAAAGCCGGAACAATGAATTCCACAGAGATGTGTATGCCCCTCCCCCACCTCAGGAGTTTTGACATTATTTCTACATATACTCATAGAGTATATTATATACACCCACCACTTCAGAGATCTGAACATTTGCCTCTTCAGGGTCTCAATACTCTCCTGCTATTAATCCTTCCCCACAGCATTTTCCCCCCCAGTCTCTATTAACAGCAGTATTTTGGATGAGGAAAAACACAAGCTACAACTATCCTCCAGCAGCCCTCCGAAGACTTGTTCAAAAGCCTAAAAAGGGAAAAAGGAAAAGTGATCCGAATACGTAAAAGCCCTCTGCGGGTGATTGCTTTAATCCAATTACGAGAACTTGGGGGGGGGGGGGTTAAATGTACAGCAGCCACCCAACCCACTTCAAAGGAAACCGTCACATTCCAATAAGAGAGAAGAGAAATGAATCAGACCGAGGGACTAAAATCCAACCAAATGGCTCTACAAATCCCTCAAAGCAGTGTCAGGTGCTTTGGCAGAAGGGAAATGCCAGCAAGCAGTTCAATTTGAAACCCAATAACACCACCCATTTTGCTTCTCCACATGAATGGCCCTCATCTCCTTGGGTGCGCATTACAGAACTGTCACCCAATTTTAGAGATCCTGCAAGATGTATTCGTTAATTCGTGAGTGAATCAATCTTTCTTGATCTGCATACATTTACATATGAATAAGCAAATACATCTGAAGGAAAAGGGGCACTCAGTTGCTAGGCAACACAGGTGCTGCTGAATCATAGAATCATAGAGTTGGAAGGGGCCATACAGGCCATCTAGTCCAACCCCCTGCTCAACGCAGGATCAGCCCTAAGCATCCTAAAGCATCCAAGAAAAGTGTGTATCCAACCTTTGCTTGAAGACTTCTGTGTGGCAGGAGAAGGAATGCTTCTTCCAAATGATTCTATATCTACCTGTGACAAATTTCAGCTCGTAGAAGAGAGATTTCCTTCTGCATTCAACAGGAATGGCGCTTGTAGAATGGTCTCTTCCACTTCCAACTTTTGGATATACATGGGATAAAAATTAACTAAACAACTAAACGAAAAGCACTGGGCCATGTCTGACCCTTGGGGTGACGCCCTCTAGCGTTTTCATGGCAGACTCAATACGGGCTGGTTTGCCAGTGCCTTCCCCAGTCATTACCGTTTACCCCCCAGCAAGCTGGGTACTCATTTTACCGACCTCGGAAGGATGGAAGGCTGAGTCGACCTTGAGCCGGCTGCTGGGATTGAACTCCCAACCTCATGGGCAAAGCTTTCAGACTGCATGTCTGCTGCCTTACCACTCTGCACCACAAGAGGCTCTTATATCAGTAGTAACTTCCCTTTTATACCAATAAAGATAGTCTGACTCTGACTTAGCGACTGCCCAATCGTTAAGCAGTATAGCTCTGAATACAAGTTGCTATACGGCTGTTTGCAGCTTCCCCGAAGCATCTGGCTAGTCCAGGATGGAAACAGGCTGCCAGAGAGGAGGGTGGGCTAACCATATTGTGGGAAAGTGGGTTCTAAGGCCCTTGTTGAGCACGTCCAAAGGAGACAAGAATCTATTGCACAGCAGGGCATGCTGAAGCACAGCTCAGCTTGCCAGTGAGATGAACGCGCTCGCCACGTTTTCTTTTCCTGAAAAATCAAAAAAACGCTAATAAGAGAGGAAGCTGAACAGCTCTGAAGCAACACCCAAGTTTAAACACTTCACTTCTCCAGGAAGTTCCTTTCGGACGGCTGTGCCCAAAACAAACCAGGATCTTAATTTCATTGGCATGGAAATAGAGTGAACGTTTGAACCCAACGTTTGGTTGCCTTTCCGCTCAGAAACCGAGTTTGGAAAACGGTTTAGTGAAGCTGGAAAGAAACGCAACACAAAAACAACCGCGGACTAATCACAGTTCCCCTTCCCAAACCGTTTCCACGGACCAAAGTCATTTATATTTGTCAATTTTCATTTTGACCGTTTCTGCACTGGAGGTTTCATACTGGGCTGCAGGCTGGCGTTTTAATCATAGCAGGTTGCCCCACCTCTTCCTGCACCCAAACGGGGGAGCCTTTGGCCCGGTGTTCCTCATCTGCCCCCAGTTTTTGCTCCTGCATGGGAGCTGGGTCAGTGAAGTTCCCAGTGCATAAACGGTCTTTGAAAGGCATCCCACCCCAGTGGAAGGAACACCCTGTGTCAAGCAAAATGAAACAACCCTTGCCCAATTATACAGATACTGTCAAGCTAGAAATGGTAATGTAAATCTCACAGAAAAGCATTCAGTGAAAATGCTTGGATTTGGACTCTTGCTAATATTTAAATGAACCCGACAATAATCTAGCAGAAATTGCTGGATTAAAATGACAGGAGCCCCCCAACTGATTACCTCTCAATATGTGAAAGGCAGAAACATGGGGAACATCGGGGGCTGCCCTATAGCCACAGGACCCCATGGCGATTTCTGCCTACTCAAGAGATTTCCTTCAGTGGAATGAGACTCTGATGCCCCCTCTGTCCTCAGCAGCTCAAGGTGCCCTCTGGATAATGCTGGTGGTTGACAGGGGGACCTCGCAGAAATAGCATGGGGGCCATATGGGGAATACTCGCCCTCACTTCTATTTTATCTTAAGTTTGGCCTGCTTTTACATTTTTCCTCCTTGCAGATGGTTTTACCGCAGTTTCCCCCCCCCCCCCTGACTTTTTGGCAAACAGACAGTTTAATTTAAATTTATTTTGTTCAAAACATTTCTATCCTTCCCCCGCCCCCGAAGACCCATGGAGGTTCCCACACAGGGAACAAGATTATAATAAAAATTCAAGTAACACGCATCAACATAACCCGACAAAAATCACAGTCAAGCACACCAAACAATGTTCCGAGTGGTTATTTCTCTCCTCACAAAAACGGTCTCTGGGATAAAACATTCTTGTGCACTCCCTGGAAGTCACCGTCTGCACCCATTCTGGCAAGCCGTCCCACAGGGCTGGTCCCCCAACAGAATGTCAGCTAACAGTGGAGAGGACACAGCTCCTAAGATCTGGCACGACTTTTGTTCTCATTGCTCTCTGTCCTGGCCCCACCTGGCTCCAAGCAAGCCTTAATGCCACAGCTGGCTTCTTTGAGTTGGGCGAGAAGAAGAGGGGACAGGCAGGGAGGGAGAAACAGATGGAGAAACAGCTTCTGCCCTCCATTCTATGGCTGCCCCAGAGCTTAGAATCACAGAATCATAGAGTTGGAAGGGGCCATAGAGGCCATCCAGTCCAACCCCCTGCTCAACGCAGGATCAGCCCAAAGCATCCTAAAGCATCCAAGGAAAGTGTGTATCCAACCTTTGCTTGAAGACTGCCAGTGAGGAGGGGGAGCTCACCACCTCCTTAGGCAGCTTGCTGGCTGGGGAGCTGCAGTAGGCAGAGAGGAAGACGGCAGTAACAGTGCATGGTTCTAGAAGGGCCTGCAATGCAGCAAGTGCAGCTATGAGTTCATTGCATCACAGCACAGGGAAACTCCAGGACCTGCATCCTAGTGAGGGGCGGTATATAAAATTTCATGAATGAATGAAAGTGTTCTGCAGATGAAAACTAGAAAAAAGGACATTTTCATTGATTCTTTCTCCCACTGCTGACCCTCCACTTCCCTTCTCATGCTGTTTCTGGGGTTGCTG
Source organism: Paroedura picta (assembly GCF_049243985.1). NCBI lineage: Eukaryota > Metazoa > Chordata > Lepidosauria > Squamata > Gekkonidae > Paroedura > Paroedura picta. The sequence goes on from NC_135386.1 coordinate 10,369,920, forward strand.
GCACAACCCCTCCCTCCCATAACATTTTGGGCTATGGCAGGAGGGGGAGAAGCAGGGAAGTCCACTGACATGGAATCCAAGTCCATCTGTCCATACAGTTATTTCCTTAATGGACGCAGCCTCTAAAATATGCCAAAGATACCAGAATTACAAGATCACACAGAGATGGAAAAGACCACAAACAGAAGAAGAGTTGGTTCTTATAAGCCGCTTTTCTCTCCCCGAAGGAGTCTCAAAGTGGCTTACAATCGCCTTCCCTTTCCTCTCTCCACAACAGACACCCTGTGGGGTGGGTGAGGCTGAGATATCACTGCTCAGTATCACTGATATCACTGCTCGGTCAGAACAGCTTTAACAGTGCTGTGGCTAGGCCAAAGTCACCCAGCTGGCTGCATGTGGGGGAGCAGGAATCAAACCTGGCTTGCCATATTAGAAGTCCGCACTCCAAACCATTCAGTCCAGCCCACCACCTTCCCAGGGACTTAAAAATCACACATTCCTTTTTTGGCATCATCATCATCATGACATGGTTTTTATTGTATGCATAGAATCATAGAATAACAGATTTAGAAGGGACCTCATGGGTCATCTAGTCCAATCCCCTGCACTATGCAGGACTCTTACAACCTATCACTCATCCACTGTCACCTGCCACCCCCTTGAACCTCCACAGAATCAGCCTCTCCGTCAGATGGCTATCCAGCCTCTGTTTAAAAATTTCCAAAGATGGAGAACCCACCACCTCCCGAGGAAGGCTGTTCCACTGAGGAACCGCTCTGACTGTCAGGAACTTCTTCCGGATGTTTAGATGGAATTTTTTTCGAATTAATTTCATCCCACTGGTTCTGGTCCGTCTCTCCGGGGCAAGAGAGAACAACTCTGCTTCATCCTCTATACGGCATCCTTGTAAATATTTGAAGATAGGCATCAGATCCCCTTTCTGTATGCATTCTTTGTATTCTTATGCTCTCTGCAGGAGGGGGCCGGGATGAAGGAATTGTTTAGTGACCTTGAGAATGTTTGAGAGTATGGGGTTGTTTATAGTTTCACTTTCATCTCTGTGAAGGCTCTGGGGAGGAGAGGAAGCTTCAGCACCATCTACATAGTACTGTGCTTGAAGCCATGGAGTCTGGTGGTTGGGGTTCACACAGAGGTGTAATACATGTGCCTGGGGAAATGGGGAGGATCATAGAATCATAGAGTTGGAAGGGGCCATATAGGCCATCTAGTCCAACCCCCTGCTCAATGTTCATAGAATCAGTCCAACCCCCTGCTCAATGTTCATAGAATCACAGAATCATAGAGTTGGAAGGGGCCATACAGGCCATCTAGTCCAACCCCCTGCTCAACGCAGGGTCAGCCCAAAGCATCCTAAAGCAATATGCTTTCTAACATTTAAGTGGAACCTCCTTTCCTGTAATTTTAATCCACCGCTTCTGGTCCTTGTCTCTAAAGCGACAATAAACAACTTGTCCCCCTCTTCAACCCGTCTACCTTTTACATGGTGAAACACAGCCATCATATCACCCCTTGTCCTCCTCTTTTCCAACTCTCTCAATCTTTCCTCATAAGACACGAATTCCACCCCAACCATTCTAGTCCCCCTTCTCTGGACACGTTCCAAATTGCCGGCATCCTTCTTGAGCGGCAGCACCCAAAATTGGACACCATATTCCAGATGAGTTCAACCAAGGAGGAACAGAGTGGTATTACAATTTCTTGTGCTCCAGATTCTATGCTCCTAGCAATGCAGCCGAATATCGCATTAGCCTTCTTAGCTGCCATATGGCACAGATTGGCTTATATTCAATTTATTGTCCATCAGAACTCCTAAGCCTATCAAGCCAGGTCTCCCCCAACTTAATACATCCCATTATTATTACCCAGATGTGGCAATTCCATTTCCTTGGAATGATAATTATGCAATAGCTTCAGTGAGCAGCATTTTCCCCAAAAAACTGAGGGCAAACAAAGGAAGCAGAGGAGACAGTGGGAAACCTCTGCAGGTACGTACTTGACATTCGTATTGGTGCAGATGATGTATTCAATCTCATCCGAATAAGGGTTCTGGAACGTGAAGCTGCTGGTCCGAATTAACATCCATTCCCGGTTTTTGGTACGGAAGCGATACATCACAGAAAGGACCTGGCCTTTCAGTTTAACCACCTGTGGGAGGTAAAAATCAGCGACGGGAGAAAGCGGCAGGGTGACCAAAAAGGCACATCAATGCATCGTGTCCCATTTATTTTTCTAAAACAGAACATTGACTATTTCTTGACAAATCAGAATCACTCCTAGACACCTGCCCAGAGTTGACCTTACATAATAGCCAAGACTCTTTATTAACACAGTTTACCAGTTTTTCTGATGCCACTCCAAATAGGAGGAAATGCAGACTTTTTCACTGAATAAGGTTTCTCGGCATTTTGGCTGCTATAATCAAGCTAAAAGTCATCTCTAAATCAGTTTTAAAAGTGACCTCCCCCATATCACCCAATAAAAACTGTCGACTTCACAGGCAACAAGCATCCTGAACTATCAAATTCAAGGGGTTATATTTGCAAGAAAGCAGTAATGTAGATCAGGCTGAGAGACTGTGATTGGATCAAACTTTCTCCATGAATTTCATGCCAGAAAACCACGCTGCATTTATATCTAACTTGTTCATCGAGTGATCTTCTGTGCAGGCACATACAGGACTGCACTTTTGCAGGTCTGCTACGGAAAAAAGCTAGCAAGCTTTTAAATGTGGATGCTGTGACACAGTTTACTAATGTAACAGAATTAACTGAAAATGAAACTCCTGGAAATTGGCCTTTTACTTCAAGTGACATCATAGTACTTCATATGGCATCTCCAGTTAAAAGCGTTCTGCTCTGGAGATTCTGGATAGAATCATAGAATCATAGAATCATCTGTACACCGCCCGTGGCGCCGCGGGCGCCACGGACTAAATAAAATAGTAAGGGGTTCTGGGGCGGGATGTGTCCGGGATGAGGAAGGGTCCGGATTGGACCCTTCCTCATGACAGACAATCAGAGGGACCAATCGGCAGGCGCGAAGCGCCTGCCGATTGGTCCCTCTGATTCCCAGCCCCAGTAACTGCGAGCCGCGCGCAGCGCGGCTCGCAGTTGCTCCCGGCCTGACGCGTCAGGCCGGCCCCTGAGGGAGCCCCCGGCAAGACTCCAGCCGCCGAGAACCTCCAGCCGCCGAGACTCCAGCCGCCGAGAGGGAATCAGGGCCAGGCCGCGCCCGTGCGGCCCGATCCGCGGGCGCGGCTCGCGGGTGCGGCCCGATCCGCGGCCGCGGCCCACAGGCGCGGCCCGATCCGCGGGCGCGGCTCGCGGGTGCGGCCCGATCCGCGGGCGCGGCCCGCGGGCGCAGCCCGATCCGCGGGCGCGGCCCGATCCACGGGCGTGGCCTCCGAGAAGCAGCAGAAAGAACCCCCCCCCCAGCCGCAGAAGATCAAAAAAACGCAGAGGAGCCGCCGCAGCCCAGCGCACCACACCTGGGACTCCCCACCAAAAACCTCGAGACGCCGAGGAGCCGCCACCCGCCTCCTCTTTCAGGTAGCCTGTCCCTTGCTCTGTCCCTCGCCTGCCCCTCGCTCTGGTCCCTGCCTGCTAGCGCCCATTGTCTTCTGGATACAATGGGCTTTTTTACTAGTAGAATCATAGAGTTGGAAGGGGCCATACAGGCCATCTAGTCCAACCCCCTGCTCAACGCAGGATTAGCCCTAAGCATCCTAAAGCATCCAAGAAAAGTGTGTATCCAACCTTTGCTTGAAGACTTCCAGTGAGGGGGAGCTCACCACCTCCTTAGGCAGCCTATTCCACTGCTGAACAACTCTGACTGAGAAAAACTTTTTCCTGATATCTAGCCTATATCGTTGTACTTGAAGTTTAAACCCATTACTGCGTGTCCTCTCCTCTGCAGCCAGCAGATAGCTGCTGCCAGTCAGAGAGGACGAGGCTGCCATGATGGACCAAGAGCCTCTTCATGTGTACATTCAAGAGAATTAATCAAGAGACCCAGGAAGTTTGCAGTCTTCTGAAGAAGATGCAGTGTCACTTCTTGGCACGGCAACAGAATGAATGGGACCAATAGGAAAGATTTCACACATCCTTCTACACTCATTAAAACAGCGACCAGCTTTTAAATGGGGAAAAAAAGCCCAGGAAAACCTGGAATTTTAGGAATAGGGCAAGAACCACAGTTGGAAAGGGCAACGGGAAACAAACCAAGACCCTTGGCAAAAACAACACCATGCTACATCCCAGATCAATCGGAATCAATTTGTCCAACAAGGATATGAATTCCAATCACAGATCTGCCGTGCTCTGGAAACCCCAAAGTTAGGCCTAGAATTGCTTCCAGATGCTTGCATGTTTCTGTTTGCAGATCTTATGCTACCTCTGAATCCTCTGCATCCGCAGCCAAAATTCTGTGTATTATTTTATATAAACACTAGTCGTAAAGCCCGTTTCATGCAAATATGCAGCAGGCACTAGCGGGAAGAAGGTGTGTGCGGAGAGGGAGATCTGTGGAGGTGCGGAGAGGCCTCCTGACCACTTGCCCACCCCCCCCTTCCAAGGCGGCGGGTCGAGGGTGCGTTGGGCGTTGTGCTGACGGGCCGCAGGCTGGCTGCGGTCAGCTGGGGGACAATGTGGCAGGTGGCGCCAGCCCCACCGTTTCCCCCTGTGCAGTGGTGCCTCCTCTTAGGGGCCTCCACTGTTGCTGCCTTCTGTGGTCCACCGGTGGTGTGGCCTCCTCTTGGGGCCCTGTGCCGCTGACACCTACCATCCTCTCCCGGTGTGGCTATGCCCTCTTGGCAGTCTCCAGTGCGGGGGTTTCAGCGGGAGTGGTACGGCCGCCTCCTCTGCAGTGCTGCCGCCACTTCCTTCTCACCACCATCGTTGACTCCTGCTCTCCGCCGCCAATGGCCAGGTGGAGGTGGGGCGCCAGAGATGCATTGTCTCCGGTAGCCAGGCTTGTTTGCAGCCAGGCTGCCGGATAGATGAGCAGGCGGCTAGGTAGGGCAGTTCATCTAAGGGCTGGATTCGAGTCCAGACACTCTCCGGGGGCTGGACACGCAACACCCCACACACCCCCGGGCATTTTCCGAAATATATAGAAGAACCTTGGATAAGGATTGGGGTGTGTGTGGATACTCTAGTTATATGAACAAAGTTTGAGTCCAATGGCACCTTTAAGACCAAGGAAATTTTATTTGCGTGCACGTACACTTCCTCATGCATAGTGAAATGGGAATTACCAGTCCATACTTATAGGTGGAGGGTAAATTAGGAATACATTTGTAAATAGCATAATGAAGATATTGGGGTTCAATTCAGGGCAAGGAAATAAATCTACAAAAATTGGGGACAAAGGCCCGGCCATCACACTCCCTACCTTTCCTTTCAAGCATAAAGAAGTCTCTGAGGTGGGACAATTGGCTTTATAGAGTTGTCTCCCATGTCCCCAGACAGGAAAAATAGATATCATTCTAAATGATATTAGATTCCACTGTTCATTACATTACAATCCAGTTCTTCTATCCCTAATAAGAAATGAAGTGAAATAAAGAGACCATATGGTCCTTCTGGGGAGTTCTTAGGAATGCAGATATAAGAGCTGAACGAGATTCACATTTGTAGTGAGGTAAGAAACCAATATCCTTGTTAAGTCCTGGGGATTCCATTGTTTTGAGAACTGTAATAACTTGCAGTTCAGCAATTTCCCTTTCCAGTCTGTTCTTGAAGTTTCTTTGTAATAAAACAATGACTTTCATGTCACCCACTGAATGTCTAGGAGAGTATTCTCCTACAGGTTTCTCAGTCTTGAGAACAATTATATGCAGTTATACAGCATGAGCGGTTACCTTTGGAAGACATATACTCCAACTGAAATTGTCAAGAGATTCCACTGCCACTTCCTACCAACTTTTGCGAAGAAAGTTTGCTGAGAGTTCCCCTGTAAGGCTTTTACTTAAGCCTTCCCTTCAGTTTTTTCTTGCAATTCACTGCAGCCACTTAGCATCTCATTTTACACGGAAGAGCTATCTCCAAGAAAATAGGAAGTTTCTGTAAACTGAAACAACCTCTCTTTTAGTGAGATGCAGGCAAAAGACAAGTATCAGGCAGGTTAACTGTATTTTCTTTTTGTAAACTAGCAACTATAGAGGATTCCTTTGAAAAGCTGATCTAAAGCAAAGGTGTTAAACTCATTTATTAGGCTAGATCTAACATAAATCAAGTCAAATTAAAGTTCCAGCCCACAGGCCATATATTTAACAAGCCCGATCTAAGGGATTGGACAGACTCTCTTTTCTGCAGAGACCCTGACCTGTAACCCTTTCACAGCAAAGGTGATGCAGACATTTTGTATTCATAATAAACTTCAAGTGTACAAAAGTAGATAATCTACCATCTACTGCAAATTGATGGTAGAGTCAGACAGGCTGGCTGAAGCCGTTTGCTGGCTTCCGAGAGCCAGAAACTGAAGACAGGGCTTCTTTGCTTGTATTCTAAAGAAATATGATGTGTAATGTTTTGCGTAAACATCGATACATTGCATATGAATAGGATACCCTGATAGCTTCCCTGTCAAAATGACACAGAGACAGAAGCTGGGCAAATAAGAAGGATGTTACCTGCTGGAAGCTCTCTCTCAGATGGCTTTGATCTTCTGGATGGCAGAATTCTAAAATGTCCTTCCCCAAGAGGTCCTAATCAACAATGGAGAAAATTGCCTTTGTAAAAGTAATCAAAAATGACAAGACTTTCACAATTCTCTAAGGCACGGAGGTCTGGTTTGGACAAGCGTCTGAAACCCTGGTTTGATGTAAGGGCACGCTGTGGTTTGTTAAGAAGGGAGAATTCCCCCCCCCCTTCTGACACTCCAATTCTACTGATTTGCAATTTATTATTCTGGACTGGAGGGAAAGCACAAACAGTTCAAATCTTCTGTCGAAAACCTGGGGATCTTTAAATAACTGCCTATTTACGAGGAACAAAGGGAGTCACTAAAGATTTCCCCCAGATTCATTCCGCAGGCTTTAAGTTAGGTGCTGTGTCCAAGTCGAACTTTATTATGCAGGCATGGAATGAAACCATTCTATCCTTATGGAAAGGTTCTGCTACAAGGCAATTGCTTTGTGTGAAGTTCCAGGTTCAACTAGTTAATCTCCAGTTAAACAAGAGGGTAGTAAGAGATGTAACTTGAGACTTCAGAGCAGGCTTTCTCAACCAGAGGTTTGTGAAACCCTGGGGTTTCTTGATGGTCTTTGGAAGGGTTTCCTGAATGGGCGGGAGCGCATTAAGTGTTTATATATTTTTTAAATTTGTTAAACGTTTATCTGGTGATATCACCATAAATGGTCATGCCAAACTGCACCCCCCCCATGGTCAATGGTGGGCCTGGAGGGGGTGGGAAGGGGACAGGATGCAGGTGGGCCCTGGTTCCTAACCATATTCTGCACTATTGGGCCACTTCTGTGGTTTCTGGAAGCCTGAAGAACGTTTCAGGGGTTTCTAAACAGTGAAAAAGTTGAAAGGCTGCTCTAGAGCACGGGTAGTCAACCCGTGGTCCTCCAGATGTTCATGAACTACAATTCCCATGAGCCATGGGAATTGTAGTTCATGAACATGGAGGACCACAGGTTGACTACCCCTGCTCTAGAGAGCCACTGTCCATCAGTAGATAATCCTGACCTCAACAAACCAAGGATCTGACTCAATGGCAAGCAACTTTCCCTGCTTCCCTGTTTACCGGACATGGTAAACATTTATGGTAAATATAACATCTATAGACATAACATTTGGATGGGGCCTAAACATGCACCATCCAAAGTACAAGAGTTACCCACGTTTTATCCTGCCCTTTCTCCAAGTTGCCCCCTCTCTTCTTCTCACAACTATCCCATGAGTTAAGCTTTGTGTGAGAGAGTAGTGATTTGCCCACTTCTTAATTTCTACACAAATTCTGGCAAATGTTCTATCCCTCCCTAGGAATCAACTCACTTCCTTAAGGCAGGCCTGCCGGGCCGACATTTTGAGAACTCTAAGCCTGAAGACAATATGGTAGGGAAGGAAGGCAGGAGACAGAACTTCCAGGGATGTCAGCTGAAGAAAAAAAACAGACCTGGGGCTGGTAACCAATAACACTGATGCATCTTGGATCAACAAACGTGATGATTCCATCCGAGTTGTGTCGGGACAAAAATTCTGTGGGGACGGACATCCCATTCATGTCCATGCAGACTGGGGAGCTGGTAACCTGGGAAGAATACTGCCACCGTTATAAAAATATCACAGAGAGTATTGTCCTTACAACAAACCTGAAAGGCAGGCCACTAGTATTTACCCCAGGATTGCAGATGAGGCACAGAAATGAGGCTTGGCTAATTCATGACCAAGTTGATTGGCTATCAGAGATCCACCTGGCTGGACAGATTAAAATAACCTTGTTCTAGCAATAGCTGCTGCCAGAAAGTTGGTTTTATTCTTTCTCACGCTCCTCTTTTACAATGTAAAATGAATGACCCCGTTCTCTCCATCAAAAGCCCCCTTTCCATTAACTCCCTCCTGAATAAAGGTGAAGACAGCTACATAAGAATAGAATCATAGAATCATAGAATCATAGAGTTGGAAGGGGCCATACAGGCCATCTAGTCCAACCCCCTGCTCAACGCAGGATCAGCCCTAAGCATCCTAAAGCAGAAGCTCCTGCAGAGATCTCAAAGACTGGGCAATGTTATATAGCCAGGTTCTTAAGGAATGCCAGGTGCAAATTTTGTAGGGCAACAAAAATTCAAGACCAGCAGCATCTTCATGACCAACATTTCCCAGGGTATGAGCTTCTGTGAGTCAACGCACATCTCATATGTCTAAAAACCCAACCACGAGTGTCCTGCTTTCTCAAGTATACATAAACATTTTGGTGTAGCATCGTTCACAATATCTATTTCTTTCTACTAGTCTTTTAAGAATTGCATTCCAGCACATTTTGTTGGGGAAGATCGAGCAGGGATTGTTCAATGGCACCACTGATCCGAGAGCCGAGGAGGTTGGCGAAATCAGCGCTTTCGGGTCCGGTCTCCAAGCAAGAAGCTCATCTTTCTTCGACCTCTCCTCCACACCCAACAGGGCCAGATGGGCTTCTCAGGCTGGAGAGCACGTACGAGGCTTCATTTACTCCCCACCACCACCACCACAACTGCTCAATGCGCCAAGACACCAATCTGAGCCTCAAAACGGTCCCTGCCTTCCAGGTGGGAGATTGACTTCATAGACTGGAAGGGGTCATAACATATGCATCCTTCCCATGCTTCTTTGCATTTAAACCTGCCCCATTCCCACTGCGTGCTCCAGTTTCCACTGTCTTTCACAGCATGGCTGATGTCGGAGATACGCCACTGCTTCATGTGCAAACAGCGGTATTGGTTTTGCAAGTTTGTTTGGGCAGCTGTAGAGTCTTGTAAAGCCCATCACTTGCCTCCTTTCCTCCACTCCGGAGGTTTGAGCCATGACAAAGGAAATGTGAAGCACACATTAGCTTGCAAAGAAACTCCAGAGCCATTTTGGTGTAGTGGACTTCTAATCTGGCATGCCGGGTTCGATTCTGCGCTCCCCCACAGGGAGCCAGCTGGGTGACCTTGGGCTACTCACAGCATGGATAAAACTGTTCTGACCGAGCAGTGATAGCAGGGCTCTCTCAGCCTCACCCACCTCACAGGGTGTCTGTTGTGGGGAAAGGGAAGGTGAATGTAAGCCATTTTGAGACTCTTGGGTAGAGAAAAGTGGCATATAAGAACCAACTCTTCTTCTTCAGTAATATCAGGGCTCTCTCAGCCTCACCCACCTCACAGGGTGTCTGTTGTGGGAAGAAGAAAGGGAAGGTGAATGTAAGCCATTTTGAGACTCTTGGGTAGAGAAAAGTGGCATATAAGAACCAACTCTTCTTCTTCAGTAATATCAGGGCTCTCTCAGCCTCACCCACCTCACAGGGGGTCAGTGGGGAGAGGAAAGAGAAGGCAAATGTAAGCCATTTTGAGACTCCTTTGGGTAGAGAAAAGCAGCATATAAGAACCAACTCTTCTTCTTCTTCTTCAGTAGAGAGATGCATATTCTTGGTCCTTATAACTCTTATAAATGTAAGCCATTTTGAGACTCTTGGGTAGAGAAAAGTGGCATATAAGAACCAACTCTTCTTCTTCTTCTTCAGTAATATCAGGGCTCTCTCAGCCTCACCCACCTCACAGGGTGTCTGTTGTGGGGAGAAGAAAGGGAAGGTGAATGTAAGCCATTTTGAGACTCTTGGGTAGAGAAAAGCAGCATATAAGAACCAACTCTTCTTGTTGTTGTTCTTCTTCTTCTGGTTGGGGCCACTGATCAGTAACATCACATGAGCCCCCCTCGGGAGACCCTCCCCATGATCAATGCTGCAGCCAGGCTACACCTGGGTTTACACTGATGCACTGAGATGGGTGAATGCTTTCAATTCTTTTCATGAGATGGGGTTGGCTTTATGGTTTTATATTGCTTTATGGTTTTATAAGAGCCAGCTCTTCTTCTTCATGGTTTTATCCATGTTTATTCAAAGTTAATGTACTCATTGCAGTTGTACACCGCCATGAGCTGCTAGGGAGCGCGCTATATAAATTAAATGAATGAATCAATCAACAGGACTGATTTATTCTATGTAACCAGCCTTGAGAAAGGCGGATTATTAATAAAAAATATGTCGACATCATTCTTTTTTAAAGACCACCTTTACCTGAAGCCTTCCTATTGCCACGAGACAATATTTGCTGCCTTGTCCCACGTCCGCATCTTCTTCTGGAATGGTCATTCCTAAAAACGTTTTAAAAAAAAATCCCAGTTATGCCTAGTAAAAAGAATTAGTTTGATTCATATCTTGCCTTTCCTCCAGGGGGCGCAGTTTGCACTGTACTTGGGTGTTCCCCACCACCCCGATCTTCATAATACCCCCCCCCCCATAACACTATCTCAAGGTTGACTCAGCCTTCCATCCTTCCGAGATTGGTAAAATGAGTAATCAGCTCAGGTATTGACTGGGGAAGGCACTGGCAAACCACCCCGTATTGAGTCTGCCATGAAAACGCTAGAAGGCGTCACCCCAAGGGTCAGACATGACCCGGTGCTTGCACAGGGGATACCTTTACCTTATAACACTATCTATTGCATAAAGTCTCCCAGTAAGCTTTACAGATGAGCAGAGATATGAGGTCAAATCTTCTCCCGCCACATCTGGTTTGCCACAACGTATTCATTTCCAGTATTGATTCCTGGAGAGCAACTAGAGACCACATCTAGATCATCGAGAGGATATGCCGATTTTGTCCTGCAACCTGTTACTGTGAAACCAGTGGCAGGAAGCAGGGAGGCCAATGTTCCTGGGTTTCCTATTTTTGCCTTCCTTTCCTTGACTCTAAAGCAGGGGTCGTCAAACTGCGGCCCTACAGATGTCCATGGACTACAATTCCCATGAGCTCCATGGACATCTAGAGGGCCGCAGTTTGACTACCCCTGCTCTAAACCCTTCAGTCTGTAACGGAACGACTGTTGAGGCAGTAGCACATCCCACCTATTCTGCATACTATTTAACCCACCATGGTTCAGAATAGCCAACAGAACCTATCCATTAGGACTGTGCTTGCACACGACACCCACCAGAGGCACCCTTACAACCCTCCCAAGGTGGCAGGAAGGACGGTTCTGATAGGTTGCTTAGCTGTTGGAACCACCAACGCACCCAGGCCATGCGCTATTTCCTCTTCCGAGAATGAACGCAGCAGGGAGGCATGTGGAGAATGCCATTGTGGTGGGCAGACTCCCCTCCATTCTGTCGGGACAGGAGCTGATTTGACGGGAAAGAGTCATCCGATTCCAGAAGCGTCTTGGAACACAGTGACCCCAATTTCATGCCCAAGTGATCGCCCCCTAAAAATAAAGTCTCCAGAATCCAGCCTGGCCTGGAGGGACATCACCTACCACCTCACAGTGGCAATCAGCAAATCCCTGGGTATGCAAGGAAGGGCCACAAGAGACCAACACTGGCACATCCCTCCCTGCCCACCCATTCACAACCTGCCTAAATTCACAATCAGCATTTCTGTCAGATTACTATCCAGCCTCTGCTTAGAAACTTCCAAAGAAAGAGAAATCACTACCTCCTGAGGAAGCCTGTTCCACTGAGGAACTGCAATAACAGTCAGGAACTTCTTCCGGATGTTTAGCCGAAAATTCATTTGAATTAATTTCAGCCTACTAATTCTGGTCCAACCCTCTGGGGCAACAGAAAACAACTCTGCTCCGTCTTCTCTAGGACAGCCCTTCAAGTACCTGAAGAAGGTTATCATATCACCTCTTAGTCGTCTTCTCTCCAGGCTAAACAGACCAAGCTCCCTCAATCTTTCCTCATACGACTTGGTTTCCAAACCCCTCACCATCTTTGTAGACCTCCTCTGGACAGGGTCCAGTGTCTCTACATCAGGGGTAGTCAAACTGTGGCCCTCCAGATGTCCATGGACATCTGATTGAGGGAGATTGGTCCATGGACATCTGGAGATTGAGGGAGCTTGGTCCATGGACATCTGGAGATTGAGGGAGGGCCACAGTTTGACTACCTCTGCTCTACATCTTTCTTCAAATGTGGTGCCCAAAACTGAACAAAGTACTCCAAGTGAGGTCTTACCTTTGGTGTGTTTGCTACCCCTCCCAACTTAGTGTACTCTGCAAATTTAATAAGCACCCCCTCTATTCCTTCATCCAAATATAGTAGGGATAGCCACAATATGGCTGTCATAGGATGTGCAGCCAGCCACAAACTGCTAACTGCAGCTGACCTTTAGTTGCACAGTGAAGATGCTCGTGCTGTGGTGATAGTTACTCTCAAAGCAATTTTTTTAAAATCTGAACACCAGCCAATGACAGCAGCCAAATCGGCAGAACTGCCAGTCGGAAGCCTTGCTGGGCAAAAGCCCCACTTATTCTCTAGCTAATTTGGTGTCATGGTTAAGAGTGGCAGCTTCTAATCTGGTGAGACTGGGTTTGATTCCCCGCTCCACCACATGCAGCCAGATGGGTGATCTCGGGCCAGTTGCGGTCCTGATAGAGCTGTTCTTACAGAGCTCTCTCAGCCTCACAGGGTGTCTGTTGTGGGGAGAGGAAGGGAAGGCGAAGCCGCTTTGAGCCTCCTTTGGGCAGTGAAAAGCCGGGTATAAAAACCAACTCTTCTTCTAGAAGAAGAAGAGTTGGTTCTTCTATGCTGCTTTTCCCTACCCGAAGGAGGCTCAAAGCGGCTTACAGTCACCTTCCCTTTCCTCTCCCTGTGGGGTGGGTGAGGCTGAGAGAGCCCTGATATCACTGCCCGGTCAGAACAGCTTTATCAGAGCCGTGGCGAGCCCAAGGTCACCCAGCTGGCTGCATGTGGGGGGAGAGCAGAATCGAACCCAGCATGCCAGATTAGAAGTCCGCACTCCTAACCACTACACCAAACTGGCTCTTCTAAAGATTGGCATCAGGAAAGGGATCAGTGAGCAGAGGACTCTTCCCCTAGACATCCTCACCCATGCTGCTCTTGTGGACAACTGCTGAATTCTGAGAAAGACAAGTGAGCGACACATCAAAATGTCTGCATTGGGTGAAAAGAGCCATCACAAAATGGCCACCACAATGAGGCAACCAGAGAATACTGGCAGGTATCCTATCAAGCACCCTCCTACGGGGAGGGGGGGTGGAGGAGGAGACAGCTATTTCTGAATGGACGCTCCTTGCAGAACCAACCTTGGTTCTTCTGAAGCACTTCCCGTTTCAATGACACAGAGGGAAGTCAGGATCACCACACTGGGCCACTCTTCGCAAAGCCGGTGGGAATAATGCCACCAGGTATTCCCACCTGTCTGTGTTGACCCTACTTCAAGACCTGCGAGGATATCAAGACCTAGGGTGCTCCCCCAGCCAGCTAGCTTTGGTATGATTCACGTCCCCAAAACTCAAAAGATTGCTGCCACAGACTCTTGCACTGGCTTCATCAGAGGATTTTCACTCCTGTACTAGGAGATTTCTTTGTTTCCTAAAAATTCCATCACAAACACATTTCGTCACACTGGGGGGGGGGGGGGAACAGAAGACAGAAAAACAAGTGGGCGTTTTTGATTTTTCTCAATTGTTCTAATGGCTCTTAATTTTATAGACATGAAAGGAACATAAAAGCATGTCGGAAGGCTATTTTCAGCCCTTGCAGGTTGCACAAAAAGTGCTGTTTTGATCCAGAAGCATTCTCTGTTTCTTAATCAAATTTCCTAAGCCAAGCTTTGGAGCTGCAAGCTTCCTATGTATGCTTCAGAGATTTTAAGCTATTAAAACCCTTTCCCTAGAGGTTCCTTGGACTCGTATTACAGTAGAGTGATACACGGCTGAAAAACACATTTTGGCATATCGGGCTAATCAGAAAGTAAGCTCCGATGTTTGGAAGCAATTTTGAATTTTCCCCTTCTAATAGATTCTCCCCATATGTAGTACGGGGTAAGTGGGTAAAGGACAGTTTGTACACCTCCTTCTGAGCACATAGGCACTTTACTGAGTGCGCCTCCAAAACTCTATGATCTGGGTTTGCATTCATCTTTCAAGGAGACTCCATGCTTAGAATCATAGAATCATAGAGTTGGAAGGGGCCACACAGGCCATCTGGTCCAACCCCCTGTTCAACGCAGGATCAGCCCAGAGCATCCTAAAGCATCCAAGAAAAGTGTGTCCAACCTTTGCTTGAAGACTGCCAGTGAGGGGGAGCTCACCACCTCCTTAGGCAGCCTATTCCACTGCTCAACTACTCTGACTGTGAAATACTTTTTCCTCATATCTAGCCTATATCGTTGTACTTGTAGTTTTAACCCATCACTGTGTGTCCTTTCCTCTGCAGCCAATGGGAACAGCATCCTGCCCTCCTCCAAGTGACAACCTTTCAAATACTTAAAGAGGGCTATCATGTCCCCTCTCAACCTCCTTTTCTCCAGGCTGAACATACCCAAGTCCCTCGTGCTTCCTGCTTCCTTTGGCGTCTTAATTCACGAAAGCGCGACAGGGAAGGAAATGCCTCAAGAATCTGTGGAATGGCCATCATGGGTGGATGGGAAGCCGTGTGAAAAGAGAACCATCAAAAGTTCATGTCAGAGGAGATGCAAGGCATTAAAGCAGGGGTAGTCAAACTGCGTCCCTCCAGATGTCCATGGACTACATTTCCCATGAGCTCATGGGAATCGTAGCCCATGGACATCTGGAGGGCCGCAGTTTGACTACCCCTGCCTTAAAGGTTAATACCAGTACTTAAACTAGAGTTGGGCGTCAGAAGTGGCTGTTGGGGCCTGAAGCAGCCACTTTTAACCAGCTGTAATTTCTGGGTCAGGGTCAAGGGCAGGCCCGCGTGGAGCGAGTTACAGTAATCCAGACTGGACATGACTGGCTAGGTCTTCTGGGGCCAGGTAGGACGCCACTGGCTTCACCAGGCAAATGTGGTAGAATGCTGGTGAGCTACATTCATGACCAGAGGGAGACATCAAAGGTCACCTGCAAATTCCTGATGCTACCTGAAGTTGTTAATTGCACTCCATCAAAACAGGGGAAGTGAACTTCCTTGTCTGATGCTTTCTTACCCAGCCAAAGGACTTTGGTCTTCACAGGGTTAAGTTTCAGGCAACTCTGCCGGAGCCACCCTGTCCACAGTCGCCAGACAGAAGGCCAACGATTTTTTTTTGGGGGGGGGGGGGTATCCAGCTACTCATTAGCAAATAGAGCTGGGTACCATTAGCACTCCCAGGAATCACTGTGCAATTAAAAGCTGTTGCCTGTAGCATTGCAGACAGCCATCGTCCAAACATTTTTGTTCGTTTTCTGATGGTGACTTTACGCTATTTTACTAAGATGGCCAGTCCCCAATTTCCCTCAGGGTGACCAATACTGAGATTTCCTCTGTACAGATTAAAAAAATGAACACATCAAGATGCAGAATTCTTGCTTTGCTGCTCCCTGAAGGCTTTGTTTTCTACTTGCAGGGAGTAGGATTTTTTGATTTGCAGGGGGAGCACTCAAACTTAATAACGCTAATACCATTGCCTCGGGATCCGAGTCCCTGAACGTGCAGCAATATGTAGCCCAGCTCTTAGGAAAACTTTTTAAAGCAAAAACATTGAGATTCAGGCCAAAGGCCCATAGAGGCTTCAATGCTATGTTTAGCAACTGCCATAAGAAGGATCTGAACAGCTAAAAGCACGGCAACGTTGAAGGAGCTTGTCTGAAAGGGGAAACTGAAAAAGAAATCCAGAATTCTGCATCATCTGACCCATTGTTTACTTTGGAGGCTTTCTGTGTAGGACGTGCTTCAGGGTAGCTTCCTTGATGGGAACACTAGTTCTGGCTTCGATTTAATACTTATAAAACTTCTAGCACACTCATATGCACATGCACGCTCTCTCTGTAAACTATAGCCATCCCTCAGCCAAAAATTTTCCATCGATTGCCACGTGATAGACCAAAACGATTAGGAAAAACACATTATATGGGCTACGTAAAAATTCATTTCCTTTTCAGAAATATGAGCTGCAGTGAGAGAAAAGGGGGAGGCGGGAGGAATAAATACTTGCTTAAATTAAATTCAAGTGCTAAACTAGTGAAGACTGAGGTGGGGAGGTAGTCAAGTTTTGAACCTCCCAGAAACCATGAAGGTTGCAATTTATATGCAGGAAGATAAGGTGCCCGGTTGACCCTGCAGCAAACAGAAAATACAAAGGCCAAAACGGTGCTGTTTCCAACATTTACAGAATGTTCCAGCACTGCTTTTCTCAGTTTGCCATGAAGCATACTGCACATCAAGAGCCTCTTGTGGCGCAGAGTGGTAAGGCAGCCGTCTGAAAGCTTTGCCCATGAGGCTGGGAGTTCGATCCCAGCAGCCGGCTCGAGGTTGACTCAGCCTTCCATCCTTCCGAGGTCGGTAAAATGAGTACCCAGCTTGCTGGGGGGTAAACGGTCATGACTGGGGAAGGCCCTGGCAAACCACCCCGTATTGAGTCTGCCAAGAAAACGCTGGAGGGCGTCACCCCAAGGGTCAGACATTACTCGGTGCTTGCACAGGGGATACCTTTACCTTTATACTGCGCATTAGCACTAACATCGTAACTTGATAAGCAGGATTTTCCTGAAACCATCCCTTTGGGATGTAGAATTTACACCCAAAGTATTACATTTATTCAATGGCAAAGTCTTTTTACACTGACTCACGTGCGAAGGAATTTGTGGATCTCACTGAACACGATCACACGGCTAGAATTCTGTGGTATGTTCTAAGCCCCCATACGTAGACTTAGGAATGAGAGGGTGAAATCCAAAAGCGGCAAAACGAACTGAACCTCTCCAAGAGTGCACATTTATGGAGAACCACATTCCCACTACGCCGTAGAACAGGGGTAGTCAATCTGCGGACCTCCAGATGTCAATGAACTACAATTCCCAGAAGCCCCTGCCAGCATTTGCTGGCAGGGGCTTCTGGGAATTGCAGTCCATGGACATCTGGAGGGCCGCAGTTTGACTACCCCTGCCGTAGAAGCTTCCCTTCGGCTAGGCACATGCTCTTAACCTCGCAGGGTTGTCGTGACGGTAAAACGGAGGAGAACAGAACAAGACTTTGGGTTCCCCGTTTGGGAGAAAGGCTAGGTATAAATGAAATAAATAAGTAAATAAATAACTTGTTGTGTTGGTTTTAAAGAGTTGTTTCGGTGTAGTAATTTTATTTGATTTTGCGCACCAGATGCTTTGATATAAGACAGGTTGCTAATAAGCTTCCAAGGGACCTCAGGGTTCTTTAATATAGCACAAAACCTACTATCTTAGATTAAGGAGGGGCACTTAGGGGAAACCATATTATGAAGGTAGCCAGCAGGCCAGGAAGCATGGGGTGGCCTGTGCAGTGGGTAACCATGAGAGCCTTCCCCAGGCCCCTGGCAGACATGAGGATGGGGAGTGCAGGGCTGGGGTGGAGGGGCGTGGACAGCTGTCCAGTGCCCTGCCACCTACCTCCTGCTGGTTTCTCGTCCTCTCGGGAAGTGCTGAGAGGAGGAGGCTGGGGGCAGGGAAGAGCTAATGATTGGCCCTCAGTGGGGGAGAGCTCCCAACCCGTTGGGAGAATGCTTCCCCAGTGAGGGCCGATCAGAGGTGCATGTCGTCAGAAGGACCTGACACTTTTTTATGTGGTACTAGCGGAGGAGCCTACGGAACCCCACAGGGGAGTTGGCAGCTGTGCGATTGATGGCAACCCTCTGTCCTCGACTGTGGAGAAAGGAGGTCAGCCACAGAAGGGCAGTCCCTTGAATCCCCATGTCGAGGAGGAGGCAAGCAGCTTGTGGTCTACCGTGTGAACTATAACACAAGCAGCACTGAACTGTTTCAATCCAGCTGTCTCTGGAGATCACCCATCAGGGCAACCAGAGCTGTCTCTACCTCATGGCCAGGGCCCCTCCTCATACCACCCCTCCTCATATTTGCTCTAGGTGGGTCATAACTATAAGACATTCAATAGAATTAATCTTAAGAAAGAGAAGTTGACCTTCTGTTGCAGTGATGATGGCACTCCTCCTCCTCCTCCTCCTCCTCCTCATCTTTATTATCATGTTGTTAGATCATGGCACTCACTGATATGTTTCCTACTACCTGATGGCTCCTCCATCAAAGCAATCCTCCATCTCACTGAGTAAGAAGTGCTGTAGAAAACCCCAGAACACTTTCCACCTTGGGTCTGCATGCCTCCATCATAGAAGCTTGGAACCTCACAACTTTTTGTAATTCTCACTCCCGTACCATCCATTTTGTGACTCGTCCCACCTCCCATGGCAGCCATATTGTGGTGCTAACCTACTTGTCAGAGCCAGTTTGATTCTGTCAAATGGTTGTGGTTCTAATGTGTATCCTTCCACTACCCCATCTTATCTTGTGTACAGTTACCACTATGGGTCTTGGATGTGTTATCTACTGATGTGTAAATTGCCTGGCCTTCCTTTGGGGGAACTATTTGTATTGTAAATCATGTTGGAATCCATTGAAGCATTGGTCTGTAAAAGCTGTGGAATCTCCAGTTCTCGCCTGGAGATTCCTGGGTCTGGACACGGTCTATCAACTGATTGGAATGCTGGTTCCTTTCCATCTGCATGCCTATGTTATTTGGTTTGTTGTGGTTAAATGGGTATATGAACTCTAGAGAATGTATTGTTCCTTCCCTTCCTCCTCACCTCCCTCATTCCCATCCTTTCTCGTCCTTGAATTCCCAGCTGCCTTGACTGTCTCCCCTTAAAAGCTTCCCGAGTTAACTGGATCTCACAGGTTGGGGGAATGGGTAAAGATATACTGTGCAACTGTACTGAGACCCCAGTGCTGACAATGTTTTATGTTGTGTTAACTTGCTTGCTCTAGAACAAACCTTTCTTTTGCATCCAAAGACTGCGTTTTCTTGGCAAGGAGAAACCTGACACTACTATCATATCTCAGAACGCTTACGAAGTTCCCTCAGGCTTATCAAAGTTAAAGGGTTTGAGCAGGTTGCTATTGTGTAGGATTGTGATTTTATCAGTTCAGTGCTTGATCTCCTCATGCAGAAACTAACCTTAGGCCCAGCTCAATGCCCAGTTTGCATTGATTCCATATTCTCCTGGGACCTGAAATATGTCCTCTAGTCCAGCGGTCCCCAACCCCTGGTCCGGGGACCGGGACCGGTCCGTGGATCAGTTGGTACCGGGCCGCAGCTCCTCCTCGTCCTCCTCCCTGATTGCTGCCTCGGGGGCTGCCCTGCTACTCTGCCGCCGGATCACCTTTGGTGCTCTCCAGCGGCCACCATGGCTGGAGCTTCCCTTCGGAGTGGCACTGTGCAGCTGCTGCTGGCAGTCCGCCCCCCAGCGGGCGGCAGGAAGTCAGGGGCGCCGGCGGGAAAGCAAGTGGAGCAGGGGCTCAGGTGGCAGCGACGTCCCTTGGCAAAAGACTACCCCCCCTGGCCTCAGTAAAATTGTCAAGCGTTGACCGGTCCCCAGTGATAAAAAGGTTGGGGACCACTGCTGTAGTCTATATTAAAACACACACATACACAAAACAGAAACAGGTTCAGGGAGACCCCAACTCTCCTTGGTCTACACAGCAATGTCTGACCAGACACTGCAGGTCCAAAAGCATGACCCCCAAATTCCTTCGATGAACTTGAAACATTTTGGGCTTTTCTCAAGAGGGTGCCCAGGCAGTCGCAGAGGCTGAAGTCATAATGAGGCAGCTCTGGAAACAATTGTCAGGCCGCAATTCATTCCGCTCCTCATGAGAGTGTCAGAGTGCCAACGTTCACTCAGAATGGATATAGGGAAATAGAAGAATGCTTCTCCTCCAGACAAAAAGAGGTGAAAGAGCGAGGAATTAGGTCATCTGTTTGCACACTAAAACAAGCATCCTTGTGACTCGCGGCCCCCAGGACGAGACAAGTTTGGCCGAAAAACACAAACTGGTGCTTAAAGCAGATTTGCTGGAAATGTGGGTTCTTTGTTCCCCGAAACTAGGTACGAGCTGCCTTACTACTGAGCAGCTGAACGTGGAGCTGGATGATTTTGAGGCCTGCCTGTCTGGTTTTATTTAGCTGTAAGACATCTGTTTGGTACTATGTAAATAAACAGTGTGGGGAATTGAGGAATGTTTGGCAGGAGAAAAAGAGACGGGTATACGGATAGAGGGAAGGTTTGTTACTCAGAGGTCGGGGCTGGCTGCGCTAGGAGCAAGCCATGACCACCGTTATGAAACCAAAAAGGAAGGGAGGAGAAGAGTCAGTAACTGAAGACTGAGACCTGGCCTACACTGGCCACGGACTAAGAGTGTATCACATAACTTCAGACAATAGGGGTGTCTCTCCCATTTTTTAATAGAATCTGAGTCCAGTAGCACCTTTAAGACCAACAAAGATTTATTCAGGGCGTGAGCTTTCGAGTGCCCTGAATAAATCTTTGTTGGCCTTAAAGGTGCTACTGGATTTGATTCTATTGTGCTACTTCAGACCAACACGGCTGCCCATTTGAATCCATTTTTTTAATATTCCACCATACAAAACACCAAACGGTTCCCCAGGGGAAGAAGGCTCTGTCCCATTTCGCTCCCTGGTCTAAAGACTTCCGTGTGCCAGGTGTTTTCTCCATAAGTGATCAAAAAGACATGTTCCCCACCTGCAGTCCAATATGGTACACTTCATTCCACCTTCAAATCTTTGCCACCTCATTTGCTTGCATGGCTTGAGTCCAAAAGCTGGCAGGATAGATGGGAGGCTGGTTGTTGTTGTTATGTGCTAAGTCGTGTCCGACCCATCGCGACCCCATGGACAATGATCCTTCAGGCCTTCCTGTCCTCTACCATTTCCCGGAGTCCATTTAAGCTCGCACCGACTGCTTCAGTAACTCCATCCAGCCACCTCATTCTCTGTCGTCCCCTTCTTCTTTTGTCCTCGATCGCTCCCAGCATTAGGCTCTTCTCCAGGGAGTCCTTCCTTCTCAGGAGGTGGCCAAAGTATTTGCGTTTCATCTTCAGGATCTGGCCTTCTAAGGAGCAGTCAGGGCTGATCTCCTCTAGGACTGACCGGTTTGTTCGCCTTGCAGTCCAAGGGACTCGCAAGAGTCTTCTCCAGCACCAGAGTTCAAAAGCCTCAATTCTGTGACGCTCGGCCTTCCTTATGGTCCAACTTTCGCAGCCATACATTGCAACTGAGAATACCATAGCCTTGACTAAACGCACTTTTGTTGGCAGGGTGATGTCTCTGCTTTTTAGGATGACCAGCATAAAACTGAATAACTAAGGACAAGGGGGCGAAAGAAGGACTGTAATTGGATCAGAGGTCCATTACAGAGCAAGGGCTACTGTTATGACTCAGAGGGGCCATGGTTTGAAGATATTTGCGTTTGACACGATCACTCTTCCAAACAAATAATTTTCAAAAAGGCTCCTATTCACTACATAGTATTTTATGCAACATTTTAAATACAACAACTTCAAACTAGAGCTTGGACAACTTCTTGTTCCTAAGACATGCACAAATACATTATTTTACAATTATACAATGCTATTTGTATTTAACGCTCCAGAGGAGCTGTCTGTCTTCCAACTGCAGTTACTACTGGAGGTCGGCTATTCAGAGACGAAGTGTTTGGGGGAGGGCTCTTCCAAGCCTGCTAACATGAACAGCTTTCAAGTGATCAGACTTGGCACCTGCAAGACGTTGAGAGTCCTGCTTCTCACCGTCCCCAACCAAGCTCAACAAAGTCGACCCTTTGCAATTCTACATATCTCAAGAGTTGGCATTTCATTATGGGGCGAAGGAATTTGAACACATGCCATTTCCTCTGCACAATTATATTTCCTTTTTCACAGCATGGTGTAGAGGTTAAGAGCAGCGGCTTGATTTCTCGCTCTTCCACAGGCAGCCAGCTGGGTGGCCTTGGGCACGCCATGGCACTGATAAAGCTGTTCTGACCAAGCAGTTCTGTCACAGCTCTCTGAGTCTCACCTCCCTCCCAGGGTGTCTGTTGTGGGGAGAGGAAAGGAAGGCGATTGTAAGCTAAGAAGGATGTGTGTGTGGGTGTGTGTGTGTGGGGGAAGGTTTGGGCCTGACAGAGGTTTTATCAAATTATACATGGTGTAGAAAATATAGAACTTTTTCTCCCTCTCCCTTACAAACTGATCCAAGGCCCTATTCCATATGCCCCCATCTTAAAAGAAAAGTTGGGTTAATAGCAAAAACTGGATGCCTTCAGCTATGTCTTCTGTCCTCAACAAATTTCCCAGAATTACAATAGATCTCCAGACATGGATCGCTCATTCATTCATTCATTCATTCATTCATTCATTCATTCATTCATTCATTCATTCATTCATTCATTCATTCATTCATTCATTCATTCATTCATTCATTCATTCGAAACATCTATTCTACTTCTGGAGAAAATGGCAGCTTTGGAAGGTAGATTGCAGCGTGTTACACCCTCCCAAGATTACTGCCCTCCCTAAACCCCCAACCTCCCAGTCTCCAACCTCAGATCACCAGATATTTCTAAACTCAGAGTTGGGAAACCTAATCCTCCAAAACATGGTCTGAAGACACAGTCTAGAGTCAAACTGCGGCCCTCCAGATGTCCATGGACTACAGTTCCCATGAGCCCCTGCTCTAGAGCCACCTTGCTAAACATAAACAGGCCTGGACAATACTTGGAATGGCAATTTACTATCCTAGACCAATTGAGGAATAAGAAACAAATCACCAGAAAGACTTCAGCGTTATCTTGACTGACCCTAATTCTGTTTTAAGGAACTGGGTGTGGCTGTTTGGCACGGTGTTCAAGCCTTGGCTCAGTATAGAATCATACTGGGGCCATACAGGCCACCTATAACCTCAGATTACCTGTGTCTCTTACAACAAAATTATCACAGAGGTCAATGTGATTCAATCATAAAAATGCCAGAAGGTCATGGCTTTGTAATATTACAGAACAGCTTCTATTTTGAACTGTGCAGGGCAGCTTCTGTAACGAACGCTGGGCGAATGGATGTAGGTCCCTTTCATGGAGATCTTCCCCAGAAATTCTTATGATATTTTCCTAATGCAAATCACAACAATTACAACTTGAAATTCTTACATTTGTCATTGTGAACTCTGTGAGGATTTCACTGTAAGGATCACGTGTAATCTAATGCAATTATTATAAAAACGTCGCAGTTATTTTTCGCAGAGGGCGTCTGTTTCTGATTTCTTTACATCGTGATCTCAATTTCGTCCATGTAACCTCTGCATATCCTTCCTGTGGTCTTACCTTCCAACAGATTCTGTAGATTCCCTTTGAGAATTACAAACTGATGAAAGCCAGTATGGTGTAGTTCAGGGGTAGTTAAACTGCGGCCCTCCAGATGTCCATGGACTACAACTCCCAGGAGCCCCTGCCAGGGGTAGTCAAACTGCGGCCCTCCAGATGTCCATGGACTACAACTCCCATGAGCCCCTGCCAGGGGTAGTCAAACTGCGGCCCTCCAGATGTCCATGGACTACAATTCCCAGGAGCCCTTGCGAGCAATCGCTGGCGAATGCTGGCAGGGGCTCCTGGGAATTGTAGTCCATGGACATCTGGAGGGCCACAGTTTGACTACCCCTGGTGTAGTTAGTGGCTTGCCTTCAGATGTATGATTCATCTACAACACTTTTTTAGACCTCCACAAAAATACCTCAGGCTGCTGTACACTGTCCTCACAACAACCCTCTAAGGTAGACCAGATAAAAGGCTTCATGGCAGAGTTGGAAGCCCGGTCATTCTGGGTCAAAGTGCACAAGATTGCAACGACAGGATATCTGTCAAGATGGGCAGGGATTCGAAGTGTCCAGTTTTTCTGTGGCGGTTGGTAGTTGAGAATTTGGGAGGATACCACAATGGTTAGCGCTATATTTGACTGGTTAAGGGAGAAGGAAACCATGATAATTTTTTAATCAAATGGCAAACAAAAAGGGGAGATGCAAACCCCTCCCGACAAGTTACGCTGCTTTTTGTGAACACTGATGCCCCCCCTATGATTCTTGCACAATTTTTCATAAGTAACAAGATGTACTGTCTCCCGTTTTGTTGTAGAATTACCCAATAGTTTGTTTCTTGGTTTATTTATACCCTTCATACCAAACTGTTGTTTACCTGCATATCAAAAACGTTCTCAATTAAAAGTCGAACATAAAGTGGACCCAGGGGAAGGACAGCAGGAATCAGGTTAGACTAGGCTTTCTCAACCAGAGGTTTGTGAAACCCTGGGGTTTCTTTTTTTTTTTTTTTTTTTTTTTTTTTTACAGTTTCAGAATGTTAATATTCTTTATTTAGATCTCCCTGCACTTTCCAGACTCGCAGGACCCATGCTGGTCTGTTTGTTTGTTTGTTTTTTTAATAATGATTTTTTTTATTTTCATAAAGATAGAAATATAATCATCATTTGAGAATATACGACCCCACATTGACTCCACAGTGATATAAACTTTTGCCCAAAACTCTAAGAGCCATGAGTCCAAGAGCCATCCACATTTCCACTACATTAAAAAAAAAGGCCTGTTTAGATATATAAAAGAAAAGTTATTATTAATCAACTTACTTGAGAGATCGTAGACCTCACATTAACTGCTTGATACAATCTAAGAGCTATCCTAGCAGATATTTCTAGGTTTGAGTTAGATGCTTAACATTAAACATTTCTTATAGCACAGTATGAGTTTTGGCCCTGTATCAATACCCTGATGAAGGGAGAGGAAAGTAGGGCTTTGCCTTAAAGATGTACAAAGAAAAAAAATTACAAAAGGATTTCATAATTTCTCCTTATCCTTAATACAGATACATCTACAAACCATTTATACTTGACCCATTCTAAGAGCCATCCTGACAGGTATAAGTTGAGAGCTTTGCATTTTCTACAGATCAATATGAGCTTTGGCCCTATAACAATACACCAATAAAAAAAATAATAATAAGGGGGGAAAGCCCCATTTTATATTTCCAACGCTAACGATTATATTACCTATATGCCTACTAAGAAAAAGAAACAAGAGAGAAAAAAGGCACTGCTTCCCCTTTTTCATAAAAATAGCAATGTAGGATACAGTATATGTTGTTAATACAGAGAATAGTAAGATTTCCAGGTTTAGATTAAATGCTTAACATTAAACATAGAACAATATAAGCTTTCAGTCTTCTATAGCTTCTCCTTATCCTTGGTTCTGATACATCTACAAAACAATTTATGCTTGACCCATTCTAAGAACCATCCTGACAGATATATTTTCAGATTTAAGTTGAAAGCTTAACATTAAACATTTTCTACAAGTCAGTGTAGGCTTTAGTCCTAGGACAATACCCTAATAGAAGAAAGAAAAAATAAGGGGGGGGGAACCCCATTTTACATTTTCAGGACTAATGATTATATTACCTATATGCCTACAAAAGAAAAGAGACAAAAAAAAACAAGAGAGAAAGAGACACTGCTTCCCCTTTTTCATAAAAATGGAAATATAGAATACAGTATAACATTAAACATAAAACAATATGAGCTTTCGGTCTTCTTAAGGGGGTCTCATCTCGAGGCTTGCTACATCTTGTCGTTCCCGTAAAATTATATTCTGTCCCATTGGCCTTTGGCGTAGAAAGTGCAGTTGTACTCTTTCCCGCAGAATATGCATCGATAAATCTTGAGGCCGTTGCACCTCCTGGACTCCAGTATCAATACAATTTTCCCCCCAGAGAGATCCTTTAAATCGGTTACTTTCACTGCAGATCCTTATTTCTTTTGATTGATTTTTGTACACTGTTGCTTTGAGATGGCTGTATGTCTTTTTAAAAAGGGTGTCCTTATCTGGGCTGCAGAACTCCGGCATCCCATTTTCCGTCTCCAGAATTTCAGATTTCTCTTCTACTGTTGGTTTTCCACCTTGTTTAGAGCTGTCATCAGCCACTGTTGTTGATCCATTATTCCTGTTAAAGACGTCTTCCTTGGCATCTTGGATCTCCTTGAAGATATGAATTTCAGATTTCTCTTCTGCTGTTGGTTTTCCACCTTGTTTAAAGCTGTCATCAGTCACTGTTATGGATCCATCATTCCTATTGAAGACTTCTTCCTTGCCATCTTGGACCTCCTTGGAGATATTTTTGATCAATCCATCTAAAAATACTTTGTAATCTTGGGTTTGTATCTCTATTAGATGAGCCAATCTTTTTAACATAGACATGATTTTGACTTTAAAAAAAACCGGCCCCAAACAATTTTACAAGTGGCCAGTAGAGGTCCTCTGTTTTATCCTCTAATGTTCCGGCACAGGCATGTGACGTATTGAAGGCAGAGATTCTCGTGCTGGCACAGAGTTCTCGTGAGATTTTCCCATTCACAGCTTATCTTATCTTCGAAAACCAAAACAATTACAATAAGAGCTTTTGCCAATTAATTCGAGTTGATTTGAGTCCTTCTTCTGCTTAGTTAGGAGAATTAGCCTGCCTCTTAACGAGGTGGCTTCGGGCAGAGCAGAGTAAGAGGAGGGGGGAAACAAAGGGCTTTGATGCAGGAAGAGAGACGGAGAAAAAAAAAAGTGAGAGATACTTGCAGTAAATGATGTTTTGGAACTCAGCCGATGTCCTCCCCTCAGTTCAAAGCGTTCATTTGTGGTAAATCATCATGTAGGGTTGAAGCAGATACTTTAAGATTAAAGAAAGAAAAGAAAGTCCGAGGTAGAAAATGGCAGTCGTCCTCTGGACCTGGAACGCTGACAGCCTATAATCCAGGGAGATATACTCCCTAAAGGATTGGAGACGGCCCCAAGAACTTCCTGGGTAGAAAGGTGAGGTGGGGTTTGCGTACCCCTCCTCTTTTCTGCCAATTGCTTGCACAATTGACCCCTGTCAGGCTTCAGAGATAGCAGAGCAGATGCCCTGCCACCCTCTCAGGACGACATCTTTAGCCACACCCCAAACCCTGGGGTTTCTTGACGGCCCTGGAAGGGTTTCCTGAATGGGTGGGAGTTAATTAATTTAAGCCAGTTTTACATAGTAGGAGCGCAGAATTCTAATCTGGTGAGCCGGGCTTGATTCCCCGCTCCCCCACATACAGCCAGCTGGGTGACCTTGGGCTTGCCACAGATGTTTTGACCGAGCAGTGATAATATCAGGGCTCCCTCAGCCTCACAGGGTGTCTGTTGTGGGGAGAGGAAGGGAAGGCGACTGTAAGCTGCTTTGAGACTCCTTCAGGTAGAGAAAAGCAGCAGGCTCTCTCAGCCTCACCTCCCTTACAGGGTGTCTGTTGTGTGGAGAGGAAGGGGAGGTGATTGGAAGCCACTTTGAGATTCCTTTGGGTACAGAAAAGCAGCATATAAGAACCAACTCTTCTTCTTCAGTCATATCAGGGCTCTCTCAGCCTCACAGGGTGTCTGTTGTGGGGAAAAGGAAGGTGAATGTAAGCCGCTTTGAAACTCCTTCGGGTAGAGAAAAGCGGCATATAAGAACCAACTCTTCTTCAATAACATCAGGGCTCTCTCAGCCTCACCCACCTCACAGGGTGCCTGTTGTGGGGAGAGGAAAGGGAAAGCGATTGGAAGCCGCTTTGAGACTCCTTTGGGCAGAGAAAAGCGGCATATAAGAACCAACTCTTCTTATTCTTCTTCTTCTCCTCCTCCTTCAAAAATCCATATAGATACCATCATGCCTCCCCCCCCCCATCACCACAAGGCAATTAGCAGCTGAGGGGGGTATTATTTAAATCTGGAACTTCATGCGGTGACTTCATGCCTTCCCTCCCCAATTGATTCAGCCTTCTGTCCTCCCTCAGCTGTTTTTTAACAAAACAATAAAAATAAATATAAAAATAATGGCGCTCCGATCATGGACATCCTGCCATCTTATCTCGTTCAGACCATGAGCTCTCTGGAAAAATGGAAACCTTAACAATGCAAGGCCTGGTTTACTGCTTCTTCTGTTTGACTTTGATATTTCAGCTTGCCTTGTTTTCTGCGTCTCAAGAGCCAGCATGGTGCAGTGGTTCAGGATGGCAGCTTCTAATAGGGCGAGCTGGGTTGGATTCCCTGCTCCTCCACGTGCAGCCAGCTGGATGGCCTTGGGCTCATCACAGCCCTGATAGTGCTGTTCTCAAAGAGCAGTCCTGTCAGAGCTCTCTCAGCCTCACCTCCTCATGGGGTGTCTGATGTGGGGAGAGGAAAGGGAAGGCGACTGTAAGCTGCTTCGAGACTCCTTTGGGCTGTGAAAT
This sequence comes from Paroedura picta, assembly GCF_049243985.1. Classification (NCBI taxonomy): domain Eukaryota; kingdom Metazoa; phylum Chordata; class Lepidosauria; order Squamata; family Gekkonidae; genus Paroedura; species Paroedura picta. The sequence goes on from NC_135386.1 coordinate 10,398,755, forward strand.
GTGGGGTGTCAAAAACAGCTTTTTCATCTTGATTTGACCCAGTGGGACTGTGTCCTCGCCCTGTTTTGGGTCCTGGTCAACCGAGTTCCTGTCCCAAGATGAACTGCACAGTTCCCTGAGTTTGCATGATAGTTAATTACGATCATAACGGGATTTTCTTCTAAAATAGATCTTTCACATCCGATGGTGTGTTTCCCACTGAGGACTAAATCATGCGGAAGGTGAAGATTCTCTGGGTCAAGGAGAGAAGAGTGTGACAGCTGCTCCCCAGGATTTGGCTAGAGATCTATCCAGCCTGCCGTTCTTCTTCCAGTAGCGGTCAGCAAGATGTTTCCAGGGAGCTCACGCACTCTGAAGCCCTGTGCTCCATCCTTCACACCTGCTATGGAGAGGTACACTTCTACTCCACAGAGCTCATGTTTGCAAATTACCAGACGTATCCAGGAACAATCATTTCTGGCAGTTTGATGAAATGAAAAGCGGGCAGGTAAAAAGCTTCCTTGCTTCTTGCCTACAGCACAGTCTTCAGTCCTTCTAGAACTGAGACCCACGTTTTCATCACAGGGGGCAGCAATGAACTACAATTATAACCATGTGACAGGAAGAAGCAGCATCTCCATCCCTGAACCTACCTGGTTCTCTCCCCCTCTGAATGATCTTGCCTAATTTCCCTACAGCTCCCCACAGAAAGCACAAGAAGAGGGATAGAAGCGCTGATTACCCACCAGTTTACCTGCTCCTTGCTCTCTATGCACATGTGCTAGTAGGGGATCCTTCTACAGGGTTGTCAGGTCCTTCATGGCATCCAAGGGGATAGGGGGGGGGGAACTTGGCTAGAAAAAGAGCTGATGTGCAGCAATGTGCCTGCATCACTTCCCATGTGTCCTGGAAGTAACATCATCACGTCGGTGCAACACTCTGGAATTTGGGCAAAACCTCTATGGCAAATTTGGCTTCTATCATAGAGTTTTTTTTACCCAAATTCTAGGCCAGGGGTAGTCAAACTGCGGCCCTCCAGATGTCCATGGACTACAATTCCCAGGAGCCCCTGCCAGCGAATGCTGGCAGGGGCTTCTGGGAATTGTAGTCCATGGACATCTGGAGGGCCGCAGTTTGACTACCCCTGTTCTAGGCCATTATCATGACATGACGACATCACTTCCAAGTCACATGGGCAGTGATGTAGAGATGTCGCCAGATCTTCCTCCTTTTCCGGATAAGTTTCCCCTGCGTTCAGCTGATCTGAAGTGGGGTCTCGTAACGGGGTACTCCTCCCTCCACCAGGGGGGTCTGGCAACCCTTTCTTTCTATAAAGCAGCAAGAATCAGAGGCTCAGTTGGAGCTTGGCACCTAACAGAGGGTGTTGACCCCTGCGATGGAAGCCACTGACGTAGACGAGATTCTTACTCCATTTAGGCCAGGCAAACCCGGAGGGGCTTACGATTATTTTCTGAGTCTTTTTCTTGTAAATCAAAATGTTTACTTACAGTAAGCTAAAAATCTTGTTAGCAACTGCTGAAGAATGCACAGGAAGGACTCTATTTCCCTACTCCCTCACATTACCGTTTCCATTCCTGACGTATAAACAGTGGCCACATGATGTGAATTAGATTCAATTTGTTTAAGCGGCTTCTGAAATGCCAGAAGGAAGCCTAGTTTGCAACAGCCGCGTACGCATGCAACCTGCACACAAGCGCACGCACATAGACATAATCTGTACAGTCAAGATGCACAACAGCAGAGAGATCCATCAGGAATACAGCCACCTATCAGCTAAGATCTGCTTGAAATTATAACAGGGTTTGCGTTTGCAGTCTCAGAACTCATGTCTGCCGTAGACTTAAACTTACAAATAACGTGTTCTGATTCATATCAGCAGAAGTTGTCAAAGGCATCAGGAGTTCTCTAGCTCGTCCAAGTGGTAAGGTCAGCCAAACCAACCCTTAAGGCAGTCCGATATGATTCCCCTCTTTGTCTCCAGTTGTCCCCCCGTATTTTTCCATGTGTAAATATTTCTCCATGTGGGATATTGAATTAGCAGTGTGTTCTTAGCACAGAACAGAAATGCCATTTTCAGAAGCTCTCTTTTAGGGACTAAAGGGATCAAGGATACAGTCAGTAGGATTCCAAGTGCGACTTTGAGGCACCCCCAAGGACTTGTTCCCTATTCTAAATCCCCCCCCTTGATCACAGAGTGCCTTTGAAATTCCTCCTGATGTCAAATGTAGCGTGACATGCATGAAACGTGTCTGAACGTGTCATTCAAGAAACGTGTCTGAAGCCACCTGCAGGTCACGCAAAAGGAAGGCCCAGTGAGATACCCCAAAAATGGCATCACATGCCTAGTTCCTCTTTGCTCTTTGTAAGGTCCCCATCCACGCCACATCCCTGGCTACTGTTGGCAAGAATTGGAAAAGCGTGGGTCAGCAGGTCCACAGAACACCCCCTCCATCGTCTGCTTGCAAGGAGAGTGCTTCTTCCTGAACGTGGACAAAGCCACATCTGCAGCTTGCCTTGGATGCTGGATGCAGAGATGCCCAGAGAGCATATTTTATACAGCCAGGGAGAAACAAAAATCTGTTGCATGAGTCAAGCTAGCGTGTGAATGGGAAGACATCTACCCTAGCTTTCTGCCTGACATGTTAGTTTTCTATCTAGAGCAGGGGTAGTCAAACTGCGGCCCTCCAGATGTCCATGGACTACATGTCCATGGACTACATGCCAGCGAATGCTGGCAGGGGCTCCTGGGAATTGTAGTCCATGGACATCTGGAGGGCCGCAGTTTGACTACCCCTGCTCTAGAGAGATGCTTTTTAAGGCACGCTGCTCAGAGACTTGACTCGTTGCACGTTTCGCTTTGAAACCTCCCAAAATCTGGTCCGAAAAACACCGTCTCCCAAGAACTTCCACAGAGCGCATCGCCAGTGTCTGGTTCCCAACCCTTTGAATCAGGCAGCCCAAATAGAATAGAAGGAATACTAAATTGAAACGAATAGCTTGCCTATTTTACCTGCCGGAGGCCAGGCTTTGATGTAACCAGTGCAGTGGACCACGGCATACTGCGCTTCGCCTTCTTTCACGGGGCCGAGACCATTCCTAGATGGACAGAAGCGTAACAGGATGCTTTAAGAAATGCACATATGGTCCTTTTCTTGCATACACACCTTCAGTCACGCCGTGAAGATCTTTGTGTTGTGGTGGCAACAGCTGGGATGAAGCAAATGTTTTAAAAGCGTGGCACCCTCAAATTTAGAGAACTGGGTTTGATTCCCCACTCCTCCACATGCAGTCAGCTTGGTGACCTTGGACCAGTCACAGTTCTCTCAGAGCTCTCTCAGCCCCAGCTAACTCACGGTGTGGGTGATTGTCAGCCGCTTTGAGACTCCTTTGGGTAGTAAAAAGCGGGGTACAAAAAGGCAGCTCTTCCTCAGTTTCTTCCAATGGCTAATCATGAGCCTGCTGGGTATAAGAGCCACCCAGCCCAGGACATTTTCTAAAAATGATTGGCAGGCTCCGGAAAGCTATAGGTCCTGATCTAGCCATCCCACACTCTGGACGTGGCACCATGGCTTCAACTGCAGTTTCAATTCAGACCCTGCATCCCGCTGGTTAGTTTCAAACCCTAGTTTGTCAGTTCAGCGACAACCCCATACCATGGCTGGTCCCAGCTTTTGTAATCTTGTAATCTCAACTGAGGCTCCATTTTAATTAACGAAACTAGTTCAAGACCTTCAACTTTGATATAAGGTGCATGTTAAGAAGTAAGGTAAAGCTAAAGGACCGGGTCATGTCTGACCCTCGGGGTGACGCCCTCCAGCGTTTTCATGGCAGACTCAATACGGGGTGGTTTGCCAGTGCCTTCCCCAGTCATTACCGTTTACCCCCCAGCAAACAAGCTGGGTACTCATTTTACCAACCTCGGAAGGATGGAAAGCTGAGTCAACCTTGAGCCGGCTGCTGGGATTGAACTCCCAGCCTCATGGGCAGAGCTTTCACACTGCATGTCTGCTGCCTTACCACTCTGCGCCACAAGGCTCCTTATTAAGTAGTCCATTTCAAACACATTTATCTTTCTAATTGGGGCATTTTTAAAACCAACAGTGGCTAACTCAGAAACACTGTGATGCAGAGGAAATGTGTGTGGGTTGGGACCCCCTCCATCCGGACTTTGGTGCCAGTCAATATGCCCTCCCTTGCAGGGACAACCAGGCTACTACCTAGAATCATAGAATCATAGAGTTGGAAGGGGCCATACAGGCCATCTAGTCCAACCCCCTGCTCAACGCAGGATACCTCCATTCAAGAGATTCTCCAACATCATGGGCTGTCTAATAATCACTAGATACACCACTTTTTGGGCTTAGTGGACTATTCTAGCAAGTATATATCCCACTTTGCTTCACTTACCAGTAAAAAAGTACTGGCTCTATACAATACGAAAGACCTCTGACTGCCTCAGAGTCTTTGAAACATTTTGCAGAAGTCTTACTGCCTTGTAGAGCCTCTTGTGGCGGAGAGTGGCAAGGCAGCAGACATGCAGTCTGAAAGCTCTGCCCATGAGGCTGGGAGTTCAATCCCAGCAGCCAGCTCAAGGTTGACTCAGCCTTCCATCCTTCCGAGGTTGGTAAAATGAGTACCCAGCTTGTTTGCTGGGGGGTAAACGGTAATGACTGGGGAAGGCACTGGCAAACCACCCCGTATTGAGTCTGCCATGAGAACGCTGGAGGGCGTCACCCCAAGGGTCAGACATGACCCAGTGCTTGCACAGGGGATACCTTTACCTTTACCTACTGTCTTGTGGAGTCTGGCAACCTTTCATCGTGCAGACCCAGCCACTGTGGTCACCTCCAAACTAGACGACTGTCACTCACTCTTTGCAGCGCTACCCTTAAAACTCCGACGAGTATGCAGCAGCAATGCATTCTGGGATCCAAAGGAGAGTACATATTCAACCTGTGCTCTCCCGGCTGCACTGTTCAAGTTCCTTAAGCAGTTCCTTGAACTCCCATTTCAAGCCCTTAAGGGTCTCTGAGACGGCAGAAGGTGCCAGGACATCACGCTGGGAGGGACATCTTGACAAAATGCAAGTATGAGATCAGATCCACTCTGTTTCACCAAACTTTCCCTCTTCTGAAATTCCTTTTAACTCTATAGTTTCAGCAAAATCAGAACCATGGCATTGCTTTTGAGTTCTATAGGTGCCACGTGAAAAACACCATGCAGAGATACTCTTTGGTGGGCTGAGAAACTGGACAGTGGAGCCCATATCTATCTATCTATCTATCTATCTATCTATCTATCTATCTATCTATCTATCTATCTATCTATCTATCTATCTATCTATCTATCTATCTATCTATCTATCTATCTATCTATCTATCTATCTATCTATCTATCTATCTATCTATCTATCTATCTATCTATCTATCTATCTATCTATCTATCTATCTATCTATCTATCTATCTATCTATCTATCTATCTATCTATCTATCTATCTATCTATCTATCTATCTATCTATCTATCTATCTATCTATCTATCTATCTATCTATCTATCTATCTATCTATCTATCTATCTATCTATCTATCTATCTATCTATCTATCTATCTATCTATCTATCTATCTATCTATCTATCTATCTATCTATCTATCTATCTATCTATCTATCTATCTATCTATCTATCTATCTATCTATCTATCTATCTATCTATCTATCTATCTATCTATCTATCTATCTATCTATCTATCTATCTATCTATCTATCTATCTATCTATCTATCTATCTATCTATCTATCTATCTATCTATCTATCTATCTATCTATCTATCTATCTATCTATCTATCTATCTATCTATCTATCTATCTATCTATCTATCTATCTATCTATCTATCTATCTATCTATCTATCTATCTATCTATCTATCTATCTATCTATCTATCTATCTATCTATCTATCTATCTATCTATCTATCTATCTATCTATCTATCTATCTATCTATCTATCTATCTATCTATCTATCTATCTATCTATCTATCTATCTATCTATCTATCTATCTATCTTTTTATACCGCCCTTCCCTACAGCTCTGAAGGGCACCAGCTCTCAATGTTTATATGGTTACAATTATCAGTTATTATTGCACGGTTATTCAAATGTTTTATAGACTGTTCCATGTATTGTTCTTATGTTATTATGTAAACCGCCCTGAGCCCCTGGGGAAGGCGGTATATAAATATATAATAAAATAAATAAATAAATTACGTTCCAAACAGAATGCAACCTAGTGCATTGCAAACCTGACCCCCTAACAAAGGAAAGACACTCACCTGTATCTTTTCCTCATGGTGGCTATTCGGTTCAGAGGCAAATGATCTAAGGGGGCATTTCCACACCTGGAATCAAAGCAGCAAAAAATTCAGTATTGTTTCTCGACCCCTTGAGAGGAACAAAAGCGTTAAGGCCATTTCAACGGTGTCCACGCGAAACTCAAAACGAACACTGAAACTCCTGCACAAAAAATTATTATGCAAGAGGAAAATCCGCCAAAGTTACAAACCTATAACACTGTTTGCTAATCCTCCATTTCTGTACTATTCACCGTATAACCCCCAAATGAGTTGTTTGTAATAAGCTGAATTAAAAACAAAGCGTTTGCTGTCCACAAACTTGTAAAAGTGTTCCTTCCTGACCTTGCGGAGGTGATGTTTACCTCCAGAAGACTGTCCACTTGCAAGTCTGAAAGTTTCGTTTTAAAAATCAGACCAAATCAAATAAGCTTAGCAGAGTTTGCCAGAGTGGATTTCTGATCCACAACAATAAGGGAAAACAGGGCTACATCAGGCAAAAGACATACGTGATGTTTTGACCGAAGGTGAAAAGAAAGGAAGGAATATGCACCATCCTGTGAAAAGACAGCATTGTTCGTTTTGCCATTGGTACAGAAAGCATGTATGCTCATGCCCAAAGGTAGTAAATCTCTGAATGCCACTGCTGGGAATCAGCATCACTGCCTCTCTGTCCCGGGCTGGCTGCTGAGCTAGAGGGACCACTGGTCTACTCCAGTAGAGCTCTTGTGTTCTGGCCCATCTGGGGAATGTGCCCTCAGTTTGTGTTTTCCAACCCCCTTATGCAGGGCAAAATAGTAGGCCAATTAACATTATGTTTTTCAGTCCTATATCGATGAACTTAAAGCCAGAAACTGCAAAAAAAAAAAAAAAAAAAAAGGGACATCCATTACGGAGCCTAAATTAGCCACAGCACCTCCTTGTGTACACCCTGAAGGTTGCCTCTTATGTAACAGTCTGGAATGGCTCAGCCAAAGGCCGGGGCGGCCTGAAAAGGCAGCTACCCACGCGGGCTTCTGCTAGGGCCCCCGATAGCATCGCCACCTCCAGTGTGTGCCGCGGCAGTCTGTCGCCCGGTCAAAGGTCCGGGGGAATATGCGGCGGCAGCCAGAAGCTTCTGCTGGGCCCTGGGACAGACTAGGCATGTCATCAATGCGTCGGGGCTGTTTCTGGGCCTGCCAGAAGAGCGAACGCGATCCACAGCCTTCTGGCGGGCCCAGAGGCAGCCCCGGCGCATCGATGACGTGGCGAGGCTGCATGGCGGAGGCGGCGGCAGTCGTCACAGCCTTCTGCCGGGCTCAGGGACAGTCTCGCCCCAGGGCCCAGTAGAAGGCTCCATGGGGGCGCGGAGTAAGTGACCCGGGGCGGGAAAGGAGAAGGGACTCTGCGTCTTTGACGTGGCATCCCTGCTACTTTCCCGAGGGCAAGGGGAAGCCAGCCGGAGGACTTACCGCTGGGGAAGGCTTCTTCCTCTGAGCGGCGACTCCCTGGCCGGGTCAGGCGAGATCGGGCAAAACAGCCAATGGGGAGCTGTGCGAAAGCTTGCCCCTCAAGTGACACTCAGAAGGCCCAATCAGGAGCCACGAAGCTCCAAGTTTTTATCACGGACAGAGCCCATCGTATCTCCTCCCCTTTAGCCCTTACTGCTTTATTTTATCCACTCCGCAGGAGTGGTTAAAGATATTAGACAGTTATACTGCTAATATGAGGGGTATTTCAAACTGGAAACATGGTTGTTGCTTGTTAAAAGATGTTTACAGGAACCTCAAGTATTTCTTGAGACCGAGATTTTAAGAAGTATTAACATCCCTTCGGTCTGGGAGTTGTGGTTAATTATGACCTTACATTTTAATTGAAAAAAGAAATGAAATTTGGTCAGATACTTCCAAGGTTTGAAAACGGCATAACAGAAATGCTCTTAAGATTTGCTCATCTGCCTAAAATTAGCTACATGTTTTTAAATAATATTGGTTAGTTGAGAAACTCAATATAATCACACATTGATTCCATTTAGGTCTAGAATTATTGAGTTCAGTAATCACATAGCACAATGGTGACAGAATAGTTTTTACATTCCAGAGGCTGGATTGGATGTATGCTTTTCTGTCCCAACGTATAGGAGAAAATTAGACTGTTAAGTGCAACTGAGAAACTAGTTTGCTGGTTTCCAAATGACAGATACGTGCTACTTCATGGCTTACGACCCTCCATTTTTGCAATAATATGGTTTTGTAGTGTTTGAGAGCCAGTTTGGTGTAGTGGTTAGGAGTGCGGACTTCTAATCTGGCATGACAGGTTCGATTCTGCACTCCCCCACATGCAACCAGCTGGGTGACCTAGGGCTTGCCACGGCACTGATAAAACTGTTCTGACCGAGCAGTGATATCAGGGCTCTCTCAGCCTCACCCACCCCACAGGGTGTCTGTTGTGGGGAGAGGAAAGGGAAGGCGACTGGAAGCCACTTTGAGCCTCCTTCGGGTAGGGAAAAGCGGCATATAAGAACCAACTCTTCTTCTTCTTCTTCGTCTGGGGGAAGGATGGTGGTGGGAGCGCAGTCAATATCAAGACCCTACATGGACCGTTTCTGCACTGGAGGTTTCATGCCAGGCTGCAGGCTGGAGTTTCCGTCGTGGCAGGTTGCCCCACCTCTTCCTGCACCCACACGGGGGAGCCTTTGGCCCAGTACACCTCACCCGCCCCCAATTTGGACTCCTGCATGAGAGCTGGGGCAGTCAAGTTCCCGGTGCGTAAATGGTCATGGCGTCTTCAAGGCAAGAGACGTTCAGAGGTGGTCGGCCCTTGCCTGCCTCTGCATAGCAACCCTCAACTCCCTTGGTGGTCTCCCATCCAAATGCTAACCAGGATCAACCCTGCTTAGCTTCTGAGATCTGATAAGGTTAGGCCGTCCAGTTCAGTGCCGGGGTGAAGGGAGCAGGGAGTAAAGACGGTTCACTATAAAATCCCGGAGGCTATGAAGAGACTATGAAGCTTCATTCCGGTAATGAAACGGGTTCCAATTTGACAACCAGGATCTATTCTTTATTTTTTTTTACCCCCCTCCACCAAGCTGAATCTAAAGGATACTGCTACAGTTGTTAATTTATAAATTCCCTATTATTTCATTGCTAGTTTCCACTGGCCTTTGACCTGGATGGTTTAGGCTAGCTTAATCTTGTCAGATCTCATGAGCTAGGCAGGGTCAGTCTTGGTTAGTACTTGGATGGGAAAGCATCAAGGAAGTCCAGAGTTGCTGTCCAATTAGCCAATGGCAAACCACCACTGTTCACGTCTTGAAAACCCTACAAGGTTACCATAAACTGGCGGTGACTTGACCCCACATTCTACCACCAGTTTCCACTGGAGGCCATTAGCTACCTGCTTGGAAGAGCCCTTAAATAGCTGCACAGTTTGGCCATTAAAGCCAACATTCAAAACAAACAAACAAAGGGTGTAACAGATACCTCCCCCTGTCAGGGTAACAAAGAGCCACAGATGAAGCCCCGCACAGTTAAAGGCTCATTACCTCATCCGGCAAATGAAAGAACGCCTCGATCCCATGCACATTCTCATGGAGGACTGCTGGCCCTCTTTCTTCACTGTCCCCGTCTTCAAATCCAAAATCCTCCCTTAAAAAAAAAGGGGGAGGGGGGAAGAGCAAAGAGACAAATAAGACACAACCCCCAAGTACACGGATTTTAGCTCTGGAACCACAGTCTAGCAGGTATCATCTGATAGTTCACCTCTCTGTCAAAGTGGGCAGGGCCACACTCCACAATGCAGTCACTAGAATGGTGATTTCACACTTGGCATCTTCTGGGAAGTATTTTCGTGGTACTGAAAGGGATCCTTAAAGGCCAGCTATGGAACCTGTACATGCAAACAGGAGATTCTCAGGCTTAAGGTACACTGTCAGTTCAGTCAAGAAGCTGGACAGGATTGGGGGAAGGGCCACAATTCCTCTCGGTCCGCTGAGAAATCATTTAATAGGTTTATCACATTCCTCTCTCATTTTCCTTTCACTGGGGAATGGAAGACGGGGCTCTCCCAAGGTCTCCTGCTCAAAATGCTTGAACTCCAACCTGCTTTGCTTCAGTGTGATTCCTCTACCATTAGACCTCCCCTCAAACCTAGGATGTGCGTATCCTACAATAAATATAACCACCACCACCCTGACCCCAGTTGAGAATTTGAAGAGAAGATCAGTAGTGGTGGACAAATTGTCCTTCAGGAACATTCACCTTTCTCACTGAGGAGCCTTTGATTAACTTTCAGGGAAGCCATGGATGAGGTTAGACTAGGGGTAGTCAACCTGTGGTCCTCCAGATGTCCATGGACTACAATTCCCATGAGCCCCTGACAGCGTTTGCTACCCACTGATACTCAATGGCTCAGGAAGCCACACGTGAATATTTAGCATACTACCTGTGGCTCTTTATATACTACCTCCCGGTATGGGACCCATCCCATGTTCCACAAAAGTAGGTAAAGGCCGCATCCTTGCAGCTGGGACGTGGTTCATACTTCAAAGAACTGGCAGATTAACAAATGCAAGTGTCATGCCAAGGGTGGAATTTCAGCTTGGCTGTCTTCATGACCTCAGCCTCCCTAGAAACAGGCATCAAAAGTCACCCCTAAATGCCTGGCGGATGGTGACAGCTCCAGCTGCACCCCATCCAGGCAAGGGAGACACACTTTCTGATCCAGGCCCTTCCTCCCCAGCCACAGGACCTCCATCTTGGCAGGACTGAGTTTCAGGCAGCTCTGTTTGAGTCAGACTGTCGTTGCTTCCAAACAAATGGCAAATGTGACTGGGGTGGGGTGGGGGGAGTCAGGCCCATCAGCCGTAAGGAGACCGCCTTTCCAAACTGTGCTACATGAATTATATATAGAAGTCATTTCTCCTGCTACTGCAATTCATTGAGAATTAGCACCACTTTGAATGAGAAAATTCCACCACTGAATACATAGAGAAGATGCAGGAAAACAGAGCATGGGGTATTTATTGTTTTACTCAAACATCAACCAAGCCTCCCAAGGGAACGCCCCCACGGAGAATATGCCAATGAACTACACCAGGAAGAGATTGCACTGTTGCATTGAGATGTTCTTTAATTTTTAATGTTTTATTAATGTTTACTTCCCTATTCTTGTTATTGTTATTATTGTTGTAAACCCCCTGAGCCGGTCCGGGAGGGTGGTTTATAAAATAAATAAAATAAAATATTGTATTTTAAACTGAATGTTAATATGTTGTAAACTGACCCAGGCTTGTTTGCAGAGATGGGTTGTCTATAAATTGGATGGATGGTTGGACAGATGGATGGATGGACAGATGGGTGGATGGATGGAAGGAAGGAAGGAAGGAAGGAAGGAAGGAAGGAAGGAAGGAAGGAAGGAAGGAAGGAAGGAAGGAAGGAAGGAAGGAAGGAAGGAAGGAAGGAAGGAAGAACCCCTGCTGGATCAGACCAGTGGTTCATCTAGTCCAGCTGTCTCACAGAGTGGCCAACCAGTTCCTCTGGCGATCCTACAACAGGACAACTTCCTACCCACAGCCGTACACCCCCCAGTATACTGAGGCAGGGAAAAAAAATCAAATAACAATTGTTTTGAAAAACTGGGTTAGCCATTTGTGGGAAGACAATAAAAAGCTCAATAATTAAACTGCAGAGAAGCAACAGCCTTCTTACTGACAAAGACACAAATCACCAGCTTAAAAAATTTCCCCTCTGTCTTCTATACAATTACGACCTTCATAATTGCCTCCATCTGATCTTCTGGCACAGAATGCCTCACCAGAGCGTGCTACCAACAGTCATATTTTCAACCATTACATCTCCCCTTTGGAATGTCCTAAAGATGCCTTAGAGGTTAACACACAACCCAGTTCTTGCCCCCAGATACATCCCCGTATAAACCCAGCAACCTACTTTTAGATGTGACTCAGAAGATTATGTATGACAAGGGGCAAGAGGGTGATCTCAAACCATTTTTTTCTTCACTCGTGCAGTTTATTAAGCCAAGACCTGCACCGTTTCCGCACTGAAGGCTTTCATGCCAGGCTACAGGCTGGAGTTTAAGTCAGGACAGGTTGCCCCGCCTCTTCCTGCTCCCACATGGGGGAGCATTTGGCCCACCCTGGATTTGTGCTCCCACACGGGAGCCAAGGGAGTGAAGTTCCCAGTGTGGAAATGGTGGAGAACTTTCAATATATCTGGAGAAGACAGGTGTCACTCTAATCCTCAGACCACATTGAATCTCTGGGGTAGGAAAGGAAAAGAAAAATGGGAGCTCCCATTATAATTTCCCAGCTATCCTTCATACCTCTCCTCCCAAGCCTATACTGAACCCTATACTGAATGGGCTCTTCTAGCCCTTTCTTGCAGGCCCAGGGAAATACCAATTGCCACTTATGGATCAGAAGGCAAATTTCTTCAAGTCAGACTGGCCTGGGATTCTGGTTTACAGGGGGGTGTCATCAGGGTATGGAATTGGGTTAACTGTGGGTGGACAGGTAGTTGTGAATTTACTGCATTCTGCAGTGGGTTGGGCTAGATGAGCTTGGATGTGCCTTCCAACTCTATGATTCTGTACGGGTGTGGCTTAAGAGAAAACGGAGAACGCAGTGCAAGACATGGCTATGGACCATGGCACCATCTTGCTTCAATTCTTCCCCACCCTATTACCTAAATGAAAATATGTGCAAGAGCTGCCGGATGTGAGGTTCCAGTAGGTATTTCCAATAAGCAGACTTTGTTGAAGAAATTCTTATTCAGCAAAATTCAAGCAAAAACAAGCAAAAAGAGGGACTGCCTATTGCCCTATGCCCCCTGCAGGGCCTTACGCTCTGCAGGTGAGAATTTACTGGTTGTTCCCGGCCATAAAGAAGTACGTCTGGCCTCAACCATGGCCAGGACCTTTTCGGTCCTGGCCCCAACCTAGTGGAATGAGCTCCCGGGTGAGCTTTGGATCCTGCGAGATCTTCCAGTATTCTGCAGGGCCTGTAAAGTGGAGCTCTTCCACCGGGCCTCTGGTTGAGGCTGGGGCAGTGGGTAAAGATCAATGGGACCCCCCTGATGTCAAGCTCCAACTTTGATTATTTTGTCTCTCTTTCCTCCTCCTTCTAGCGGTAGGGGCAGGGGTTGGGGGTTTTCCGCCATGTTGTGGACTATTGGCTTTACTGTATTGCTACTTTTCTGTCCATTTTAATGGTGTTTAATGGGGGGGGGACATTTTGTAACATGCCACAAGTCTGTTTAGGAGTTGCAAGTAATAAATTAAATAATAATAATCATAGAATCATAGAGTTGGAAGGGGCCATACAGGCCATATAGTCTAACTCCCTGCTCAACGCAGGATCAGCCCAGAGCATCCTAAAGCATCCAAGAAAAGTGTGTATCCAACCTTTGCTTGAAGACTGCCAGTGAAGGGGAGCTCACCACCTCCTTAGGCAGCCTATTCCACTGCTGAACTACTCTGACTGTGAAAAATAATAAAAATAAAAGATTTTGCTAAGACTGACGCATGGCTACACAAGCACCTCCATTCCCACTTTAGGCGCGAAAACTCCAGATGACACCCCCTCCCATCACTTCTCATGTGGAAATGAGTCAAGCCACCAGACACAGCAGCTTGGGCTCCAAGGATACGTAGATAACCCATGCCCAAACACCACGCAGATGTACTACCTACCTCTCCTGATGGAATGACAAAGGCAGCAGATACCAGACCTGCATCCCTCACCTTCTGAACCCTTTCTGAATCTATTTTAGCTGCTAAAAAAATCTAGTGACAGCAAAGAAAGACAAAATGGAACATGTAGTCCCAGCAAAAGCGTGTAGATACTTTGACACAGGAATCCCACTTGCAGAAACATCTCCATATTTGACTCACTGTGTGGATGTTTCGATCCACAGTCTTGTGGTTCAAAATTAGATATAAGGTTGCAATGCGTCCATGAGGTACCACCAAGCCAGTTTTGCAGAAGGGAAATCCTACATTATGCAGTTTGATAAGTAAAGGTAAAGGTAAATGTATCCCCTGTGCAAGCACTGGGTCCTGTCTGACCCTTGGGGTAACGCCCTCCAGCGTTTTCATGGCAGACTCAATATGGGGTGGTTTGCCAGTGCCTTCCCCAGTCATGACCGTTTACCCCCCAGCAAGCTGGGTACTCATTTTACCGACCTCGGAAGGATGGAAGGCTGAGTCGACCTTGAGCCGGCTGCTGGGATCGAACTCCCAGCCTCATGGGCAGAGCTTTCAGACTGCATGACTGCTGCCTTACCCCTCTGCGCCACAAGAGGCTCTTTCTTGTGACACACAAGAGGCAGTTTGATAGTCGGATGCTAATGGTGTTTGCTGACCTCTTTATACATGGCAGTGCTTCCCAAAAAGATCTTAGAAAGTGGTGAAATACCACGGATGGAGAGTTGTCACCCAAAACGTCTGTGCTTTACAGGAAACAGATCTATTAAGTTGATGGGGCTCCGAATTTTCTAGATGCAAGGTGAAAACTAAAAAGGGAAATGAATTCTGGACTGCTGCAGACTGTTACTTACTTGAAGCTAGCATGAAGTAGCATGGCCAAGGAAGTCTTGCAGGAAATGGGCAGCGCAAAGGGTGCTTGAAGCAGAGGACAGGTCCTCGAACTTATTCTCACAAAGAAGGATCTCTGTGTTTGCTTACAATTTTGATTTAGGCAAAATTGCAACTCAAGATGGCAAAAGGTTGCATGCATTTTCACAAGTTCCAGTTTGCAGAATGCCCTTTTGTAAAGATTCAGGAGCGCTATCCAAGAGCTAACTCAGGTCTTCTTTTCACTGCTGGCATACATATTTTAATTTAGTCATTCCCTTTGACTTTCGTGTTTTCTAAGATAAGCTAGGACACAATCCTCCCATGTTCCTTCAAATCTACACTGGAACCAATTACTTACCACCTTTTAATATCTACCAGATTCTGTAAAACCTCCTTAAGCCTGTGCTAAAAAGGCTGGGAACATTTCCCACCTGTCCTGGATGTCACCCTACCATTTTCCGTCTTGGTTTTTTGTCTACTGATTACCGAGGCCAAGTGAGTTTTACAGAACTCAACAGCTTATTGTGTTGTGACAATCTCACCCCAATCAAGACATTTTTCACTCTTAATATCAGAGTTACAGATAGCCTTCATGTGAACAGTTCCAATGCTGGAGGAAGGGGGCCAGCAGAACTCGGCATACCAGCTTCTGTAAACTGGGATTTGACTTTTTTGGCATTTTATTGCTTGGACACACAGATCACTGGCATTAGTTGCAGAATGATCTTATCCGTCAGCTGAGATCCTATCCACCGGACCAGCCAGCAAAAAGAGGTTCTGAACTGACTCATGGACATGTTTGAAGGCAAGTCCAAGGACAGATGTTGACAGCCAACTTGGTGTGGTGGTTAAGAGTGGCCGACTCTAATCCGGAGAATCGGGTTTGATTCCCTGCTCTTCCACAAGCAATCAGCTGGGCGTCCTTGGACCAGTCACAGTCTCTCAGAACTCTCTCAGCCCCACCTACATCACAGGGTGTCTGTTATGGAGAGAGGGAAGGTAGGAGATTGTAAGCTGTTTTGAGACTCCTTCGGGTACTGTTTGCATTTATATATTGCTCTCCCTTGCAGTTCGGTGCACTTTAGACAGAACATGAGTTGTGGAACAGACTACAATATAAGTTTGATAACTATACCATCAGCAATGGGGCATCATCAACAATAACCATAACATAACAACCACAGAAAATTTGTTCAGGTGACATTATGACCACAACTCCAAAGAGTGGGCATATCTGAATGGGAGGGGAGTTCTGGGAGCCCAACAGATGTTGTCGCTGACTTTGACCATGTGTGTCAGAAGAGCTTCATTCTGCAGGCCCTGCAGAACTGTGGTAGCTCGGACAGGGCCTGGATCTCTTCTGGGAGCTCATTCGACCAGGTGGGGGTCAGGGCAGAGCATGACCTGGTCCTGGTCAAGGCCAAATGTGCTTCCTTGGGGCCAGAGGTCACAAGCCAGTTGGCATTGTCCAAGCATATTGCTCTTTGGGGGGGGGGCATAGACAGAGAGGCAATTTCTCAGGTAAACTGGGCACATACTGCATATGACCTTAAAGGTAATTACCAAGACCTTAAGCTTGATCTGGGATTCAACTGGTAATTATTGCATGGACTGGATGTGGTCCCTCCAAGGTGCAGTGAAAAGTGGAGTACAAAAAAAAAAAAGCTATGCAAATTCAGTTAACAATTTCCATCCCTTTGTGAATTCCTCTTAGGACCTTTTGCTGTCTCCCCTAACCCTTGTCTGGCTGTTCCCTGGTCCTGCATCACATAAGAGGCCTACTTTTTAGAGCAGTCTTTCCCAACCAGAGTTTCTTGAAACCCTGGGGTTTCTTGATGCCCTGGAAGGGTTTCCCAAATGGGTGGGAGTTAATTAATTTTTATATATGCTTTTTAAATTTGTTAAACATTTATCAGGTGATACAACCATCTATGGTCATGTCAACCAACCCACCCCCTCCCAAAATGGCCTAAAGGGGGTGGGAAGGGGAGTGGTCACAGGTGGGCGTGTCCACAGCTCTGCTTCCCAACCACATTCTGCACGATCACACCACTTCTGGGGTTTCTCAAAGCCTCAAGAATGTTTCAGGGGGATCTCAATGGTAAAAAAAGGCGAGAAAGCACGTTTTAGAGGAACGCTGTGGGGGATATTACTGATCAGAAGACTCGCAAAGAAAAACAAAATATTGCTTCACTTTAAGTTTAATGTATTATCCTAGAAATTCCTTTTGACATTATTTGGAATTAAAATCAATCAAAAGCCACTGGACCAGGGTGACTTAGATTGAAATCCCGACTGTTACAAACTTCATTGAGCTAGTCACTCCCTGTCAGCTTCATCTACCTGCCAGAGCTATTGTGTGGAAGGGACCAGATATACTGCCCTGGGCTCCTTGAAAGGCTGTGATTACAAAAGGAACACAAATAAACTAAGCATATTTTACTTTAAAAATTAGGCTAACATTTAAACATAGCTGCTGTGTGTTTAACACTGACATATAACACTGAGCCACAATAGTATGCATTTTCCTGGCTCCAGCATATTAATAGCTGCTGGCATGTGTACATGTGCAAGTGTTTAAATGCAGAACAACCACTGGTTACTCACTAAGAAGGATCCTTCTCTTCTGAAGACAGAGAACATCTGTATCAGGTGCTTCTTGCCTGTTTGGTACTCCTAGAGCTGTAACTAACTAAAGAATAACTAATTCTCTTCAATTTGTATAATGTCAACCCTCCTGGCACCTAAATTTGGGCATCCAGATCCACATCAGAGAAGAATTTATTTATTTATATGGTGGGATTTATACCCCACCACTCCTCCAAGGACTCATGGTGGTTTACAATAAAAACATCGATAAGTTAATAGAATCCCAATAAAAACCCCAACAACCCTCCAAAAATGGCAGCGTGGTCCCTTTAAAATTTAAATGCCTTTTGCAAGTCGGAACAGAATGAGTGAACTCTAACTTCATTTAAAGGGACTGAGAACCCTTTGAATACACTCCAACTGTAGCTATCCAGTGGTCTCAAAAATCCTGAATGTTTTGGGGATTTTTCAGGCGGCCATTTGAGATCGCTGAAAAATAGCAAAAAAAAATATCAATCAGAGATATTCCACATATTTTGGAGGTTCAGATTAGAGTATAGAATCATGGAACCTGAAGAGTTGGAAGGAACCTCCAGGGTCATCTAGTCATCTCCCTGCACAATGCAGGAAACTCACAACTACTTGCCCACCCACAGTAGCCCCAATTTCAAGTCCAGAAGATGGCAAAACCCCCCCCCCCCCGATTCGCCAAAAGCACACTGAGTACTGCAGTGACTCAGGCTGCTCCCATCTAATGTTCTTCCAAGAGCTACACAGCTCAGGGCACCAAATGCAATGGGGGGTGGGGGGTGGGCATTGCTAATTTGATAGATGGTATTCAATTCTTCTCCTTCCTGCTTTTCCAGTACTAAAATGGCTACTCTTCAATCAAACGCCTATTTGCTCCACAAACACCTGTACTTTCTCCCCAAAGTAGGGAGGGGGGTAGATCAGGAAAACAGCATGGGAGTAAAGGGCTAAGAATCTCCAACCATCTTTCCAGATCAGAGTAAATCCCCACTTCATGGATTCACTTAACGGAAGAGTCTGATCTCAGATGTTCTTTCTTAGACCCATTATGCACGGGGGTTTTAGCGCACATTCGGGGTGGAATGGCGGCGACTAAAATCACGGATAACGCACGGAGCCGGCTGCAACCGGCTGCAGCTTCGGTGCATGCCGCCGAAAAAGCCACGTCAGTGAAATGCGGAAGAAAGCGCAGCTTCCGGGTGAGCGGGGCGCAACCAGAAGCGGCGCCCGGATCGGCGCGTGCATAATCGGTTACTCTGGGTTTTGCCGCCGTCGCGCCCCACCCCGTGTATAACCGGTATGCGTCGCGTCTTCCCCCTCCGCGTTTTCCATGTGACCCGAAATCGCCGTTTCGGCGGCCGTGCATAATGGGCCTTAGCCAAACCTTGTGCTACACCAGAAGATTGAGCTTCCACCAACACAGACTTCTCCTCTTTTTCCTCCGTTTGAATTTTTAAAAAAATATCAGCCAGCTAGTAGTTTGGATTGCACAAGATTTAACTAAAGAGGACAAGAAAAATTTGCCACGGGCTACATAGCAGAGACAAACAGGAAACAGGAAAAGGACCAAAAGAATCTTTGCAAGACCCCCAAATTATTTTTGGTCATGTGTAAAAGTGGGAAAAAATCAGAGAGGGAGGAATGACTCAAAAGCAGAGATCTAGAAAAACAAGAGGACATGATTAAACAATTAAATAAAAATGTTGAACAAGTGACTAATATTATATGATGTGGCTCTAACTAGAGTCAGGCTGACCAGAGAGTTATCTTACGCAGGCATTTGTTACTAACATCCCTACAATCTTCAAAAACAAGTTTATTGTACAAAATTTATACATCACTTTTCTACCTCCATCAAGGCCCACCAAGGCAGCTAACAAATTAAAAACATGCATAATAAAATCACATTTTAAAAACCACCCTCATTGTCTAGTTAACATATGTTCTTTTCCCCAGGCATTTTTAAGAAAGGTTTTTTTTGTACATATATGGGCATATATCCACTGCTGGATTTTAGAGTTTATGTTGGCGTGCTGTTATTAAGGTTCTTTTTAAAAGGCCAAAGGATCCCCTGCTGGTTTTAGGATGCTTCTTACCTGCTGTTTAACATTACTTTGAAGGTTTTTAATCTTTTACAACAGTAAGGTAAAGGTAAAGGTATCCCCTGTGCAAGCACCGGGTCATGTCTGACCCTTGGGGTGACGCCCTCTAGCGTTTTCATGGCAGACTCAATACGGGGTGGTTTGCCAGTGCCTTCCCCAGTCATTACCGTTTACCCCCCAGCAAGCTGGGTACTCATTTTACCAACCTCGGAAGGATGGAAGGCTGAGTCCACCTTGAGCCGGCTGCTGGGATCGAACTCCCAGCCTCATGGGCAGAGCTTCAGACAGCACATCAGCTGCCTTACCACCCTGCGCCACAAGAGGCTCATTTCACAACAGTAGAGTTTATTTACAAATTATCATTTTATGACTGTATTTGTAGGCTTCATATAAACCACCTTGAGCATAGGGGAGTTATGGAGTTGATAACATTTTAAATAGATGTCAAAGCTTGAAGAACCACTAGGGGTTTTTTTTTTGTTCCTTTTGCCTTTTTTTGTCATGCATTAATCAGCAAAACTGTGAGAGTTTAGTTGTTCTAGCAAATTTTTAAATCTGACATCTTGTTAGCATAAAGCCATTTAAAAAGTGGCGGATAAAGAAACAAGCTCATGATGGAGTTCCCAAGTCGATTGGCCCCAACATGAAAAATAATATGGTAGCACAGAAGGGGAAGAGAAGAACCCATTATCCACAAACCTGGAGGGATACATTTCAGTATCTGATCTTTGGGCTGATCCTGCGTTGAGCAGGGGGTTGGACTAGATGGCCTGTATGGCCCCTTCAACTCTATGATTCTATGATTCTATGATTCTATGATTCTATGATTCTATGATTCTATGATTCTATGAGCAGGGGGTTGGACTAGATGGCCTGTATGGCCCCTTCCAACTCTATGATTCTATGATTCTATGAGCAGGGGGTTGGACTAGATGGCCTGTATGGCCCCTTCCAACTCTATGATTCTATGATTCTGGGATTCTATGATTCTATGATTCTATGAGCAGGGGGTTGGACTAGATGGCCTGTATGGCCCCTTCCAAATCTTTGATTCTGTGATTGTATGATTCTATGAGCAGGGGGTTGGACTAGATGGCCTGAATGGCCCCTTCCAACTCTATGATTCTATGATTCTATGATTCTATGATTCTATGATTCTATGATTCTATGATTCTATGAGCAGGGGGTTGGACTAGATGGCCTGTATGGCCCCTTCCAACTCTATGATTCTATGATTCTGTGATTCAATACAACAGCCTTTCTCAACTTTTTTACAACTGAGAAACCCCTGAAACATGCTTCAGGCTTCGAGAAACCCCAGAAATTGCATAATTGTGCAGAATGTGGTTAGGAAGCATTACTGTGGACATGCCCACCTGGGGCTCCTCCCCTTCCTACTCCCTCCAGGTCTATCATTGGCCATTTTGGGAGGGAGAAACGGGTCAACGTGACCATATATGGTTCAATCACCCAATACATGTTTAGCAAATTAAAAAAAAAATATTTGAAATGATTAATTCCCACCCATTTGGGAGACCCTTCCAGGGCCCTCAAGAAACCTCAGTGTTTCATGAAACCCTGGTTGAGAAAACCTGAAGTGTAGAGAATGGGATGTTTTTAAAATTAACAAAACACCCACCTTGTCCAGAAGAACCAAGACACAACTTGCAAATGTTAGTTTTAATATTATACAAAAGGTAAAGGTAAAGGTATCCCCTGTGCAAGCACCGAGTCGTGTCTGACCCTTGGGGTGACGCCCTCCAGTGTTTTCATGGCCGACTCAATACAGGGTGGTTTGCCAGTGCCTTCCCCAGTCATTACATAGTATAATTTAATTTTTTTTTCACACCAGCCCGAATTCTTCACTGCTCAAAATGATTGATCATCCTGATAAAAGTACAACGGAAGTGTGGCTTTCTAGTGGAGGGCAGCACAACAGAACGAAAAAGGACTGAAATGTAGCAATGACTGGGCGATATTTATGAATGTTCCTGGTATGAACCACAGCCAAACTGGGGCAAAGGAATCCTTAAAAGCGTTTTGTAAGGCCTTGACTATTTCCCCTGACCCTGCTGAATGCTGAATCAGCTTGATGTCTTCAGTTTTGTTCCTGACTCAGAAGGACAAATGGGATTTGCATGCCATTTTGCATCTGACTAATCAATCATATCATTTCTCCAAAACAACCAAGCAGCAAACGTGCCCCATTTCAATAAATGAAACTGTGTGTGCTTTCAGGAGTCCTAAAACAAAGCTATTTTTAATGACACCGTTGCCTCTGCAATTCTGTACGGAGTGCTGTGGCAGTTGAGTCATCTGGAAAGAGGCCAAGCACATAATTCAGATCTTATGTTGAAAAGCTGCTAGGCTGTGAAGGGGGGAAAACAGAGCAATACATCAGATGAGCCATAAACACCCCTAGATACAATCTTCCTACAGGACTGTATTTTGCAAACTCTCCTTCTTCAAAGATTTATTTGCTAAGGAACCCTGAATAGCCCCACCTGGGAATAAACCTCTAGAGGCCTGAATACACAGTTTACGAATGTCTCTTCCAGGCCGCCTGGCTGATCCACTTGAACTGAGAGTACATCCAATAATTTGTTGAAAGAACGTACAGTTGGGAAGTTTGTCCATGACTGCTTTTCTCACTGAGGAATTCCAGAAAGGCATCCAAATACTTGCAGTCTCACCCCACTACCACCATGGAACACAATTACTGATTTGAAGGAACCGCGCAGACTAGGAACCCCTTCAGACTCAGTCCTACTCTGGTATACACAGCAGTGTGCTAAGAGAAAATCTCTCCAAATTCCCATGAAAGTATTGCCCGATCTATATAAGTTGAGACCCAATTTCATGCAACCAAGCCCTATGAAGATAGGTTGAGGGACTTGGGAATGTTCAGCCTGGAGAAAAGGAGGTTGAGAGGGGACATGAAAGCCCTCTTTAAGTATCTGAAAGGTTGTCACTTGGAGGAGGGCAGGATGCTGTTCCCATTGGCTGCAGAGGAAAGGACACACAGTAATGGGTTTAAACTACAAGTACAACCATACAGGCTAGATATCGGGAAAAGAATTTTCACAGTCAGAGTAATTCAGCAGTGGAATAGGCTGCCTAAGGAGGTGGTGAGCTCCCCCTCACTGGCAGTCTTCAAGCAAAGGTTGGATACACACTTTTCTTGGATGCTTTAGGATGCTTTGGGCTGATCCTGCGTTGAGCAGGGGGTTGGACTAGATGGCCTATATGGCCTCTTCCAACTCTATGATTCTATGAACCCAACAGCTATGTAAGCAAAGGACACAATCAAAAGTTGAACTAAGGTGGTGACCTGAATGCAAAAGAACTGCATGTATTATATGCATAGAGTCACCAACTGTATAACCATGGCCTGCAGTGATAGATGTAGATGATGAGGATGTTAGCCATTCAGTTGTGTCCGACTCTTGGTGATCCTATGGCTCAATTATCGTCGGTGTCCATTTTGATCATATTTAAGAAGAAGAAGAGTTGGTTCTTATATGCCGCTTTTCTCTACCCGAAGGAGGCTCAAAGCGGCTTACATTCGCCTTCCCATTCCTCTCCCCACAACAGACATCCTTTGGGTCGCCGAGGCCACCACCCCAGAACCAGGTAAACCTGTGAGGGAGGTGAGGCTGAGAGAGCCCTGATATCACTGCTCGGTCAGAACAGTTTTATCAGTGCCGTGGCGAGCCCAAGGTCACCCAGCTGGCTGCATGTGGGGGAGTGCAGAATCGAACCTGCCAGATTAGAAGTCCGCACTCCTAACCATTACACCAAACTAACTACCGTGTTCATATATTTCATCTTTTTTTTTCATTTTTCTATGCATTGCACTTATAATAGCAGGCTGCACATTCATATTTCTTTAACACTTTTTGGTTTCTTGATTCCAATTTTGAGGGATTAAGTATCTCCTCCTCTTTTCTCAACTGTGAACTGCCTTGCTCGAAGGGCAAGATAAAAATGAACAAATTTAGAGTCCAGTGGCATGTTTAAGACCAACAAAGTTTTGTTCTATGTATGAGCTTTCATGTGTATGCACAGTTCCTCAAATACAATGATAAAAATGAGATGGTCTCCAAGTGCATCTCCACTGAAATTGTCCACTGTATGGCCCTTCATCCCATGGCCACACCATTACAAAAGAAGATGCAGCAACCTTGGAGAACCTCTGTGATATATACAGCGTCATGCTGAGCAGGGTAAGATACCATCAGTGTGAGCAGGCAAGCCATATTTGAGACAGACTGATCTGGTATGAAAACTATTTGTAGATTCATTCTTAGAAAGCCTTTAAAAATCCTACTTGTTTCTTCAGAGTACAGGGGAAACAGATAAACTGCAAAGCTAGGCCTCAGCTTTCCACCACAAACCTTGCAACCTCTGCTCATAAAGATAAATTCTTCTACAGTAAGAAGAATTTTTGCTGTTCTTTTCTGCTCCTGTTCCAGATTGACTTCCTTTCGCCTTGGACATGTGTTGTCAGAACTGGACATGGTGTTCCAATGGTGGCCTTATACAGGGGTCTTGCTTTCTGACCCCAATGATACATCTAGTATTCTAGTCAGCCACACAATGCCAGCATGGGGGCCACTTGGCCCCATAACACTAGGCTCCTTGGTACACTGTGTACATTCCCTGGATAACAACTATTGTATCAGTATTGTCAATGAACTGGTAGAAAGAAGTTGCAAGCAAGGCAGGAAAGTGGTAGCCAACTTGTTTACCTCTCCCACTGGGGCAAAAAAAAAGCACTCTCCATTGGTTGATTTACTTAGATTATAATCATAGAATCATAGAGTTGGAAGGGGCCATACAGGCCATCTAGTTCAACCCCCTGCTCAATGCAAGATCAGCCTAAACTTTAAGCAGCGGTTCTCAACCCGGGGGTCGTGACCCCCGGGGGGGTTGATTGACCCTTTCAGAGGGGTTGCTGAGGCCGCTGCCACCACAGCAGTGGTGGTGTTGACCCAAAGGGGAAGGTTGAGAGCACTGCTGGTTTACCTGGTTCTGGGGTGGTGGCCTCGGCGACCCAAAGAGAGTCGTAGGGTTGTGCATGCGCTGATGATCATGGAAGGCCAAGACGGCCAGCGCTACGGTTCAAAGGGGAGGGGTGTTGATGCTGGTGGCGCACCAGCCGGCGCACTGCTTGTGTGTGCCGGCTGGCGCACCGACGCCAGCAACAGCCCTCTGCGTTGCGAGCCACCTCGGCCTCCCACGATTGCCAGCACACCAGAGTGCGGAACCCTACGACCCCCTTTGACCTCCTCTCAATTTGATGCCCTACTGATGGTCGAATTGCCCAGGGCACTTATAAAGTTAATGCTATACGATACGACACAATAACATTTATTGTACGTAGCCAAAGGCCGTTCCAAAACACAATTAAAACCATATGGCGCAGATATATAAATAAATAAAACAACATTTCTCCAGTATTGTGCACATAAAATTGTAAACATGGACTACTAAGTTACAATAAAAGGGATAAGTTGGTGCGTCAAGGTGGAAGCCCCTGTAAAAATGCATTCACTCGGATCTTCCTGGCAGCCAGAGCGAAAAGTGCCACCCAGTTAATGCTATAAGGCTGATGTGCAATGACCTCCCTTGCTTCCCCCAACAATCCTGATGTGAAGGGTTACTATTTTCTCTGAACAGCCTAATAGAGACCCTTTACCAATAAATCCAAACCTTCAACAATGCCCAATTCTGTTACCCATACTGAAGTAGGAAAATACAGCATTTTCCTATTTGAATAAGGTTGTGAGTGACCACATACATCAAGAGCTTTTCAGCATCCACCCTTGGTTGGTACAACTGGATTCTTCCAGCCCGTGAGACTGTCTATGCCAGCCTTTCTCAACTTTTTTACCATTGAGAAACCCCCGAAACATTCGTCAGGCTTTGAGAAACCCCAGAAGTGGTGCGATCATGCGGAATATGGTTGGGAAGCAGAGCTGTGGACACGCCCACCCAAGGCCCCGCCCCTTTCCACCCTCCAAGGCCATTTTGGGAGGAGAAGTGGGTCAACATGACCATATATGGTCATATCACCCAATAATTTTTTTACAAGTTTAAAAAATATATTAAAAATAATTCCCACCCATTCAGGAAACCCTTCCAGGGCCGCCAAGAAACCCCAGGGGTTCAGGAAATCCTGGTTGAGAAAGTCTAGTCTATTAAAATGTCACAATCTTCTTTCAACTATTGCAAACTGCCTTGAACCAAGAGGAAAGGCAGGATACGTTTCAATAATAAATAAATTATAAAACTATAAAAGCTAAGATTCCACAGAAAGATTACCCCTTACAGGGGGAAAATAATCATGGGTCTCTAGCACTCCAAGAATATTTTCCTTGAAACAAGGGCAATGAGCCAGCATTTTATGGAAACCGTTCTTTTAAAAAAATGCCATTCTAATTATTAAATGTGCCAGAAAACTCATAAAAACAGGTATCATGTGCCGATGTGGTAGTTTGGAAAAGGGAAAGCCAAGTCCCCCGCATCCCTCAGCTATAAATGGGACACAGTTCAATTCTGTTGCAGCCGGGGGTGTGTGTGGGGGGGGAATCAAAGCCTTAGAAGTTCAATATTAAACATTTTTCTACGCCCTCTGAGATAATGTGGCAGATTTAGAGTTTTCCGACCCGTTCCTCTCGTGAGGACTATTAAAGTGCTGGATCAAAATCTCACCTCTCCTGGCGAGCAGACACTTGAGCCAGGATCTCCCGTCCCCAAATGATGCCAAATGACGCTGGTCTGGCTCACAGCACAGGACCATCTCCTCTTTGCATCCTCTTTCCAGCAGAGCCCACCCAGATGCCCCCAGGAAGGTCATAAGCAGGGCACAGGAGTGAATATTTTTCCTGTGGTGTGTGTCCCCCTAGATCCACATCTTAAAAAAAAAAGATGCACTGGCCTATACCCATGGAGGTGGCATTTAGCTGCTTCATTACTGCCCCACTGGTCTTCCATCATGGCACTCAAATTGGTGGAGATAGAGGATTACCAGGAAATCCCCCATGCAGGAAGTGGAGGGGCGGAGCAGTTATAAAGCTGCTGGCTGAGAAAAATTCAGTGAGAATATGTTTTGACAATTCTGAAAAACCTTCACCAGTGGCCAGTTTGCTTATAGAACCAGGACAAATTACCAGTCAAGCTCTGATCATGAGGCTGGGAGTTCGATCCCAGCAGCCGGCTCAAGGTTGACTCAGCCTTCCATCCTTCCGAGATCGGTCAAATAGGTACCCAGCTGCTTGCTGGGGGGTAAACGGTAATGACTGGGGAAGGCACTGGCAAACCACCCCGTATTGAGTCTGCCATGAATTCGCTAGAGGGCGTCACCCCAAGGGTCAGACATGACTCGGTGCTTGCACAGGGGATACCTTTACCTTTAAGCATAACTAGTCTCAGGCTAACAAAACAAAATCGGAGTCCAGTGGCACCTTTAAGACCAACAAAGATTTATTCAAGGTGTGAGCTTTCGAGTGCACTCGAAAGCTCACACCTTGAATAAATCTTTGTTGGTCTTAAAGGTGCCAGACCAACACGGCTACCCACCTGAATCTAGCGTCAGGCTAGTGTACCTAGTGTACCTTCCTGTGTCCATAGGAAGCTAGCTGCCTGGCTCTTATGGATTATTAGCTAGGAGAGAGGGGAAGCAGCTGAGACTCCCAACTCATCTATTTTGACTTTTACACAACAAAAGTTTTTGGCCCTTCGCAGAAAATCTGCATTAATTTAGCTTTTTAGGACCAATGGAAATTCTCCAAATCATTTTGTCTGGCCCTTAAAAGCAACTGAATCTCTCTGGGACTGTGGTCGTTCTATTTATGTCGCATTCTTAAACCGAGAGTCTGAGAAATGTCCTCAAGTGTTCTCCTGTACCGTGCAAACATCTGCTCTTCTGCTTCCTTACTTTGTTTGCCAACCAGAGCCAGTTCACTGGGAAGGCAGTTTAGAAATCTAACAAATAAATAAAATACCCTACCCAGCCTCGAGTCTGCTCTCCAGCGTTCTTTAGCATCACTATGCAGAGAAATCTTATGCCTACACTCTTACATCTCCTTGATGTCCCACCCCTGAGAAGAGCTTTTCTCCTTGCACGAATTAATGCTTTCCCCTCCAAGGTCTTAGAGGGAAGGTTTAACCGTATCCCATACCATGCGAGACTCTGTCCGTGTGGTTCTGGCTGCCCTGACTCTATCGCACACGTTTTTGTTAGATTGCCCCTTATATGAGCAATGCCGGGATGGCAGTTTTGTTGCTTTGCTGGGAAACAAGCCTTCTGTAAGTAAGTCTTGCAATTTCTGCTCTCTGACAAAGACCCAGAGGTAACCATTATAGTCGCCAGAGTCTTAACTAAGATGCTTTTATAATAGGCTGCCTATTTTGTATTTTCTTTTATACTTTATCTAATCATTTTAATAGGGGTAGTCAACCTGTGGTCCTCCAGATGTCCATGGACTACAATTCCCATGAGCCCCTGCCAGCGTTTGCTGGCAGGGGCTCATGGGAATTGTAGTCCATGGGCATCTGGAGGACCACAGGTTGACTAGCCCTGATTTTAAGATCTGTTCCGTTATGTAACCCCATGGCCTATTTTATTATTTTGTTGAAATGTTAAGCCCTGTTTCTATATGTTTTATACATATTTTATGCCAATAAAAGGTTACTGACTGACTGACTGAAAATACAAGGACCCCCCCCCCTGTAGTAAGCTTCTATATTTTGAGATGCTCTTTCTTATAATCTTCCACATTTCCCTTCCAGGCATTAAGGCCGAGAGTGTTTGACAAAACACAGGAGAAAACGAAAGAAAAATAACAGACAGGTCAGTATTAGAAACAAGACTAAACATGTGGCTCTTTCACAAATGTCCAACAATGCACTTTCAAGGCACTTTAGGGATTTTGCCCGTGAATTTTCCTGTGTGAAACAGGAAAGTTCATCTGCAAAGGATCCCTAAAGTGCCTTGAAAATGCATTATCCAATGTGTGTGGAAGCACCCTGTAACTGTTCAACAGGCCACCCCTTCATTAACTAACCAACATGGTGTCAGGATCAGCCGCCCTGATCTCTGCCATGATTTGTATTTGACCTGAGTGACTCCATCTTGAATCAATGTGTGTTATTTTAAGAGTCTCTGCCTAACCCGGAACTGTCTGCTTTGTGCTGTGATTCAGGTTTGCAAATATTTTTCGCTAGGCTGTGTTATCGGGAGGAGAGGAACTGTCTAACACCCAAGGCCAAGACGGCCCGGTTATCGCTTGGAAGGGAGACCAGGCTGGCACCTGTGGGAGGGGGGGCTTTTGCTCTCTGGGGAAATGCACAGCTTTGGGTGGGAAAGAGAATCAGTAAAAGTGCTTGCTGTCTGTGTATTGATCAGAATCGACTATGAACGTTGAGGTGTCTTGATCTGCTAGCAATAAAGCGTTATATTAATCCAGAAGTATCGTTGTTAGTCTGTCTGTCTGTCTGCCCTTGACACATAGAAAAGATGTACCAAGTTAAGCCTTGCAGGTTTCCAAGGGAGACCTCATTTATGGTGACTGGTTCCAAGTTCCCACGCGTCTGCCGTGGTGTATTTATCAGGAAGCAACGGAGTTCGGTTAATCTGAATGCCAGAGAATAAGGTTTACCCAGATTAAGCACTCATGTGGGACCAACTCCTGGTTGTGGTAACTGCCGTTAACAAGATCACTAGCAGAAATAGGAAGACTTTCCACTTCACATCCCAGATGGTCATAAGGTGACCAGATTGTCCCACTTTTGGAGGGACACCTGGGGGTACCTGGCAAATTGTACTTACGTTGAAATTAAAAAATATATATTAAAATACTATTTTTGCGTTCTATGCGTTCTAGGAAACTTTTTGTTGCTCCATATAGACCAAATTTTTAATCAAGAACCCCCCGGTCTATGGTGTCCCGCTTTACCAATGTTAAGATCTGGTCACCTTATCATAACCAGCTACCAGCGACATGGTCTGAGGATGGGTGGGCCAGTTAATCTCTGGATATGGTTGGAAGGGGCATAATGGCGCAGTCTTGTAAGTCTGGATCTGGTTAATGCCTCTGGGAAGTCCCATGAATACTGTCTTGACTTCAATTATGTAATAGGACAAGAGGAAGACCAACGGCAGATGGGTCAACAGGAGGCTTAGAGAGAATACTAAAAGCAAATGCTCTTAGACAAGACAAAGGCACTCTCATTTAAACCAGCTGTTGCATCCACCAAAAATAACATTGTCTTTCCAGCCAAGGCTGCTACTCCTCCAGAGCTCTGCATGACACCATTCATTTAACTGTCTATTGCAATGAATCTGAACCAGTTTTGGAAGCCAATCTCCCAGCATAATGGAATCCTGTGCTGAATAATAGGCAGGTTGGTAGGGAGGAAGTGGTAGAATATAATCTTAGGGAACAAAGAAGGTTGACAAACCCTGAATACGAACCCTTGGGGTTCATGGGAACCCTTGGGGCTCATGGGAATTGTAGTCCATGGACATCTGGAGAGCCACAGTTGGACAACCCTGTTACAGATGAATGCCAAGTAGTCTTCTTCAAAGGCAATTATCTCCAGGAAAACGTGGGTCATTTTACACATTACATGGTAGAAAACCTGGTTTTGCATCTGACAATACATTTGGCAGGGAAGCACTGATAAACCAGGACATAATATGACCTATTTAAACTCATCACTCACTCCCCTAACTATCGGAGCCCTGTTCTGTGTGTCTCTGATTTCTCAGGAAAGGGGCGGTTGGCAATCAGAGACATGACCTTTCTGGTGGTGGTGCGCCAGTTATGAACGGACTCCCCATAGAGGTCACCTCATGACCCATATTGAGGTCTGGGCCCTGGGTGAAAGCATAATTATTTCCCCAAGTTCAGCCCTGCTCAACTGCTGCTTTGTTTTTAGTCTTTTATTGGCTGTTTTATTTGCTGTTGACATTCTGTTACTTGCTGACAACCGTCTGTGTTATATTGCTCGGCTGAGACTTGGAAGCCACGTTGGACATAACAAAAAAGACATCGTAGTTTTTAACCTTGACCTCTGCAAACTCCCTGCTGCTCTAACAAGGCTTAAATCCCCAAAATAGCTGCAGGAAGCCTTTCTTATGCAAAATCACTGGGGAATGGAGCTCTGAATCCAATAAAGGCAATTTTAAAAATCTGTTAAATCCTCAGCATCAATCACTGTATATGTCCTGTTCTAACCTCTCACAAAATGATTGTGCAAAAGGAGAAGTCCATGCTTAGTCATGCTTTTAAATTGCAAAATAGGAAGCGGCACGGATGCTTTCTGCCTTGGATCATCTGTTTTTTTTTCGGAAACTTACACACAGCAAAATCTCAAACAACACAACACAAAAAGCTGCAAATTTGCCCAGAAAGAGAACTTGATCAAAGCCATATTTATGTTGATCCAAATCAACACAACTGGCATAAATCAGATGGATGGGAATTATTTTTTCCGTGTGCGTGTAAAGTGCCATCAAGTTGTTGTTGCTAGGTGCGAAGTCGTGTCCGACCCTTCGCGACCCCATGGACAGTGATCCTCCAGGCCTTCCTGTCCTCTACCATTCCCCAGAATCCATTTAAGTTTGCGCCGACTGTTTCAGTGACTCCATCCAGCCACCTCATTCTCTGTCGTCCTCTTCTTCTTTTGCCCTCGATCACTCCCAGCATCAAGTTACAGATTACTTATGGGTTTCCAATGGCACAACCAACGCATGGCAATCCCTCACAGGCTTTTCAAGGCAAGAGATGAGCCAAGGTGGGTTTGCCATTTCTTTCCTCTGCACAAAATGGCTCTTGTGGCCATTCCATGCATTCTGCAGGGGGTTGGACTAGATGACACAGGAGGCCCCTTCCAACTCTGTGATTCTCTTCCTCGGTGGTCTCCCACCCAAGTACGAACCATGCCTGACCCTGCTTAGCTCCTGAACTCTAAAAAGGTTAACAGAATCAGAGTCCAACAAAAAGAGACCAGTGCTTGCACTCGAAAACTCACACAAATAGATCTTTGTTGGTCTTAAAGGTGCTACTGGACTCTGATTTTGTTGTGCTACTTCAGACCAACATAGAGACCCATTGGCTACTATCCAGTTATAATGAAAAGGTGAGCATGGTACAATCCCATTAAGGTTTCTTGGTGGCAAGATGAGAGAATATCGCAGAGAAATAACATAAACCAAGTCAGACCAGTGTTTCATCTAGCACTGACAGGGCTGCATGAGAATTGTAGTCCATGGACATCTGGAGAGCCACAGTTTGGCCACCCCTGGCACAGACTAAGTGTCCAGAGGCACTTTACCAAAAACTGCCTTATAAACTAAGATTAGTTGAGTAAGGGAAGGACTGCAACTCTCTGTTCTGCATGCAGAATGCCCCAAGTTCAATGCTCAGCATCTTCAGTTAAAAGGATAAGGTAAGGATAGGAAAGACCTCTTTATGACAGCCAATTGCTGTCTAAGTAGGCAAGAATGACCTTGACAGAGTAACAGTCTGGAAGTGCACAAGAGCTTCAACTGTGCAGTATAAAGGTAAAGGCAAAGGTATCCCCTGTGCAAGCACCGAGTCATGTCTGACCCTTGGGGTGACGCCCTCTAGCGTTTTCATGGCAGACTCATTACGGGGTGGTTTGCCAGTGCCTTCCCCAGTCATTGCCATTCCCTTCCCCAGCAAGCTGGATACTCATTTTACCGACCTCAGAAGGATGAAAGGCTGAGTCAAACTTGTGCCGGCTGCTGGGATCGAACTCCCAGCCTCATGGGCAGAGCTTTCAGACAGCGTCGGCTGCCTTACCACCCTGCGCCACAAGAGGCTCATAACTGTGCAGTATATAAATGCTTAAAATATTGATTTATTACACTGTTATTACACTACTTTTCACAGAGCAGCAGGGGGGGGTATACATTCGATTCTCCTCCACTTCTATCTAGTTTGGAACACAGAGCATTACTGCCCAAGTTCCACAGTGAGTGGGGATCTGATCTCAGGGCTCACAAGGCTGACGTTCAGTGCTGTAACCACTGCACAACTCTGTTTCCGATTTGGGCAATGAAATACTACATTACAAAGGA
Organism: Paroedura picta; assembly: GCF_049243985.1. Classification (NCBI taxonomy): domain Eukaryota; kingdom Metazoa; phylum Chordata; class Lepidosauria; order Squamata; family Gekkonidae; genus Paroedura; species Paroedura picta. The sequence continues at coordinate 10,431,510 of NC_135386.1, forward strand.
GGAGCCTGCAATGTGAGCTGCTGTTTTTCAGTTGCAGTCCAACTTGTCTTTCATTCTGTGTCCCCTTGAAGCCTCTGTCAAAGTCAGGGGTACAGGCAGACATAAATGTCAGTACATTTTTCAAAAATTAAAGCAGGTCTTTCTTACCATCGGAAAACCTCTTTAAAGCACCAAAAGGCCCCTACCCTGAATAGCCGCTGAACGCATTCAAAATTTCCAGCTGCCTGTGGTGCAGGGAAGGAAAATCCAGAGGAAAGCCAACCGGCTGACTATGCCACAAGATGCTCTTCTTTCAGGCCTTTTCTTGACCTTTCCTTCAGTTTCCTTGGAAAACAGAGCGGCTTGGATTTATCAGGTTCCATATTTCACCACAGAGCTCCTCCCCTCCCTGCTCCAAGTGGAATTCTTTGTTAATACAGTTTTTATCGTGCTTTCATCACCAATTCTGCCAAACCATACATTACAGCAGCGAAACAATCCCACAAAAACACCACATCGGCCATAACAAAGTTTCAGTGTGCGAAAACAAACCCGATTACTTGACTTTGCAAAAGACGACTGCGATGAGGAAGATTTGTTTTTTCTTCTCTTAGTTCAGCCGATTCTGCAGGTGCTCGGCCACAAACCCTGCTCTGAAGCTTCTACTCCATGTTACTATTTCCCAGTTAAATGGAATCTAAAGCAGGGGTAGTCAACCTGTGGTCCTCCAGATGTCCATGGACTACAATTCCCATGAGCCCCTGCCAGCAAACGCTGGCAGGGGCTCATGGGAATTGTAGTCCATGGACATCTGGAGGACCACAGGTTGACTACCCTTGATCTAAAGCACTCACTCCAGTACACAAAGCCCGCAATGCATAGCCACTCACTTCGTCATCTCACTTCATCACGTATCATCTTGCTGCCTAGAACAGGGGTAGTCAACCTGTGGTCCTCCAGATGTCCATGGACTACAATTCCCATGAGCCCCTGCCTGTATTTCCTGGCAGGGGGTCATGGGAATCGTAGTCCACGAACATCTGGAGGACCACAGGTTGACTACCCCTGGCCTAGAAGAATCGCATTCCGGCTACCTCTGGAATGCCATGCTGTGGAATTCCCTGTGGCCTTTTCTTGCGCTATTAATGTGTGAACAACAAAAGGGGGGAAACTCAAACGAAAATATTCCAGTTTTGTCAAGAGGGTCAAGCTACAACAAATACAATGGAATAACAAATTAAATATTTATTATATAGTGCAGACATATAAAATTGAAAATATTCAGGGTCCGACTATCGGACTGTACAATTTACAAGCAATCCTAGAATCATAGAATCATAGAGTGGGACCTCATGGGTCATCTAGTCCAACCCCTTGCACTATGTAGGGCACTCACATCCCTATCGCTCATCTACTGTAACCTGCCACCCCTTTGCCATCACAGAATCAGCCTCTCCGTCAGATGGCTCTCCAGCCTCTGTTTAAAAATTTCCAAAGAAGGAGAACCTGCCACCTCCCGAGGAAGCTTCTTCCACTGAGAAAACGCTCTGACTGTCAGGAACTTCTTCCGGATGTTTACATGAAATTTATTTTGAATTAATTTCATCCCATTGGTTCTGGTCCGTCCCTCTGGGGCAAGAAAGAACAATTCTGCTTCATTCTATGGCACCCTTTTAAATACTTGAAGATGGTTATCAGATCCCCTCTCAGTCATCTCCTCTCTAGGCTAAACAGGCCAAGCTCCCCCAAACTTTCTTCATATGTCTTGGTCTCCAAACCCCTCACCATCTTTGTTGCCCTCTTCTGGACACATTCCAGTTGGGACTTGTTCTGTTATCGTATGTCTCTTCAATCTTGTCTTTTGTTTTATATTTTAACAGCTTTACTAGTTTTATTGCTTTTATAGCTCATTTTAACCTTGTAAAATAGTCCACGGCAGTTAATGCTTCTAAATGTTGACTTTTTAAATGTTGACAAGTGGCCTATCAAAATGGCCAATGACGGGCTCGGAGGGGGTGGGAAAGGGAGGTGCACCAGGTGGGCGTGTCCACAGCTCTGCTTCCCAATCATATTCTGCACCGTCACAGCACTTCTGGGGTTTCCTGAAGCCTAAAGAATGGTTTCTCAATGGTAATCATAGAATCATAGAATCATAGAGTTGGAAGGGGCCATACAGGCCATCTAGTCCAACCCCCTACTCAACGCAGGATAGAATCATAGAATCATAGAATCATAGAATCATAGAATCATAGAATCATAGAGTTGGAAGGGGCCACACAGGCCATCTAGTCCAACCCCCTGCTCAACGCAGGATAGAATCATAGAGTCATAGAATCATAGAGTTGGAAGGGGCCATACAGGCCATCTAGTCATAGAATCATAGAATCATAGAGTTGGAAGGGGCCACACAGGCCATCTAGTCCAACCCCCTGCTCAACGCAGGATAGAATCATAGAGTCATAGAATCATAGAGTTGGAAGGGGCCATACAGGCCATCTAGTCATAGAATCATAGAATCATAGAGTTGGAAGGGGCCATACAGGCCATCTAGTCCAACCCCCTGCTCAACGCAGGATTAGCCCTAGCATCCTAAAGCAGCAGTAAAAAAGTTGAGCTCACGATGTTAGATAACTGCAAGGCAAGTATTTGATCTCGGCTCTTTTCCATTCACTTTGATGTACAAACAACCCTATGGATCAGTTCCAAAAACAGGGCAAGACCATGCAACTGGAAGAGCCCCATGTGTGCCTTAGAGCCCTGCACCTGCTGCCACAGGTAAACTAGAACAAAGGGCAGGATGCTATCTGAAGTACAACATAAATCAATGACGCTACCATCTTCCATCCCTTTTAATCACTGGGGCTATGAGCATGTCTGAACTGATTTACGAGCGCATCGGAACAAGGATATGTTAAGCATGTGACAAAGGAAAACGACAGCCAAGCGCACTGTGAAAAGATCACGTGCTATTCTGAATTGCTAAGAATGTGATCTACGAAAAAATATAATCGGTTTTCAATAAGCTTCAGACAAAATAAGGGGAAACAGCAGAATAAATGGGGGGGAGGGGTCACTGTCATAAGGAAAAGGACATTGAAGCCCATCAAAAAAAAAAATTAGGTCGTAAAATAGAGTCAGAAAGCAGGCCAAAAGAGAAAGAGGACCCAACCCTTGGTAGAAATTCGACAGTCCAGCCAAGTTACAGGGTGCACAGGAGCCAAAATAAAGTTGCAAGTGAAAATACAACGCAGGATGATAACTGCCTACATCAGTTGTGTCCTGCTGGTCAGAAAAGGACAGCTTGCCTGCTCGCTGACCTTCATTTCCACGAAAGAAAAAACAGAGTTTATCTTGTCCGAATCTTAGAGCTGGAAGCGGCCCTAGTATATTATTACTCTGGTTGCAAAATGCATTTTCTCAGTGAGACTTCTTTCTGAGTAGGCACATTTTTAGAAAGACGCTGCCGGGATAACACGTGGAAACCCTGAAAGCCATTCGGATCAACACAATGATCAGAAGCCACATTGGAAAAATGGGGTTGAGCTTACCAGAAACTGTTGTCCATCAAGTTGCCTTCTGTGCACGCACATGTTGGAACTGTGCACCCACAGGTCTACTGCAGAAGGAGTTTTCTAGCTTCATAACACTGAAGGGGGGCATCCCCCACCCCTCAGAGCACACAGGGTGCTGTTTCCTGAACAAACACTCACATACTTTGAGAGGATGGTATCCCTTTCCATCAATTCCCCTTGAGACACTGCAAGCCCTAAATCATAGAATCCTAGAGTTGGAAGGGGCTACACAGGCCATCTAGTCCAGCACCCTGCTCAACGCAGGATCAGCCCTAAGCATCCTAAAGCATCCAAGAAAAGTGTGTATCCAGCCTTTGCTTGAAGACTGCCAGTGAGGGGGAGCTCACCACCTCTTTAGGCAGCCTATTCCACTGCTGAACTACTCTGACTGTGAAATTCCCCCCCTGATATCTAGCCTAGATCGTTGTACTTGTGGTTTAAACCCATTACTGCATGTCCTCTCCTCTGCAGCCAACGGAAACAGCATCCGGCCCTCCTCCAAGTGACAACCGTTCAAATACTTATCGAGGTAACATATCACAGAGAATTCATAGAATCATAGAATCATAGAGTTGGAAGGGGCCATACAGGCCATCTAGTCCAACCCCCTGCTCATAGAATCATAGAATCATAGAGTTGGAAGGGGCCATACAGGCCATCTAGTCCAACCCCCTGCTCATAGAATCATAGAATCATAGAGTTGGAAGGGGCCATACAGGCCATCTAGTCCAACCCCCTGCTCAATGTAGGATCAGCCCAAAGCATCCTAAAGCAATTCACAGCAGGACAGGAGAAAGGGAAGACAACCAAGTGAACAACAGTTACAGCTAAGCACAACCCTGTTTTCATCTTTGGCCTTCTGCGCAGTCCCATACTGGGAGTCTAGCAAGCTACTCATCAAGGCAGAGCTTTCAGTGAAATAACTAACTGCTTTTCCAACTGCTGCCTCTTACCTTGAGTTGAAAGCCAGAGATTAATGCCTGATGATCAGGTGCACCCTTGGAAAATCCAAGGAAAAAACCTGCACATCCTTGTTCAATATGCCCAAACAACAGGAAGAGAAAATGACAGCCCCACTTGATCATGGCATCCGTGAATTGTAGCAGCCATCCACCTAGATCAGGAGTTCTCCAACCTTTTGAGGCCTTGGAATGCTGAAACAACATGGTGGGCACAGGCAAAAGTTGTGGAACCAGCTGCAAAAATAGCAGCTGCATCTTACCTTCAGTCACACAGTCAAGATCCGTGTGCTGTAGTGGCAGCTTCTGCCAAAGCAACATCTTTTAAGGTAGAATAACATAGTCCTTTCCAACTTAAAATGTATGTAGCCATTGCTTGGTCTGTGAAGAGGAATGTGGGAACGCGCTGGGAAAATCATGTCCCAGGAAAAATGAAAATTAGAGACTGCCTGGAGTAAGAAGACCAACCTTGGGCACAGCATGACCTTCCCGCATGGAATTTTATGACAGGAAGTTCTGCATTTTATGGAGGTGGGAGGCAGCATTTGATGGAGGTGGGTTTTGCTCTTAAAGCAGCCAGCTCACTCACAGATCCCCAGACCTAGTGTCCATAACATCCTTAACTAAGAATGGCATTTACCTATTTAAGGTTTCATACCATGCTGACGGCAGTTCGTGGTGATAGATTCCTCCATATCCCTATGTCTGGTCGTCTTTTTATTTGTGGGATGGAGGCAATTGAGGACATTCATTTTATTCTGGACTGTCCTCTGTCGAACGGCCTGAGAACAAAATACGTTAAGAAACTTTTGTCCACTGCTTGGGGCATAGTGAAATCATAGAATCATAGAATATCTTTTAAGGTAAAATAACATAGCATGAGTTGGAAAGGGCCATACAGGCCATCTAGTCCAACCCCCTGCTCAACGCAGGATCAGCCCTAAGCATCCTAAAGCATCCAAGCAAAATGTGTATCCAGCCTTTGCTTGAAGACTGCCAGTGAGGGGGAGCTCACCACATCCTTAGGCAGCCTATTCCACTGCTGAACTACTCTGACTGTGAATTTTTCCCCCCTGATATCTAGCCTATATCATTGAACTTGTAGTTTAAACCCATTACTGCGTGTCCTCTCCTCTGCAGACAACAGAAACAGCATCCTGCCCTCCTCCAAGTGACAACCTTTCAAATACTTAAAGAGGGCTATCATGTCCCCCTCTCAACCTCCTTTTCTCCAGGCTGAACTTTCCCAAGTCCCTCAACCTATCTTCATAGGGCTTGGTCCCTTGGCCCCAGATCATCCTCGTCGCTCTCCTCTGTACCCTTTCAATTTTATCTACGTCCTTCTTGAAGTGAGGCCTCCAGAACTGCACACGGTACTCCAGGTGTGGTCTGACCAGTGCCGTATACAATGGGACTGTGACATCTTGTGGAGGATTTAATCCTGTTGTTATCAGATACTGATCTGCATATTTCCAACAGAGTTGTGCTGTTTGCTCTTAGGTCTAACTATGTAAACAAATTGTGTTATCCTAATAATTTTAACTCTGGCTCAATATCTATCGGTCAATTTTAGTCTTGTGATTTTAGAATTTAACTTTTATTTTACCTTCGTTTTTGTATACCCTGTAGATTTGACAGTATTGTAATGGCCAATGGCTAAGACAATAAAACTTATCTATCACTGACCCTCCTGGCAGAAATTATAGCGACTAAGAATATCACTTTTATGGATAGGCTCAGGTGGGCAGCCATGTTGCTCTGAAGTCATCAGCCAAAGTTTGAGTCCAGTGGCAGCTTTAAGACCAACTAACTTTTATTCTACAAAACTAGAGTTAGATGCTGTTTTAGGGACTGAGGTGGGTAACTGTTAAACATACCTTTTAAGAACGCTCTGGAGACCTGGTGAGAGAATACTGTCTTTCCCTCTATCAGATCATGTAAAATTAAATTGGCCACAAAATAGCTGGTAAAAAGGTAAAGGTATCCCCTGTGCAAGCACCGAGTCATGTCTGACCCTTGGGGTGACGCCCTCTAGCGTTTTCATGGCAGACTCAATACGGGGTGGTTTGCCAGTGCCTTCCCCAGTCATTACTGTTTACCCCCCAGCAAGCTGGGTACTCATTTTACCGACCTCGGAAGGATGGAAGGCTGAGTCAACCTTGAGCCGGCTGCTGGGATTGAACTCCCAACCTCATGGGCAAAGCTTTCAGGTGGCTGCCTTACCGCTCTGCGCCACAAGAGGCTCTAAAATAGCTGGTAGCCCTGAAGAATTTAAACTCAACAGGTAGCCATGGGAAGTGGACACGAGGTAGGTGATAGTTCCTGCTCAAGGACAGAAGAGAAAGGTGTGCAGAAGGATCCCTGGTCTTACACCCTTAAAGAAGACACTAATCTGGAGGGAGAATCTTCCAAGCAGACAGGTGCAGCCTGGCCATGTCATGGTGATGTATAGTTAACAAGTCTGGGACCTCAGGGAAATGTATAGAATTGCCCCTAGGTGAGGGCTGTAGGCCAAAGCAGATGCAGCCAGAATGGTGCTATTGAAATGCAGCCGGTGTGCTCCATGCAAAGCTTGCCAATGACCTTGAAAGTAAGAGGAAAAAAGAGGAAAAACTCTAAAAAGCCAATTTTCCCACCGAAATGGAAAAGCATCCGCAATTGACTGCAGGTCTCTCTCTGCTACCAAGCAATAATAATAATAACAATAACATTAATAACATTAACAACATTAATAACAACAATAACAACAACAACAATAAAGGATTTTTTTGTTTTTGATTTGTTTTTTTAGAATTTTCCCTCATTCCAAAGAGGTCCAAACTGCAGGGGCCCTCAAAGATTAAATATGGGCCATTCACCTGAGAGCCTGACTCTGCTTAAAATATTTGCCTTTGTGTAGCTGGAGCCAACATGGTTGGCTTATAAAAAGGTGTGGTTTAGTGAGACCAAATCTCGGAAAGCCACAGCTTTTGCATTGTCTTAGAGACAGTGCCCTCCTTGTTGACGCAGAATGACAGCACCACGGAGTCAGAAGTGGCCACACAGGTCATCTACTCTAACCTCCTGCTCAATGCAGGATTACTAAAGTATCTGGCCAGCTGCTGCTTGAAGACTGCCAGTGAGGGAGAGCTTCAGTCTTCTGAAGCTACAAGTTTCCTCTGCAGCAGCCAAGCCCCATCCCAAGGTGAACCTGCACAGAAGACTGGTGATTAACTACGTGTTCAACACTCATCTCAGTCACGAACCTATTGGGGAATTTAAAAACAAGCTTTTATTCTCTCAGCCTGGGCTGAATCTGCACGGAGCTTTTATTCCAATCCTAGGTCAATACATTCCCTGCCGTCTACACTGAATGCTATTTAAAATTTTCCATCTGCAACAAGCAGGATTGATCCAGAGTGACCCTACCTTTCCCCTGCAATATCCAGGGAGTGGATATTTGAAAAATTGGCATAAGCATGCACCTGTCTGCTTTCCCCGAAATAACTTGCTGCCGAGCCTCCAACACTGTAGAAAAGCCCTGATTGGCCAGGGCGTCAGTTCAAAGGCTTCCTCATTCCCAGGCTTCCCTTAAAGGGGAAGCCCTAACTTCCCTCAGCACAAGCTCCAGAAGCCCAAACTTCTCTCAGCAGAGATTTGCCTCTTGTATTTATTCCCCCTCTTCTGCTGTCTCCAATCCTCCCACCCCCCCACCCCCCTGTTCAAGAAAAGAAAGAGGCTCCTGCTGCTCTTCGCTCCCCGCCCCCTTCTAAGCTTCCCTAATCACGTGCAGAACACTTTCTGTTTCAATGGATAGAGGAAGACCCGAGTTCAAATCAAAGTATTGCAGAATCAGTCCTGCACTATGATACTAATAATGCTCACTTTTCATCCGTCAGGTCTGAAAGACAGCTTAACAAGAAAAATGAGCAACAGAATACAAAACAATGTGAATGTGGATGCTGACAACTGAACTACAACAAATCAGCAGCAGACTTTAGGTAGAAAAAGAATTCCCAGTTATTCCAAACACCCACTAACTCAGGGGCAGCCAAACTGTGGCTCTCCAGATGCCCACGGACTACAATGACCATGAGCCCCCGCCGACATGCTGGCAGGTGCTCATGAGAATTGTAGTCCATGGACATCTGGAGAGCCACAGTTTGGCTGCCCCTGCTCTAGCTGAAGCTAAACAATGAGGGAGCCAAGCTAGCTGCCCTTGGGAAGGAATTCCATAGTCCAAGTCAGTGGTACCCAACCTTTTTATCACCGGGGACCGGTCAACACTTGACAGTTTTACTGAGGCCCGGGGGGGGGGGTAGTCTTTTGCCGAGCGACGCCGCCGCTGCCAGAGACCTTGCTCCACTTTCCCGCCGACGCTCCTGACTTCCCACCACCCATTGGGGGGCACTGACAGCAGAAGCTGTGCAGTGCCACGCTGAGGGGGAGCCCCAGCCATGGCAGCCGCCGGAGAGCACCAAAGGTGAGTTGGCGGGAGAGAGGCAGGGCAGCCCCCAAGGCAGCAGCTGGGGAGGAGAAGTAGGAGGAGCCGCGGCCCGGTACCGACTGATCAACGGACCGAGACCGGTCCCCGGACCGGGGGTTGGGGACCACTGGTCCAAGTGACTCAACCCAAAGGCCCTGTCTCTTGAACCATAAGGTGAGCTGACATCCAAGGGCCTAGCAGCAGGAGGCACGTGTGTCAAGAAATAGCTGACCTGTCATGGAGTTCTCTGACGTACAGAGCTGCTCCCTGAGCTTCTCCACATCATCAGGATGGACCTGCTCATAAAGGGTGCTGCCAAACCACTCCGACTGGGGCTGGTTCAGGACAGGCGTCACCGAATCAGACACGTAGATCACCCTGCCCGTTTCGGCAGCAACGACAAAGAGGAAGCCGTCCGCAGCTTCAAGGATGAGATGCTTCAGCTCCTGGCCAAGAAAACAACAAAACCAAACATATTAAAAGGGAAGAAGAGCATAAAGGACTTTCAAGGCATCGTTGGGCTTCCTCCTTCTTCAGGCCGGTTACAGCTAGAACCGGACAGCTCCTCTGAGACTGCTTCAAATACTGCTGGCTGAAAGGCAGGGGGGATAGGCGGAAAATCCTAGCAATCCTTCCTCTCCTGTTTCCATGGAGCCAATGAAGTCATACGATTTGCTCTCCTATCTTTTCTGGGTTGGGGAAAAGGGAATCTTCATCTTTCTTAGTTCTTGAATGCCCAGGCCATAACATCTTTGCAAGCTTCATTCAGACAACTCAACAGTTCCCCTCGATCTCTCAGAAGAAGAAGAAGAACAATAAAATCAGACTCCAGTGTCACCTTTAAGACCAACAAAGATTTATTCCCATGGCCATGGGAAGAAGTCCTTCTTGAATTTGCATCTCATTGCCAATCTGCGTTTGTTGCCTTGCAACATCTAATGTCCCTCAGAGTGGAAACCCGGTCTCTTAGGAGCCAGAATCACAGAATCATAGAGTTGGAAGGGGCCATACAGGCCATCTCGTCCAACCCCCTGCTCAACTCAGGATCAGCCCAGAGCATCCTAAAGCCAGCTACCTGCTCGGTCAGGAAAGATGGCTTGTAGGCTCCATCTGTTGACTTGTTCCCTGTGCCCCTCATAGACTTCATGTGCGAGACAGCCATGCGCAAGATGGTCAGCTTGTCAGGCTTACGGGCCAAGGCGCTGCAGGTGGGCACCATGTCAGACAGCTCGGTGATGTACTGGGTCATTTTGTTCCTCCTGCGTCTCTCGATCTCACTGTGGTTCTCCCTGAAGTGGGGAAAAGAAAGGGGCGGACACACACAGAGAAAACAAAAAGGGTAAAAAAAATATGGCCCATGAAATCTTTACAATAATCCAAGAATACTAAAAAGGATTCCGACACATGCTAGCATGACCAAGAAATGGAACCCAGGATAGACTAGTTATCCATTGCCCATGCTCAGTTCCACAGGATTAACAATTTCAGAGGGGGGCCTTCCTGGCCTGCAGTGGGTTTGAGTTGAGTAGCAACTTAAGAGGCCAGCAAAGTTTTCAGACCTTGAGCTTCCCAAAGTCAAAGCTCCCATCATCAGACAGAAAGGAACCGACTCTCAATAGCTTCTGCTCCAAAATCCTTGAAGGTCCAAAAGGTGCTGCACAACTTAAACCTAAGATCTACAGTACAATTCTATGTTCAATGAAGTCAACAGGCTTCAAAAGCCTGAACTGTGTTTAGGATTGCACCCTACAGTAAGCAGGCTGTAATCTGCAGGACTCCTGGGCCCATTCTGCACACATAGGATAATGCACTTTCAATGGGCTTTGGCAGCTGGATTTTCCTGTGCAGAACAGGAAAATCCACTTCTAAAGTGCATTGAAAGTGCATTATCTATTGTGTGCAGAATAGGCCCTGGATAAATAAGAGTTTTCTTGTGTAACTTTCCCTGCATTAAAAAAAATTAGTTTGGGGCAGTTTTAGCCCACAGGCCCATGGTGTCCCTGCCTGTGTTTCTCTACCATCTTCCACACTACTAAACCAGTGCCACTCACCCCATACACTGACTGTAAAATTAGTTCAGATTCGTTCACTCACTTATCAAGAGATGCTGATTCACACAGATCCTCCATTTTAAAGTTAGAAAAGCAAAGGCTTGCTGGTACAAGGAGTTAACCTGTCCCCTCCAGCCTCCCTAGGATTTTCCGACCAAGGACACAGAGCCTTGTTCTCAATTCTGCATATGCAAGATCTTCCCTCCTTTCCAATGAAATTAAAAGGTAGTGGAGCTCCACACACACTCACTCAAGCAGACGTGAAGCTCTGCACTTGCTAACACTTGGATGACCAAGTCTTGGACGCTTCTGCAGGCCCAGCAGGAAGCAACCCTGATTCAAAGAGAGCCCTGCAGAGTTCCAAGGAGGAATGCAAAGCTTTGGAACGAGCTATGATTTCAGCTTGGTTCTTCCAAGAAGAAGAAGGAGAAGAAGAGTTGGTTCTTATATGCCGCTTTTCCCTACCCGAAGGAGGCTCAAAGCGGCTTACAGTCGCCTTCCCATTCCTCTCCCCACAACAGACACCCTATGGGGTGGGTGAGGCTGAGAGAGCCCTGATATTCCTGCTCGGTCAGAACAGCATTATCAGTGCCGTGGCGAGCCCAAGGTCACCCAGCTGGCTGCATGTGAGGGAGCGCAGAATCGAACCTGGCATGCCAGATTAGAAGCCCGCACTCCTAATAACTACACCAAACTGGCTCCAAAAGCTGTAGGTGAAATTATTCTCTTATGGGAGTTATTAATCCATCAGGCAGAATGTTGTACAAATAATATTCTGTGCCATTTTATCTCAGCAGAGAGATGCACCGTGCTCAAATCCACATTTTGATTTTTTTTTAAACATTCAGAGCCCCCCAAAAGGGTGCCATGCAATGATCACATACAGTCCCCTTGCTGACGAGTGGTCTGATCAATGCTTGCAAACGGTATTATTTTACCTAATGCTTATTGTTAATGAAGAGTGGGAATAAGTAGCTTTGCAAACCACTTGCCCTTTCTGGTTTAGGAAGGTCTCAGCAGGCATGCCCAGTCGGCACGATCAAGCTCATCTTCTGACCAAGAGGGCTAGAAGCTTGCTTTGTTTTTTACCTACACGCAGGGATCTTCTCTGATGCCCACCCCCAATATTCTGCGATCTCAGCACACACAGAGTCCAGACTGTGTTCTTATTTATCCCAGAATCCTGAAACATGAGGATTACTGCTTGGGCCCTGGATCCTTGCCCATCCTGGATGCTAAAATAATGTAAAGACCACATTAAGGAGTCATTGGTGTATATCATAAATTAATTGATCCCTCAACCACGCAAAAGAGGCAGTTATCTATGACTTTTAAAAATCCTCCCTACAACAGAACCCCCCCAAAAAACCTTGATGTGGCCAGTCTCTGATCTGATTTCATTGCTGTATTTTTTGTTACTGACTCAGTTGAGAGCCTAGGGCAAGCTTTCTCAACCAGGTGCTCATGAAACCCTGGGGCTTCTTGATAGCCCTAGAAGAGTTTGCCAACTGGGTGGGAGTCTGTAGATATATACCTATCTTTTAAATCAAACATTTATCAGGTGATATGACCATAGATGGTCATGTCAATCCCCACTCCCAAAATGGCCAGTGATGGGAAGGGGAGAGGCCCCAGGTGAGCGTGTCCACAGGTGTGTTCCCCAACCATATTCTGCATGATGGCGCCATTTCTGGGCTTTCTCGAAGCCTGAAGAACATTTCGGGGGTTTCTCAACAATAAAAAAGTTGAGAAAGGCTACCCTAAGCTCATTATTGTGGGAGAAGCAAGTTAATACAGCTGCCAAAAAAAAAAGAAGAAGAAGAAGAAGAAAAAAAGAACCTTGCTTCAAACATAGTTCAACCTGGGAGATGGGCCTGGACTTCACTGGTCTGGGCCCCTGGATGGCCAAGGTGACACTGAAACCACTGTGAGGCACCCTACAGAGGTCTCCCCTCCAAGTCAACTGCAGCTGCTACAGAATGCTGCAGTCTGGCTACTATCAGGAGCCAGGAAGAACATGCATATTATTCCCCTTCTACATTCACTCCACTGGCTGCCCACCAGTTACCAGGTTCAATTCAAGGTATTGGCTATCACATACTGGTCTTGGACCCTCATATCTGCAGGACCGCCTCTCCTTGAATGCGCCGCCACGCCAGCCTTGCTCATCTGACCAGGGCCTTCTGCCGCTCCCGCCCTGCAAATGGGCAAGATCAACAACAGCCCCATACACAGGCATTCTCTGTTGTGGTCCTACCCCATGGAACGTCCTAACGGAGGCGTTCAGGAAGGCTCCCGTTCTCCTGGGCTTTCCCACAAGCTATGCAAAACTCAGTTATTCAAGGGGGCATTCTTACACAGATAATCAAGCCGCATTGTAACAGAAGGGTTCATGAAGGTGCTTTAAAGAAGGGAAACGTACAGCGGACTATACCACTGCCGTGTGTAATTACACTTCCAACAGTGTAATTTTTGCATCATTTAACACATCATGGAGATAGGCTTTACTGCATCTTTGATTTGGTTCTGTACAGTTCCAGATTTCTGCAGTCCTTATCCTAATGATGGAGTGACCACTTTGGCCTCCCTCTGTCAAGTGTCCTGCCCATTAGAGACATGGAGGTTGTTTCAGGCTGACCTTTGTAGAGTAAGATGGCTGCAGGTCTTCCGTATAGGGTTGGGCGCCTTGACCGCCAAAGTGCCCAACCCTAGTTCCATAGCTTTGCACAGTGAAAACAGACAGCAGCTCATGCCTGAAACTGGGTAGGCAAGATAAGGACATAATGCCAGGTCTGGATCCTGGCCATCAACCCCCTAATTTAAATGCTAAAAAACACACCTGATCTCCCTTCCCTGAGGGGGCCAGGACAAAACATGAGAATGCTCTGAAATGTCATCTGCCTTGATGTGATTGGACAATGCTTATCAGTGAATGCACAGGAGTGGCTGAAGAGACAGTGACCTAATCCAGGGGTAGTCAAACTGCGGCCCTCCAGATGTCCATGGACTACAATTCCCAGAAGCCCCTGCCAGCATTCGCTGGCAGGGGCTTCTGGGAATTGTAGTCCATGGACATCTGGAGGGCCGCAGTTTGACTACCCCTGACCTAATCCTTCTAACTGTATAAGCTGCTGTGTCAGATGTCGTTCTGCCTGGGGAGCTGATCTTTATACTCGGCAGATGAGCTATAATTCCAGGAGTTCTCCAGGCCCACCTAGAGGTTGGCTACCCTTGATTTGGAAATATTTCTTGGGGAAGATGTCGCCCTGGTGTCATCTTCTATTAATCAGTTTGTATCGGTTGCAACTATTAAAATGATACCTCTATGATACCTCTAAAGAATTCTCTGGCCTGGTGTGGACTCTACCCCACAACTGGTGAATGAACGGGCCCCGTAGAGTTGGGAAAAACATTATTTACTGGATGCCCCATATATACGGTTTAGCTCTTGTTTATTGCCCACCTTGGTCATTAATGGAGTGGGTGGCAAGGCCTTTGGAAGAGAGAGGCAGCGGGGCCTATTTTTTCATTCATGTCAAACCCTAAAGTGATCTAGATCAGGGATAGTCAACCTGTGGTCCTCCAGATGTCCATGGACTACAATTCCCATGAGCCCCTGCCAGCGTTTGCTGGCAGGGGCTCATAGGGATTGTAGTCCATGGACATCTGGAGGACCACAGGCTGACTACCCCTGATCTAGATAGTTTGTTCTAGGATCTCAGGCTAGGGGCAGGGATAGGAAATGGCTCGTAAGTAAAAGGAAAAAAAACCAATATGAATGTTAATTTTCTGATATTAAAATGTAAGAATGATCCTGAGCCCTTGAAATAACAAAAGAAGGAAAGTACAGAAGAAAAGGGGACGATTTCAGAATCTGTCTCTGACATTTTGTGTAAACGAAGCATTCACACACAAAGGGGAATAAGGGTAGGAATTACTGTACACCCCGGTGTTCCTGCATTTGTGAATGGTCAGATCTGATGGTTAGCTATGCCACAAGCTTTATCTGCAGAAATACAACCATTTATGTGAGTTCATTGTGCCCAAGCATTCAAAGACCTGAGGGGCAGACCCATAGTGATGGCTCTCTTGCAGTCAAGTAGACCCTTAGGGAATGGTTCAACAAACATCCGATAACATTTTGCTCAAAGGACCTACCAAACCGTAGACCTCTAGAGAGAGCTGCTAGTCCTAATTCATTCATAAGACAACCATTAAGGACCAAATTTGGGGTTTTCAGCATACCACCCTCCCACCCACCACGGAGAATTCATGACAACGGAGAACACACATTTGAAATGACCCTGTGTGGCAACGCACAGAACAAATGATATCCTGATGGGGACAGGCAATCACTAATACTGTTCCAGGATGCATACCACTGTTGTCTGAATCAAGGTTGCTGTGAATTTAGGCAGATGGTGAGAGGGTGGGTAGGAAGGGATGTGCCAGTGTTTGTCCTTTGTGGCCCTTCCTTGCATTCCTAGGGAATTGCTGGTTGCCACTGGGGGATGGTAGGTGAATTTCCTCCAGGCCAGGCTGGATTCTGGAGATTTTTGGTGGAGGGATCACTTGACCAATGTAGGTGGGCAGGTAGTTGAGAGTTCCTGCATTGTGGAGGGGATTGGACTAGATGACCCTGGAATTCCCTTCCAACTCTATGATTCTATGATTCTACCACAACCCTTCCTGCTCCAAGCTTAACTAGGCAAACTATACTTACTGTTCACTGTTTTCCTACAACAGGCTATCTTCCAGGATTAACAGACTCTAGCTTAACGTCTATAGCTGGCAAAATTTTAGAACTAATCCTCAGTCGGACCTTGAGCAGCTAGAGCAGATGGCTGTAATTACTAAGAGTCAGCATGGATTTCTCCAGAACAAGTCAGGTCAGACTAACCTCATCTCATTTTTTGAGAAACTTACTACCTCGCTAGAGAGGGGAATTCTGTGGACATAGTTCAACTTGAGTTCAGTAAGGATTTTGATAAGGTTCCACATGATATTCTCATCGACAAGCTGGTAAAATGCGGTATGGATCCTATTACTGGTAGGTGAATCGAGAACTGGTTGGCAGATCGCACCCAAAGGATCCTTGTAAATGGTTCATCATATTCTTGGAGAGGAGTGACGAGTGGAGTGCCTCAGGGATCTGTCCTGGGCCCTGCGTTGTTCAACATATTTATAAATGCTTTGGATGAGGGGATACTTATTAAATTTGCAGATAACACTAAACTGGGAGGGGTAGCAAACACACCAGAAGACAGAATCAGAAAACAAGATGATCTTGTCAGGCTAGAAAACTGGGCTAAAATGAATAAAATGAATTTCAATAGTGATAAAAGTAAAGTTCTTCATTTAGGTAGGAAATATCACACACATCGTTATAGGATGGGTGAGAGTTGTCTAGGCAGTAGTATGTGTGAAAAGGATCTGGGGGTCTTAGTCGACCAGACACTGAACATGAGTCACCAGTGTGACTCGGTAGCTAAAACAACAAGGATTGGGGCTGTATTAAAAGAAGTACAGTGTCCAGATCATGTGAGGTGATGATACCGCTTTACTCCGCTCTGGTAAGACCTCACTTGAAGTACTGTGTTCAGTTTTGGGCACCTCAACTGAAGAAAGATGTAGAGAAACTGGAGCGTGTCCAGAGGAGGGCTACAAAGATGGTGAGGGGTTTGGAGACCAAGTTGTATGAGGAAAGCTTGAGGGAGCTTGTTCTGTTTAGCCTGGAGAGAAGACAACTAAGAGGTGATGAGATAACCATCAAATACTTGAAGAGCTATCATATAGAAGAAGTTCCTGACAGTTAGAGTGGTTCCTCAGTGGAACAGGCTTCCTCAGGAGGTGGTGGGTTCTCCTTCTTTGGAAGTTTTTAAGCCGAGGCTAGAGAGTCATCTGACAGAAATACTGATTTTATGAACTTAGGCAGATGGTGAGTGGGTGGGCAGGAAGGGATGTGCCAGTGCTTGTCTCTTGTGGCCCTTCCTTGCATACCCAGGCAGGCATCATCTGGGCATGAAACTGGGGTGACTGTGGGCAGTCAGGTAGTTGTGAATTTCCTGCATTGTAAAGGGGCTAGACTAGATGACCCTGGAGGTCCCTTCCAAGATGCTAGCTCTCTTTGCTTCTAGTCGGTCCTTGTGGATCAGCAACATTTTCAACACAGTCCAGTCTAGAAACAAACACCATTGCCTGTCTAAACTAAGGAGCAAAGACCAAAACGTTGGGCTCTGGTGTAGGGTTCGGTTTTCCCTCGGTGTTCTCTCAACGCCTACCTTGCATATTTTTCCTTATCACCAGAGATTTGATCATCATCATACCTGAAGAAGATAAACAAGAGAAAGAAAAACCATGAAAATCAATAAGAATGTTACTAAAGACAAAGAAGGTGAAGACAAGGAAGGTGAATATTACACGCAGTAATGGGTTTAAATTACAAACACAACGATACAGGCTAGATATCAGGAAAAAAAAATTCACAGTCAGAGTAGTTCAGCAGTGGAATAGGCTGCCTAAGGAGGTGGTGAGCTCCCCCTCACTGGCAGTCTTCAAGCAAAGGTTGGATACACACTTTTCTTGGATGCTTTAGGATGCTTTGGGCTGATCCTGCGTTGAGCAGGGGGTTGGACTAGATGGCCTGTATGGCCCCTTCCAACTCTATGATTCTATGATTCTATGATTCTGCGTTAAGCAGGGGGTTGGACTAGATGGCCTGTATGGCCCCTTCCAACTCTATGATTTGATGATCTTGCATATGCACATCCTGAACTCTGCAATCTCAAGGGTGTGGAGGGGGCATTTCTGGATGCTGGTCATTAATGACTGATGGAAGGGTTTGCAAAAAAAAAAAGTTAAATCTAAAATCTTTCCATATACTGAAAAAAGTGGTTCTTCGTCTTTAAAAAATTTCAAATTTGGCCAGACAGCTGCAGCGATGAGCAGTGCAAAACAAATAACCCACCAAAACATTCGGTATAACAATATGCTGTTTCCATTAGCAATATTTTCACACTGACAACATGTCAAACTGACAAATGACTGACAGCAAACAGCCAAGAAAGCCACTTGTAATGCTACACTGCTGCTGTGTTATTCCATTCATCGCAAGAGGAAATGCTGATCTGGAAGCAGGAAGGTGGGACTATCAAAACCACAACACCAAAAGCTGTGATATATTACAAGAGGCATTCTGGCTCCCTTCCTAGATCAGCCCAATGGCATGCAGGGCATATTACTCGGCCAGACTACTTAGAGCTGGCTTTCTCAAGCATGTTTTGAAGACTGGCAGTCTTCAAGCAAAGGTTGGAGACACACTTTTCTTGGATGCTTTAGGATGCTTTGGGCTGATCCTGCGTTGAGCAGGGGGTTGGACTAGATGGCCTGTATGGCCCCTTCCAACTCTATGATTCTGTGATTCTATGATTCTAAACCCTGGGGTTTCTTGATGGCCCTGGAAGGGTTTCCCAAATGGGTGGGAGTTAATGAATTTTCTAGATATTTTTTTAAATGGTTAAACATTTATTAGGTAATTCGACCATCGGTTATGTTGGCCTTCCCTCCCTCCCTCCCTAAATAGCCAATGCTGGGCCTGGAAGGGGTGGGAAGGGGAGGGCCCCCAGGTGGGCGTGTCCGCAGCTCTGCTTCCCAACCGTATTCTGCATGATGGCACCACTTTTGGGGTTTCCTAGAAGCTTGCAGAATGTCTCAGGGATTTCTTAAGAGTAAAAAAACCGAGAAAGGGTAGATCAGAGAGTCTTGCATTCATGGGGGGGGGGGGGGTGCACGCACATAAACAAAGCTAAGCCATTGTCTTCAAAATGTATCTTTTATTGTCTCACCTTGAAAATTTGCTGGGCCCTTCACCATCTTCGTCGTCAAAGTCCATTCTGGAAAAAAAAAGTCGACATTTTCTGAATGAGTCATCGGGGGTTAGAGCCCTTGGGTCTGCTTTTCGGTTTGCATAGGCTGCACTCTCTTTCGCTCTGTGAAGAGCCACACCTAAGCCACATGCTCTCATTGAAGCAATTTGAAATCACCTTGTTTTAAAAGCAGGACTGGAGGCCTCTTTGATGTTCCCTGAGTTCTTTGGCTCAGCCCCCCAAGCCTTGACTCTGCCCAAATCTCCATCTAGCGCCCCCTGAACCCTGCCTAGTCTGTTTGCCCTTTGTTTTCCCCCCTGTTCCTGTTAGGCAGTGCATGTCCTCCTTGCTGCTGCATCACGGGCTGGTTCTCTCCCCTTTCCCTGGATGCGGCATCTAAATCAAAAGAGGAAGTCTAGCTGCACTTTAAGAGCATGTTTTTATTCCTGTAAAAATCCATCGGGCCAGTTTATATGGACAAGTCCATGCAATGATGTTCTAATTGCTAGGGGCAGGGAAGGATGTATGTACCTGAACTGAGAAAAGAACACCAGACCCACCGAGCCAATTCACTGCAGCAGCAAAATTTAAACCAGGAGCTTCCAGGCTCACAGCATCAGCTCTTGGGTACCAGGCTACACCAGTTTTCTACCAGTGTGACTTACAACAGGGGTAGTCAACCGGTGGTCCTCCAGATGTCCATGGACTACAATTCCCATGAGCCCCTGCCAGCATGTCCATGAACATCTGGAGGACCACCGGTTGACTACCCCTGACTTACAACATGATTCCATGGTATGGACTTAACCCACAGTTTGTGATTGTATCCCTTACACATGAACATCTTGGGAAAACAGCCTAACCAGTTCCCTTCATGGTACAAAAAAATTCTCTACAGGTGGAGAAACAGTGACCTCCAGTGGCCAAACTGCTCAGTGAACAAGCGTCCAACGCGACTGGCTGGTCGGCCACTGTGCAAAACCACTCAGCCTGACCCTGCGGGGTTAGTCTTATGCATGTCACTAGTCCTCAATTTTTCCCTCCTGAAAGCACTGATCTGCAGCTCCAGATTGCAGGCCAAGATAGGCAACCGTGGCCATACTGCCCTTAAGTAAAGTATTCCTGTCATCCCTGGACTGCTTATTGAAGAGCCCCTGACAAGCTTCAGAGAACCCTGAAAACCGAGCACCAATGAAATTGGTCAGTGCTCCGGGTTCCTTGCAAGCACAAGGACCATTTACGCACTGGAGGTTTCATGCCAGGCTGCAGGCTGGAGTTTTAGTCGTGGCAGGTTGCCCCACCTCTTCCTGCACCCACACGGGGGAGTATTTGGCCTGGTGCACCTAATCCACCCCCAATTTGTACTCGTACACAGGAGCTGGGGCAATGAAGTTCCCAGTGTGGAAATGGTCAAGGTGCCTTCATGCCACAAACCCCTTTGCTTTGCATTCTCAATCTACAGGAGGATGCTGTGAAAAGAAATTCCCTGCTCACCCAAAGCCTATCAGATAAGTTCTTTTAGCCAGCGAGAGTAAATTGCATGCCATCCAACCAACACCAGCAGAAGCTGCTTCCAAGAAGCTTCCAAGAAGACAAATGATCTTATTGCAGGGAAGAAGATTCTTTTGTCTTCATTTAAAGATTTCTACACCCGAGGATGACACTCACACTTTAGAACAAAGCTTATAATATTGCAATTATCATCTCTTGGGGAAGGCGAGAGAGAAAGAGAATGACAAGGATATGTATTTACTGATAACTGCAAAAGGATCTTTTAAAAATACCGGAGTGAAAAGAAATTTTAAAACGTTATTTTTTTTTTACGTCATTCACAACCCGACTTCCTCCTCAACGGGGACCCAAAGGAGCTTAACATCTTTCTCATTTCCGTTTTATCCTCACAACAACCTTGCGGGGTGGTTTGGGTTGAGGGTGCAAGACGGCCTCAAAGTCACCCGCCAAGCTTTCTTGGGGATTCCATGTAAGGATTCGAACCCAGGTCTTCCGCATTCTAGTCTGACGCTACAGCACACAAAATATGTTCAAAGCTAGAAGGGAAACGAATTAACATACCACTAAGAATCTGAAAGTGCACACCGTGTTTTAATACAAGGGAAACGGTTTCCATAGCACAGCATATGAACAGAACTGCCCAACTATCACTAAACTAGCAGGTTAACCAAGCCTCACCTCTGGCCTGCTAGCTTACTTTGTGCAAAGATTAAATACACAAGGGGTGTGTGGGGGTTGCGTATAAATACACAAAGCCACTTGCAAACTTCACACCTGAATTAAGAGGATCTGCACACTATGTTAATTTCCAAAGAATTTCATAGAATCGCAGAGTTGGAAGGGGCCATACAGGCCATCTAGTCCAACCCCCTGCTCAACGCAGGATCAGCCTCAAGCATCCAGGAGAAGGATCTGTAGAGCCGCTGCTTGAAGACCACCAGTGAGGGGGAACTTACCACCTCCTAAGGCAGCTGATTCCACTGCTGAACTTGGACTGTGAAAAAGTTTTTCCTGATATCTAGCCGGTCCCATTCTAGATGTAGTTTAAACCCCTTGATCTCTGCTGCCAACAGAAACCTTTCTCTGCCCTTCTCTACATGACAACTTTTCAAATACTTAAAGAGAACAATCATGTCCCCTCTCAACCTCCTCTTCTCCAAGCTGAACAGCCAAGTCCCTCAACCTATCTTCATAGGGCTTGGTCCCTTGGCCCCAGATCATTCTCATTGCTCTCCTCTGAACCCTCTTAATTTTGTCAACACCCTTTTTGAAGTGAGGCCGCCCAAACTGCATGCAATACACCAGGTACGAGTCTGACCAATGCCCTACCCAAGACTGCATCAACCTTCCTTACCGCCACATCACACTGTCTTCTTACAGTCCACAAGTACCCCAAAATTTCATTCACACACACTGCTAAAGAGAATTGTATCTCCCATTCAGTATGCGTGCTTCTCATTTTTTGACCCAGATGTAGAACTCTGCACTTATCCTTGTTGAACTGCCTTTTGTTCTAACTTGCCCTGTTTTCCAGAATCTTCAGGTCTCACTGAACTCTTATCTCTGTCTTCTAGGGCAGTGGTCCCCAACCCCCAGTCTGGAGACCGGTAGCAGTCCATAGATCATTTGGTACTGGGCCACGACTCCTCCTTGTCCTCCTCCCCGGCTGCTGCCTCAGGGGCTGCCCTGCCATGGCTGGAGCTCCTCCTTGGCATCGCACTGTTCAGCTGCTGCTGGCAGCACCCCCCAGCATGCGGCGGGAAGTGAGGGGTGCTGGCAGGAAAGCAAGTGGAGCAGGGGCTCAGGCGGCGACGATGTCCCTCGGCAAAAGACTACCCCCCGCCCCGGGCCTCAGTAAAATTGTCAAGCGTTGACCGGTCCCCGGTGATACAAAGGTTGGGGACCACTGCTCAGAACAATCCTGTGATGTAGGTTAAACCAGGAGAGAATGAATGAACTACCAAGGCCTACCCAGCCTCAGTTCAGTCTTCTAACCACTATTACACACTGGCTCTCAATGACACTCACTTTATCCACAAGCACCTATTCTGATTGGTTTATCAGCTGCCACTGGGAGACATTTGCTGAATAGGGCATGGTTGTTCCTTGGTAAGAAGAGCAGGGAAGGATAGAGAGGGGTGGTGATTCCACACCGGGAAATGCAGGATATGGTGCTGGGAATGTATTCCTAAACTGATTAAGTGTGCTGTTTCAATCGGTTAAATTTCTAATCCTCAAGACTGCAATGCCTGTCTGGTTACTTTTTATCTCCACGTTGAGGCTGAGATATATAGAGAGAGTGGCCAGCCTAAGCCACCCAGCAATCTCACAAGAGAGAGGAGATTATCTGAAAAGGAAAGCAGGCTTGGTTAGTAGCTCAGTTAGGAGCTCAGCAGTTCCTTCCTCTAATAAATACTTTGTTTATCAACAGAGTGGAGTAATGCAAAGCTGAAGTGCAATTCCAATCCCAAGTAGTAAACAGCACCAATCAAGTCAGCTCATTGGATGGTTTAACTTAGGGGTGGCCATGGAATTGTAGTCCACAGACATCTAGAGAGCCACAGTTTGGCTACCCTGTTCCACTCCTGCCTGATGCTAGTTATTGTCTCTACCAGCAGTTTTCTAAAGTCTCAGTCAGAAATCTTCCTAGCTCTGGTACCCACTGTCCTTCAAATGCGAGATGCTACCTTCTAGCCCAGAGACTAGGATCGCTTCCTTTAAGCCCAGGCTAGACATCAGCATGAGTACCCTTTGATACAAGTGTTCTGCCACCTCAATAAAGGTAAAGGTGAAGGTATCCCCTGTGCAAGCACCGAATCATCTGACCCTTGGGGTGACGCCCTCTAGCGTTTTCATGGCAATACGGGGTGGTTTGCCAGTGCCTTTCCCAGTCATTACCCTTTACCCCCCAGCAAGCTGGGTACTCATTTGACCGACTTCAGAAGGATGGAAGGCTGAGTCAACCTTGAGCCGGCTGCTGGGATTGAACTCCCAGCCTCATGGGCAGAGCTTCAGACAGCATGTTTGCTGCCTTACTACCTTGCGCCACAAGAGGCTCTTGCCTCAGTACCAGACGTCAAAAAGAAAAGCTTCCCATTCAATTTCCAATGCAGGATAAGTACTTACCCTGAGCGCCTCTTTCCTCCTCTGGCAGGCACGGACCCTGCCATTCTCACTTGACTTGCTGCCATGGGTGCCACCGGCAATGTCACCGAGCCAGGTATGTCTGATGCCATCTCTGAAATGCAAAAGAAATGGACAGTGCCAACAGCAGTGAGCAAGGCACTCCACCAGGACAGCAAACTCAAATTTGTGCTGAAGGCCTTCTCTTGCCCTCCATCCAACAGCCTGCCATTGGAAAACAAAATGACCTGTTTTGATGGGAACGTGATCAGGGGTCAACTCCAAAGGCATCCATCACCATTCAATGTAACATGGCTACATTTTGCATGTAAAAATCTCTTACCTGGGGCCCCTGCTGCCCGTAATCAGAACCTAGCAACCTCATCCCAGTGCTTATCCACAGATCTCACCTTGATTTAGTAGCCTCATCAACCAAGTGTTGGCCATCCTGGACTATCAACCTCTCATTCAACACTCATAGTTAGGAGGCACAGAAGAAGAAGAAGAAGAAGAAGAAGAAGAAGAAGAAGAAGAAGAAGAAGAAGAGGAAGAGGAAGAGGACGAAGAGTTGGTTTTTATACCCTGTTTTTCACTGCCCAAAGGAGTCTCAAAGCAGCTTCCCATCCTCTTCCCTTCCTCTCCCCACAACAGGCACCCTGTGAGGGAGGCGGGGCTGAGAGAGCTACAGGACTGGTTTATGAGAACAGCACTATCAGAGCAGTGACAAGCCCAAGGTCACCCAGCTGGCTGCATGTGGAGGAGCAGGAAAACAAACCCAGTTGACCAGATCAGAAGCCGCTGCTCTTAACCACTACCCCACACAGGCGGACCAGGCCTGGTCAGTGACTGGAGCTCTGCATCTGCCACCTTGAGCTGAATCACAGAAGAAAGGTGGGCTTATCAATGAAAGAAACAAGTTTGAGATACTCTGTCCCACTCTTCTCAGCCACAGATCATTTTGTTCTGCACTCTGTACTCGCTTGCAGCTAAGTTAAAAAGAACAGTAGGAGAACCTGGGCGGCCTAGACTGAGCTGTCTAGATCAATACTCTTCATTAACTCACTTCCAGGCACAGGAAACTGGAATTTGGCAATCTACCCATCTGTTAAGAAAGAACTGAAGAAATTGTGATGATGAGAAAAGTCTCGAAATTAGATTTATAAAACACTCACTAGGGGTACAGAAGGGCATTCCCATTTGCCCGAAGTAAGGCATTGCCTTCCACAGGCTTGGAGGGGAAATACAAGAAAATACCTTATAAACAGAGGCAACAGTTTCATTTATCAAATGGTGTAAGAACCTACAAGCTTGTGAGCAATACAGGACTTAATATTGACCAACAGCCAAAAGCTGGTGGATGGGGTGAAGGAGAAGGGGACTGGGAGGGGGGGGGAAGTGACCATGTCCTCGTAGAATTTCAGCGTGGCTGAAGCTGCAGATGCTCCATTCTGTTTAGACATTTTGCAGCCGCATCTGGGAACCCAAGCCAAGGCAGGCTGCATCTAATGTAGGCAATGAAAAGGAACTACACCGTTGATTTCCCAATGTTATAGATAGGAGAAAAACAAAATCAGCAGGCCAAAATGATAAGTCTCACATTGTTTGGTGTATAAATCCTATCATTTCTGGGCAATCAGAAAGGGGTCCTAGGTATATTTTTCCCCGTTTTCAAATACTTCTCCAATGATTGCCACTGCAGAGTCTGTAATCCATTTAACAGTTATATATCAATTAAGACGTATCTCTCGGCTTTAAGCTCTCTATCTTGAGGCAATTTTACTCCTACGTGCCCCTAATGTAGGCTGCAGCCTGTGCCAGTGGTCTATGAGCCTTTGTCTCCTGCTAGTTGGAGGGAATTCCTCCATGGGTCACTCTGATCTGTGGCTACTCCCTCACTACAGCACTCAGAATATTTCCTGTCCCAGCTCTAAAGTCCTCACGTTGACTCCAGTGAGGTCATAGTTCTGGCTCCCCTTTTTCCTGTCATAGGATTCTCATTCCTGGCTTCACCTCCAAGTTGGACTTCTGTAATGCACCAGCATGAGTTCTCAATCAAACACCGTGCAGGAGCCATATTCGACCTGTTTTGAAGTAGCTGTACTGGCTCCCGGTTGAATTCCGAACCCGCTTTAAGGTGTTGGTACTGACCTTTGAGGCCATACGTGGTCAGGGCCCAGCGTACCTAAGGGACCGTTGGCTGACTATGCCCCCAAAGGACAGTAAGATCAACCAGCTTGAACAAATTCGTGATCCCTGGCCCAAAAGACATTTGTCTGGCTCAACCTGACCTGGTGGAATGAGCTCTTGGAAGAGCTGAGGGTCCTGATGGAACCGAGTCAATGCCATAGTGCCTATAAAATGGAGGTCTTCTGCCAGGCATTTGGTTGTGGTCAATGAACATTAGGACAGCTTTGGTTAAAAACCACCAGGGTTCCCTCTGTACAGAAACCCCCTATTGAAAACCAAGATGCTCTGAAATGTTTTGCCCACACATTTGGCGTGATTGTTTCAAGGTGATGTTTTAAATCAGGGGTAGTCAACCTGTGGTCCTCATGGACTACAAGCAAACGCTGGCAGGGGCTCATGGGAATTGTAGTCCATGGACATCTGGAAGACCACAGGTTGACTACCCCTGTTTTAAATTATAATATTGTATGTGTTTTAATGTATTATCTTTATATACCTATATATTCATGTTTTTATGCAATAATGTTGAATGCTGCCCTGAGCCAGCATGCCGGGAGGGGTGGGGTGCAAATCGAAGAATAAAATAAAATAATGTTTTGTGGTTTTTTGCTATGCACTTGCAGCTCAGTGGATCCTGGGTCATTTCCACCCCACACCTGAATTTATGCTTCAAGAGGAGAGATGTGCACAACTTGGTGGTGAGCATGGAGCAAAACTCCATGTGAATTTCAGTTTTCTTTCTGTAGGAGTAAAAAAGCAAGTTTCCAGCTTTTTCTGGTTACAAAGGTGTGTTTGAATGTGGGGGATCAGCACCTGTTAAAATTCTAAAAGCCAATGAGTTAGCCAGTTTCCAGGGCTTTGACACAGGGCTCTTGGGCTTCATTTCCCCCCCCTCCCCCAGCAGAACAAGTGTGTGTCCCATTTGCAGAATTTCTCTTTTCTTAATGCAGAAATTGAATGCCTCAACTCAGCATTTAAGTGTTGAGCACAGAGAGACCTGGATAAAGTGTGATAAGGTAACATTTCCACTGGAGAACTTGCAAAAGTATTTTCTAATAAGCAATAGAGATAACGTGTCTCCTTCCCGATATGTCTCCTTAACAAATTCTAGTGCTACAGCAAGCAACCTCCCTATCAATGCTTAATTTCAAAGAGGTACAGGGCTCAATTCTGTCTCGAAGCCCTGCCACAGAAACTATGTAAGGACGTTCTCAGTATGGGAAAATGCACCTGCTCAGGAAACAAAACCAAAATATACTCTCATGACAGACGCCAGGGACAAATTAAGCCTTGCACATAGGTCTACAAAATCACAGGTCCGTTTGTATTTTATAGTAGCCCCAAACTTCTCTATATTGTATAATGATGTCTTGTTTAAAAACAAGAGCCTCACTTTCCTTTTACTTCCTTGTTTAATCACCTGGAAGAGGCTTTCACAGTATCACAGTTGACTGGGTAAATACCTGTCTTAAAACCTGCTCTTCAGCATCAACCTGGTTTAAAGCATGTTCACTCTGAAATAATTCCTACCGACTCCAGTGGTACACTGATGCCCAAGTATGCTCAGAAACCAACATGCAAGACAAGCATCAGGATTTTTTTTAAAAAACTGATCTGTCCTGAATTATCAATTCCCTACAAGTTTTTGCAAAAAAAGAAAATCAAATGTTTCTAAACGCAAAACCACAATATAACAGTATATTGTAGGTTTGTGTTTAATACAATATAATAGGGGATTCTGAGCCAAGCATTATACAGGCACCTTTTAAACACTATCCAGAGCTGACCCTGCTTAGCTTTCAAAATCTGTTGAGATAAGGCTAGCCTGAGATATCCAGGTCAAAACCATACCAAACCAAAGCAGGCAATGAAGGAATTTTCTGAACAGATTTAAAAGGTGGGGGAAGAATCCCGTGTTCCAAGCAGAAACCTCATTAAAAGCATTTCACAAAACATACCTATTGTATGAAATAATGATTAACACTAGTTATGTTCCACTTGCATGGTAATTATAAATCTCACAATGGAAAATTAAACAGAATTCTTTTGAAATGACAATAATACTTATGTGCATACCTTGTTTTTAAAAAGAACCGTTCAGCCCAATTTCCACTGACTTCCCACACACACACACATGTACACAAAGGATTCGTTATCACAAGGCCACTGGAAACAAAACAACACAGCAACACTCTCAGGTGGGCAAGAACCCCAACAAGACCCACCTTTTGCAGAGGAAAGTGCCCCAGAGATGCCAGTCGCTGCCTAGGATGGAGCTCTCCTTCAAAGGAATTTTATCCACGCCTAAGAAATGAAAGCAACCTCTGGGAAGAAATGCAGCTGCATTGGTATTCCACTCAGAAGCTGTCATCACAGACCTGTTTACCTTCACTGCGGAGCATGATTCAGCGGCAGGCGAACACTGTGCATACTGATCAATTTATTTGCTCAGGAAATCACCAGAATTTTCTACACTTTCATTGTGGGGGACGGGGATGGGGCGGGGGGGGGGAGAGTTTTTAATCAGCAAGAGAGACGGTCTAACGTTCAAAATTCCCAATATAATCAGTGATCCTTATGATATTCCCCCTCCCTTTACCAAGACTAGCATGGGACTCTGTTCAGGAGCTCAGGACTGGCACCTCTTGTATTCTATTCCATTTTTATCTTGCTCTTCCCCAAACAGCTCACAACAGCAGATACAATTTGCCACTCCTCTGTTATATCTTCACAACAACCCTGTGAGATCGGTTAGACAGGAAGAGAAAAACGGGCAGTCATTGAGGGAGCTTCATGGCAGATTGGGGACTGGAAACCATGCCTCTGTCCGAACCTTAGCTAAGATATTCGCCAGCCAAGAACAGCTAAGCCAGGGGTAGTCAAACTGCTGCCCACCAGATGTCCGTGGACTACAATTCCTAAATGCTGGCAGGGGCTCATGGGAATTGTAGTCAATGGACATCTAGAGCAGGGGTAGTCAACCTGTGGTCCTCCAGATGTTCATGGACTACAATTCCCATGAGCCCCTGCCAGCAAATGCTGGCAGGGGCTCATGGGAATTGTAGTCCATGGACATCTGGAGGACCACAGGTTGACTACCCCTGATCTAGAGGGCCACAGTTTGATTACCCCTGAGCTAAGCCCAAAACTGAGGTTTGAGCTCTTTATAGTTTCAAACCACTGAACCTTTTCAAATTTGTGTGCGAAAAAGCTAGCTTTTATTTATTTATTGGTTATACAGTCTGCCTTTCTCACCGAGACTCAAGGTTGATGACACAGTGCCAGGTTTTGTTTATTAAAATTAAGAGCCAGCATTGCCATTTCTACTTTAGACTGGTGTCTGGTGTGGCCTACGCATGTATACTAAGAAAACAGACTGTTGTGAGCATTTCTGTCACAGTTTTTCACTTGTTGCCACAGAAAACACCTGCAGGGCAGATGCACCTTTCTGCTTGCCTCTGGGACCAGTACGTATGTCATGCAGAAAACCAGGGAAGGGTTTGTAAGGGCCTTGAAATCAAGGCTAAGTGCCAGGAAATATGCCCATATTTCCCTGATTTAACAACCAGGAGACTAGTTGTTCTTTTGGTTAATATACTTGAAAAACTGCATTCTGTGGCAGATTAGAAAAAGAATCACCTGAAGGGGGGCATCATGGGAGTTCACAGCAGGCGAAATATGGCTTATTTACACATTTGGATCCCACCCCTTCCTTCAAGCAGCTTAAGGTGAAAAAAATAGTAGTAGAAGTGTCTCATAGTGGCCTTCCCTTCCTCTCCCGACAACAGACACCCTGTGAGGGAGGTGGGGCTGAGAGAGCTCTGCTCTGTGAGAACAGCACTATGAGAACTGTGACTGCCTGTGGAGGAGCGGGGAATCAAACTCAGCTCACCAGATTAGAAGCTGCCGCTCTTAACCGCGCCACCAAGCTGGTCATACTCATGACTTTCCCCTTCTCCGCTCTGTTCACCCAACAACCTAGTGAAGTAGTTTAGGCTTAAAGAAAGTGCCTGGTTAAAAATCACCTGAAAGAAAGAAAGAAAGAAAGAAAGAAAGAAAGAAAGAAAGAAAGAAAGAAAGAAAGAAAGAAAGAAAGAAAGAAAGAAAGAAAGAAAGAAAGAAAGAAAGAAAGAAAGAAAGAAAGAAAGAAAGAAAGAAAGAAAGAAAGAAAGAGGAGGGAGGGAGGGAGGGAGGGAGGGGGAGAGAGTGAGAGAGAGAAAGGAAGGAAGGAAGGAAGGAAGGAAGGAAGGAAGGAAGGAAGGAAGGAAGGAAGGAAGGAAGGAAGGAGTCGGATTTCCCTGAAGAGTCCAAATAGTCGTGTTCACGTGATATCTCTGAGCACACATACAGCCTGCATCTACATGCACAATCTGTCTGTAAGAAAGAACAAAGAGAAAGGCTTTCTCGACTGGGGTTTCGTGAAGATCAGTGAAGTCAGAGGAATGCCAACGGGAAAGTCCTCAAGAGCATGGGATAGGCTAGTCATGAGGAGACTAGAATCTGCACAGCGGTCTTTCTGGGACCAGGACGGTCTTTGTGGGTTTCATGGCAGGCCAGTGTTTCACTGCATTGTGTGTTTATTCGCTGTTTTGCTTCAATGTATGTTCATCAGCACTTTTCTCTCTCAGAGCAAATCTGTCACAGCAAACAGCAGCTGCCTCAAACATACTCGGAGAAAGCACATTTCAGCCTCGTATACCAAATTCTTCAAGATCTGTCTAGCAACACTACTAAATATTTCAGAATTCTCCCTGTTTTCAGCCCCACTGGGTCAGCAAGCTGGACTTTTCCACCCGTGCCCGAGGCCCTCCTCATCAACAGACCTAAGATGAGTTTAACTTTTCAAAGCGGAATCCTTGACAGGAAGAGAAAATGAGTAATGGATTCCCTAGTCAGCCTCTTTTTTAGGGTTTGCTGATCGGTTATCTAGTTTCCACACGTGGGACACCCCCTGCCCTGGGGAAAGCAGGCCCAAGTTCAACCGGTTTTGCTCAATGGCTGTCCCCCTTCAGCAAGATGAATGGAAAGTTCAGGCAGACACTCGAATTCTCAGCCCGGAAAATAAAGGCAGCCCCAGGGGTGGCAAGCACAAAAATAGCACCCCATTAACCTTTCCATACTATAGCTCTGCCAAAAGATCCAAATAGCAACAGTTGTGTAATACCTTGATCAGGTCAACGGCAAAGTCACACAGAAACAAGCCTGCTTTTTAGCGCCACGGTGTCCTCCTTCAGGCTGCACACTAGGCAGATATCCACACAAAAGCTCAAGGATGACAGGGAAAGACTCACCAAGGTGTTGCTACGCGTGATAAAAATGGGTAAGTAGGCAGAAAAAAGGAGGAGGAGGTCAGTTATCTAAGAGGCCAAAGCTGAAAGTGAGCTGAGACTGGCCAGGGAAGCCCAATATAACAAGAAAAGCTTCAGATATGTGAGAAGATGTAAGCTAAATGAAGCAATAAGACCGCTCTTGGGTGAAGACAGAGAGACTTTGACAGAGGACAGGGAGAAACCAGAAAGGCTCAGCACCTATTTTGTCTCTGTTTTCCCCCCAGAAAAATATGGACACATCTCGGGATGGTAGTAGGCAAGGTATTGTGTCTGTATGGCAGGCTGACACGGGCAGAGAGGTTGTCAAATGGCACCCGCCTACACTGGATGAGTTCAAATCTCCTGGGCCAGATGGTGTGCACCCAAGAGTGCTCAAAGAACTTTCTGGACCGCTTGCAGCACCCTTGCCCATCAGTTTTGGGACCTCTTGGAGGACTGATGGACCAGAAGACTGATGGACCAATCTTCAAAAAAAGGGAAGAGTGGTGAACCAAGAAACTACAGGTCAGTGAGTCTGACCTCTGTTGTGGGGAAGATAATGGAGCAGATTTTAAAGGGGATGATTTGCAAGCATCTGAAGGACAATTTGGTGATCCAGGGAACTCAGCATGGATTTGTCTCAAATAGGTTTTGCCAGACCAACCAGGTTGCCTTCTTTGACCAGAGTAGTTCATCAGTGAAACTGTCTAAGGATGTGGTGAGCTCCCCCTCGCTACCTGTCCTTTGAACATCTGGCCACAGTGATCCAAGCAAGGAGGCTCAAAGCGGCTTACAGTCGCCTTCCCTTTCCTCTCCCCACAACAGACACCCTGTGGGGTGGGTGAGGCTGAGAGAGCCCTGATATTCCTGCTCGGTCAGAACAGCTTTATCAGTGCCGTGGCGAGCCCAAGGTCACCCAGCTGGCTGCATGTGGAGGAACAGGAATCAAACCTGGCATGCCAGATTAGAAGTCCGCACTCCTAACCACTACGTCAAACTGGAAACGTGGTTGCCAAAGGATCCGGTGGCTCGACACGATCAAAGCCAATACAAGGAGGACCATGAACCAACTAAAAGAAGCAGTCAGAGACAGGGACGCATGGTGGAGACTTTCCTATAGAATCACCGAGGGCTGGACATGACTGAATGGATAACATCATCATCATCATCATCATCTGAGCAAGGGACAGTTTATCTGTTCCACTTACTATTTTTGGTAAGGCCTTAGAGGAGGAGTGTGTCTCATGGCTTAAGTGCCTCTCAGTGCTGAACACACACTCAGGGCAGCTGTCCCGCCCCTGCGTGCCTCCTCCTCCAACCAGTTTGCCTCCAGCGGCCAGCCAATCGCATCCCATCCCCCACCCCTGACCACCCCCCTCCTCCTTCCTCTTCCATCTGAGGCTCGGAGGCTGCAGACCCCTGCTGTGTGTGAGCTGCCCCTGCCAATGAATTCCATATCAGCTGCCTGCAGCCTTTCCAGGTCCTTTGAGGGGGAGGCCGTCCGCAGAGTTCTTCCACCCCACCCCCCTAATCTAGCGCCCATGGTATTCCTGAATGCAACGGGCTTGGTCCGTAGTACATTAATAATGTTCATAATGTTATAATGTTCATAGTGTTAACACATGTTGAGTCTAACTTCTTGTACTGTACCAATATTACAACGGGATTGTGAACTGTGAATTCATACCGTAAACCGCCCTGAGCCACAGTAAATTAAGCAAATAAATAAACCATTTGAAACCATGCACGTGTAAGGGAAGCAACGAGCCAAAATGCAGGTTTCCATCCAACAGTTAATAGCCTTTTACGCTTGTGCAATGTATTTCTGAAGTGGTGACAAGAGCAAGCGGTGTTTTCCAGCTCCAGTGTTTGGAGGGAGGGGGGGGGCTTCCTGGCCTATTCTCCCCGCTGAACAGAACTGGGACTTGAGCACTGCTAAGCCCCACCCCCAAGAGTGGCCAGCGTTCATTCATATTTGAACAATGGTAACCAAGAAGCAGAAACACTGCCGAGCTTAGCGGTACAGTTTCTAAAAGAACGATCCTGCTAGGTACAGATCAAAAGGATCTGAAAGAGGAGGAAGAAGGGGGGTGGGAAACAGCAACAAGACGGTTGGAACTAAAAGAAAACTTCAGAAGACAAAAGAAAAAGGGACGCAGGAGAGGCAAGTTAAAAGGGCAAGGATGCATCAAATTGCAAGGTGGCGTAAGAAGCAAAAGGACCCAGTGTGGCCTGCCAGGCCCCCTCCTGGATACCCTGCTTCCTGCCCCGAGAAGCTCCATCCTGCTACAGGCAGAATTATTTCAGTCCTTCTCTTTCCTGCAATTGCCAGGAGCCAACTGAAGCTTCAGAAGGGCCCCCCTTATATTAGAAAGAAATCCTGCTCTGAGACCGTTTACGCACTGGTGGTTTTATGCTGGGCTGCAGGCTGGAGTTTTAGTTATGGCAGATTGCCCCACCTCTTCCTGCACCCACACGGGGGAGCATTTGGCCTGCTGCACCTCATCTGGCCCGGATTTGTGCTCCTGTACGGGAGCTGGGGCAGTTAAGTTCCCAGTGCGTAAATGGTCTGAGAGAGGCTAGCAGAAGATGGTGTTAGAAGGTTCTCTTTGGATTTCTACGTAGCCAGCAAGCCTCTCGGTCACATCGCTTCTCTAACCAGGAAGGTTTTCTAACAGCACAAGGAAGGGAAAGCCTTAACGCTATACTGGTAAAAAAAAAAAAAATTGGTAGTCTTCACAGAGACTGTCTCCTTACTAGCAAATAGCGTTCAGATTTGCCTTTTTAAAGGCTCGACTTTTCTGTCGGTTTCTGCATTAAGATCCACCTTTCCTGAATTGACATCTGACTTACCGCGTGTTTTGCAAATTCCCGGTTACAGCAGGTTCATCACCCAAGGCAGAATCTAACATGGGTCTGCCCAATCGGGAAGGGGTTCCCCCCCCCATTTTGAGTCATTTGGACATGCCCCTTTCTTCATTGCCCTCCCCCTCCCTTCCTCCGCTCCAAAAAATCTGCCTGATCGCATTACAACGTTGTTTCTGGTTAATATCCTCATTTGTGCAGCCAGCTATAGTTTGTGGTCCCAACCACGGACAGAGATTTTCAAAAATCAGTCTGAGCATTCAGGCCACGCACCACCATTTGTGGCTGAAGAAGCAGCTGCAGTCCCTAGCTTGAAATTCCATTTTTTGTGGTCTCAAAGGGTTTTTGGGGCCATCTATAATTAACATCCTAATTAACTGGTATCACGGTTTATAAGCCAGGGTTTCTTATAATATCTGCATGGAACTTCCATCCGTAAGAGTATCCAGAGATCTCTGGGCAGGGGCAGATGTAAGCATCGTGAAGGAGTTTGGCGTAAAATCAGAACCACACATGGCATTTCTGCCGTTGTTTCCAACTCAGGCCAACACATTTTCTTCTCTTCTCAGCCTGAAGCATGGTTAAGTGGCTTCCGGGCACCACCATAAAGCCATGTATAATTTAGGCTACGCATAAGTAGAATTTACACTAGAAAGTTTAAATGTTTGCATAGGCCAATGCCTGGAAATCCGAGGCGACTCTCTTTTTAAAGAAACAAAACTTCCCTTGTAAACCAGAGGTGTTGAGAGAAATAACTGCCCATTATATCAAGTTATGCTTGGTCTGATACATTTGAAATTAAAAGCCATATCGCTGGATGACCTGAAGCAATGCATAGAATCGTCATAGAATCATAGAGTTGGAAGGGGCCATACAGGCCATCTAGTCCAACCCCCTGCTCAATGCAGGATCAGCCCAAAGCATCCTAAAGCATGGATGCCCCCCCATAACAAACACACACACCCAATGACATCTACGCACACACGCACACACAGAGGTATCAATGGATTGTGGACAAAAAGCAGAAAAGTTATAAACTTCACAGGAAGAAAAATTCTTGCTAAAAGCCTCCACTATTAAGTCCTCAATGACAAAGCTATTTTGCAAAAGATGAGACTTTTCTCCAGCCGGCAGCCCCACTGCAGCTGATATAATTACAATGCTCTGCTTTCTCCCAAGGACAGAGTTAAATTGATTTTTGGAGCTTACTGGACACGATGCACCCAGATACAAGTCAAGGTGCTGCTCCAGCACCAAAATAGAACATCTGTCTTTATAATTTACTTTTTTAAAAAACAAGAAAGATAATAAAAAGAAAATGGCAGAAAAAAAAATAATTGTATGTATCAAAAGACCATATATGGCAAAGTATATGAAACAGAAAATATTTCTTCCCATCACCCCTTCACTACATTGAAAGGTTTTTTGGGTTACTGTTTACAAAATATTATAAAACTTATTTCTGTGTGGATACAATTCTATTTATCATTTTACATTTCAAAACATACAACTAACCTGTTTTTCAACTGAATTATTAATTTCCCCATTGCTGCATACTCAATACTGTATATTTTTGCTATTTCTGCATACTTGCTGTTACTTTTGACAAACAGATAATAACAAAAATACAGAAAGGAGAACTATTGTATATCTTACTGTAGATTTTTTAAAAGTTTCTCTCAAAACCCACTTTCCTTACACATATTTATACTTTCCATACACACATTTATATTCAACATTTTACAATTCCAAATGATTTTCATTCTGCTTCAGTACTTATTCTGTCTCTGTTTTTCCCCAGAAGCTTATGGAGACATCTAGGGATAGTACTAGTCAAGGAGGCAAGTTGACATCGACAGAGACATTGTCAAGAGACACTTGGCTGCACTGGATGAGTTCAGATCCCCTGGACTGGATGGTGCACCTAGAGTGCTCAAATAATTTTCTGCAGAGTTTATGGAACCTTTGTCCATCATCTTGAGGACCTCTTGGAGGACTGGAGAGGTGCCAGAAGACTGGACGAGAGCGAATGTTATCCCAGTCTTCAAAAAAGGGAGGAGAGTTGACCCAGGAAACTACAGGACAGTGAATCTGACCTCTGTTGCGGGGAAGATCTGCAAACATCTGAAGGACAACTTTGTGATCCTTGGAAGTCAGAACAGAGGACCTCTGTTGGTTGCTGGATTTAATTTCGGCCAACTCCTCCTTGCCACGGCCACCAGGCACCTGGTCAAAGAATCTGGGGGTGCAGACAGATGGTCACCCATCATCTGAATTAGCTGGGTGTCGTCACTGTACTGGTGACAACCCAGTCCAAATCATGGACCAGTAGGGCAAGGGCGTGCATGTCAATATTAAATAACATCAGGGAGAGAATATTAGGGCTCACCACTGAGATATTGTCTCCCCTTTGTCCCCGACCTCGGGTCAGGGCTATTTACAGCTACGCCTTGAATCCCCATATTGGCTAGGCATTGGGATAACAGCCTATGATCAGCTGTCCAATCGAGTCTAGTTAGAGCAGGAGCACAGACCAGCCTGGATCAAACTGTCTCCAGAGATTATCTGTGAGAGCGATCAGAGCTGGCCATGGCAGAAACCAGATTAGAATGGTTTCTTCCGGGAAACTCTGTAGCTGTCCCGTGACCACCTACTCAACTACCTTCCCCAGAAATGGCAGATTCAAGGCTGGGTGGTAGTTGGCTGGGTCAGATTGGTCCAGCCCTGTTTTTTTCAGAAGTAGCATGTCCACAGCCTCCTTTAATTACCGAGAAAGTCCCAGGGACAAGTTGTTAATCTCCCAGAGAAGGGCCCTTGCTGCCAGCTTTCACCAGCCATGAGGAATATGGGTCTAGGGCATGGGTAGTCAACCTGTGGTCCTCCAGATGTCTATGGACTACAATTCCCATGAGCCCCTGCCAGCAAACGCCCCTGCACCACTTTTAAAGTGGACTTTGCCTCTAGAATCTAAATAAACCACTGCCTCATACTTGCTTGAAGCCACTGAGCCTGATGCACCTAGGGTTGGGCTGTTAATTTTATTTATTTACTTCATTTATATACCACCTTTCTCCACTGTCCTCCCATTTCATCTTCCTACCTGCAACCCTGTGAGGTAGGTGAGGCTCAGGATCATCCAGAAAGCTTCCAAAGCAGAGAAGTGATACAAACCTGTGTCTCTGATCCTAATCCGATACTGCGTGAAGATGCTCTCAAGGCAGTTCTGCCCCCCCCCTCCCCTACATCTGCTGAGTTTAGGAAGGAACCATTTATCTTGATAAGAGTTTCATTTCCTCAAGAAATGGGTACAGAACAGACCACTGGCCCGGAGATCCCTTTTTAATTGAAAACTTTAAAAAATCTTAAATGAAAATTCATATGGAATGCTAGATTATGAAATAAGCCTCCTTTGGCTTCTCATGCTGAAATGGGGTGAGCGTTTTAAAGATGAAACTTGTTTGACCTACATAATTGCCATGCAAGTGGAGGATGAAAAGTGAAGGGGAGCTGTTTTGTTTTTTTTTCTTTCTCTCTCTCTCTCTCTCTTCTCTGAATACTGGACTGACTTCCTGTTGAAAACAACCTGAAACCTTCTTCAGGAAACCCCAGAACTGGAGCAATTTTGCAGAATAGGTTGGGGAAGCATAGCTATGTACATGCACACCTGGGGGCCCTCCCCTTCCCATTCCCCACAGGCCCATCATTAGCCATATCACCCAATAAATGTCTAACAAATTAATTTTAAAAATTAATTAACACACAAATTTAAGAAACTCTTCCAGGGCTGTCAAGAATCCCTAGGATTTCACAGAATCATAGAGTTGGAAGGGGCCACACAGGCCATCTAGTCCAACCCCCTGCTCAACGCAGGATCAGCCCTAAGCATCCTAAAGCATCCAAGAAAAGTGTGTATCCAACCTTTGCTTGAAGACTGCCAGTGAGGGGGAGCTCACCACCTCCTTAGGCAGCCTATTCCACTGCTGAACTACTCTGACTATGAAATTTTTTTTCTTGATATCTAGTCTATATCGTTGTACTTGAAGTTTAAACCCATTACTGCGCGTCCTTTCCTCTGCAGCCAACGGAAACAGCATCCTGCCCTCCTCCAAGTGACAACCTTTCAAATACTTAAAGAGGGCTATCATGTCCCCTCTCAACCTCCTTTTCTCCAGGCTGAACATTCCCAAGTCCCTCAAGCTATCTTCATGGGGATTGGTCCCTTGGCCCCAGATCATCCTCGTCGCTCTCCTCTGTACCCTTTAAATTTTATCTACGTCCTTCTTGAAGGGAGGCCTCCAGAACGGAAACCCTGTTCATTTCATGAAACCCTGGTTGAGAATGCCTGTATTAAATAACATAGGATAAAACAGTTAAAACACCATAGAATAAAACAGAATTGCCTCTGCATCCTTAGTAGCAGCCTTTCCCATATCACTTCTTATGTTTGCCAGAGTGTGGATATTACAAGGGAAAGTATTGGCGGGGGGGGGGGGGAGGTTTCTTAGATGTAACTGGCAGCCTGGCCTCAACCAAATGCCTGGTGGAAGTTCCAACGGAGCTTGTGTCTCCCCCAGGAGCTCATTCCACCAGATCGGGGCCGGGACCGAAAATGATCCTCCAGGCCTTCCTATCCTCTACCATTCCCCAGAATCCATTTAAGTTCTTCCGGTGTCATATCGTTTTGCCTATTGGAACTGTCCATAGAGTTTTCATGGCAAAGATACAGGAGTGGTTGGCCATTTCCTTCTCCAGTGGATCACCTTTTGTCAGAGCTCTTTGTTACGACCTGTCTTGGGTGGCCCTGCACGGCATAGCTCATAGCTTCACTGAGCTACGTAAGTCCCTATGCCACGACAAGGCAGCGATCCTTGAAGGGGTCATTCATTCATTCATTCATTCATTCATTCATTCATTCATTCATTCATTCATTCATTCATTCATTCAATATACCGCCCTCCCTGGAGGCTCAGGGAAGTTTACATGAAACAAGAAACAGTACAGGTAACTCCATTTTCTAGAAAAGATCCCCACTGATAGAAGCATGAAGGCGTAACGGATGGCAGAATGAATTCATGTTACATACCAGGTAACTGGGGGTGGAGGATGTATAATTTAAATTAGCGATTAAATTAGATATAATGTCTAGATTAGTGATCCCCAACCTGTGGGCCGGTCCGTCGACTAATCGGAGGTGTGCCGCGAAGGACGCCTTCATCCCCCCCGGTCCTTTACAACACACTTTGGGTGTCATTGTCTCCCATCACTATTTCGATGCAGAGAAACAAGCTCAGGGTTCCCATTGATTTGTCATTGTCATGAGTTAAAATTTCCATGAAAATAAAATGTTCCTTATGTTCATTGTTGTGACGTGTCTGTATCTTATTTTGAAGGGATGTTTAAACATTACCATAGCGATCAGAGAGTGTTAGGGCAGTGGTTGAGAGTAGAGGAGTAAACTACCCCCCCACACCGGGCCTCAGTAAAAGGTGTCGAGTGGTCCCCGGCGTTAAGTGGTCTCCGGTGATAAAAAGGTTTGGGACCACTGATTTAAATCACATAATAACTTCCTCAACCTAATCATTGACATGTTACCCAACAGACTCATGGACCTTCCTTCAATTCATAAGAACAATGCTGTTCTTAAAAACCTACAAGTCCAAAAACCCAAACAGTCAACCTTCCCAATGACCCCATGCAGAATCTGACACATTTAAAAACTAGTACAAATAGCTTCTCCATCACCTCAGAACATGAGAGCCTAAAAATCATAAAGTTTGCTCTCTTGATTCTGAAAGGTTAATTTGAGCCCTGTTTAAAAGCACGGTGGCAGATTTGGCCCCAAATACACATTAAGCTGGCTGTGTGACAGGAGAAGGGATGAGGCCAACTTTTTCACTGGCCACTGCTCTTCTGCAGACTCCGCAGCGACTCACCCTGAAGATATGGGCAAGCAGAGACATGTCACCACTTTCAGGTAGAGGCCCTGGTTCAGTGGCAGATTATCTGCTTGGCATGTAGAAGTCAGGTTGATAATAGTTCAGAAGATTTAGTAGCAGGTGCTGTGAAAGACTGGATCACCACTACCAGTCAGTGGTCAAGAATGGCCTTGGCACACCAACTGTTTGGATGTATATGCCCACACATCAGCCTTCTTCTGAAAAGACCTAAGATCAAAGCAAGGCATGGTGGCCAACTGGGAACACTAAGTGGATCAGGGAAAGCAAGGCAGCCCTCAGAGAAATCCTGTTTCCTCTGGGACAGGTGGCTGGCTAGGTCTCCTCCCAACCTATGCCACATCAATGCTTCACATGCATCACTGGATGAATATACAACCTGCATGTACAAGAATAAATCTATTTATTTGTTGTTGCCGTTGCTGCCTGCAAGTCACAGCTGATTATGAAGACCCTGTAGGCTTCGAGAAACTTTAGGATGCTTTCTGCTTTAGGATGCTTTGGGCTGATCCTGTGTTTGGCAGGGGGTTGGACTAGATGGCCTGTATGGCCCCTTCCAACTCTATGATTCTATAAACCCCGGAAGTGGTGCAATCGTGCAAAATATGGTTGGGAAGCTACGCTGTGAACACGCCCACCTGGGACCCTCCCCTTCCATGAGCTGGCAGGGGCTCATGGGACTTGTAGTCCATGGACAAGCCACAGTTTGGCCACCCTTGCTGTCTTTGCATAGCAACCTTGGATTTCTCTGATGGTCTCCCATACCCATTACACAGGACCCAACTTACACAGGTGAATCACAGCCATGTATATGAAAGAGCAAATCCACATTCCCTGACTACAGGAAACCAGGGGCCAGACGGCATTTGAGCCGTACACAGGCTGGACATCACATGCCAACCACACCACATGCCTCTCAAGCTACCATTTGTGCGTACCTCCCTCATCTGCACAGAAAGTCCAACTCCTTGATGCTTCAACTCTCTTCTGCAGCAATATGGCTCCAGGCCAGTTCCAAGGGCTCCTTCTCCCCCAGCACCTGTGGCCTGCTAGGGACTGAGTCTGGAATGGCTAGATTCCCCACCACCACCACCCCTACTGGAGGGGGAGGAGGTCAGCTCCAGGTTGGGAAACTTTTGGAGACCTGGGCAGGGAGCCTGAGAAGGGCAGGCGCCTCAGTGAGGCATAATACATCCACTTTCTGTCGCCTGGAAATGAGCTGCTTGGGCAGAAGGTCCCGCCTGGAGGCTGGCATCCCGGAATCCCAATGGGGTGCAATGCCACAGAGCTCGCCCTCCAAAAGCACCCATTTCCTCGAGGGGGAGGATCTAATCCAGGGGTAGTCAAACTGCGGCCCTCCAGATGTCCGTGGACTACAATTCCCAGGAGCCCCTGCCAGCATTCGCTGGCAGGGGCTCCTGGGAATTGTAGTCCACGGACATCTGGAGGGCCGCAGTTTGACTACCCCTGATCTAATCTCTATCGCCTAGAGCAGGGGTAGTCAACCTGTAGTCCTCCAGATGTCCATGGACTACGATTCCCACAAACCCTTGCCAGCAAACGCTGACGGGGGCTCGTGGGAATTGTAGTCCATGGACATCTGGAGGACCACAGGTTGACTACCCCTGGCCCTAGAGGTAGTCAACCGGTGGCCCTCCAGATGTCCATGGACTACAATTCCCATGAATGCAGGCAGGGGCTCATGGGAATTGTAGTCCATGGACATCTGGCGCTCCCTCGAGGCTGGCGTCCCTCAGCGCATCCCTTTTCTGCAGGGGAGCTGATCTCGGGGTGCAACCCTGCACGCCTCCCCCCCCGCCCTCCAATGCATCCATTTTCCCCGGGGAGACGGACCTCTGCAGCCCGCGGCCGGGCGGGGATGCCGCAGGGGGGGGCCCCGCTGCGCACAAAGGCGCCGCCGCGGCCGGGCGCCTACTCACCGGGAGGGTTGGCAGCGGCCGGCGTGGCCATGGCGCCGGGGGCCGGCTCCCGCGGAGGGCGGGGAGCGAGGCGGCGGGCGCACAAAGGAGGCAGGCCGCCCGCGCGCAGCTGCGCAAGATGTCCGATCGCGCCGCCGCGAGATGCTCCCGCCTCCCCCCCCCCCCCCTCTCCGCCCCGCTCGCCCCGCTTCTGCTCATGCTCCGGCTCCCCCCCCCCCCCGCCGCCCCAGCGAGCATGTGCCGAGGGGCTCGCTCACGGGCGCCGGACGCCTGAAGCCGCCGCTGCCCTCACTTTGCCCGCAGTTGCCTTCCCCAGGCGCCTCCTGGACATGCCCTCTGGGGAAGCACGAAAGCTCATCCCGAAGGTGCCATTTGGGGAAGGGGACCAGGTTGCCCCACTTTGGGACAGGATGCCCCACTTTTGGCCCACTGGCAAATTGTACTTACGTTAAAAGTAAAATATCTATATATATCTATATCTATATATCTATTATATATCTATATATATCTATATATATATATCTATATCTATCTCTCTCTATATATATATAGATATAGATATAGATATAGATATATTGCAGCAGGGGTAGTCAACCTGTGGTCCTCCAGATGTCCATGGACTACAATTCCCATGAGCCCCTGCCAGCGTTTGCTGGCAGGGGCTCATGGGAATTGTAGTCCATGGACATCTGGAGGACCACAGGTTGACTACCCCTGTATTACAATACTATTTTTGCATTCTATGCATTCTAGGAAACTTTATGTTGCTCCATATAGACCAAATTTTTAATCAAGAACCCCCTCCCCCCCCCCCGGTCAATGGTGTCCTGCTTTACCAATGTTAAATCTGGTCACCTTACATTTGTGCTCCCCATGCAGTTATTGTACCGTCCTCACAGGGCCGGACTGCAGGTGTTGTTGTTGGGGTGTTCTCTTTTTTGGGGGGGGGGGTCTCCCATCCTCCTTAGTGATTCCACAGGCTTGGGCGATTACTCTGTCTGTTGCTGGATAGGAGGGGAATCATAGAATCTCAGAATCATAGAGTTGGAAGGGGCCATAGAGGCCATCTAGTCCAACCCCCTGCTCAACGCAGGATCAGCCCTAAGCATCCTAAAGCATCCAAGAAAAGTGTGTATCCAACCTTTGCTTGAAGACTGCCAGTGAGGGGGAGCTCACCACCTCCTAAGGCAGCCTATTCCACTGCTGAACTACTCTGACTGTGAAACATTTTTTCTGATATCTAGCCTATATTGTTGCACTTGTAGTTTAAACCCATTACTGCGTGTCCTCTCCTCTGCAGCCAATGGGAACAGCATCCTGCCCTCCAAGTGACAACCTTTCAAATACTTAAGTTGAGAGGGGACCTACCGGCAGGCAGTACAATCAGCTGAGGGATTCTCTTGCGTTTCCCTCAAGACCCACATTGGTGCCTAAATTTGGAACATAAAGGACATTAGGCAGGTAGGGCTCCTCGACTCATTTAACTCACCGGCACTAGGCAGCTCGGGTTCAGGTTCCTGGTCGCTTGGCAGGAAGTAGACTCCCAAAATAAAAGCATAGATTCAAGTAGGCGGCCGTGTTGGTCTGAAGTAGCACAACAAAGGGTCCAATAGCACCTTAAGACCAACAAAGATTTATTCAAGGTGTGACCTTTCGAGCACCTGCACTCTTCCTCAGACAAATGAACAACCATCATAACTGTGTAGATCAGTGATTCCCAAAGTGAGCGCTACCGCCCCCTGGTGGGTGCTGCAGCGATCCAGGGGGGCAGTGATGGGCCACAGGTGCATTTGGGGGCGATGAATAACTGTAAGGGGGCGGTGAAGGCATAAAAGAAAGAAGAGAAGATTTAGAAAAATTAATTTATGTATTCCGCTCATAACGCTGAATTTTTCTTTGAACAACGTACTAGACGTTAGCTCGGTTTCAGCATACTCCCTCACTTGCATTGAGATATGTGCAA
Source organism: Paroedura picta (assembly GCF_049243985.1). NCBI lineage: Eukaryota > Metazoa > Chordata > Lepidosauria > Squamata > Gekkonidae > Paroedura > Paroedura picta. The sequence continues at coordinate 10,475,254 of NC_135386.1, forward strand.
TCGCGCACTGCTATTGTTCATGCGGTGCCACTGAATTGCCGTTCCAAAACACATGAGTACTACGTGCATTGCTGCGGGCAACTGCCACTCGTGCGATTGGTCAGTCGCAAGGCCAAAGTCTGGAACAGCAGCGGCAGGACTACCAGCATTTTTGGAGCACGCTATGAATCAGGAGATTTCCTGTAATTATTAGGGTGAAATTACAGCGTAATATAACTCTAAGTTAGATTGTCGTGATATTGTACAAGTTAAAGTTAACTAACAAATAGTGCGACTATAATTGGTGAGTATTATTTATTTATTTTGTAATAATTATATGCGCTTTACAAACCTTTTCGCTCCAAAGAACGAGACAGTCTCGCTCCGCGCTTTCGATTCTCTCCGCCGAAGAGCGAGACTGTCTCGCTCTGAATTTTTGAATCATTTTTTTCCAAACTCGTAAACATACCGATAAATATAAAACGTCATCCTTTCTTTGTATTATGTTTTTAGTCTAAAACCAAAATTTCTTACTTATTTATCGGTAATTTATTTATTTATAACCGTTTTCTGATCCCTAAAAAGGTAAAGGTATCCCCTGTGCAAGCACCGAGTCATGTCTGACCCTTGGGGTGACGCCCTCTAGCGTTTTCATGGCAGACTCAATACGGGGTGGTTTGCCAGTGCCTTCCCCAGTCATGACCGTTTACCCCCCAGCAAGCTGGGTACTCATTTTACCGACCTCGGAAGGATGGAAGGCTGAGTCAACCTTGAGCCGGCTGCTGGGATTGAACTCCCAACCTCATGGGCAAAGTTTTCAAGTGACTGCCTTACCACTCTGCGCCACAAGAGGCTCATGTTTCTGATCCCTACTTAAGCCTTTTTGCTAGGCCTGTAAACTATCGATTCTCCGGTAAAGTATTTGTAGAGAAACGGACCGGTTCTCCGGTCCCCACCAGCTGCAGCTATAAATAGGTCAGTCGTATACTTGGAATAGGTCCATTATTTGTAGGAAATAACGTATTTGAGAACCGCTGGTTGCCATCTCTAGCTAGCACCGATGGCGTGACGCCGACGCCGTTCGGCGCGGCTACTCGGTAATTGGACACCAAGCGGCGCATGCCGGTATCACCAGCCGGTATTAATTGCTATTAAAATTTAAAAAGAATCAATTTCCAGGGGGCGCTGAGTAATAATTTTTCTGGAAAGGGGGCGGTAGGCCAGATAAGTTTGGGAACCCCTGGTGTCGATATAAGGTAAGGGCAAATTATGGTAAATTAGTAAACTGGGTCATATCCAAATGATGATGCCATCGGATAAGTCTTTGCTAAAACAGCTAATCAGTCCTTTTGATTTCGGTTGTAGTTCACAAAAACATTGGAGAAAAAAACTGTCTATGTCAGTAATTAATGACAGACACTTTCTGCCATAAAATTGCCAAGCACCCTGAAAAATACTACAAAATAGGTTTCTTAGCTCATTCTAATTAAGAACTGGAGCACAGATGTATGCTGAGCAAGTAAGACTCCCAAGGTCTCATACTATTGGTAAAAACTCCTTTTGAGGAACAACTCACAACATTATGTCATTGGTTTTCCTGTTTTTGGTGTCCCATCTTTTTGTTTTTGTTTCTATCTGTTTGTTTGTAGTTATCACATTGTATGTTTTAGCCCTTGTCTGAAGACGAATTCGAAGCAGAGACCCAATCCGGAAACTCTTTCACAAAGTTTATCAGAATAAACGAGAGAAGACACTTTAATAAGCAAGCTTCTCTACATGAACTTTATTCTATGTTGATGTTTAGAACCAACACAGGTTCTTGTTTTGGTTGCTTTTCACGCCATGTTCTCCAGATTAATGTCCTTTTGTTACTGGAAGTAGCATTGCCACTCACGGTTAACAGGCAGGCTCAAGGAGGACTGAAGAGAGAGACAGGAGGTGATTAAAGGTGGGAGCAGGTATGCAGGCCCCAGCCCCTCCAAGGCAGCGACCCGGGGCCGGCAGAAGGCCAGCACCCACCCCCCAGCAGCGACCCCGAGCCTTCTGCCAATTTTTTATCCCGGATAGGGCTCGCCCTAACTCCTCCCCAGGAGCCCTTAGCCTTTTATTTAATCCGCTCTGCAGGAGCGGTTAAAGATAGGCAGATGAATCTCAGGGGTTAGGACAGCCTGGGAGATGTCAAGACTCTGGTCACATAATCACTGGTTATCTGTTCCCATGGTCTTGCAATGAGTGTCAGTGCCCAGTCATCTTCCCCCAAATAGGAGACTCCTGGGCTGAATCTGTACAGAGCTTTTATTCCAATCCCAGATCGATTCAATCCCTGCCATCTACACTGAATGTGATTTCCATTTTGATTTTGGCCGATTTAAATCTTCTCTCTGCAACAATACTGATTGATCCGGAGTGACCCTACCTTTCCCCCTGATATCCTGGAGTGGATATAACCCTCAATATTTGAAAAATCAGCTTCAGTAAAGGTGCAGCTCACTGCTTTTCCTGAACTTACTTGCTGCCTGGAGCTTCCAATGCTGTAGAAAAGCCCTGATTGGCCAGGGCATCAGTTCAAAGGCTTCCTCGTTCCCAGGCTGCAAGGTCTCCCTTAAACGGGAAGCCCTAACTTCTTTCAGCAGAAGTTCCAGAAGCCCTAACTTCTCTCGGCAGAGATTTGCCTCTTGGATTTATTCCGCCTCCTCTGCTTTCTCCAATCCTCTCCTGCCCCCATCCCCATTCAAGAAAAGAAAGAAAGAGGCTCCTGCTGTGCTTGGCCCCCCCCCCCCCACACACACACACACACTTTCTGAACTTTTCCAATTGAGTGTAGAACACTTTTCTGTTTCATTGGGGAGGGAGGATAGAGGAAGACCCGAGTTCAAATCAATATGAATTCAGCAGGATCCACAATAGAAGAAACAAAGTAAGTGCAGATTCAGCCCTGGTTGAAGAAATTTCTTTAATTCTTTATTCAATTTATATGCCGGCAAGCCAGCTCAGGGCAGTGCACAGCATTGTAATTAGTACCAATAAAAGGTAAAGGTATCCCCTGTGCAAGCACTGAGTCGTGTCTGACCCTTGGGGTGACGCCCTCTAGCGTTTTCATGGCAGACTCAATACGGGGTGGTTTGCCAGTGCCTTCCTCAGTCATTACTGTTTACCCCCCAGCAAGCTGGGTCCTCATTTTACCGGCCTCGGAAGGATGGAAGGCTGAGTCCACCTTGAGCCGGCTGCTGAGATCGAACTCCCAGCCTCATGGGCAAAGCTTTCAGGTGGCTGCCTTACCACTCTGCACCACAAGAGGCTCTTAATTAGTACCAATAAAATTCATTTAAAACAATGAATAACATTTTAAAACCACTAAACATGGCACTTGTGATTAGCAGCAACATTAGTATGACTATTTTTTCTAGATCATTTTGTAACTATAGGTCTCTTTCCAGTTCAAGGTGTTTTCATGGGAGTGTCTTTTGTAGGGGAGGGCGGGATGTTCAATGTGATAGGATCATTGGCCCCAATCACGTGCATGGAAGGAACTGTCTGTCTTGCAGGCCCTGGGGAACTTAGCAACCCCAGATCTCCTCCGGGAGCTCTTTCCACCAAGTGGGGGCCAGGACTAAAAATGTCTTGGCTCTAGTTGACATCAGATATACTTCCTTGGGGCCAAGAACCACCAACTATTTTGTATTTGCAGAATGGAGTACTCTTCAGGAGACATTTAGAGGCAGTCACTCAGGTATGCCAGGTCCAGACCGTGGATGACCTTAAAGGTACAACAAGAAGTTTTTACGATCATTCAGACCAAGTTCAAATGCACAATTAAAATATAAAATAAATGCAAAAAATAGATATTTGAATACAACAGGGGAGTTTAAAATCATCAGAAATATAAAACATGTTGGGGTTAAAACTCATAGTTGAAACAGCATTGGCTAAATATTGAGTCGGTATGTTATTCAGTTAAAGAGTGAACTTTCTGGCTTATATAAATACCATACAGTTTCATCGCAGCTGCACAACAGTTTCTCAGTGTGTGAAGTTATTTGACAGTTTTTTATCAATGGGAAGTTTCAACAACATCCTTTGAAGGGAGTCTCTGATGTTGGTCTAAAGTTGGCTGGATTAGGTTGATCCTTATGGCACTATGGATGGGACAGTGTAGCAGAACACGTATGCCTGTTTCTAACTGATCATAAGCACAGGAACAGAGTCTCTCTGAAAAGGGGATTTCTCTATAGCGGCCTTGCAAAACAGCTGTGCTGAACACCTGGCCTGAGCAAAGCCCCTTCTCTGTTTGTTGGAGCTGGGACTAGCCTGTATCTAATCTGATCTGGAAGCAGGAAGTCCATCAAGATCCCGTTGCCGGCTAATGTCCTTTGTTTAAGAACGGACTTAGCTTGATCATAGAATCATAGAATCATAGAATCATAGAGTTGGACTTGGTCATCTAGTCCAACGCCCTGCACTAGGCAGGACACTCACATCCCAATCGCTCATCTACTGTAACCTGCCACCCCCTTGAGCGTTTGGTGTAGTGGTTAGGAGTGCGGACTTCTAATCTGGCATGCCAGGTTCAGTTCTGCGCTTCCCCACATGCAACCAGCTGGGTGACCTTGGGCTCGCCATGGCACTAATAAAACTGTTCTGACCAAGCAGTGATATCAGCGCTCTCTCAGCCTCACCCACCCCACAGGGTGTCTGTTGTGGGGAGAGGAATGGGAAGGCGACAGTAAGCCGCTTTGAGCCTCCTTCGGGTAGGGAAAAGCGGCATATAAGAACCAACTCTTCTTCTTCTTCTTCTTCTTCTTCCAAAATCAGCCTCTCCATCAGATGGCTATCCAGCCTCACTTTAAAAATTTCCAAAGATGGAGAACCCACCACCTCCTGAGGAAGCCTGTTCCACTGAGAAACCGCTCTAACTGTCAGGAGCTTCTTCCGAATGTTTAGACGGAATTTCTTTTGAAATAATTTCATCCCATTTTGTTCTAGTCCGTCCCTCCGGGGCAAGAGAGAACAACTCTGCTCCATCCTCTATATGGCAGCCTTTTAAATACTTGAAGATGGTTATCAAATTCCCTCTCAGTCGTCTCCTCTCTAGGCTAAACAGACCAAGCTCTCCCAAACTTCTTCATATGTCTTGGTCTCCAAACCCCTTTGTTGCCCTCCTCTGGACACATTCTAGTTTGTCTACATCCCTCTACAACAGGGGTGCTCAAAACTGAACACAGGACTCCAAGTGAGGCCGAACCAGAGCGGAGTACAGTGGTACCATCACCTCCCGTGATCTGGACATGATACTATATTTGAAACAGCCCAAAATCCCATTTGCCTTCTTAGCCACCGAGTCACACTGCTGACTCATGTTCAATGTATGGTTTACTAAGACTCCTTTTTGCACATGCTACTGCCAAGAAATGTCTCCCCCATCTTATATTGGTGTGTTTGGTTTTTCCTACCTAAATGCAGAACTTTATATTTGTCCCTATTTAACTATATTTTATTCAGTTTAGCCCACTTCTCAAGCCTATCAAGACCATCCTGTATTCTGATTCTGTCTTCTGTTGTGTTTGCTACCCCTCCCAGTCTTTGCTCTCAGATACCTCAGTGCCTGGAGCCATCAGCAGGTAAGGGGAGAGGCCCTGGGCAAAGCATCATGGTGAAGGGCCTCCTAGGGAGGGCCTCTTGGCCTGCTAGGCTGGGCCTGCTGAGGAGGGCCTCCCAGTCTGCTGACTGCTCGTTAAGGACTGCTAAGGAGCTGACTGCTAAGGAGCTCTGTCCCAGCTCTGCTAATGAGCTGCCCAGTCCCCACCCGTCCCACTTGATCTCGCTGCAAGCTGCTGCCAAAGGCTACCTTAAGCTGCATGGCCGGGGACCAGGGGCCAGGGGAGGGGACCCTTTCAGGGCCCATTCTTAGGAACAGGCTTTGAAGCTAGTCTGTTATAATTACACTTTCTTGTCCTCGCAGTGTTCCTATGGTGTCCCTGTTCCTTTTCTTACTTGAAATAACACTAAAGAATCCTTTTTTTGCTAAGTTTAGCATTTCTTGCTAGCCTAAGTTCATATTGAGCCCCACCACCCCCCTTGAAAAATTAAAACAACAAGGTCCATATCCAAGCAGACCTCATTCCCTGATAAACCACAGCAAGACACAGCAAAACTACGGCAGAAAATAGATGGCACGTGAACTCATGCGACAGCAAGATCTTCACAATGAGTTGCTCACCTGTTATCCATTTCCCTGCTCCCTGCAATCTTCCACAAGTACAAAGACTCAGGCACCTTCTGTTTTCCCAGAGCCTGTTGATATCCTATTCACTTCCATGGTGCTCCAAACGGATTTGCACTTTGCCAAGGATCAAGTCACACTTTATCACACTAGGCTATAGGCCAGGGATGGTCAAATGCGCCCCTCCAGATGTCCATGGACTACAATTCCCATGAGCCCCTGCCAGCATTCCGGATCATGGGAATTGTAGTCCATGGACATCTGGAGGGCCGCAGTTTGACAACCCCTACTATCGGCCATCGTGAGATCAAGCACACAATAAAATTGTTCAGTACAGTAGATTAGTTCAAAACAAACTCAGATCTATCACAGTTATAATTTGCATTTTTATCACAGAATCATAGGCACTGGCAAACCACCCCGTATTGAGTCTGCCATGAAAACACTAGAGGGCGTCACCCCAAGGGTCAGACATGACTCAGTGCTTGCACAGGGGATACCTTTACCTTTACATAGGCAATTTATAAATTATTGGTTGGAGGGTGTAGAGAGACAGTGATGGTGATTTTATTATTTTTAGAATCTTATATTTTAGTATGGTAATTTAAATTGATTTGAAAGGGGGAAGCCTGGTACATCACTTCCTGCAATGTGGAAATGGCCTGGTCACATCTGGTAGGAGCATCTGGGTGATGTCACTTCCTGTTGACATGCCACTTAGAATCCTAGAATCATAGAGTTGGAAGGGGCCATACAGGCCATCTAGTCCAACCTCTGCTCAACGCAGGATCAGCCCTAAGCATCCTAAAGCATCCAAGAAAAGTGTGTATCCAACTTTTGCTTGAAGACTGCCAGTGAGGGGGAGCTCACCACCTCCTTAGGCAGCCTATTCCACTGTTGAACTACTCTGACTGTGAAAAAAAAATTTCCTGAAAATTTTTTATCTAACAGTCACATTTTTATAACACAACTGTTTCCACAAAGCAAACAAAACAAATACTTTCCTCTCCATGATTCTGTAGCTTTTCAAGGGATGTTTCTTAAGCAGCGTGCCAGAGAACCTGAGCCAACTAATCCACCCCTTGGATGCTCTTTAAAAAAAAAAAAATCTAAAGGGGATCAATTTGACATAATTTTATTTAATGTTTCAGAGGTTGGAGTGCGGGCCAAGAGTGAGCATGCCCACTGTCAGTTAAAAGCCAAATAAACCACAATTAATCAAAGCTATGCTGGCAGAAACTCCACGGCTTCTACCCTTTAGATCGGTGCCTTGTTTAATTATTTTTCAAGTGCTGCTCAATTACATAACAGGTCATTTTTATGGTGTATGCGTGTTGTTGTTGTTTGTTAAGAAAAAGGATGCTGTGAACCTCCTGAGCTCTTTGGAAATAAAAGCAGTATTCAAAATGTTTTAAAATCTAACCTGAAATAACAAAATATTTTGTTAAGCGTCCTGCCAGCACACTTAAGGCAACTTAAAGCTAAAACGATCAAATGATGGTGATGCCATCCGTTCAGTCGGGTCTGACCCCCGGCGATTCTATAGTCTTTGCCATGCGTCCCTGTCTCTGCCTGCTTCTTTCAGTTGGTTCATGGTCATCCCTGTATCGGCTTTAATCGTGTCGAACCAGCAGATCCCTTGGCAACAACGCTTCGTTTTGCCGCTGACCATGCCGAGCATTAATGATCTTTCTAGTGAAAAAACAAATATATGTATATATGTAACGAAAAATATATTGTTCGTACTGTGGCCTCCTGGTTGGTGTACAATGAACTGACGAGGTGGGTGAAGTGGGACAACACTCCCAATTCATGTAAGGCAGTGGTCCCCAACCTTTTTATCACCGGGGACCACTCAACGCCTTTTACTGAGGCCCGGTGGGGGGGGGGTAGTTTACTCCTCTACTCTCAACCACTGCCCTAGCACTCTCTGATCGCTATGGTCATGTTTAAACCTCCCTTCAAAATAAGATACAGACACGCCACAACAATGAACATACATTTTATTTTCATGGAAATTTTAACTCATGGCAATGACAAATCAATGGGAACCCTGAGCTTGTTTCTCTGCAACGAGATAGTCCCATCTGGGAGTGATGGGAGACAATGACATCCGAAGTGTGTTGTAAAGGGCTGGGGGGGTGAAGTAAAGGGCCGGGGGGGGAGAGAAGACGTCCTTCGGGGCCCGCCTCCAATTAGTCAAAGGACCACATGTGGTCCGCGGCCCACAGGTTGGGGGTCGCTAATCTAAGGCATCCTATAGCTTCTTGTGATCAACACAGTGAAACGCCTTAGAGTAATCAATAAACCATAGATAGATGGCCTTTTGATATTCGTGTGTTTTTTCAAGAATCCAGCGGAAATTTGCAATGTGGTCTTGGGTGCCTGGACATCTGGTAGCTAAGCATCAAGAAAATGCTGCCCTCCCCCCTCCATTGTGTGGTGGGGACCCTGCAAAGACTCTCCCATGTCACCCCTCCCCAGCACTCCTGCATATGCAAGACAAGCAATGGTCCTCTGTGGCCTGAAATCCCACAGGTGCCTGGCATCAGCTTTGAGCTGCAGATCTCACAGCTGTGGCCGTTCCTTTTATCACATTTGATGTGACCCACCTGGAAGCTTGTTCTACCCAGCAAGTAAAGGAAGAGTTGGGAAACAGGACTGGGGAGAAAAGGCCTACCTGCTCTTCCTTTGTATCTGGAGAGTTAAAGGAATAAGTATACTTAGGAAAATATATGGATTTTGTGTTATCACACTATTTTCTGTAACGACCGCTTTTTAAAAAATTACCTTCTGAAGGAAACACAATTAATTTACTCAGGGAGCCAACAGAGAAAGAAAGCTTTTGTTTTCCTCAAAAAAGTGATCAATATATTATTTGAATGTGCAAGTCATGGTGCACAATCTGCAGATGTGGCTTGGAGTTCTCCTGGAATTATAACAGACTTCTGGACTACAGAGATCAATTCCCCAAGAGAAAGCAGCATCTATGATATCTCTGCTGAGCTTCTTTCCCCACTACAAATTCCAGCCTCCCCAGGTTTTATACTCCTAACCTTATATGCAAGAGTAATTCTTTCCTCAGGTTCACTGGATATACCTTGCCAGGATACTGCATTTGTGCAAAAATACTTAGCTCTTAGGTCTTTTGTGGGTGGAAAGACCTTTCACTTCCAGGGAGTTTTGGTATTCTGCACATGTCCAGAAGCACTGCTCAAGGAAGCATAATTTTTTAATGTTGATGTTGCCAATCCTAACACAACATATAACGACAACAACAGACACCTGGAGCATAACACTTCTGATATCACAATTGTAGAAAAATTGAGAAATAGGAGAATAGTCATTGGAGCTCTCGGAACACTGATTAGAGGTCTCCAGAAACACCTGGACATTCGGGGCATAATGCTAGATCTGCTCCAGAAGCCAGTGTTGCTTGGAACAGCAAGAATTCTGCAGAGATACATCTTTAATTCCCAAGGACTTGGTGGGATCTCAAATTTATTTGGGCATCAAGTCACAGCTGACTTATGGAGACCCCGTGGGCTTTACAGGGCAAGAGACCAGCAGAGGTGGTTGGCCACCGTTGAGTATCCTCAGTAGTCTCCCATTGAAGTACTAACTAGGGCTGATCCTATTTAGGAGCTGAGACCTGATGAGACCTGGCTACTCTGGGCTATCCGGGGCTCAGCAACAGCTATCATTACTTGGTAGCTTGGAAATCCTGCAACCACAACACTTAACTGTGAAATACTTGTCTGTATTTTATATCCCTCACCCTGTGATAAATCTTTGCAGACTTCAGCATCAAACCAACCTCTGTCAAGGCTGAACCTATTGGCAACAATGATTTAGATTGTCTTTTGCTTGTAAAAAAAAAAATTCCGTGACCCTATATCATCTTAAACATATTGCCGTGAGTAATCTCTGACCTGACATCACAGTGATAACATAACCCAGAAACGGATTTCCTGATCTGTCCCCCCCAGACAACAAGGGGACAGTGCCTGGTATTCATTTTAGGGAACTTATGTTCCGATTATGGAACTGGGAGGTTTTAAACTGGAGATGGTGAAAGAAAATGAGATTATGTCCTGCTACATGTTCCAATACAGTTTAAACAGAGGAGTCTTTTCAGTCAGCAATGGGACTGAAGTAAAGGAGGCAAAAATGGAAAGGAAACTTCATGGGGAATAAAGATGGATTTAGAAGAACGCTGTACTTTTAAAAATGCCCTGCATTTTTCTCCAATAGCAGTCTTATAGCTCTTCACAGAAACAATTATTGTGGAGAATCATTAAACACTCCAACCAACATTAAACATACTTTCTTATCTCCTTAATGCTCTCCTACGGCTGGAATAATGAGTTTCTACCAATCTCAAAATAAAGGCTTAATTGGTCTCTCCAGCTCAAAGGAACAGAACCTCAAGAATACCTCTTTAGCATTCAAAACTCCTGAGCAACTAACCTAATTCATACAATGTTATTAGATTAATCATTTTAGAAGGACAATGTTCTAAAGGTATATGCACTCTTACCTACTTTCCACAGGTGCATTCAATCTGTCCCTCTTAATAAAACAGCAAGGGGTGTTGGGGTGGGCTGAGTCCGGGATCAAAACTCCCCTTGGCCCCGGAAGTTTTGCCACATTGGTCACTATTTCCCTCACAAGAGAAGACCGAGGAGAAATAGGAGTTAAGCAGTTCAGCCCTCTCTTCATCATCATGTATTATAATTTCACTTTTTTGTCCTCGCAGTGGTCCCTATTCTTTTTCTTGCTTGAAATATAACTAAAGAAGCCTTTTTTGTTATGTTTAGCATTTCTTCCTAGCCTAAGCTCATACTGAGCTTTAGCTTTTCTGATACTCCCCCTACAATTATTGGTTATTTGTTTATACTCATCCTTGGTAATTTGGCCTTCCTTCCATTTCCTAAATGACTCTTTTTTATTCCTCAAATCTTTTGACAACTCTTTATGGAGCCAACTTGGTTTCCTTAGGCTCCTTCCTTCTTTTTTTCTCAAGGGAATTGTTTGTGATTGAGCCTTCAGTATTTCACTGTTAAGAAATTCCTAGCCCTCTTGGACTCGCCCTGACCCTTAGCTTGACATTTTAACAGTTCACATCATAACAAACTTTGCTTAAAGCCAGTTTGGTGTAGTGAGAGCCAGTTTGGTGTAGTGGTTAGGAGCGCGGACTTCTAATCTGGCATGCCAGGTTCAATTCTGCACTCCCCCACATGCAACCAGCTGGGTGACCTTGGGCTCCCCACGGCACTGATAAAACTGCTCTGACCGAGCAGAGATATCAGGGCTCTCTCAGCCTCACCCACCCCACAGGGTGTCTGTTGTGGGGGAGAGGAATGGGAAGGCGACTGTAAGCCGCTTTGAGCCTCCTTCGGGTAGGGAAAAGCGACATATAAGAACCAACTCTTCTTCTTAAAATTTGGCGGCTTGTAAGCCACATTTGTCAATAAAAACTTCTCTCTCTAGATGTTTCACTTTACTATTCAGTATCATACGTAATGAGTCTATTGTTGTAAAAGCAATCTATAGTGTCTTAAGAAGTAATTCTGAGTATTTTGGGAACAGAAATATGGTACGGGAATGGGCAGTCCTTAGTAGCCAACTTCTTAATGGAGGATTTTGAATGCAAAGCACTGGAAGGCACAAGGTTAAAACCTACATATTAGTTCAGATATGTTGATAGCACCCTTACAATCTGACCACATAGACCAGAAAATTTATAAGCATTTCTGCAGCATTTTAAAAGCCTACATAATAACATGTGGAGGAAGAGGAAGGAAAGCTGCCATTTCTGGATGTGCTTGTTATATAGAAAATGTCAGAACATCTTGGACACACAGGCAATTGTAAGCCCACTCACAAAGATAGGTATTGAAGTGCCGATTTGAACAATTTTCCCTCTCAGAAGAGATCCATAATCAAGACTCTTGTAAACAGAGCAAAAGAAATTGCCAGACCAGCATATCTACAACAGAAGTTAGAGCACCTGTCAATTGTCCTTCAAGCAAATGGCTGCAAAAATAAAGAAAACTGTCTAATTTACAGCAATCATGTGAAGATACAAAAATATTAACAGTTAAGTCTGCCTTCCATATATTGAGAATGAAACAGAATCTCTAGGATTCTGCAGAGGAAAGGCATTAAGAAAACATTTATGCTCACACGAAAATATGTCAACAACTAAGATCTCTTTAAAGATCAAGTTCATCCTTTGCTAACATTGGGAACAGATAAGGTCCCTTGTGACCATGGCTTACATTTGCCTTCCCTTTCCTCTCCTCACAACAGACACCCTGTAAGGCTGAGAGAGCCCTGATATTACTGAAGAAGAGTTGGTTCTCATATGCCACTTTTCTCTACCCAAAGGAGGCTCAAAGTGGCTTACAGTCGCCTTCCCTTTCCTCTCCCCACAACAGACACCCTGTGAGGTGGGTGAGGCTGAGGGAGCCCTCATATTCCTGCTCAGCCAGAACAGCTTTATCAGTGCTGTGGTGAGCCCAAGGTCACCCAGCTGGCTGCATGTGGGGGAGCGTGGAATCAAACCCAGCTTGCCAGATTAGAAGTCTGCACTCCTAACCACTCCACTGAGCTGGCTAAGGATTCCAATAGCAAAGACTGGGAAAATGTCTAGAAAGATAATTTTTTATCACCAAATATGGCTTTCAAGTCCAAACATTTGAATTAAAAATTGTAATGTTATTGATATTCCATAATGTGACCTTTCCTTTACAGCCCAAAGTGGTGAAATTCATTGCAGCACCACAATGATCTGCCACCTTGTTCTCTTTCATGTTTTGTGCATGAAACTGCATGAAACCTACTGGATGGGGGATATGCTTTTAGGTAACACTGCATGTGAACGTGATCTTGGGGTACTTGTGGATTGTAAACTAAACATGAGCAGGCAGTGTGATGCAGCGGTAAAAAAGGCAAATGCCATTTTGGGCTGTATCAACAGGGGCATCACATCAAAATCACAAGATGTCATAGTCCCATTGTATATGGCACTGGTCAGACCACACCTGGAGTACTGTGTGCAGTTCTGGAGGCCTCACTTCAAGGAGGACGTCGATAAAATTGAAAGGGTACAGAGGAGAGCGACGAAGATGATCTGGGGCCAAGGGACCAAGCCCTATGAAGATAGGTTGAGGGACTTGGGAATGTTCAGCCTGGAGAAAAGGAGGTTGAGAGGGGGCATGATAGCCCTCTTTAAGTATTTGAAAGGTTGTCACTTGGAGGAGGGCAGGATGCTGTTTCTGTTGGCTGCAGAGGAGAGGACACGCAGTAATGAGTTTAAACTACAAGTACAACGATATAGGCTAGATATCAGGAAAAAAATTTCACAGTCAGAGTAGTTCAGCAGTGGAATAGGCATGCCTAAGGAGGTGGTGAGCTCCCCTCACTGGCAGTCTTCAAGCAAAGGTTGGATACACACTTTTCTTGGATGCTTTAGGATGCTTTGGGCTGATCCTGCGTCGAGCAGGGGGTTGGACTAGATGGCCCGTATGGCCCCTTCCAACTCTATGGTTCTGTGATTCTATGAAAGAGAACAGGAGGAAAATGCAGGCAAAAGGGGAAAAACCTGATGTTGAAACTGACAAGACTTCTTTAAAAACAACAACTGACTAGCAGCTATGAAGTCCTGGTTCCCATATTGCAGAGCACTTGGAGAAAGGCTCACACAACCTCATAATATGGGGAGACATTCTGAGTGTACAAAATGCACAGTAGAACCCAGTGACGCTGGCCCTGAAAGCTGTGATATTTGTAATATGTGGGGCGCCTATCTGTGCAAAGTTGGCTGCCGCTCCACCACTCTTTGCACAGGGCTGCAATTTGTATTGGGGAGGAGTCCTTTGGCAGAGGTTCTGGAGAGCTTTTTCACTCTTGTGCAAATGCCCTAATGCTAATTTCCTGCCCTTTCTTGCAACTGCATGCGGTTTTCCCTTTGTAGTTCTCTCATTTGACTTGGGCTTGGCCCAATAAAAAGATGACCCGGACTCTGCAGAAAATGAAAACAAAAGTATGTCCACTGGTGTCTATTCACATCTATCCGTTGATTCTTGAAGAGGGGCTATGCTTTCCACGCAAGATTCAGTCTCCAGTTTCTCCTATTAACAGGCACTGGGAAGGACCTCTCAACCCCAAAGAACCTTGTGAGCTGCTGTTCAGACTTCCATTGAGCCAGATGGATCCAATGTCCACCCTCTGCATTAGGAAGCTTGTATGGGTTTTCCCTATTACTCTTCACCCAATTGAAATCTGATTGTAAACTCCTTGAGTCAGAGATCTGTTTCGTCACCCTTTCCTTCTATTTTGTTGTTGTTGTTGTTAGGTGCGAAGTCGTGTCCGACCCATCACGACCCCCTGGACAATGATCCTCCAGGCCTTCCTGTCCTCTACCATTCCCCATTTAAGTCCATTTAAGTTTCCTTCTATAAGACCTGCTAATAAACACTCCACAGACCACAATGAACAAGGCACATTTGATCATAACTCAAACATTACAAGCTGCTTTTCTTCCAATGTGGACCAAAATGGCTTACAAAAGCAAAAACAAACAAACAAACCCCATTTTATCTTCATAACCCTGACCGTTTATGCACTGGGAACTTCACTGCCCCAGATCTTGTGAAGGAGCAAAAATCAGGGGCAGATGAGACACACTGGGCCAAATGCTCCCCCATGTGGGTGCAGGAAGAGGTGGGGCAACCTGCCACGACTAAAACTCCAGCCTGCATCCCAGCATGAAACCTCCAGTGCATAAATGGTCCCTGTGAGGCAAGTGAGGCTGAGCAAGAGCAACTGGTCCAAGGTTACCCAGAAAGCTTCCATGTCACAGTCGGCCTTTGAATCCGAGGCTCCCTGATCCTAGTTCAACGTCCAGCACAAGAGACTCCACTGGTGACCTCCGCATAATTTGCCTGCTTGTGGTGAGCCTGGACATATTCCTCATCCTCGCCCCATTACAAAAGCAATTTCATCCCAAAACCCCTGAATTTGTTGCGCCCGTATTACGATGCTGCATTAATCAAATGTCATATTGGAAAGGAATACAATGCAGACTGAAAGCATGCAAGGGGTCTTTCCGATGTCTCAGAAGTTGTACTGGTTGGATACAGATAAATAAATCAATGCACCCCTCCTCCGTTATCTGGTTCTCAAGGCATACCCAGTGGACTGTTCACTTAGCACACACCAGAGCCTCCGGATAGGGCAAGCGAGTGACTGCAGCCAGAAAACCCCAGACAGAGGCACAAACGCTCCCAGCATGAGCATGCAGATCCTTCAGGAGGTGGACAGTGTGAAAGAGAAGAGGGGAGCCCCTCTGCCATGACACAAGCCCGAGAGCTGCTCAGAAGAACAGGCACTTTCACGGTGCTGTAAGAAGAAGGGAGAGAGAAAAAAGAAGCATTGCAGCAAGAGAACTGGAGATTGCAGCAGTATGCCAGCAGTTAGTTAGCAACTGGGGAGGGGGAGATTCTTTCTGCTTTGTGGCTATTTCCAGACTGGTGTCAGCGCAGAAG
Source organism: Paroedura picta (assembly GCF_049243985.1). Taxonomy (NCBI): domain Eukaryota; kingdom Metazoa; phylum Chordata; class Lepidosauria; order Squamata; family Gekkonidae; genus Paroedura; species Paroedura picta. The sequence continues at coordinate 10,491,007 of NC_135386.1, forward strand.
GGATTCTTTCCTCGGTCCTTTGAGAGGGGGGCTGCAAATCACCCGGAGGAATGGCACCGGCGATGCGAGGATGCTGGAAGATTATACATCATGTCCCTGCGTCGCAGGGGATGGTTCGTGTGACCGTCCTGGACTGAACAAGTTCTTCCAATAGGCGAGTAACTCTGTTTTCTAGCTATTTCTTAGAGGCAGGAGGCTTCCCAACCTGAGATGCACACTCACTGTCTGCTGAATTTTTAAGCCAGCAGGGAAATCCATCTGCTAGGAGGCAAACAGTGTGTCGGGATTGGCACAAGGGAAAGAAAGACGGGTGGGAACATGAGAGTTCCCCTTGTCAGTAGCAAGAAGCAGCAAGCTTTGATGGAGATTGAGGTTCTTTTTTTCTTACTCTAGTGACAGCTGACGGATTCCAGTGGATTTGACCTCAGGACAGGAGCTGCAGGTGAATTGCGTTTGTAACTGTATAGAAAGGGGACTTGGCTGGATAATATTGGTGTTCGTGTAGAAGCAGATGCCCTCAAACGGCATACAGATGTTTAGATGTAAAGAAGAATAACCATATCACTTATTAAAATCAGAGTCCAGTAGCACCGTTAAGACCAACAAAGATTTATTCAAGGTGTGAGCTTTCGAGTGCAAGCACTCGAAAGCTCACGCCTTGAATAAATCTTTGTTGGTCTTAACGGTGCTACTGGACTCTGATTTTATTGTGCTGCTTCAGACCAACACAGCTACTCATTTGAACATATCACTGATTGACCTTGTAAGAACTGAATATTTGTTTCTTAGAAATCAGAGGATAAAATATGAGTTTGTATTGGAGGAGTAGGCCTGACCCAGGCACCCAAGTATCTTTAATTTTATATGTGCATGTGCACCACAATATAGCCATTACAATGGGGGTGTATGCTTGAGAGCACCGTGCTAATTCCTGATTTTGAGTTGCTCTTTTCATGAGCTAGATTTATTACTGTATTGGAGGACTGTGAAGAGATAAAGATTTGCCTCTACAGTCTTGGATTTTGACGTATACCCAACTTTTTATGCTGTACTTTTAAATCACCTAAATTGTGAAGAGGAGGCATTTTTAAAGACATATCCACAGAGAATCTGTTGAAGTTTTGCAAGTTTTTTAGTGATATAATGTGAGCCATAGTTTCACTGTGGCTCACATTAGTTTCTCTATTCACTGACTGAGAAAGGTAATTCATTGGTATTTGATAAATGTATCTTAGTGTCAGCATCTAGCAGAGTATTAATGTTAGGAACGATCTTAGTCTGTCTAATGAACAAGAAAAGATTGCAGGTTTGCTGTTCTAAATAGCCACTGCAAATTTAGCATTTACTCTGCTTTTTTCAAGTTAGGTGTTTATTAGGAAAACTCTCCCCTGTGATGATGAAACTGGGAACATTTCCCCTTTCAAACTTATAGAATCTAATCATATATGGTCCTTTCTCTCAAAAAAGAAAAAAATTAAGCTGGAAACAATGCATAGAGTTATTGTGCTGTAAAAATAAAGGCTACTAGAAAGAATACGTCAGCAACCTTCACGATGGTGGTAGATCCCCTGATCTACTTTTATATACCTGCTGGTTCATAATTACTGCAAATCAAAGGCTCTCCTGTTCACTCCATGGACCTAGTGTCATTTTCTGTAGCCTAACAGAACCATAAGTCTGACAGACCAGGTTTCTAAGCAGTTTTTAACCTCCCCAAAACGCCAGATGAGCACATAATGCATTTGGGATTTGTAGAAGTGTGTTTTTGTAAAAGTTCTGACGAATTAATAAATATACCTATCAGCATCTTCTTAGCCATGGCAGCCAAGTGGAACTTCCATGTACAGAGATAGTACACCTTAAAATACCTTAGATTCTAAAGAACAAGCAGCTGAGGATAACTGTGATAATATGTGAGTATTGTAGACGTACCTAGCTAGTCAGTATTTCAGACAGGATGGTGGAGAATTGGATCATTACATGACTTCGAAATTCATGCAGACTGAATATTTGGTGATTCACGGAACATGGGCCATGGCAAAGATATCCAGTGGCTGAATTCTGTGCATGTGCAAAACGTTCTATTTAAAAAGAAGATTAAAAGATGACCTGGTGGATCCAAGGCCTGGTGGATGAAAAAGAGACCAACACCAAAATGATTTAACGTGTGGTTCTTTCCCACAAATCATTAAGCTTAACAGGACGGCAAATTAATTGCAACACTGGAATCCCAGGATTGGAATTCCAGATGTGTCTTTTGGACCTAAAAAACAACCCAGCCACTGGGAGAGGAATTTATTTATTTATATTTGTATTTATCAAGAGTGGACCATAGTGCTGGTGAAGAAGAGTAAATCCTTCACCACCCCAACGTGGTTTGTTCAGTCAAGAGGTCCCTATGGGCTACAGCAGGGGTAGTCAACTCGTGGTCCTCTAGATGTTCATGGACTACAATTCCCATGAGCCCCTGCCAGCAAACATTGGCAGGGGTTCATGGGAATTGTAGTCCATGGACATTTGGAGGACCGCAGGTTGACTACCCCTGGGCTACAGCACCCACAGGGGAAAAGGGATGAATATGGGGTCCTATCTTTCCCTCCAAATAGGACTTAAAGCAAGGCGGGGATTATTTTAGAATGGGAAAATAGGGAACAGGAAGAGTTAACCTCCCTTTCTTCAGCATTGTGGCCTTGTTCCAGATCCTCCCCTCCCTGATTGCCTTAACAGCCAGTTTACACTTCTGGAATTCAAAACAACACTCTAGTGCCTCGTGAGCTGAAAAAAATAAGAGGGGCAGACTGGTCCAACCCCAGGAAGGTGTCCTGAGATTGAAAAGTAGAGAATTTCCATGGGAAATATGAAACTGCTCAGAATTTTTGTGTGCATCTAATTTGTGGTAGGAGGCCCTTGTATATCCCACGGTTACATCCTCATGATTCAAGGCAGCTGACCCTAATAATTAAACATATTTGCTTAGGCTGAACAATTCAGTTTTGTGGGAATTCCGAAATGAGCCCGCACCCTTTGAAAATTGAGACAATATGGTGCAGAAGCTTCACTGTCGGACTAGGACAGAGGAGAATCTGCTGTGCCTTGCCTGAGGTGACCTTTGACTAGTCACCTGTTCTCAGACTCACCAACTCCTTCACAGGATTGTTGTAAGGAGGGAAAAGAACCTGAGCTCCTGGAGGAAGAGTGGGATGGAAATGTGTTGAGCAGGGTTTCTTGACAGCCCGGGAATCGTTTCCCAAATGGGTGGGAGTTGATTATTTTAGATATATTTTTTTTAACTTTGTGAAATATTTATTGGGTGATAGGACCATTTTTAGTCATGTTGCCCTGCCCCCCCCCAATGGCCAATGACGGGCCTGGAGGGGGTGGAAAGGGGAGGGCCCTGGGTGGGCATGTCCACAGTTATGCTTCCCAACTATATTCTGTATGATCGCACCACTTCTGTTGTGTCTGTTGTGTGGAGAGGAAGGGAAGGCGATTGGAAGCCGCTTTGAGATTCCTTTGGGTAGAGAAGAGCGGCATATAAGAACCAACTCTTCTTCTTCAGTAATATCAGGGCTCTCTCCGCCTCCCTCACAGGGTGTCTGTTGTGGGGAGAGGAAAGGGAAGGTGAATGTAAACCGCTTTGAGACTCCTTCGGGAAGAGAAAAGTGGCATATAAGAACCAACTCTTCTTCTTCAGTAATATCAGGGCTCTCTCAGGCTCACCTCCCTCACATGGTATCTGTTGTGGGGAAAAGGAAGGTGAATGTAAGCCGCTTTGAGACTCCTTCGGGTAGAGAAGAGTGGCATATAAGAACCAACTCTTCTTCTTCTTCTTCTTCTTCTTCTACTACTACTACTACTTCTACTTCTTCTCAAAGCCTGAAGCAATCTTAAAGGGGCTTCTCAATGGTTAAAAAAAAGTTGAGAAAGACTGGTCTTAGAGAGATGCTTCCTCCCTGATTATAGTGGGGCTATACTTATGAACTGACAGATTTTTTTCCCTTTATGCTCCTATACATGGAAACAGATGAGAAATGAAAGAACCCAGCTATTTCCACACACATAAGCCAGAAGTCTGTCAGCCACGCAAAGCGCTACAGCCTCAGCACCAAGCCCTTTTAATGAATCTACCAAAATTCATCCAGATCTGAAATTTCAACAGAACAGCATTAATAAACTTCAACTGGTCCAGAACTGGCAGTGTGGGTCTTTACTGGGACCCAATGGGGAGCACATATTCAACCTGTGCTTCCCCAGTTGCGCCGGTTCCAGATTGAGGACTGGGTCAAGTTCAAGTTTTGGTACTGACCTTTAAAGCCCCAAACAGTCTGGAACGGTCTTATCTGTGGTCATACTGAGCTTTAGCTTTTCTAACACTCTCCCTACAAGCATTGGTTATTTGTTTATATTCCTCCTCGGATATAAGGTCCTCCTTTCATTTCCTAACTGAGTCTTTTTATTACTAAATTATTTTGAAACCTGCTTATGGGGCCACCCGGATTTCTTTAGGTTCCTCCCAGGTTTCCTTCTCAAGGGAATTGTCTGCAATTGTATCTTCAGTATTTCACTTTTGATAAACTCCCAGCCTTCTTGGACTTCCATCTCGTTAAGTTTTTCTGACCACGGGATTCTACCTAACGTAATTTGAAGCTTGTTATAATTTGCTCTCCTGTGTGTGTGACTATGTACAGCTTTTCTCTTCCCAAAGATCATAAAGTCCACAGTACTTGGAGTATTGTGTTCAGTTTTGGTCACCTCAGCTGAAGAAGGATGTAGAGAACCTGGAGTATGTCCAGAGGAGGGCAACAAAGATGGTGAGGAGTTTGGAGACCAAGTCGTATGAGGAAAGGTTGAGGGAGCTTGGTCTGTTTAGCCTGGTGGCTTAAATATATAAAATAGGGCTGTCATACAGAAGATGGAGCAGAGTTGTTTTCTGTTGCCCCAGAGGTTTGGACCAGAACAAATGGGCTGAAATTAATTCAGAAGAATTTTCAGCTAAATGTCCAGAAGAAATTCCTGACAGTTAGAGTGGTTCCTCAGTGGAACAGGCGTCCTCAGTAGGTGGTGAGTTTCCTTGGAAGTTTTTAAGCAGAGGATAGAGAGTCATCTGACAGAAATGCTGACTTTATTAACTTAGGCAGATTGTGAGTGGGTGGGCAGGAAGGGATGTGCCAGTGTTTGCCTCTTGTGGCCCTTCTTTGCATACCCAAGGAATTGCTAACTGCTGTTTTGGGGTGGTAGGTGAATAGTTCAGCAGTGGAATAGGCTGCCTAAGAAGGTGGTGAGCTCCCCCTCACTGGTAGTCTTCAAGGAAAGGTTGGATACACAATTTTCTTGGATGCTTTAGGATGCTTTGGACTGATCCTGCGTTGAGCAGGGGGTTGGACTAGATGGCCTGTATGGCTCCTTCCAACTCTATGATTCTGTGATTCTGTGATTCCAATTCTGAATTTCTTCTAGGCCAGTCTGGATGGTTTCAGGAGATTTTTGGGGTATGTGTGGAAAATTGGGCGTGAAATTGGGGTCACTTTGGTTAGGCAGGTTGTTGTGAGTTTATGCATTGTGCGTGGGTAGGACTAGATGACCCTGGAGGTCCCTTCCAACTCTATGATTCTATGATCTGAGGTGTCTGTGTTCAGTGGACAGAGATCACTAAGTTCTTTTAAAACAATCAGCTCTTTATTCAATCGAACACCAATTCCAAACACTGAACAAGAAACACTGGAACAACGCAAACTTATATAACTTTAGTTTGCTCGGCAAATAACCTAATTGGTCCTAAGTGAAGGCCGTTCATTTAGGGAGTTCAATTATATGTTCCGATTGGCTGTGATTGTGCAGTCCTCAAGCCTTTATTTGCATAAAGTTAGGTGGTAAGAATTGTCCACATACCCTACAACATCTCCATTTGCCAACAAGCACCTCTAACCCGTCTCACAAAATGTCCCCCTTGCCCAACAAATCTTCACATCTTAACAGTTTCTCATCAGCTGACAACATCTGCAATACTTCCAGTGTGGTCAGAATTACTCCGAATACGAGCACAGTTATGAAGAGGTGTTGACCTCTTTACTTCTGTAGTTTTAATACTGTTTGGAAAGGAATCTTTGCTGAATGGAAAAAATGATGCCAGACGCAGTGCTTAGAAGAACTTTACCTTTGGGGGGGCCTCTGGAAACAAACAATAGCTTAATTAACTTTTTCAGTTATATGAAGATGACTTTTTGTTTCCAGATAGGGCTCCAGCTCTCAGCTGGTTTGTATAAATACTCTATCAATACACAGCGGCATCTCTCTGCAATATAAGCAACCATCAGCTGAACAAGGATGCCTGCAGTGGCTGGCACTTAAGGGCCAGGCAGCAAACTGCATTCCCTTGTGCACTGAAGAAAGGGCCAGTTAGTAGAATTGAAATGCTTCTACTGGTTTGCCATGTGAGCTCTAAACATTTTGCTATCCCTTGATGGCTTAGTCATCCTTGCACCAGATAATGGTGGTGGTGGAATACGCCATCAAGACCCAGCTGATTTTGGGCAAACTTGTAATGTTTTCAAGACAAATGGGCAAACACTGATGGGTTGACATTACCTGCCTCTACCTTATACTGAATCAGACCATCAAAGTCAGAATTGTTTATTCAGATGTGGAAGATGCTTGCCAAGATTTCAGGTTGAGATTTTTCATAGCACCTCATGCAGCTGGGCAGGGAGAAGGGGGAATGAGTCAGCTCAGGAGCTACTGGTGAGTGTTGCGTTCTTTCATACGCTGTGTGAGGGCAGCGTGTGAGGGTACATAGGTTGCAGGAGAGTGGGGGCTATTTGAGTGTTGTTGTTTTGTCTGTTCCTTTCCTGGGTGGTGGGGGACCGCAGCTAATTGCATTTGCTGATTTGCTTTAGTTGGCAATTTTGCCTGGAGCTGACTTCTAGCTCCAGCCTCTGCTGGTGGGCCGATGCTTGCCCCCCAGAGCTGCGAGTCAAAGGGTGAGAGCTAAAGATCTCATGGTCTTGGCTCAAGCCAAGGGACTCTGTAAGTGCTTCAGAGTTTGCAGAAGGGGTCTGCTTCTTCCCGCAATAGATTGAAGCCGCATAACTGGTGATGGACCTTTCTGTGGCATGTTTGTATTTTTACCTCAGAGTAACTTTAAATATACATGCACCAAGTGCAAGTTCATATCGCTCCTGGAGGAGAAGGTTCAGAAGCTAGAAGAATACCTCTCCACACTTGATTCTAAAAAGGAGGACGAAGAGTTCTTAGAAAGAACTCATGGAACACTTTTTGAAGGGCAATTGGGAGAGGTGGGAAAGGTATCTCACCAATTAGAGGAGAATCCAATACAAGAGGACAGCGGATGGAAGAATGTTACCTAGAGGTGTAGAAAAATAAGGATACTCAGAAACCATTTCCAGGATCTACCCGTAGATAGTGACTCTCAACCACAGGAACAAGGGCTATGTCCCCCAAAGCTCAGGGCAATTAACAAACTTGCACACCAAAACATATACAAAACTTTAAACTAAAGAAATCAGGGTTGAATGGGTATAAGACAGGAAGAATGGGGGAAATATTGATGTGAAGAAGTTTGTGGAATTATCAGTATCTCTGGAAAAAGGTGTACCCTTCAAGTGTGTAGGAATGTATATATTGGATCTAAGAACATACACACAGTGAAAATACGAAGGCAGAACCACACAGAGGTGCGTATGTACACAGATTCCCAGAGAACACACACAGAGATAGGTGCTGGTGTTCAGCTTAAATAGGAAATGTGTATCCTTGGACTAAGGTTGGGTGCTTTAGCCCCTAAAACAATATACTCGAGGTGATTACATGTGTATAATAAAGAATGTTTCAGGGGGTTCTCCGTGGTATAAAAGTTGAGAATGTCTGCCCTAATTAAGGCATCTAGGCAGCTCCTGGAAGCATGGTGTTTCACTAGCATGTACAGTTCCGTTTCCGCTTGGGAGAAGTCAGGTAATTTTGTCAGTTTGGACACGTCTGACATCTATTTGTACATTTAATCTAGGCAAGGCCATCAAAGAGAGGCGATGTTGGAGACATGTATTTGCTGGCAAAATTCCTCTGAAAGTGGGGAAGGGTCTAGCCACTAATGCAGACACCACATAAAACTGGAAAAGGGCCATCAGGAGTGGAACAGCAGGCAGCAGGTTTGGTAATTGTTATTTTAGAATCTCACTTACCTTTTTTATTTATTTTAGGTTCTTGGGGTTTAGCCTTTTACTTCCTTTAGAATAGATTAACACAAAAACAAACAAAAAAAATTGAGAAAATTCAGGTTGTTAATTTAATTTTTGTCTAGAGGGCCTTATTTTTGTCCTTGGGGTACTCTGGACATATGGAAGAGGCAGATTGAGAGCAGGGTTCCTTTGTCATCTTGGAGGGGGGCCTCCTTATTGAGTTAAAATCCCGTCTCTCTGTTTGTCAGGGCTTCTTAACTATTCTGCAGTTGCCCCCCCACTGCACCCCCAGCTTCAGTATGGTGTACATGTTTCAGAAACTCAGTTTCCAGGCTGAGAATGAAGCTTTAAGCCGAAACTTTTTCTCTTTCTCTCAGCTGAGACTTCCTGAACCTAGAACTTCTTTCTTTTATTATAATTCACTAAAAGGATAATAGATCAAATTCCATTAAGAAGAAGAGTTGGTTCTTATATGCTGCTTTTCTCTTCCCGAAGAAGTCTCAAAGCGGCTTACAGTTGCCTTCCCTTTCCTCTCCCCACAATAGACAGGTAAGGCCGAGAAAGCCCTGATATTCCTGCTCGGTCAGAACAGCTTTATCAGTAACTAGCCCAAGGTCACCCAGCTGGCTGCATGTGGGGGAGCAGGGAATTGAACCTGGCTTGCCAGATTAGAAGTCTGCACTCCTAACCACTACACCAAAGTTGGCTCTCTTGGTGTACTGCATTTAGGATTCAAAAGGATACCATTTTTTCCCCCTGTGGTCATCATGGCTCTAATTTTTGTCTCTGCAAGAGCATGAAAAGCCATCCTATTGAATATATATGGATCAATATAAGACAATCAAAATATCAATGTGTCATGTTCAAACATTGCGATTTGAATGGGGGGGAGATTTTGATGTGAAGAATTTTGTGGAATTATCAGCATCTCTGGAAAAAGTGGAATTAAGTTTAAAATAATTTTCTTCCTTGGCTCACTGTATAGCAGACATTTTCTGTTTATTTCTATTTATTCATTAGACTGTTATCCTGCCACTCCCAGACGAGCTGGCTCATGGCGGCTTAAATATATAAAATATAAAACCCGTAAAATACAGTATAAACAGATAAAAACGACACAACTCAGATGGCGATTAAGCTTCGGTCGCCAAAGCAGCCGTTCCAACCTGAAGCAGCCAGCGGCGCAGCATGGAGGGGGAGGAGCGGCACTAACTGGTGTGCCGGGACTGGCGTCCCCCCCCCACACACACACACTCTGCGGTGCTGGCTGTTTCCGGCTGGAACAGCCACTTCAGCAGCCGAAGCACCCAACCCTAAAATCCCATATCAGGCCCTTAACCTTCAATCATCTGTTCCCGGCTTTGGCAACTAGATGTAAAGTAAGCCCCTTCCTAGGGGGTCCAGATCATACAAGGACAGGGAAGGATGTAAAGAGTGAGATCCTCAACTTCTAGGTTCCCACATATGCACAGACATTGAGATCTTGGGATCTGCCTAATCACAGGGCTGTAGGCATTGCTTGGAATCTTATATACCGTATATACTTGCATCTAAGCTGACCCGCATATAAGCCGAGGCACCTAATTACACCACAGAATACTGAGAAAACTTATTGACTCACATATAAGCCTAGGGTGGTGTTTGGATAGTGGCTTTTTCTCCTTCCCTCCCCTACCTAGGGGTATTTTGGGCAGGTTTTTTTCCCTTTTCTTCCCACCCTCCTCCTCCCTCCTCTGACCCCTCTTGCCTTTTTACAGCCTGTGCTCCTTCCCTGTGTTCTGTTCCCGGTGTTCTGTTCCCTCCACTTTTCATTCCTTCCTCTAGGGGCCATTTCTTTCTTCTGCTCTCTGCTCTCCCTCTGAGATAGAGGCTTCAGAGCTTCCTGCATAGCTTCCTGCAACAAGTGCTAGCCTCGTGCTAGCTTCCTTAAGGCAGGGAGGGGGGATGCGGAGACTGCTCTTTCCCTCCCGGGCTCTCTACTTCTTTTGCCTCTGTTTCTTAAGGTAAGTTTACTTGTCCCCCCACCCCCCACCCTCCTATCTTATTTGGCAGCTGTTTTTAATACCCGCATATAAGCCGAAGGAGACTTTTTCCGTTTAAAAAAAGGGCTGAAAAACTCAGCTTATATGGGAGTATATATGGGAGTTAAAGGCCATCCGTAGTCGCACAGAAGTAATGTTAGCCACATAAAATGTTCTTCTATGGTCTTTAAGCAGCGGTTGGACAGATACTTATCATGGCCGCTAGCAGTACTGAGGCTCCTCAACCTTATGGCAGAACCACAGTGGTCTCCCTGTCTACGCCTCCGACATGTGCCAGGTGAACAAATGCTGGGAGGAGTTTTGCAGGTAGGACACAACAACAGAAACTGCCCTGCTTCTTTATGCCGGCCTGTCACTTCTCGTAGCAATGTCTGAACCTTCCTCCAATAGAACAGCTGCTTAACTTGGAGCCATGGGCTTGAGTGTTGGGAAAGGATCTGGGGGCCCAGGTTCGAATCCCTGTTCTGCCACTGTAGCATTACTCAATTTTCCACAGGGACTTGCAGCTTTGCCATCTGCCATTCAGTCTGATCCCGGAGCCACCTTTCTACTGAGGATACTGGCACCTGCCATAATTTTTAAAAATAAATTATCATTGGTATTTAATACAGCTGTCTTCTAAAGGAAGCAGTGTGGCAACCCAGCTTGGATTTATCAACCGTTCTGCAGAAGCAGGTCACCTACTCTAAGGGCGAGGGGCCGCTATTCTATTACCCATTTCTTTTTTTTTAAACCGTGCAGCAAGGATGCTTGTGTAGACCGAGATTCCTCAAGGCCCTCTAAGGGCTGACTTTGTCCTTCACCACCTCTGCTGCTAACCTTCGCAAGCAGCAAATGGGTCACGTTCCCTGCTGGAGATTAATTGCTCTTCACTGGTTTTCCACCAGCCTACTCAGCACATGGGGGAGGGGGCGCTTCTGCCCACGCGCCTGGCAAATGTTGCACCAGAGGCAAAACATGCCCACTTCCCTTGGTGGTGAGTAGTTAAGCCTCCCACCAATGGAGGTGCAACTCTGCAGGGATATGCATTGTACTCCTTTTGGGAATTGCTGAACATGCAAGGTCATCCTCTGCACACACCAACCCCATTCTAACTATGTACTCTGGTGAACAACAGGGCAATAATATGGATGCTGAGTAAATTCTTTAAAATATATATACCTTATTTGTTTATTTTATTATATTACATTTGTAGACCACCTTCCCCTAAGGCTCAGGGCAGTTCACATAGAACGTAACACAGCAAAACTCGTGCCAACCCCGGCACAGTTGCAGGTTGTTCTTGATGTCATGAGAAGCAGAGGTAAATGCCTCGTGTGGAAATGGTCCCTATTTATTCTCTGCTGGCTCTGTCATGTAAACGGACTTGGGAAGCCATCCATGTTCTAGCATTACAAAGAGCAAACAAGCCATCATATGGTGGGGAGATTAATTTCAGTATTGATAGCCGAACTGCCTCATTACGGTTGTGCATGTGCATAAGCAGCAGTGTCTTGCCTGATGGGGAGATGGCTGCTGCACATGGCAAGGTGGCTGCTGCACATGGCGAGGACCCCAATATAGATTGACACTCATGGGCTTCGCCTTAACTTCACCTTCCTGACGGTCCAGCAGGCCTGATGGAGAGGGGGAGCTGGACAGACATGTCACTTGGACCCCGTGGGCAAGCCTGCCGGTGGGTTCTACCCCCCAAAGGGACTGTGGCCAGCTGGTTGCAGGATGGGCAGGAGTGGTTTTGAGGATCCACCCCCTCACCTTTGAGTGTGGCCTCAATCATGCCAAACAACATTCAGTTTGTGTCTGTGTATATTTTGTGCGCCGGTATTGTCCCACCCTGCAAACTTAAATGGACTCCAGGGAATAGTAGAGGACAGGAAGGCCTGGAGGATTATTGTCCATGGAGTTGCGATGGGTCGGACATGACTTCACACCTAACAACAACAATTGTCCCACCCCATACCCAGCAAACCCCTGAATACCAATAGGCAACTTCAGGGGGAGGCCTTGGTCTCTCTCTCCAAAGGAACTGGTTGGCCACTTTGTGATGTAGGATTCTGAATGAGATGGATCACTGGCCTCATTCACCAGGGCTCTGCCTTGGTTCATATGTTCTCTGCAGCTTAGACTCTAGACTTCAGTAATTAAATGAAACTCCATCCTGTATCCTCTTTTCCTCTTCAGTGTTTCATGTCTGTGTCCAACCTGGAAAACAAAAAGCAATTTCTAGATTTTCAGACACGATCCAAGTGGCCAGAGCATAAGACCTTGAAAAGACTGGGGTTCTAGTATTTAAAGTTCTACTGCTCCGAACCCATAACAAAGCCAATCTCCTCCTTGCTCTCCCCCTTGGAGTGGATTTGTGAATTTCTGGAATGTTCCCTCATCAGTTTTGTTGCGAGGAAACATAAAATTTAATTAGCAAGTTAAGGCCAGTGCTTCATCAGCAAATTTTTTAAATACCTTATTAAAGCTGTTGAAAGGGATTCTAATTTATCAAGCCACCACAAAAGGACTAAATGGAACTGTGTACGCTTTTTTCTTCTCTGATTATTTGCCAATGAATTTGGTGTTTTAGGATCCATCTTTGCAGAAACATTCCTTTGAAATTCCTTCCAGATACTACCCCCAGTGGAAGGCCAACTTAAAATACTGATAGCTTCAGCTAGAGGGGGAAACAATGTGAAGATCTGAAAATCTGCTTAAAAAAATATATCCTGCTTTTCACTACCTGAAGGAGTCCCAAAAGTGGTTCACAAACACCTTTCCCTTCCTCTCCTCATACCTGAGAGAGCTCTAACAGAACTGCTCCGTGAGAACACCCCTAAGAACTTGTGACTGGCCCAAGGTCACCCAGCTGGCTTCATGTGAAGGAGTGGAGAATCAAACCGAGTTCTCCAGATTACAGTCAGCTGCTCTCAACCACCACACCATGCTGGCTCACCATGATTATATTCTTTCTCCTATAGAGACTTCAGGAGCATAAAACCAGAGCCTGAAAATCTCACCTCAGGCTACTAACAGTCCTGAATTTGGACAAGGACTGGCAACCTCCAGGTGGGGCCAGGAGATTTCTCAGAACTACAACAGATCTGTAGACTAAAGAGATCCCTGAAGAAAATAGCTGGAATCCCAGGGTGAACATACTGGGGATATATTACTGAATGTTTTGGCTCCCCTGAGACAGAACGAGCAAGAAAATTGCCTTGAATGAAATGGGCCGTGTAAGAGCTGAAACAGCTCTTAAAATTAAGACCAGAGCAAGACAAGCATACATACAAAGGGGCCTGCATGCAGAAACCAAAATAATTCATCAGGGTTTTGCTGCTATAATAAGGTTTGTTTTTTCCCCCCTGATAGAACTCTAGCAGCAAAAGATAATTAATTGTTTTTCTGGGAAAAGTAGCCTACTGAGCTTATAGTTCTCTCTCTAGGCACCAAAATTCCTTGCCTGCCCCTCTCCATCAAGAGTATATCATTTCCGAATTAGAGGTGCAGATGTTTTTGGTCAACGTTGGATAAGAATGGTCCAGTCTGCTGTTTAATGGACCTCAACATGAAATTAAAGACAGATTCATTGGTTTAATTTGGCATCTCTGTTGAATAATTGAGTAGCTTTTATGTGGACTTGAGGAACGTTGGTTTCATATGGAAGGGTGCCAAGGCAGGGGGTCTGCTGCCAATATTCTGATGGAATTACCTTGCACAAATCTGTGATGAACATCCAGGTTTTACAGCTGAGGTGTTGGCCTCTTATGCACTAGTGTTTATTTTTTCACTCTGCATTATTTTGACTCCCTTCAGAGCTCCATTTGCTTTCTCCTCATTGTTTCTGAAAGTGATTTTGTGGCAGTTTCCCCCTTGCTTCGCTTCCAAGCTGAACGTTCATAATGATTCCCTCTTTTTACTCCTTGATTGCCATTCCAACTCCTACATTGATGTGGTCCTTCCTACTCCGCACCTTCTGCCATTCCTCCTCCTTTCATTGATGTAAAAGTTCCACTGCTACATCTACATTTTAGTTTTTATATAGTGGGATAAGTCTAGGCAATGCAGCTTTTTCTCCCTAAGAAATGTTTTCTGCAAGACTCTCCTGGGAGAGCACTTAAATACACAATCCCTCCTTACCTGCACTCTGATATTATTGTGGGACAGGTATACTGTTTGTTTAGAGCAGACTTTCTCGACATTTTAGGCATTAGGAAGCCCCCTGAAATATTCTTCAGGCTTCAGAAAGCCCCAGAAGTGGCATGATGTGCAGAACATGGTTGGGAAGCATAGCTCTGTACACACCCACCCCAGGTCTCCCCCCAGGACAATCATTGGCCAATTTGCCCCTACTTTGTGTCTTTCAAGAGGATATACATATAATCTCAAGTAACCACTAGGGCTAGATTCCAGCCTCAGATCCCCCTCAAGTACAAACCCGGGAATGTCTTGCAGAGACATGTCCAAGCTTGGGATACCATGATGTCATTGCTTAGCACAATCCAGAAATGACATCACTGTGTTGAGTGACATGATGTTTTTGGGTGAATACCCCTGATAATTACATTGCTTCCATGTTGCACTGAAAGTGGCATCATGATGTCGGAGCAATGCCAAAAAAATAAGTATCTGCCCCCCACCATCTTCCACAGTCACAATCTCCCTACAGTCATCTTGAATATGCGACACGGTCTATTGTGAGCCTTATTGATTTGGCTTGACATACCAGAATAACAGCTGGGTGTGAGAAAAGGATCAATTAAATTTCAGGAAATATCAAAATGGACAAATCATCAAACAGTCAGTCCTTGAGCAGCTGGAACTGAGAGCTGTGATTTCTAAGACTCAGCATGGGTTTCACAAGAGCAAGTCATGTCAGACCAACCTTACCTCTTTTTTTGAGAAAGTGACTACCTTGCTGGATCAGGGGAATGCCGTGGACATAGTTCATATGGATTTCAGTAAAGCTTTTGATAAGGTTCCACATGATATTCTTGTTGACAAGCTGGAAAATTCAGTATGGATCCTAATTCTTTCAGGTGGATTGATAACTGGTTGACTGATCATACCCAAAGGGTACTTGTAAAAGGTTCAGCATCCTCTTGGAGAAGAGTGACAAGTGGAGTGCCCCAGGGATCTGTCCTGGGGCCTGTGTTGTTCAACATATTTATAAATGAATTGGATAAGAGATTAGAGGGGATACTTATTAAATAAACTGGGAAGCATAGCAAACACAACAGAAGAAAGAATCATAATACAAGATGATCTTGAAGCTCGAGAACTGGTCTAAACTGAATAAAATGAAATTCAATAGGGACAATTGTAAAGTTCTGCTTCTAGATAGGAAAAACCATAGACACCAATATAAGTTGTGGGAGACTTATCTTGGCAGTAGTATGTGCGATAAGGATCTAGGAGTCTTAGTAGACCATACGTTGAACATGAGTCAGCTGTGTAACTCAGTGTCTAAAAGGCTAATGGGAATTTAGGGTATATTTTGGGCTGATCCTACATTGAGCAGGGGATTGGACTAGATGGCCTGTATGGCCCCTTCCAACTCTATGATTCTATGATTCTATATCAAACGGAGTATTGTGTCCAGATCACGGGAGGTTTATTCTGCTCTGGTTCGGCCTCACTTGGAGTCCTGTGTTCAGTTTTGGGCACCACAGTTGAAGAGGGACGTAGACAAGCTGGAGCGTGTCCGGAGGAGGGCAACAAAGATGGTGAGGGGTTTGGAGACCAAGATGTATGAGGAAAGGTTGGGGGAGGAGATGACTGAGAGGGGATTTGATAACCATCTTCAAGTATTTAAATGGGTGCCATATAGAGGATGGAGCAGATCCCTCTCTTGCCCCGGAGGGACGGACCATATCCAATGGGATGAAATTAATTATTAATTCAAAAGAAATTCCATCTAAACATCTGGAAGAAGTTCCTGACAGTCAGAGTGGTTTCTCAGTGGAACAAGCTTCCTCGAGAGCTGGTGAGATCTCCATCTTTGGAAATTTTTAAACAGAGGCTGGAGAGCCATCTGACGGAGAGGCTGATTCTGTGAAGAATCAAGGGGCTGGCAGGTTACATTGGATGAGCGATAGGGTTGTGAGTGTCCTGCATAGTGCAGGGGGTTGGACTAGATGACCCATGAGGTACCTTACAACTCTATGATTCTATGATTGTCCACAGGACACAGCTGAAGAGGGCAATGTAACTTTTCTGTTATTCTTTTACAACAGGAGTCCAGACTTGCTCCCATCTACTTGCTTGTTCCAGGTTTCATGACAGGAACTCCTCCGTGTACGTCAACTGCCAATCAGGTGCAGCGAGTGATCCCAGACTCAGCTCACAATCCAGAAAAGAGAGAGAGTTGGATAGAGGCCAGCAAAATTAAGGGTATGGAAGAACTATCTCTATAAAAGAATTAGTCACAGGCCATTTTCCTTCTTCCATTTTATTCTCACTACATTAACTACCCCCAAGGTTGGTTAGACTGACAGAGGAGAAGACAGCGATTGGCCAATGGTAGTAGAATGGGGATTTAAACATTGGTCTCCCAAATCCTCGTTCAACCACTACCCCACACTGGCTCACGTGAGTGCAAATCATTTTGACCTCACCGGCCTCTTTCATTCAGGTGTCTCAGAAGTGTTGGTGGGACTGGTCCATGAGGCAGTAGAGTTCACACAATACCTCAGGAGTTGGCCCTCAGGTCTTCTGAGGTTTCAGCATGTCAGTCTAAAAAAACAGCATCTCTTCCACTTCCCTAGTCTCTTTCTCTGACTCAAATTAGATTTTGTGCATAGAGCAATACCTCCCATGATTGCTTTAGGATGCTTTGGGCTGATCCTGCGTTGAGCAGGGGGTTGGACTAGATGGCCTGTATGGCCCCTTCCAACTCTATAATTCTGTGATATACAATTAATAGTTTGCTAGTACCCACAATTAATAGTTTGCTAGATGGGGAAGAAATGGAGATAGTGACAGATTTTATTTTCCTGGGCTCCAAGATCACTGCAGATGGGGACTGCAGCAAAGAAATTAAAAGACGCTTGCTCCTGGGGAGGAAAGCTATGGCAAATCTAGACAGCATCCTAAAAAGCAGAGACATCACCCTGCCAACAAAAGTGCGTTTAGTCAAGGCTATGGTATTCCCAGTTGCAATGTATGGCTGTGAAAGTTGGACCATAAGGAAGGCCGAGCATCAAAGAATTGAGGCTTTTGAACTCTGGTGCTGGAGAAGACTCTTGCGAGTCCCTTGGACTGCAAGGCGAACAAACCGGTCAGTCCTAGAGGAGATCAACCCTGACTGCTCTTTAGAAGGCCAGATCCTGAAGATGAAACTCAAATACTTTGGCCACCTCATGAGAAGGAAGGACTCCCTGGAGAAGAGTCTAATGCTGGGAGCGATCGAGGGCAAAAGAAGAAGGGGACGACAGAGAATGAGGTGGCTGGATGGAGTCACTGAAGCAGTAGGTGCAAACTTAAATGGACTCCGGGGAATGGTAGAGGACAGGAAGGCCTGGAGGATCATTGTCCATGGGGTCGCGATGGGTCGGACACGACTTCGCACATAACAACAACAAGTACCCACTTGCTTCTTCACAGTGAACCTGCAAGGACAAAATAGGAAAAAGGAGGAGGATTGCTGGGTGGGAGGAGACACAAAGTTTCTACGTAGCGTGTCTTGGGGTATCGAACAGCAGGAGAAAAGTTCAGGGGGTAAACACGGGAACTTCCTGAAAAGAAGGACAAGGTGGGACAGGAGCATGCCTAGAGTCAAACTGCAAGGACAGAAACATGGAATGGAATTAACTGTAATGATACAGTTTATTATAACGACTAGCCTGAATCTTGGGAGAATTCTAACATTGATAATAGACACTCTTGTGGAAACACTGCTGTTGTTTTCGCCTGCCGTCATTTATTTAAATCAGTGCTAAAACTTAATCAGTTTTAATGTTGTATTTTATATCATTGTGTACACCGCCCTAAACTGGCTTGCCGGGGAGGCAGTCTAAAAATCACACGCCCCTGCTGGACCGCCTGTCCCTCTACGCCCCCTCAGGGCCCTTTCCTCTGCAGGAGAGAACTTATTAGTGATCCCTGGCCTGCGGGAGGTATGCCTGGCCTCAACCCAGGCCAGGAACATTTCGGTCCTGGCCCTGACCTGGTGGAATGAGCTCCTGGGGGAGCTGAGGCCCCTGTTGGAGCTTTCCCAGTTCTGCAGGGCCTGCAGTACAGAGCTCTTCCACCAGGCCTTTGGTTGAGACCAGGGCAGTTAGAGCTCCCCCCCAAATTGGCTAGATCAGGGGTAGTCAACCTGGGGTCCTCCAGATGTTCATGGACTACAATTTCCATGAGCCCCTGCCAGCAAATGCTGGCAGGGGCTCATGGGAATTGTAGCCCACGAACATCTGGAGGACCCCAGGTTGACTACCCCTGGGCTAGATCATCAGACCACTCCCCTACCATCTATTCCCTGAGGTACAGGACACTGGGACATCTGCTGAATGGGGAGGGGGCAGAAAGTTAGTTTTTGCCGGCTGGGGAGGGATATTTCTTGTTTTATCGGGGGGGGGGTGTTGTTGTGGGGGTTTTATTGTGTTACCTGACACAAGCCGGCTTGTCTGGGAGTGGGGGGCAATAAATAAACAAGCAAGCAAGCAAACAAACAAACAAAATTTGACTTTGTCGAGACAACCTCTGCACGACAGAAATTATTGCCCTTGAAAGAGTTGCTGCAGCTGTATAGATTCCAACATGAAAACATCAAGTGCCTCCCTTCAGAAATGGCCTGAAATGAGCCTCCTTAGATAGCCTGAGCGGGACTGAGGCCTGCCAGAGCTTCATCCCTCTGCTGAAGATGACACAGATTTAAAGGGCCAATGTGCTTTTTATTCCAGCCATAACCCCTGGCACGTTTGGATGGGTGGTGCCCATAATCTTCGACAGCAGGGAGTTCTAGATAGCGGAGAGCAAAGCGGAAATAATAATTCTTCTTTTCCCTTTTGCCTAAAGGTTAGGCAAGACACCCCCCTCTCCCTTGCTTGTTCCCCAAAGCCCTCGTCTCCTGGGCCCTACAATCCCACATTGGTCAGCTGTTTCTTTTGTCGTGTTCCGCAGGTGTACAATGATGGTAGCAGTAGGAACCGGGCCCGATGCGGAGAGACATGAGCCATGGAGGGACCAACCCCGGAGCCGGTCTTTGTTGACGTGGATAAAGGGTTAACGCTGGCATGCTTCGTCTTCCTTTGCCTTTTCTTGATTGTCATGATTATCCGCTGTGCCAAAGTCATCATGGACCCTTACAGCGCCATCCCAACATCTACATGGGAAGAACAGCACCTGGATGACTGATGGGGCGAGGGAGGCAGGGCAAGGAATACACAAGAATCTGGACCAACCAGAAGCACACAAAATGGATGGCCCCTTCCTCCCAGTGAGGGGGTGGAGTCTTATCCAGCTACTCCAAGACTGCATCAGTTCTGGTGACGGCACGCCGGTTTCCGCACAAGGCCTATTGGGGGCCCCAACTTCCAACGTATTTGTATGTGGTGATCTCCGAGTTTTAACAAGACAAAAAAGAATGTCAGTGTTCTGTCAAAGCACAAAAGCTGTCTAGGCTTTTCTCCTTCCCAGCTTTTTTGCCGACTAAGCGCCTTCTCCCCACTGAAATCAATTTCGTTTTTAATTGAAAGCAAGCGCACAACAGCTTAAGGGCAAAAGGACTGCGGATGCCTGAAGCACAACAGCTGGGTGTAGGGAGGTGGATTAAAAGTGTGCCGTAAACAGATGCACAAAACACAATAAATCCTGGCCTGTGTTTAATTTCTAATAACCATGGAGCACAAAGGGAGAAGAAAGGCACGCCGCAAATAGTCATCGATGTATACACATCTGAGAAAGTGTCCAGCAGTGCATTTATCTGCATTTATCTGTCTAGATCAGATTAGAGCCTCTTGTGGCGCAGAGTGGTAAGGCAGCCGCCTGAAAGCTTTGCTCATGAGGTTGGGAGTTCGATCCCAGCAGCCGGCTCAAGGTTGACTCAGCCTTCCATCCTTCCGAGGTCGGTAAAATGAGTACCCAGCTTGCTGCTGGGGGGTAAACGGTCATGACTGGGGAAGGCACTGGCAAACCACCCCGTATTGAGTCTGCCATGAAAACGCTAGAGGGCGTCACCCCAAGGGTCAGACATGACTCGGTGCTTGCACAGGGGATACCTTTACCTTTACCTTTATCTGTCTAGATCAGGCTTTCTCCACCAGGGCCCTGGAAGGGCTTCCCAGATGGGTGGGAGTTAATAATTTTCATATATATATATTTAAAATTTGTTAACCATCTATCAGGTGATATGACAATATATGGTCATATCAACCTCTCCGCCCCCGCTTCCAAAATGGCCAGTGATGGGTCTGGAGGGGGTGGGTAAGGGAGGCCATGGGTGGGCATGTCCACAGCTCTGCTTCCCAACCATATTCTGCATGATAACACCACTTCTAGGATTTCTGGAAGGCTGAAGAATGTTTCAGGGGTCTCCCGATGGCCAAAAAGTTGACAATGGCTGGTCCAGTCTAGATATATAGAGCTCAGGTCCCAAAGTCTTGACACACTGTAGCATGAGCCGAGGAACAATTGTCTTAAGAACAGGGTCTTTCACATAGCAGCAGACCTGATTCTTGGTGAGGAAGGTCATTGCACCTTGACAGTCACTGCATCTTGTCCATGTTAGCCCACCCTTGTCCGATCTCAGAAGTTAAGTAGGGCAGGTCCTGGTTACTACTTGGATGAGAGACCAGGAAGGGCCCCTGTGCAGAGGCAGGCAATGGCAAGCCACCTCTGTTCATCTCTTGCCTTGAAAACCCAACGGTGGCCAAACTGGCTCTCCAGATGTCCATGGGCTACAATTCCCATGAGCCCCTGCTAGGGCACCCAGTACATGTGATGCTGAAATTCTGTGATCCAAACGCGACATGTTTCTTTGGGGCTTCCAAAGCAGGGGTGTATGTGTGGGGAGGTTAATAGGGATTAAGGTCATGGCACTGAACAAAGGAGGATTGAACGCCTCTGGTTTGGAATCAATCCCAAACGCCCACAACTTTAAGTTGTGGGTGAGAAAAAGAAGTCTTCACACCATACCAGTCTTTTCCCCACTCCTAGAGTGCAAACCAACTGGGGAGATGTGCATTTTAGGCAGGACTCTAACATTCCTCTCCCAATGCTGTAACCCCCCTGGCTGCTTTACAAGCCCCAAAGGTACATCTGAAGTTACAGTCTGAGGGTATCCTGGGTATTTTGACCCTCAGTGTAGACTTTACATCCTCTCTGGTATAAGTATTGCCATTTATTTGCAATGTGCGGAAATGGAGCGCCATTCTCGGGCGTGCTTCTCGAGGCCGAATCCATTTGGCTGTCCAGTGGTAGTCAATGCAAACTGACGAACCCCATCACCACTGAGAGCTGCCCAGCCTTACTCTGCCTCTACCCAGGGCACTGGGAACGAACAAGCCCTCTAATATGTATAACTTGCTTTCTGTAATGACAGAGGTTGTGATAAAATACAACACATGGAGCAAATAATCTGACCTCAGACCACTTCCTATCTTGTTTCCAGGTGCTGAGTGGCAACTGAATGAACTGGAGGGCTGTCAGGCCTCCCTAGCCACCGGCAGCAGAGTGTGGGGAGGCAGGGTTGGGGAATTCTGGGAGATTTGGGGGTGGAACCTGTGGAGGGCAGGGGGCCAAGTGGGATGCAGTGCTATAGAATGCTTAGGGCTGATCCTGCGTTGAGCAGGGGGTTGGACTAGATGGCCTGTATGGCCCTTCCAACTCTATGATTCTATAGGATGCACCCTCAAAAGCATCCGTTTTCTCCAGGGACTCTGACCTCTATAGTTAGAAATGAGCTGTAATTTCAGAGGACCACCAGGTCCCACCTGAAGGCTGACTTTCCTAATAAGTGGGATGGGGAGGGCAAGATACATCATCATCAGTAAAACTTATAAAACCAAAACTGACAAGTCACCCACTTCCTGATTGGCCCTCAGCCAGGAATGGCCCGTCAGGTAGTTTAGACCCAATCGGGAGATAGTCCTCAGCCAGGAAGGGCTTAAAAAGGTTTTAGAAGCTTGCTGGGTGGAAGAGAAGCTAGCTGTGGAGCATTCTTTGCCGTTGCTCTGGCCTCTTTCAACTTGGAGGGCATGGGGAGGCAAGCTGGGGCAGCCTCTGTGAGTCTCCTGGAGGTGGGAGGCTGCACAAGTCCCAGAAATGGCCCTCAGCTGACCCTCCTGGATCCAGGGTGCTGAAGAAATGCCTTTTCCCTGGGAACGCTTACTCATGAGTAAGTGATGGCTCTCATCCAGGGCTGGTTCTGCACTTATTTGTTTATTCTATTGTGGATCCTGCTGAATTCAGATTTATTTGAACTCTGGTCTTCCTCTAGCCCCCCCCCCACCCCGAACAGAAAAGTGTTTTGCGTGTGATTAGGGGAAGCTCAGAAGGGTCCAAGTGCAGCAGGAGCCTCTTTCTTTCTTTTCTTGAAGGGGAGGGGGGTGAAGATTGGAGACAGAAGAGGAGGGGGAATAAATCCTAGAGGCAAATCTCTGCCTTTAAGGGAAGCCTTGCAACCTGGGAACGAGGAAGCCTGACTCCCTGGCCAATCAAGGCTTTTCTACAGTGTTGGAAGCTCCAGGCAGCAAGTGAGTTCAGGAAAAGCAGAGAGCTGCACCTTTATTGTGAGAACAGTTTCTAACAGGACTGTGACTAGCCCAAGGTCACCCAGCACATGGAGGAGCAGGGAATGAAATTGACTGGAAAACAGTCATCTTTGAATCGCATGTGAGAAAATGTCTCTGCTGAATTTATTTTAAGTAACAGAACAAATTACTTTCCTTCTCAGAGCAATTCTTCCAAATCAAGGGCAGTCATGCTCAGAACCCACCACTTGCTGGAAACCTATTGAGAATGTATTATCTAATACAACGAATGGCTTCAGCAGAAAATGATGGCACGTCATCCATCTCTAATAAGCATTTATTTTCTAAAAAAAAAAAAAGGCTTGCTCTAAACTTGGTTCTTAGAACTTTATGTTCTAAGCAAAAGGATCCCCCCCCCCGCCCCGAGCAGCCAAAATACTGGAATTCGGGTCACCTGGATTCAAGATAACAAATGGGATTCTGGTGGGGGGGAGGGGGTCTTCGCCCAGGGTCCTTGCTGGACAGAGTGTTTAGCGAGAAACTGAATGAGCCCTTAATAAATGTGCAGAGAAGCTGGCCACTAGAAGTGTTGCTGGAAAGGGGGCAGCCCAGAGTCCATTGCTCAGGCGAGACACACCTGCACCACTCCATCCCCACGTCTGCCAACATTGCTCATCTCCAGACTATAAGGATCAGTTCCCCAGGTGAAAACAGCCGCTCTGAGGCACGGTGCCCTCTTAAGCCTCACTCCCAAACTGCAAAGAATATTTCAAACTCTGGGGTAGCCAGCCTCCCAGGTGGGGCCTGAGAAAAGGCCGTGAGGGGGCATAAATGGGGGTGGGGAGTGTAACAAAATTTATTCTGACACAAAGGTCCCCGTTGTCACAAAAGGTCACAAAAACAGCTTTGAAATATTATCAGACCAGTTGAACTTTCCAAAATGAGCTTTGAATAGGTGCTGGTAAAAAAAAAGCTATTTTCCGGAAATATAATCCCTTTCTTCCGAAATCAGAAAACATATATATCACGCCAACAGAGTTGAGCTTTGAGAGACTAGATTTTCTCCCCTTTCCCTTCTAATCTCCAGATGGAACATGGAGAAGCACAGCTCATCTCCAGACTACAAAGAGCAGCTCTCAAGTTGAAAATGGCGGCTTCGGAGGGGCGACTGAGGCAGTGTGCTCTTTTGAGGCCAAGGGTGCCATATGGGAGATGGAGCAGCGTTGTTCTCTCTGGCCCCGGAGGAACAGACCAGAACCAATGGGATGAAATTAATTCAAAACAAATTCTATCTAAACATCTGGAAGACGTTCCTGACAGTTAGAGCGGTTCCTTAGTGGAACAGGCTTCCTCGGGAGGTGGTGGGTTCTCCATCTTTGGAGATTTTTAAACAGAGTCTAGATAGCCCTCTGACAGAGAGGCTGATTCTGTGAAGGCTCAAGGGGGTGGCAGGTTACAGTAGATGAGCGAGAGGGTTGTGAGTGTCCTGCATAGTGCAGGGGGCTGGACTAGATGACCCATGAGGTCCCTTCCAACTCTATCATTCTATGATTCTATGATTCTACGAAGAAGCCCAGCAAGACCTTGTCCATGGGTCTGCTTCTACTGAGTTGTATACAGTACTTCTTACCTGCCTCAAGTTTTTCATCTGAAGATAACTGGAAGCCACTTTGAGACTCCTTCTGGTAGAGAAAAGTGCCATATAAGAACCAAGTCTTCTCCTTCTGTAATATCAGGGCTCTCTTAGCCTCACCCACTTCCCAGGATGTCTGTTGTGGGGAGAGGAAAGGGAAGGCGACTGGAAGCCACTTTGAGACTCTTTCAGGTAGAGAAAAGCAGCATATAAGAACCAAGTCCCTTCCTTCCTTCCTTCCTCTCTCTCATTTTGACATATCCTGCCACTCTCCATGGACTCGCGATGTATTACACAAGAAACAGATTAAAACCCCCTTAAAACATTCCTAAGTCCCCAATACCATAAAAACCCATAAAAAACTCTCTCTGGGCTCCAACCGCTGAGTGGGATGGGAGATTCCAGGATGAATGCCATCACAGCTGGATTTGTCTCCTCCTTTTCCAGTAATGCCAGCAGCTGAGACACAACCTAAGTGACAGGCTGTGGCATAAAGCAGGGGTAGTCAACCTGTGGTCCTCCAGATGTCCATGGACTACAATTCCCATGAGCACCTGCCAGCGTTTGCTGGCAGGGGCTCATGGGAATTGTAGTCCATGGACATCTGGAGGACCACAGGTTGATTACCCCTGGCATAAAGCACTGAGGGAGGGAGAGTGGAGGGGGGGCCACAATGGTCCCTGAGTGGGGGATATCCCACCAGCAGGCAAAAGGCCGTCTGGTTTCATCAGCGGTGTCACCGTGGAGTGGAATACCCCTGCTCAGGGTCAATCACCTCCTGTTTTAAGAAGTGAATCCTCAGCTACCGTTCTTCAGGTTTTATTATATGGAAAGATTATAAATAAACAGCCCACCTCTCAAGGCTGTTGAGGAGAAAACGCTGAGTATGAACTCTCCGATGCAATGCAAGATATAAATTTCCAGAATACATGGAGAAACATATGATGCAGATCGGAACATGTGATTTCTTTTCATGTGAGGTCTTAGTAGGAATGAAGGGAGAGAGAATCTTTGCCTGGGGGGTTGTGCTATTTCAGTTCCTAAGTTCATTGGGTGGCTTTCGCCTGGTCACCTAATGTTTGTTCACAAGTAATTGGAAGAACAAAGTTCACAGATTCTACCAGAAGAACCTGAGAAGAAGTTACACTACTGTATAAAACTCCCTTCTACTAAATCAGATGCTTGGGCCATCAAGGTCAGTATCATCCAATAAACAAAGCAAAAGGATGAGGATTCATAGAATCATGGAATTGGAAGGGGCCATCCAGGTCACCTAGACCCACCCCCTGTTCAATGCAGGATCAGCCTCAAGCATCCAGGATAAACCTCTGTCCAGCCACTGCTTGAAGACCACCAGTGAAGGGGAGCTCACCACCTCCTTAGGCTGCCTATTCCACTGCTGAATTACTCAGGGTTCACTGAAATGCAGCACCAAAACAGCTGGACTCACAATGACAATCTGCTTTGTTAAAATGCATGATTATGACAAAAAAACAAGAACTGAGTCTATTACAAAAATTTAGTGGTTTAAAAGCTTTTTGTTCTAATAAGTCATCATGGCAAACACAGGAAGAAACGCACTAAGAAAGGGATTTCTCCTGCCCCTTCCTCTCAGATAGCCTTAAAAGAAGATACTCAAATCAGTTTGGCGGGGAGCACTTTTCCAGAACAATCTCCAAAGCCAACTCGGTAACCATCGCCTTGGCAGTAACCTGCAGGATGAGAAAACAAAGTATTTTTTTTTTTTTGACAAAATAAATTTTATTCAATCTTTGATTATTGACAATAGTTGTTCATGTTATAATTACATTTCTCATTTTCTCCCTCCCTCACTCCACCCCCACCCTCCACCCTACCTGCCGTTTCCTTATAACTCTTTCAACCATGTACACAGCTTCTTGATCCCGCTCAAGGCTTTATTCTTACTCTCCCTGTTCCCAGTCGACCTCAACCAATGGAAATACTTTGTCCAATTACTATTTATCCTTTCCTTTTTCTCTTCCCATAAGGCCTCCCCTCTTAAACAGATCACTATTTCAGAGCTAACATCCTCATAGAGATACTGAAACCAGCTTTCCCATGTCCACTTTGATTTATCTTTCCATCCCCTAGCAACAGCGGCTTGTATTGCAAGTACCATGGCTTTATATAATTTGAGATCCTTTTTTTCCTTTAAATCGTATCCCAAAATACCTGCAAACAGCATATTTGCTTCTTTCACTATTGTAATTCCTAGAATATTTTCCATTTCCTGAATTATATTTCTCCAATATCCAGAAACTTCGGTACACTCCCACCACATATGTATATAATATCCCTTATCCTTTCCACAGTGCCAACATTTTGGGGTCAGCCCTTTTATCATATACGCCAACTGGGCCGGCGTTCTATACCATTTCCAAATTAACTTTCTAGTCATTTCCTTATATTTGTCTAATTTTATCTGTTTATTTCCCTTTATAATTTTATGTACTACTTGATCAGGCAATTGGATGTCCCTCTGCCATTTTATTTGAATCACACGTCCTATATAATCCTCATCGCTTACCATTAGCTTATATAACACCCCCACTACTCCTTTTTTTGCAGTTTCCATTCTTTGCATAGTCCCCTTCATCCGACTATCCTTAGATAATATCCCTAAGCGTGAGAGTTTACTCATTGCCTCGTATAGTCCGTGGACCCTCAACCAATTCCTTTCCCCCAACAATTCCATACATTTTTCTTTTGATATCATTACTCCCGATTGGTCTAATAAATCCTTTACTCTATTCAACCCTTTCTTTTTTAAATTTTCCCACCATATAGGGTCATCTAGTTCTTGTAGTAATTCTACTGGTATCCATTTCACGAAGTCTGCTGACCATACTCCTTCCCATCTTTTCCAGGCTCTGAGGGCAACCGCCCTCGGCCCTGTTGTTTCTTTAGTTTCTAATGTTAAATTCTTTGTAAACACCCCCCATTTTCCTTTCCCCTTATTTACTTCGTTTTCTATCCTTACCCATTTTCTTTCTCTGTTTATCTCCGCATCCAATAAATGTTTAATTTGAAATGCCTCAAAGTATCTCTCTAAATTTATTAGGCCCCATCCCAACTCCTCTTGTGGAATATAAATTAATTTTTGTTTAAACCTAGCTATTTTGCTTCCAAAAGTCCAATCCCTCAGCTGTCTATTCCATTCCTTAGCTTGTATTCTTGGTACTTCTGATGGGAGTACCTGGTATAAATAGCTAAGCTTTGGAATTAAAAACATTTTAATTGCTCTAATTTTAGTTAATATATTCATTGTTTTAGACTTCCAAGCCTTCATGTTTCTGCGTATCTTCTTCCATATTTCCTGGTAGTTATTTTTTCCTATTTTGTTTATTCTTTTAAAAATTTTTATGCCTAAGTATTTTAACATTTTACATCCCTTTGGTATATCTGTTTCTTTCTCCACTAATATCTGATCCCCCTTAGGTATGTTAAAATATATAATTTCGGATTTCCCCATATTGACTCCTAACCCTGAATATTGTTCAAAGTCCTTTAATATTATCTTAATTTCCTTGACTGCTGTTAGTGGATCTTTAAGTACCAGAAGAATATCGTCTGCAAAAAGATTAAGTTTAACCTCTTCCTGACCCACCTTATATCCTTCTATTCTAGGGGAGTTCCTTATTCTATCTGCCAAGATTTCTATAGCCATTACAAATAATAAGGGTGACAATGGGCAACCCTGCTTTACCCCCCTTGAGATTGGAAATTCTTTTGATCTGCCTCCATTTATCCATAGTGTTGCGATTCCTTGTTTATAAAGCTCTTTTACAGCTTCCAAGAAGCTCCCTTCTATTCCACTATCCCTTAGTGTTTCCCAGAGAAAATTATGTTCGACGGTATCGAAGGCTTTGAATATATCTAGTTTCAATAGTGCCAATTTTTTTTCTTTATGTTGCTGTTTATGTGCTAGTACATTTAAAATATTCCTTATTGGGTGGAAAATTTGTCTGTTTTTAATAAATCCATACTGGTCCTCCCCTATTATTTTTGGTAATATTTTTTCTAATCTGTTAGCTAAGACCTTGGCGAATATTTTGTAATCTTGATTCATCAAACTAATAGGCCTATATGAGCCAACATCTTTGGGATCCTTAGACTGCTTTAGTATCACCACCATCTCTACCTGTTTCCATGTATTGGGGATGTTTCCGCCTGTCATTATATCGTTAAACAAATATGCCATTTCTGATATTAATATTCCACTCATTTCTTTATAATATTCGGCCGTATATCCATCTGTCCCCGGGGATTTTCCTATTTTTAATTGTCGAATTACCCCTTCTATTTCGGATGCACTTATATCCTTATTAAGGGATTCCTGATCTTCTTTAGTTATTTTTGTGTACCACTTCTCCTTGAGTTGCCCTTTTCCTGAGGACTCATATAAACTTTGGTAATATTTGACAAACGCTTCTCTTATTAGGTGCGAATCCACCAGCTCCTTCTGGCCCTGTCTTATGCTTTTTATTCTCTGTTTGTCTTTTTTCCTCTTTAAATATTTGGCTAATTTCTTTTGTGAGTTTATATTTGATCTATGCCATTCGCTTTTAATTAGGGTTTCCCTTTTCCACACTAATACTAAATCTTGGGAGTCTAAATCATTTTTTAAGATCTGGATTTGTCTTTGCCGTTGTGTGTCAAATTTATTTTGCTGGTGTGCTTGCAGAATTTTTATCTGCCCCAATTTACTTTCAATTTCTTCATCTCTCTGACGTTTTAATAACTTTTCCGTCCAGATTAGGTGTCCCCTCATAACGGCCTTCGCTGCGTCCCACACAATATGGGGCTCCGCCGATCCTATATTTTCTTTAAAATAATATTTTAGCTGTTTCACTATATTTTATGAGAAAACAAAGTAGTCAGATAATCTTTGGGGTAAGAGCATGGCCTTGTTTGTTGTGGCCCTGAAGCTGAGGAATGAGCTCCCCAAGGACACAAGGGACACATTAGGCAAGTCAAAGGCTCCCTGATCTCTTTTTAGATGCTACCAGGTTTATATTGAAGCCTGTCGTTACAAACCTAGCCTTTCAAACAGCATACCCCAAACAGAATGGAACACATTTTCCTGAATTAGGAAAGCGATGTGCCCCAAAATACACCGTTTCATAACCACACTTAGAGAATGCACCCTCCTGCGTCTCTGGGGAATCATGGTTCTGACTGGAAGGAGGTAAACTCAGAGTGAGGACTCACTCAGAGATGCAGCAGGCAGCCTCCTCAGGATTATCAGGAAAAAAAATTTCACAGTCAGAGTAGTTCAGCAGTGGAATAGGCTGCCTAGGGAGGTGGTGAGCTCCCCCTCACTGGCAGTCTTCAAGCAAAGGTTGGATGCACACTTTTCTTGGATGCTTTAGGATGCTTAGGGCTGATCCTGCGTTGAGCAGGGGGTTGGACTAGATGGCCTCTATGGCCCCTTCCAACTCTATGATTCTATGATAGCTTACCAAAGATGTTTTTTGGCAGCCAGGCATTAAGAAAAAGGCAATGCAAACCGATAAGAAAAAACAAAGAAGATGCTGCCATAATGGTTTTTTTGTGGGAATGCCTTGCACTGCTGGCTACAGCTCTGTCAAGTGCCATGCAACAGATGCAGGATGGAGAACCC
Source organism: Paroedura picta (assembly GCF_049243985.1). Taxonomy (NCBI): domain Eukaryota; kingdom Metazoa; phylum Chordata; class Lepidosauria; order Squamata; family Gekkonidae; genus Paroedura; species Paroedura picta. Next base: position 10,521,195 of record NC_135386.1, read on the forward strand.
CCTGACTGCAGCTGCTTGGTTTAATACAGGAAAATCTAATTGTTGAACATCTCTTCACAACTAGTGTCCCCACCATCTCATCTGCTTCCCAATACTTTTGAACTGTAAAAAGTCAAAGGCACGTTTGACATTCTGCTGCAAGTCTGAGATGCTTGGGAATCATTGCTGCACTCCAGAATATGGGGAATGTCCATAGCCCTGAGGTAGGACATCTGTTTTGCATGCAGATTGTGTATAGTTCAGTCTCTGGCATCTCCAGTTAAAATGCCTCTACTGAAGACCCTGGAGAGCTTCTGCCAGTCAAGGTATACAATAGACCTTATAATACAGGCTCATACTAGATAATGGGAGGGTCAGGGCTGCATCTCAGTAGAAGAGCCTTTGCCTGGCATGCAGAAGGTCCCAGGTTCAATCCCCAGCATCTCCAGTTAAAAAGATAAGGCAGTAGGTGATGGGAAAGACCTTGACCTGAGACCCTGGCTCAGTGGCAGAGCCTCTGCTTGGCTTACAGAAGGTCCCAGGTTCAATCCCCAGCATCTCCAGTTTAAAAGGACCAGGCAGTAGGTGATGGGAAAGACCTTGACTGGAGACCCTGGCTCAGTGGCAGAGCCTCTGCTTGGCTTGCAGAAGGTCCCAGGTTCAATCCCCAGCATCTCCAGTTGAAAAAGATTAGGCAGTAGGTGATGGGAAAGACCTTGACCTGGGACCTTGGCTCAGTGGCAGAGCCTCTGCTTGGCTTGCAGAAGGTCCCAGGTTCAATCCCCAGCATCTCCAGTTTAAAAGGACCAGGCAGTAGGTGATGGGAAAGACCTTGACTGGAGACCCTGGCTCAGGGGCAGAGCCTCTGCTTGGCTTGCAGAAGGTCCCAGGTTCAATCCCCAGCATCTCCAGTTGAAAAAGATTAGGCAGTAGGTGATGGGAAAGACCTTGACCTGGGACCTTGGCTCAGTGGCAGAGCCTCTGCTTGGCTTGCAGAAGGTCCCAGGTTCAATCCCCAGCATCTCCAGTTTAAAAGGACCAGGCAGTAGGTGATGGGAAAGACCTTGACTGGAGACCCTGGCTCAGGGGCAGAGCCTCTGCTTGGCTTGCAGAAGGTCCCAGGTTCAATCCCCAGCATCTCCAGTTGAAAAAGATCAGGCAATAAGTGATGGGACCTGTAGGGCTACTGGCAGTCAGAGGAGACAAGACAGACATTGATAGACCAAGAGTCTGATTCTGCCCTAAGGCAGGGCGCTTCACCCCTCTTAACAGCCAAACCATCTGTTATCCAAGTCTATGAATAGGAACTCCCGGGTGCCAGAGACTGCCAATTGGATGGGAGGAGGGCCTTTAACACTGTTCCCCATCACCCCCAAAATCCCCATTCTGTATTGTTGCCAAAAGAGTTCTGAAGGAGAGACAAAGCTTGTGAAGTTTATGGCTAGCTGTACTCTTGATGAATAGTTCTGGGCTTATCTTATCATGTCCCTGCAAAGATTAAGTGGATATCTACAGAGTATCGAATGCATGAATCCATCATGATCTGTAAAGGAGACAGGATTCAAATTATTCCTTGCAGGAGGCGGGGTGGGGGGGTGGGGGGAGAGTTGCAAGGAAGACGGAAGGCTGAATTTGTTTCATAGGTCCTAGCAAGATCCAAAAGGCAGAGGAGACAACTGTTCAAGAGAGCACAGCACATCTGGTCTCAATATCGCCATCGCTCTGTGGCAGAGCCTCTGCTTGGCATACAGAAGGTCACAAATGCAATCCTCAGCATTTCCAGTTCCCAATCTCAGGCAGAAGGTGATGAGAAGGACCCCTACCAGACACCGTGGAGAACTGATATCAGTCTGGGATCACAAGTTGTACCTTAAAACAGGGGTAAGTCAACCTGTGGTCCTCCAGATGTCCATGGACTACAATTCCCATGGGAATTGTAGTCCATGGACATCTGGAGGACCACAGGTTGACGACCCGTGCCTTAAAAGAACAAGGGTCTGGCTCAACTTCATATGTTCCCTTAGCCCTCCTCCTTGTGCTGGTGTTTCACTTGGAATCAAACACCCATGTTGCTGTGACTTAAACCAACCCCACATCACATCTAGGCTCATTTTTCCCCCCACTCCATATGGACGCGCACCTGTCATGATGACTTCATCCCCATCTTGCAGAAATTTGCGGGACTGGCCATTGCCGAGGTCAATTGCTTTTGTTCCCTTCCAGGACAACTCCAACATGGACCCGAAGTTCTCAGGATCCTGAAACACGAAACAAAGGCAGATATTTTATTTAGCATCAGGGCTGTGTGTGTGTGTTTTTTTAATGGTTCGTGACATTTGGTGCCACTGGCCTTCAAAACTCAGGGATGCTCAGCCATCCTAGAAAGCGTCAAAAAAAACCCCTTTATTGATTCAGTCTATTACTAATATCAGCATTCAAATGGGTAGCCATGCTGGTCTGAAGTAGATCAATAGAATCAGAGTCCGGTAGCACCTTTAAGACCAACAAAGATTTATTCAGGGCGTGAGCTTTCGAGTGCAAGCACTCTTCGTCAGACTAAGAACTCCCTACATGACCGTGGGAATATATAGCAAAAATTAATTCTGTTACATTAGTAAACTGTGTCACAACATCCAAATACAACCCATGATAATTCTTTGCCAAAACAGCCAATCAATCCCCTTGACATTCGGTTGTTATTCACACAAACATGGGAGAAATCAAACTGTCTGGGAAAGTGATCAAAGGCTATCAAATCACCATAGGTTGCTTGGTGGAGGTCCACTATATTTGCTGCTGTGAAGATCACAGAAGGAACTCAAGTCCCCAGGTGTGCCAGTGACAGTACTCACCTGCCCAAATCCAGAGCCCTCAAACTGCCTGGACAAGACACACAAGACCGCCCAGAGCCATCGGGAAGGGCGGCATAAAAACCCAAATAAATAAATAATTTAAATCCAGTTCAGGACTCTCAGTAAACGTGGTAGACTGGGGTTCAATCCAAACTGGATCTTCAGGCACCTGGATCTTCAGGCACCTGGATCTTCAGGCACCTGGATCTTCAGGCACCTGATCAAACCATGTTTGTTGAAAATTTGGTTTTGAAGGGGGGGTGAGGCAGAGCAAGTGTGATGCTTTTACTTCTAGGGAAACCCCAGAAGCAATTGCATTAGCTCTAGCAGCTGCTATAGCAAAACAGGATGGTAGCCTTCACCATTTCCAGCATTTCCAGCCATTCCTAGAACTACACTGCTGATTCCAGGGTTCTCCCGGAAATAACATCATCATTGCTCACAAGGCTGAAGAGTTTTAGAAACTTCCCTACCACCCTCGCTTGGAGTGGCAGCAGGGAACAAGCGCTTCAGGAGACAGATCCCCCACCCCCAACCAGGGGCATAGTCCTTGGAGATAAGGCCCAAATATGATCGCTTGGGATAAGAAGGTTGCTGAAAATGCTTACAGGCCCACTGATGGTTCCAGAGGCCAGGAGGTCTCCAGGACTGAGATTGCAGCCATTGATGGTGTGGTGAGCCAGCTGTTGCTTCATGGTCCAGTACATATGCTGAAAATAAAAAAAAAGAAGCATTTTAAGGTGCTGGTTACACAGTGGTCTTGACTCAGCAGGTTGCATCCTTCCCGTACTAATCAAAAGAGATCAACTGTCCGGGACTACCTTTCTCCTGACAACTCAGAATCTTTTACAGCAACTGGGGAACACTGCTAGAACTTAAATTGATCTATGAGACTCACTGGTTTGCTCCCCAAATCTACATTGCAAGCACAAACACAGTGAAATCCATCGTACTCTCTTCCTCTAGTGCAGGAGTAGCCAAACTGTAGCTCTCTAAATGCCCATGGCCTACAATTCCATGAGCTCCTGCCAGCATGCTGGCAAAGGCTCATGGGAATTGTAGTTGATAGACATCTGGAAAGCCACAGTTTGGCCACTCCTTGCTCTAGCCATCCATGGTTGATGGTCAGCATTTTCATCTCCTCAGGCGTGCCATAGGACATTCAATACCTTTCTGTTATCCTGTTGAAATAAATGGTGGTCATTTTCTTCTATAGCAAAAACTTAAGAAAGGAGTAGCAAACAGCACCACTGGAAGCCAGATATCTGTTTTGGTCTCACATACAGTCCACAAAAGCCCTGCCATACAACTGAATGGTAGCCATTTGCCATACAAGTGAATGGTAGCCGTTTCTTACAAGAGAAGAAAAATAAACTGTCCAGAAGCCTCATATAAATCATTGCTGGCTCCTTCCAGAAGACAGAAAATTATAGCACACTAGATCGAATCCTAGAGTGGGAAGGGGCCAGACAGGCCCACCCCTGCTCAATGCAGGATCAGCCTAAAGCATCCAGGAGAAGTAACAGTCCAGCCACTGCTTGAAGGCTGCTTGAAGACGGTCAGAAGCATCCCAAAGCAGGGTATTGGGTTTTGTATCCAGTATTGCCAAACTAGATGCATTGAGGTCATCTACGTCCACACAATTGACTTCTCAAATCTTAAACAAGGGCATGTGGTGGGACAGACCACCTCAGCATCTCTGTGTTCGGCATGTGTGGAACTGGCCTATGGCCTGATATACCCATGAAAGAGCTGTCGTGGATCAACCGTCAGCATTACTGGAAGAAGCTTAGACCCATCCCAGTCAGGTTTCCAGCCTGACCATGGGTGGGTTGGGCGCTTTGGCACCCGAAGCAGCCGGTCGCTCCTGATGCAGCCAGCGCCGCCCCACACCGCAGGGGGGACGGGAGGCATGGACTTCCCAACACTCTAGGAATTTCCCAGGCCCAAACCGGGCAACTCCAGTCAACAGTAATTCTGCTAATTAAAAAAAAAATTACAAGGAATGTTTAGGGGGAATACGGCAACTGTTAATGACATCCTCCCCACCTACAGTTCGATGTCCACCCTCCCATCTATTGCTTCATCTGGCTCCATTTATACACCCCACAGGAGCTGGGTTAACTGGATTTGCTGCAGTCCTAGAACAGTGTCAGAGAACAGCTGTAAGTTCCAATCCCTGCTTAGCCAAGTATTTGAAAAGCAGCAAGGGAAACAGGGAAAGGTTTCTTACCTTAAAGTTTGATTTGCAGATAGTAGCTGGCTTGCTCATTCCCTCCCCTGAAAAAGAGGTAAAGGACACAGCGGAATCAGGACCATGCTGCCTTTTCAATGAAAACCAAACAGCTGTCTCCAGGTAACCCTACCTCTGTAGCCTACAGCGGGGGTAGTCAACCTGTGGTCCTCCAGATGTTCATGGACTACAATTCCCATGAGTCCCTGCCAGCAAATGCTGGCAGGGGCTCATGGGAATTGTAGTCCATGAACATCTGGAGGACCACAAGTTGACTACCCCTGGCCTACAGGATAGCAAATTAAGTCTACAGGGAAGTGTTCACTTAGTGTCCATAATTTATTCTGCTTCCACGAGTCACAAAGAGTGGCAAGTGGGTAAAATTTGAGATTTTGGCCCATGAGTGTTCAGATGATGAAATCTAAGTGCACAACAGTACTCCTGCCTTTTCTAGAACAGTATTCACACACTCGTTCTGGCCAATGATCTTTTTCCTGCAGTGGCGAAAGTCCCAAGCTGGGATAACCCAGGTCCAAATCCCTACTCAGCCATGAAAATCTCTCTCAGCTGAATTTACCTCACGAGGTCACGGTGAGAATTAATTGAAGGAGAAAAGCAGGTAATCATCATCACCACATCTTTATTTTTCTAGCCCGCCCTTCCAATACAGCTAGGAGCAGGTAAACAGCGTAATGAAAACAATAGGTCAAAACAGGACCATCTAATCGCCCCCAACTAAACACACCTGAACAGATGGGGGGGGGGGGTAACGTTAAGGAGCCTTTCTCTTTCCTATCTCCCAGTGGTGAAGCCAGGACTTCTGGGTGGTCATTTTATTCTGGGCCCTGTTCATACGCCTGGTGTGCAGAACTGATTGTCCGCGGCGCCCTGATCTCCTTCTGGAGAGTGTTCCACCAGGCTGGGGCCAAGTACGCTTTCTGGAGCTCCTCAGGAGGAATGGTTCTAACCAGCTGAGAAAGGCAGGCCTATACGCCAAGGCCAAGAGAGCATTGGCTCTCTGTGGGCTCTGACTATACCCAATGCCCACTCCTTTTGGTGCAGTCTGTTGAAGCCACCTAAGACAGACCAAAGAGTACCCATCTTGGGGAATACACTCTCTCCTTGAAAACAGCAAGCATTTCATAGGCTCCGCCTTTCTATGCCGTACAACCAACATAAAGAAATATGCCAAAGCTCACATGGATGAGCGCTCAATAAGTCATGAGAATAGCGTGCGGGTGAAATGGCAACAAAGCTTGGCTTTACCAGATGCCCATCTACCTGTCCCTGCCACTTTGATCCACTAAAGATTAAGGAAAGACATAAAGCAGGATTTTTGAATACTATTGTGGCTAATGGACTGATTGTTCTTTTATCTGCAGAGATCTCGGAAGTTAAGCAGGGATCAGCCTTGGTTAGTACATGGTCACTGCACAGAACCAGCTAATGGCAAGCCACCTCTTGCCTTGAAAATGTTACGAGACTGCCATAAGTTGACTACATTCTTGACAGCGTTTCCCAGCACCATTCCTGACCTTCTGCTGGAGCCCAGATGCATGAGAGGGGGTACCTTTAATAGCGACAAAGAGGTTGACATCAAATGTGTAAGGCTGGTCATCACAGAGGTAGGGAAGAGGTTTGGGGTCCTGGAAGAACAGAGTAGTGTTATAGCCACTGTACAAGGTGACCGATCAAAATTCCTGGCATAGAGAGAGAGAGATCTGAAACTGTCTCTCTTGATCCTTGCCCATTATCCATGGGGATTTCCCTTCACTTTTGCCATGCACCCCCCTTGGGTTTTCTTTTTTATTCTCAATTGATTCCCTCCCCCGCTTCAGTACTCAGTTCCCTTTCTGGTTGCTGTTTCCTTGGTTTTTCCGAGAGTGGTTTTGTACCAATTTCCTTCTTGTTTCACTTCACAGCTGAAGGTAATTTGGAAGCTTACACACTCACTTTGATTTCTCCTCCGCCCCCACCCTTTGCTGTCCCCCAAAGGTCACTCCCTGCCTCCATCAAGGTTGTTCTACCCACTCTGTACATTTTGGCATTCATTGGTGGGCAAGCTCCAACGATGACTTTTTGCCCTCATTTTGCATTTAATTTTTTTTTTTTTACAAGTGGCACGAGTCTGCCAATGCTATGGTCTTATCACTAGTCTCGGTTCGCTTGGGCGGGGGGGAAAGAAATGACAGAGTGAAAACATTCTTCTCCGGCAACTCTCCAAGAAGCCTCTTCTTGGAGAAACTAATGGTTCATTCAACCTCACAGCATCAAATGCAGGAAGAGTTTCAAAACATAGGCCAAAGTCCAAGCTGGGAGAATCAGTTCAAGATTGCTAACCTGGATGGGGTTTGGCAGAGCAAATGGCTGCAGAGCTTCCATGGTGACCACCCAGGGAGAGATGGTTGTTCCAAAGCTCTTGCCCAAAAATGGGCCCAGAGGAACATATTCCCACCTCTGAATGTCACGAGCTGGAAAGGGGCAGAAGACAACAGCAACAATATCAGTGTACTAACTGTACTATTTAAAACTGCTCTAACTATCAGGAACTTCTTCATGATGTTTAGACGGAATTTCTTTTAAATTAATTTCATCCTATTCGCTCTGGTCTGTCCCTCTGGGGCAAGAAAGAACAATTCTGCTCCATCTTCTATGGCACCCTTTTAAATACTTGAAGATGGCTATCAGATCCCCTCTCAGTCGTCTCCTCTCCAGGCTAAACAGACCAAGCTCCCCCAACCTTTTTTCATACGTGTTGGTCTCCAAACCCCTTACCATCTTTCCCCTCCTCTGGACACGTTCCAGTTTGTCAACATCCCTCTTCAATTGGGGTGCCCAAAACTGAACACAGTACTCCAAGTGAGGCCGAACCAGAGCAGAGTAAAGCGGTACTCATTTTTGTATAGTTCCTTCTTTGGGGGCAATATTCCATTGGTAGCACAACAGCAGGATCATAACCTCCTAAAGACCCAAGCTTAGTTAGCTCTTGTCACCTCCGTGAGCAACTCCTACAGTGTGCAGTCATTTAAGACACCCATCTCCACAGTATGAGCACACGTTTGTCCAGTCAATGTGAGGGCAGTTGAAGTCACCCAGTATTCAAACATTTTCCCCTTCAGCCATTTCCCATCTCCATATGTCTCCCTTCTCCATACATCTCCTCTTACACGTCTCCACGGGCTTCTTCCTAAGGAACAAAAGCTGCATTTCTTACCACTCCAGTCATTCATTAGAACCATCCCGAAGATGTGTTTGTGAGCTTCATGGATGGGAATGGCCTCCCCAAGCCTATTTCCAGGGCCCACAAAGAATGCCTGAAAAACAGAAGATGAACTTAATAAGGGTTGCTGTTTTACACAGAGATCCATGAGTTTGACCATTAGGCGAACTCAAGGGCTACAGAGAGATAAACATGCAACTTACTCCATTTGTTTTCTTTAACTGTATTTGGGTAACAAAGGTCCTTTGCTGCTTGGAAAATTGTGGAGGTAATGGGGCCAAAGGGGCAGAATTGAGGGGCAGAATTGCATATACTAAATGAGCCAACCAGATTTCTGGCTGCAGGAATCCCTATGTATCTAGGGGCTTAACAATGGGTGAACCTGCCCAGGGCAGAGTCTGCACTTACTTTGTTTATTCCATTGTCAATTCTGTTGAATTCAGATCGGTTTGAACTCAGGTCTTCTTCTTCCCCCCCCTCCCCACTGAAACAAGAAAGTGTTCTGCACATGGTTAGGGTCGTTCAGAAGGGGGAGTGGGAGCCAAGTCTCTTTCTTTCTTTTCTTGAAGGGGGGGGGGGAGAGGAGCCAAGCAAGGAGCCTCTTTCTTTTCTTGGAGGGGGGGGGAGAGGATCAAAGAATGCAGAGGAGGGAAAAGGTATCCAAGACTGACAGAAGTTGAGAGAAATTAGGGGCTTCTCCTTTAAGGCAAGCTTGTCACATGAACAGCTTTGTCCAATCAGGGGTTCTCTACCATGGACCAAAGCCCAGATTCAAAACAGCCTGCTTTCTCAATCTGGATTTTATAAATATTGAGTATTAAAAGCACTCCAAGATATCGCACAATAAAGGTAAGATCACTCCGGATCAATCCTTCTTGCTGCAGAAGGAAAATTTAAATCGCCCCAAATCAAAATGGAAATCGCATTCTGTGTACACGGCAAGGACTGAATCGACCTGGGATTGGAATAAAAGCTCCGTGCAGTTTACACCCAGGTCTTCCGAGCATTCCTGCCTCACACTTTGTCTCAGTGCACAGTAAGAACCGAGGGGCTCCTAGAAACTGTTCACATTTTCATCCCACCCTTCTTCCAAGGAGCTCAAGATCTGTAATTTCCCCTTCCCCCCATTTAATCCGCACAACCCCCTTGTGGAGTAGGCTAGGCCAAAAGAGTACAAGGTTGACCCAAGGTCACCGTTAAGAACAGTCACATCCTTCTAAGCTTACTGACTTCACTGGCTACATTAGAATTGCACTGCCAGTGAGTTTCTAAGCAGACCCCCGTCCTGGACCAGTAAACTAAGCACAAGGGGGAAAGGAAAGGGAAACGGAGGTGGGTGGGTAGAAAAAATAATCATCTCCTACCATTTCTAATTCAAGATCCAGAAGTTTGCAGGGACCAAACACTGGAGGTTGATCTGGCATGGGAAATGGAAGAAACCACCAATAAGCACATTATGACCAAGAGGGAAATGCACCGGAGATTAAAAATACCTGACAAACATTTCACTGTGCATACATCGCCTGCCATTTGTCAAATGAAAGCCCACTCCAGTGAGACAGGATAAGACTCACCATCATTGGGCCTCATCTGCCCCAGTGGTCTCCGAATGGCCGTCCCAGATATGACGATGGAAGAAGCACGGCCATGATAGCCAACAGGTAAGTGCAACCTTGGAAAAGAGAAATGCTCACTGGCTTGATACAAAACTACGGAGCCATGGTTAGATGGCAAACACAGGATATGGGTCTCAAACACAGGTCTGCTTAGCGTCCCTCTATCTCCTCTCCAGCTGGTCCTCTGGCCTGCCCATGGAGCGAGCCAGAACATCCATGTCTACCTTCAATGTGAAAACAGAGCAGAAGACAAGTCAATGCCTTACTCTGAATCCAGCCACTGGTCTAGCAAGGTCAGAATTTTCTACTCTGACGGCCAGCTACTCTCCACAGTCTCAGGTACAGGTTTATCCCCATCACCTGGTCTCTAAACTGGAGATGCAGGGGACCAAACCTAGGCCTTCTGCATGCTAATCAGAGGTTCTACCACCAGGTCACAGCATATCACCTAGTTTGGGTGTTTCCCACCACCACTGATGTTGTCAATTATTTCAAGGATGTAGTTTCTATCGTTTCATAGAGCATAACAGACATATATTTGAAACTCCCCAGTTTTCACAGTTTTCACTCCCTGCTTGTACACAAACTGCTGACGCCCACAGAACAATTTCTGTTTAGTTTGTTTTTCTTATTGCTGTGGATTTGTTCTTTAGTTTGCTGTGCTACACTATTTTGCTCAATGTGCAGGGCCAGTTTTCTACCCAAATCCTCTCTTGGCATATAAAACTGTATCACAGTTAAAATTAGAATAAGCAAGCATAAAAAGGCAAAGGAAATACAAAGAACCCAAAAGGAATTTAAACTATTCAGCAGATTATCCTTAACAGTGGTCCTGAAGCAATTTGACTGCACCTTGCAAAAATCTGGCCACGTTTTCTATTATTTCTGTGCTGCTATTATCCAAGAGGAAGGAAACCTTAAGAAGCCCCTTAAGAAAAGTTTATTTATCAAAATGGGGCTCAAGTATTTTAATCAAAGGCTTGTATAAAAAGGACAATACAAAAAGAATTCATTTTGCCAGGCATTTGGTGGAGGCCAGTGCATGGAAGGAGGTAGCCCCTTCTCCAAAATTTTTCGATTCTGAAACGCTGAACATCTACCTTCACATTCAGAACATCTAGCCACCGCACCAACCTTGTGGCATGGACTGGGTTGGACTGAATGGGGCTGTTGGGGAGGGGTGAGGTTTTACCGCTGCTTGAAGGATTTTACTGTGTTTTGCTTCGTCTACGGTAAACCAGCACAAGCCAGTTTGGCCTGAAAGCAGCGGTCAACAAGTCAAATAACTAAACAATATATGTAAATAAATCTTCACAGGAAGCATCTGTGCGTTTTTTTTCTACATCCAGCCATAGGGGAGGGGCTTCCTGTCTGGTACGCAGAAGATTCCGATTTCAGTCCCTGGCCTAAAATGGTCGAGTAGTAAAAGACTTCTGACCTTGGAGAGCCACCATCAGACAGAGGAGAGAAGATTGACCGCCATAGCCAAGTTGAAGGCTATTTCATGCATTCATGTCCTAGAGCAGGGGTAGTCAACCTGTGGTCCTCCAGATGTCCATGGACTACAATTCCCATGAGCCTCATTTAGTCCATGAACATCTGGAGGACCACAGGTTGATTACCCCTGTCCTAGAGCAGGGATTCCCAACCAGGGATGGAGTTGGTTGAGGCCAGCTATATCTCAACCTTGGACCTCCCTCCCACTTCTTCTGGCCCTCCCTTCGCCTTCCAACTCTTAACACCCAACACCTCAGCTGGCTGTAAACTAGCATCGATCCTGGTAATCTTGTCCGATGCAATAATTTGATTTTATATTGTGGAATCCATTGGTTTTCCTGAGTTTTTACATTCTGTAAACCAGCCCAAGAGGATACGTCCAAGAGGGTGGGATAAAGGTAAAGGTATCCCCTGTGCAAGCACCGGTCATGTCTGACCCTTGGGGTGACGCCCTCTAGCATTTTCATGGCAGACTCAATACGGGGTGGTTTGCCAGGGCCTTCCCCAGTCATTACCGTTTACCCCCCAGCAAGCTGGGTACTCATTTTACCGACCTCGGAAGGATGGAAGGCTGAATCAGCCTTGAGCCGGCTGCTGGGATCGAACTCCCAGCCATGGGCAGATGGCTTCAGACAGCATGTCACTGCCTTACCACTCTGTGCCACAAGAGGCTCTAGAGGGTGGGATATAAATCCCTAAATAATAAATAATAAATGAATAAAAACGAAGTGAACACTTGCAAGGGTGCACCACCTCCGCGTAGACATCCTGATCATAAATTACCCGCAGTTCTAAAATGATGAAACCGAACGCTGCCTCGGGGCAAGAACTACTGACCAGTTGGGCATCAGTGCATTCTCTCTCCCTCGGAACATGATCCCGACATTCGTAGCATGCTGCCAGGAGGAATAGAAATCTGTGTAGTCACCTGGAAGGAGATGTTTTCAAAGATGCAGTTAACTACACGCGTGAGTTATACAAGTTTCACATAAAGTTCTGAAAAGCTGCACAAAATAAAATAGATTTCTTTCCCATGACATTGTATGAAGGCTATTGTAGGGGGGGGATGCAACAGAAATACAGAAATGATGCTAAAGTCTCCTGAAAATAGAAAACTGACCCGGAATTTTATTTTTCTCCGTTTGTTTGGTCTAGTGGTTAAGAACAGCGGCTTCTAAATCTGGAGAACTGAGTTTGATTCCCCACTCCGCCGTATCCAGCCAGCTGGGTGCTCTTTCAGCCCCACCTAACTCACAGGGTGTCTGTTGTGGGGAGAGGAAAGGGAAGGAGATTGTAAGCCACTTTGAGACTCCTTCGGGTAGAGAAAAGCGGCATATAAGAACCAACTCTTCTTCTTCTTCAGTAATATCAGGGCTCTCTCAGCCTCACCCACCCCACAGGGTGTCTGTTGTGGGGAGAGGAAAGGGAATGGGACTGTAAGCCGCTTTGAGACTCCTTCAGGTAGGGAAAAGCGGCATATAAGAAAAAACTCTTCTTCTTCTTCAGTAATATCAGGGCTCTCTCAGCCTTACCCACCTCACAGGGTGTCTGTTGTGGGGAGAGGAAGGAAAGGCAGTTACAAGCTGCTTTGAGACTCCTTCATGTAGAAAAAAGCGGAATACAAAAAATAGCTGTAAAACTAGTCATTTAAAAGGACTGGATCTATTTTATACACATTTACTGCCCCCTGGTGGTCTGTATGGGAAATTATTTAACTTTCAGTTTATTTTGACCTATCCTTTCTGAATTTCGGCTATTTTGAGCCAGTAACTGGGTGATCAAAAATAGGAGTCATTTAAAGAAGAAGAGTTGGTTCTTATATGCCGCTTTTCTCTCCCCGAAGGAGGCTCAAAGCGGTGTACATTTGCCTTCCCTTCCTCTCCCCACAACAGACACCCTGTGAGGTGGGTGAGGCTGAGAGAGCCCTGATATCACTGCTCGGTCAGAACAGCTTTATCAGCACTGTGGGAAGCCCAAGGTCAACCAGATGGCTGCATGAGGGGGAGTGCAGAATCGAACCTGGCATGCCAGGTTAGAAATCCGCACTCCTAACAACTACACCAAACTGGCTGTCAGGATCCTCTAAACTGGAACAGGTTCCTGATGTTTCATAATTTATCCCTTGGGAATGCAGGGCTTACAGTGCTGGGCTACAGTCTGGGAAAACCCAGGTTGAAACAGCTAATCTAGCACAGAGCCTTGCTGGGTGACCCTGAGCCCCCTACCCACCCAGTCTCACGTCACTCACAGAGATGTGTGAAGATAAAATGAAGATGGGGAGAATATTGTAAGCCACTTTGTGTCCCTATTAGGGAGAGGTGTGATATAAATGAATATTGCTATGTGGTTATTTAGACATGGCACCAAACCAAATTGGTAGTGTGTGAAGGCTTTGACTTACACAGTCCCTCCTTTCCCCGTGCATGACAATTGCATTGTTTGTGGTATATATTATTCTTTCACGTTTTGTGCACACTAAGTCTATAATGCAGTTGTATGCACTGTTTGCATGTATTATGTTTTATTGCATTACTGTTAAACTGTGAAATCCACCTTGGGGCTCCATTAGAAACGCGGAATGAAAATGAAGTTGGGAAGAAGACACTAGTACAGTACTGGCTAAGTTCTAAGGCAGAGTTTTTCTATGTTTTGACCATGGAGTGACCCCTGAAATATTCTTCTGACTTCAAGTAACCTCAGAAGTGATTCCAGCAGGCCACACCTCCCTGCTACACCCTAGAAGTTACATGTGCATAGCATCATCATTACCACTAATGCAATAATATACTTGTTAAATATTTATCTGGCTGCAGTGCTGTATCAAATGAGATTTGATTTGATTACTTGTTAAATAAGAAGTTAATTTCATTTTTGTGTGTGCAGTACCTTGCCTGAGCAAAAAAAGGAAGTGTTCGCCTCAGCTGTCATAAAGCCCATCATGCAAAGCTGCAATTATCCTCAGGGGAAATTATCTGCGTGATCTGGAGATCACTTTTAGCTTTGGGAGATCTCCGGGCACTACCAGGTGGTTGGGAATCCTGGAAAGACCTAAGAATCTATTTACCCAGGGTTGGAAATGGCTGCAAGGGCAAGGAGAAACTTGGAAAGAAAGGTATCCTTGTGCACGCTGTGCATTGTCCTTGCACTCAGCTAGGGATGTCAACTTCCAGGTGGGACCTGGGGATCCCCTAGAATTACAGCTCACCTCCAGGGTATAGAGTGAAGCTTCCCTGGAGAAAATGGCAGCTTTGGATGGTAGACTCTGTGGCATTGAAAACAATCCTCTCATGCTTGAATATCTGAACCACTTTCCTTGCAACAGCGTTTCTCCAGCCACTTTCTGCAGCTGGGCTCTGAGAAGAAATATTGAGAGAGGGGGGAGTGGGAGGAGCCAATGGGGGAAGGGCAGGTTCAGCTCTTCCCTCCCACTCCTTTTCCATTGTGTGTGAATTCAACAAGGCCACCAGGCAGATGAGCAGAAAGTCTCCCTGTCCTCTGGACTCCTCCCTGTGTGTGTGTGTGTGTGTGTGTGTGTGTGTGTGTGTGTGTTATTTTAAAGGTAAAGGTAAAGGTATCCCCCGTGCAAGCACCGAGTCATGTCTGACCCCTGGGGTGACGCCCTCCAGCGTTTTCATGGCAGACTCAATACGGGGTGGTTTGCCAGTGCCTTCCCCAGTCATGACCGTTTACCCCCCAGCAAGCTGGGTACTCATTTTACCGACCTCGGAAGGATGGAAGGCTGAGTCGACCTTGAGCCGGTTGCTGGGATTGAACTACCAGCCTCATGGTCAGAGCTTTCAGACTGCATGTCTGCTGCCTTACCACTCTGCGCCACAAGAAGCTCATTTGTGTTATTTTAAAGAGTACTAAAAATGGAATTGCCTCTCCTGCAGTCTGAAACAATTCAGTCGAACCCTGGCTTGATTCTGCTGCACCCGCTGCCGTAAGCAGAGCACTTCTTTTGGAAAAGAAATGAAGAGGCAGAGACAGGGAGGTCGAAAATTCAGGCTACTTACGAATGTCAGCAGGAAGGTGCATGATGGCAGAAGTCTGAGGCACAAATGCGCTGAGAAACAGAGAAGGACATATTTACTCTCTCACATGAAAAACTTGAGGCAGGTAAGAAGTACTGTATACAACTCAGTATAAGCAGGCCCATGGACAAGGTCTTGCTGGGCTTCTTCTTAGAATAATGGAATAAACGAGTTGGAAGGGACCTTATGGGTCATCTAGTCCAACCCCCTGCCTTATGCAGTTCACTCACATCCCTATCATTCATCTACAGTAACCTGCCACCCTTGAGCCTTCACAGAATCAGCCTCTCCGTCAGATGGCTGTTTAAAAATCTCCAAAGATGGAGAACCCACCACCTCCCGAAGAAGCCTGTTCCACTGAGAAACCGCTCTAACTGTCAGGAACGTCTTCCAGATGTTTAGATGGAATTTCTGTTGGATTCATTTCATCCCATTCGTTCTGGTCTGTTCCTCTGCGGCAAGAGAACAATTCTGCACCACCCTCCATATGGCAGCCTTTTAAATACTTGAAGGTGGTTATCAGATCCCCTCTCAGTCATCTCCTCTCCAGTCTAAACAGACCAAGCTCCCCCAACCTTTCTTCATATGTCTTGGTCTCCAAACCCCTCACAAGTTTGTTGTCCTCCTCTGGACACGCTCCAGTTTGTCTACATCCCTCTTCAACTGAGGTGCCCAAAACTGAACACAGGACTCCAAGTGAGGCCGAACCAGAGCAGAGTAAAGTGGTACCATCACCTCCCATAATTTGGACATGATACTCCATTTGATACAGCCGAAAATCCCATTTCCCTTTTTAGCCACTGAGTCACACTGCTGAATCATGTTCAATGTATGGTCTACTAAGACTCCTAGATGCTTTTCGCACATGCTACTGTCAAGACAAGTTTCCCCCATCTTATATTCGTGTATTTGGTTTTTCCTACCTAAATGCAGAACTTTACAGTTGTCCCTCTTGAATTTCATTTTATTCAGTGTAGCCCACTTCTCGAGCCTATCAAGATCATCCTGTATTCTGTTGCTGTCTTGAGTTGTGTTTGCTCTCCCTCCCAGTTTAGTATCATATTTAATAAGCATCCCCTCTAATCCCTCTTCCAAATCATTTATAAATAATTTATAAATATTGCAGGCCACCTTCACCCATAACCAACTCGTTTACCTTTTGCGTAATTCCACATTATCTCTCAGCGTTGGCTCGTTGGCAGAGAGCAGCTTTTGGAGAAATGCCCTGGCTTCCTTCCATGCTTCCCAGCCCAGTCTCATGAAATGGTTCAGAACTGGCTGCAAAGGAGAGAACGTTAAAGCCCGTGTCTTCCCTTCCCCTCCCCACTTGGGAACTGCCCACAAAGTACGGTGCTGTGGGACAAAGGTGACTAACTGCGCATGGATGAACAAAACAGAGGCCGCCAGACCAGACTAACCCATACCATGCTAAATCAGTCGTGCAATTCACAAACCATCACTTACCAAGGGAAAATGTCAATTTCATAGAATCATGGAGCTGGAAGGGACCTCATGGGTCATCTAGTCCAACCCCCTGCACTGTGCAGGACCCTCACAACCTTATTGCTCATCCACTGTAACCCGCCACCTCCTTGAGCCTTTCACGTCAGTCAGGTCAGCGGACCACCATTCACTGAGGGAGTGCCTACTTTGTATGCAGAAGGATTGATCCACAGTTTAAAAGATCTGATAAGAGATGATATGGAAGATAAAACCCTGGAGATAGCCACAGCCCTTCACAACAGATATCACTGGCTCTGACAGAGCAATGGCAAAGTCCTTTAGGTCAGGGGTAGTCAACCTGTGTTCCTCCAGATGTTCATGGACTACAATTCCCACGAGCCCCTGCCAGCATTTGCTGGCAGGGGCTCATGAGAATTGTAGTCCATGAACATCTGGAGGAACACAGGTTGACTACCCCTGCTTTGGGTCATAGTTTAGCGGTAGCTTTGAATACAGGAAGCCTCAAGTTCAATCCCAAGAATCTCCAGGAACAGATGATGGAGAAGACCAGGTCATGAAGACCATTGGACTAGATGGCCTGTATGGCCCCTTCCAACTCTATGATTCTATGATTCTAAGACCTCTGCCTGACACCTGGAGCCCGGCTTATCTGTCAGAGAAGACAATACTGCCACATTCTTTGTGCATCCCAGTTTCTCAGGCACCAACTGACCACCCCATTTCTCCCTTCTTCACTGAAAACCTCCCAAAGACCTAGCCACCAGCACTGTTTTCTTGTTCAATACCTGGTCGAAGACATGGGGATGTTTCGAAAGGATTGGTCCATTAAACAAGTGCTTCACAGCACTGAGATCCAGCACTTGGTTCCCGATGGCGACTCCAATCCTGTGCCTGGGCTACAAGGAAAGGTCAGGAATCCTGGATAAGTTAACGTTAGAGTTAAAAACAACAGCCTCCCCTGTTTCACCCCAATTTCCATCACTAGGATACTGAAGTGGAGAGCCAGTATGTAGGACGACGATGATGATGATGTCTTTGATATATATACCACCCTCCCTAGCGATTCAGGGTGCTGAACCACAAAAGTACATTAACAACAATAAAACATGGACTTTAATAAAACATTAGTAAAAGCACATCTCAAAATCTAAACTACAAACAACGGAGCTCTTCCGCCTAGCATTTTGTTGAGGCTGGGCTGAGAATATGGGGTTTGGCATCAGGTTCCCCTCCCCCTCGGGCTCCCGAGCCCGGTATTACTGGACCCAGGATGCTGGTGATGTACCCCCATTAAAGGTAAAGGTATCCCCTGTGCAAGCATCGAGTCATGTCTGACCCTTGGGGTGACGCCCTCTAGCGTTTTCATGGCAGACTCAATACGGGGTGGTTTGCCAGTGCCTTCCACCATCCCTAATCTTGATGGGAACCTACGCTGGACAGAGGACTGGAAACGTTGAGGAATGAGTCATTATTGTGACTGCCATGGGGTTTGTGGATATGGGGGTGGCAACTGTATTTTATGATGTTTTATGGTTATATTATGTTTTTATGAAATATTTTATTGTGAATCACCGCAAGCCAGCTTGCTGCAGAGGGAACAGAAGGTTGAAAGAAGGTGAATGTCCATTACAGCAGGGGTAGTCAGCCTGTGGTCCTCCAGATGTCCATGGACTACAATTCCCATGAGCAAATGCTGGCAGGGGCTTCTTAGGAATTGTAGTCCATGAACATCTGGAGGACCACAGGTTGACTACCCCTGCATTACAGGGCAAGAAAATGTGATGGAGAAAGACGTCCATTTTTTCAGAAGATTTCAGGGTAGATTTCTAATTGTTCCTCCTCTCTCAGGATTTCTCATCCTTTCACCCACTTGCAACAATGACTTTTTGGCACAGAATATGCAGAACTGCAGGGCACAGACAGGGCACAGGGCACAGGGCACAGACAGGTAGGCATGCAGCACACACACCACCCTGGTTGTTTCCCTCGGCTACCAATTTGCGTGTTACAGAGTCAACAGGTTGGGTCTTGCATCAGAGTCACATGCAAATTCCAGGTTCTCCTCAGTGGCTATATGTGTGGTACCTGGTTTGGGATGTGCACCTCATCCTCAACACTCTTTTTCCCCAGCTTGCAATGGTCCCGGGGGTTCTCCAACCGTCCCAGATAGTTCCTAGGATCAGTCAGGTCAGGAAAACGGCACTGAGAGAAGGAGGCTACAGTCCCGCTCCCGTGCACACCACAGTCATGATCCAACCAGCCAGTGCCACACACACACGGAAACAGACGAAAAACCCACAACCTCACCTGACAGACACAGAACGAGAACCCCAGAGCCATTCTGTCTATTCTGTAACATGTGAATTGGGAGAGCCAAAATCACCTCAACTCAGACATCTCCTTGAAAGTAAAAGGGGGGAGGAGAAGACAACTGGGAGCAAGCCATGGTCATCTTTAATCGTGAAAACCTAACACGTTTGCCTTGCCACACTCCGGCAAAGAGAGAAGTTAATTTCTAAACTGCGGGTTATCCATTAAGCCATAAGTTTCTGACACACTGTCAAGTGATTGTCCTTGAGTTGCCATTTAGGAGCACTGGTCAAAAAGTTACCACATACCCCTAGAGTTCTTTTTGGTTTTCAGGCCCTGCAAGTTCAAAATCTGAGCAGGGACAGAGGAGATGCATTTTTTACATCTAATGCATGGCCACTGAAGCACTATAGAGTGCACAACTGCCGTATGGCATGCATGGTGTAGTGCAGGGGTAGTCAAACTGCGGCCCTCCAGATGTCCATGGACTACAATTCCCACGAGCCCCTGCCAGCAAATGCTGGCAGGGGCTCATGGGATTTGTAGTCCATGGACATCTGGAGGGCCACAGTTTAACTACCCCTGGTGTAGTGGTTAAGAGGGGTGGCTCAGAGTGCCTAAACATCATAGAGCAGGGGTAGCTGGCAGGGGCTTGTGGGAATTGTAGTCCATGGACATCTGGAGGACCACAGGTTGACTACGCCTGTCATAGAGCATTTAGCTCAGTTCAGAACCCTACAATCTGCTCTTATAGAAGGCTGGTCTGCATGTATTTCTTATGCTTTTTGTTTATGTCCATTTCAGTCGTGAATGTTAGAATCCATTGATTATGTCAAGGGTAGTCAAACTGCGGCCCTCCAGATGTCCATGGACTATAATTCCCAGAAGCCCCTGCCAGCGAACGCTGGCAGGGGCTTCTGGGGATTGTAGTCCATGGACATCTGGAGGGCCGCAGTTTGACTACCCCTGGATTATGTGCTTATATATTGCCACTTTTTACCACGATATTTGCACCCAATATATTTTGCCAATCTTGTGCAAATTCACAGGCAGAACAGGCCACTTTTATACCTGTCTTCTCCTGGCTGGTAGCTCTACCAAAATTACGTTTGATGCGGCATAATAGTCCACAGCAGCTTGCTCAATAAGGCAAAAGAAACTGACTGACTCCCAGTAAACTTACTGCTGTTTTTATGTACAGATTTATTCTATGATATTAATAGTTTTATCATTTGTTGCGCAAATGACAGCTGTGTAATTCTGGATGTGTCTGTATGCTGATCTTGAATCATAATAAAGCAATTGTTTGGGAGATGGTTTCTAATCTGGTGAGCTGGGTTTGATTCCCCGCCCCTCCACATGCAGCCAGCTGGGTGACCTTGGGCTCTTCACATCCCTGATAGAGCTGTTCTCACAGAACAGTTCTGTCAGAGCTCTCTCAGCCTCACCTCCCTCACAGGGTGTCTGTTGTGAGGAGAGGAAGGGAAGGCCATTGTAAGCCACTTTGAGGCTCCTTCAGGCAGTGAAAAGTGGGGTATAAAAACCAAACTCTTCTTCTTTATCCCTCTCCTTTATCGTCACAACACCTCTGTGAAGTAATATAGGCAAAGACTGAATGGCCCGAAGTTACTTTAGTACTCATCATGAAAAAATGGGAATTTGAATCTTGGTGGTCTTAATTCTTATATGCTAAGGTTCCACATTATAGTATAGGGCAACAGTTTGGGTTCTTTAGGGTTCTTTTTAGAATACCTTAATCTCAGAGGACACTCTCTGGGTTTGAATCCCAACTGAAAAGGTTGAATCTCTCCCCCCCCCCCCCCAATTTGCCTTTCACCAAAGCACAGGCATGTCTAAGATGGGGGCATTTTGCTCTGCTCTCCGTTCAGTCAGCTGCCAGCTACAGAGACCCCATGGGCCCACAGAGAAAGCCCAAACAGCTCCTCCACCCCCAGACCCCACGGCTTGAAACCCAGAGCCGATCTATCCCTGCCAGTTAAACACACACAGGTCTAAGACAGGATGTCCTTTGCCAAGGCAAAAAGGGAAGGAAGGAAAGGTAGCTGTCACAAAGTGGTTAGGAAATAGGGGCAGAGAGGAATGAACAATTAGGAGGATCTGTTTGCAAGCACAAAGTCTGACAACCCCCCTGCCCCACACACACACACACACACACACACACGCACCAGCACCTATAGCTACTATTCCATTATGAAAGATTCAAATGGGTTGGTCTGAAGTAGCACAATAAAATCAGAGTCCAGGAGCACTTTTAAGACCAACAGAGATTGATTCAGGGCGTGAGCTTTCGAGTGCAAGCCCTCTTGGTCTTAAAGGTGCTACTGGACTCTGATTCTATTATTCCACTATGGTTCTGCTTGCAATGAAAGCAGAGCTCTCTAGGGGCAGGGGGAGTCAACCTGTGGTCCTCCAGATGTTCATGGACTACAATTCCCAGGAGCCCTTGCCAGCGAACGCTGGCAGGGGCTCCTGGGAATTGTAGTCCATGAACATCCGGAGGACCACAGCTTTAGAAGCCGCTCGGAGAGGTGGGGGCGAAATGCAAAGCGCAACATAAACCAAAGACACCATGCCATTTCTCATGCCACCTCCCGCCTCGCCCTCTTCAGGCTGGCAGGACCCTGAGAAGCGGAGGATCGAAGAAGTCGGAGAAAGACTCACTTGGTCCCTGGTGGAGAAAACCCCGTAGGGCAGATTCTGAATGGGGAAGTCCGAATTCGCGTCCACGGGAACGAAAGACATCTCCAGCCCCGGCGGCGGCGCGGGACAGAAAGAGAAGCGCCAGCTGTGGCCTCGGAGTCTGCGCACTGGGCGAGCCTCCCCCGGTTCCGGATTGACACCAATCAGACCTCGACTCTCCGCCTCCGCCCTCCCTTGGCTGGCGGGCCCGGCCAGTTAAGCAATGCTGGTCCTTGGCCGCGAACTTCGCCACGTGGGAAAAGTTTTAAAGGAGCGGAGATGGGCTTCCTGGCTGCCGGGGAGGGAGCATTGCGTGCAAGCAGTGCATGGAGAGCCAGGCCAGCGTGGCATGGGGCATGACGCGACACACTTGTGCACAGGGGTCTTTCAGCCAGAGGGGTCCTTTTCGTTTTTCTGTTCGTTTGCACCAACCGTATAGAACACGGGTACTCAAACTGCGGCCCTCCAGATGTCCATGGACTACAACTCCCATGAGCCCCTGCCAGCAAATGCTGGCAGGGTCTCATGGGAATTGTAGTCCATGGACATCTGGAGGGCCGCAGTTTGACTACCCCTGGTATAGAACTTTTTCTAATTGCACTGGTTCGGTGCTTATCAGTTTTGCAGGCAGCAAAAATAACTCAGATCTGGACAGTCCGGGGCCTATTCTGCACACATCGGATGATGCACTTTGAATGCGCTTTAGAAGGAGATTGTCCCGCTCCGCAAAAGGACAATCCAGCGGCCAACGCACATCGAAAGTGCATTATCCGATGCGTGCAGGATGGGATCTCGTGAACTGGATCTCGTCAGCTCGCGGGTGTGCGAAGTTGGATCTGCAATTTGGACGCTAGAACTCTGTGGGATACTCCGCCCGCGACACCCACGCAAGTGACGATAAACCGCTTCTAAACATATTTTGCCTTGAAACTATAAAGGTTAACAGAAGGTGCCATGTCCCTGCTATACAGCTCTGCCACAAACAGGTTACACCAGCTTTTCCCAACATTGTTCCCACTGAGAAACCCCCGAAGCATTATTCAGGCTTCTAGATACCCCAGAAGTGGCGCAAGCGTGCAGAATATGGTTTAGAAGCATAGCTGTGGACACGCCGGGGGCCCTCCCTTCCCTTCCTATCCCCTTCAGGCCCATCATCGGCCATTTTGTAACGGGCAGGTCAATATAGGCATATATGGTCATATCACCTGCCTAACAAATGTATGTATAAAAAATTCACTCCCACCCATTTCGGAAACCCTTCCAGGGACATCAAGAAACAGCAGGGTTTCACAAATCCGTGATTGAGAAAGCCTCTCAGACTTCTTGTCCTGCAGGCAACATTCCTATTCTTTTACCTTACAGGGCTGGTGGAAGAATGGTTTTCGACGATAGCAGCCCTAATAAGATGGCTTATCTCTCTCTGCTCCAATTCAGTTTATTACAGATTTCAAACTGGGATTCGTCATCATTTCTCAACCCACCCCTTGGTGCATTTCCTACCTAAAGGAAGAAATAGAAAAACTACAAATTTATAAATTATTGGGTTGAGGGTTTAGAGCGATAGAGTCTTGTATTTTAGTATGGTAATTTTAATTGATTTGAAAGGGGGAAGCCTGGCAACATCACTTCCTGCAATGTGGAAATGGCCTGGTCACATCTGGTAGGAGCATCTGGGTGATGTCATTTCCTGTTGACATGCCACTTAGAATCATAGAATCATAGAGTTGGAAGGGGCCACACAGGCCATCTAGTTCAACCCCCTGCTCAACGCAGGATCAGCCCAAAGCATCCTAAAGCATCCAAGAAAAGTGTGTATCCAATCTTTGCTTGAAGACTGCCAGTGAGGGGGAGCTCACCACCTCCTTAGGCAGCCTATTCCACTGCTGAACTACTCTGACTGTGAAATTGTTTTCCTGATATCTAGCTTATATCGTTGTACTTGAGGTTTAAACCCATTACTGCATGTCCTCTCCTCTGCAGCCAACAGAAACAGCATCCTGCCCTCCTCCACGTGACAACCTTTCAAATATTTAAAGAGGGCTATCATGTCCCCTCTCAACCTCCTTTTCTCCAGGCTGAACATTCCCAAGTCCCTCAACCTATCTTCATAGGGCTTGGTCCCTTGGCCCCAGATCATCCTCGTCGCTCTCCTCTGAACCCTTTCAATTTTATCTACGTCCTTCTTGAAGTGAGGCCTCCAGAACTGCACACAGTACTCCAGGTGTGGTCTGACCAGTGCCGTATACAATGGGACTATGACATCTTGTGATTTCGATGTGATGACCCTGTTGATACAGCCCAAAATGGCATTTGCCTTTTTTACTGCTGCATCACATTGCCTGCTCAATTACAGAGACACGGCCAGCTGACATCACTTCCTGGAACCTTGATGCCTGAGAAATATTTCAGCAGTACCACTGTCAAAAAGTTGAAAAGGGCCAGTGTAGGTAGAAGTCACATTCTCCAGAAGAATGATGACAAAATTAAATGGAAATCGAAGGCCAA
The DNA here is from genome assembly GCF_049243985.1 of Paroedura picta. Taxonomy (NCBI): domain Eukaryota; kingdom Metazoa; phylum Chordata; class Lepidosauria; order Squamata; family Gekkonidae; genus Paroedura; species Paroedura picta. The sequence continues at coordinate 10,545,605 of NC_135386.1, forward strand.
ATCCAACTATGAAGAAAATGAGAGCTGGCAATCTGTGTGCTCCTCTTGCAGTAGCAATAAAAGAACTGGGGGAAGGGGCATGCCAACTGGGGAACACATGATCTTGCTGATGGGAAAGCTGGTGCATGTGCAGTATCTCTTGTCCAAGTTATTACCTTTATAGAGCTCTAGCTCAGGGGTAGTCAACATGTGGTCCTTCAGATGCCCATGGACTACAATTCCCATGAGCCCCTGCCAGCAGGACTGCCCCTGCTCTAGCTGGTAGAAAAAAAATGTTCTACAGCCAGTCTAAACATATTTATTCCAGCATGAGTTTTTTGTGAGTGAAAGGTCACTTCCTGAGATGTACCTCAACTCCAACTGAGGAAGTAAGCTCTGACTCACAGAAGTTCATCTTGGAATAAATGCTGGCGGTCCTTAAGGTGTCACTAGACTTTTGTTTTGCCACAATGGACTAACATGGCTACCTCTCCAGAACTGTCATTAAATCCCGAGTCTCTGCAGCAGTGTCCCCCCCCCCCCATCCTTCAGTTCAGTGCTGAATCTGTCCCAGACTAGAAATTCTTGGAATCTCAGAAAATGGAACAGATTACCACTTTGGAGCATAAAAACTTAGCACGGATCAGGTCTCCCAATTCAACCCCCACCAAATTCACCGCTGATGTTTTCGGAACTGCAAGACTCCTCGGTGACCAACAAGATGGAACGAGCCACCTCCCAAAGCCCAAACAAACAGGCAAGGCACATGCGATCGCCTCCAAGTCCCAAATGTTTAAAAATTTTATTTAATCAAAGTTAAAGATGTGGATGAACATAAATACAATACAGTTAAAACTTCAGATCATTCTTCATATTGGTGTACATAAAGACCCAATAACGTAAATCCCAAGGAAACCTGCAGTCAGCAATGAAGTGCAGACAAACTTCCAAACATACATACAGGAGGCAAAAGACCCCCTTAGAAGTTATCTCTGAAAAGGAAAGAGTCCATACAAACTTTAGAATCTCGGAACGCACATGTGCGCACGCACACACACACACACACACACACACACACTCATTACAAATGATTCATACATAAATAGGTAGTGGGTGCAAACAAGCTACTATGCTATGTATAAACCTTTCTTAATGGGAGGGGGGAACAAACGAAAAAAAAAAACCAAGCAGCCATAATGATTAAAATACATTCAGTTACTGATCGCTAGTTGTGCCGTATGGGAAGTTATCAAAAAAAGGGAAATTGTGCTGCAGAGAAGGAGAAAAGCTATATACAAAGGAAGTTAATGGCCAGGTAAATGCATGCATGTCCTGTACGGGGGGGGGGGGGGGGTACTGCCACTTTGCTAATATAGCTCTGTGTCTGCATGGTAAAAGCCCTGTGCACTCAACTAAAATGGTCTTTAAAAGGATAATATTTGTATAACAATTGGTGTTTGCTCGACAGCCCGAAAACAGACACACGCAGTGAACGGCACAGGTGCAATGTCTACTTAAGTCTTCAGCTGTAGGGAAGAAAAACCCGAATAAAATAAGTGTTTGGTTCATGTTCTAAAAAAAAGGGGGGGGGGGGAACCTTCTGTATTTTGATGACATGCATGATTCAAGATACACATCCCTAAGTTCCTGATAACTAAGGGGGAGGGGGCAGGGGGAAAAAGCTCAAGTCAATTTCATCGGCAGATGGTCAGAAATTTTAATATTCCAGCCAGGGTAGCAGTTCAAATCTTCTGAATCTTTTCACCGACAACGACAGGATTCTCTTTTCTGATTTTGTCAGCGGCATCAGCTTTGTAATTGTAAGAGCAACTGTGGATGTCCGAGTAACGGTGTGCACCGCAAAACACGTTCCCACACCTGCATTCGAAACCTGGGGAGAGATTGAAGGTGTTAAGGATACACCGTATTAGGCTGGACAAGATGTTTAAAGAAGTTCTTGTGTTTCCATCCGCAGCCTCACGATGAACACAATCCCCCCCATTTGAATGATCTTAATAGCACATAAATTGGCCTGATAGGAGGAGAACCCTTCAACTACTTTGTTGCAAGACCAATCAAAGAAAAAGTTCTTCATGCTAGGGTTGTCACCCAGTTAAGTCAGGTTACGTCTAGGAGTTTTAAGTTGGGTTGCTTGTGCTCTCACTGGAGTTTTGATAAAAGTTTAAATGTGCTGAAGCAACTCTCCTAAAAGAGCCACTCTGCCTTCTCTTCAACACCAGGAGGTATTTGTATTTATCTTTACTTACTTTTCTATTGATTGATTGATTTAAATACAGCATAATACTGTAAATTAACGCCAACAAATACAGGCTAAAAGCATATTTATGAAAGATTGATAAAATATATTATTAAGATGTTATATATAACACTTAATTTTGTATTTGTATGATCTTTACTTACTTTGAATTACACCGCAAACATAATTTCTGCATCCAGAGCTTTTTCACATCTGGGAGTGTACTTTTTATTGCTGATTAAAACTCATTCAAAGTACAAAGAAATGAACAATTCCATCAAATGCATATGACAAATCCTCTGATGTATTTTTTTTTATTTCATTGGAAGTAAATTCCATAATTCTCCAGTCAATTGAATGCTACAACTTAGTGCATGCTGACTATGCTGAGTTTAATCCCTATCTGTTATTATTTTGTTCATTTTTTAATTTATAGGCTGCCCCTCTCCGGACAATCTCGGAGCAGCTCACAATAAGGATTAAAAACCCATACCTAAAAATCTAAATAAATAAATAAATAAAAATAAATACAATATAAATTTCAAAATGTAAAATTTAGAAATTAAAAAAAATTTAAGCTAAAAACTTAGATGCTCAGGGCAGTCTATATGTGTGAAGATACCTAGGGTCCACAATGGGATGCATTCCATAGTTTTATTAGTACTTACAATCCATTCAAATTGTATTTCCATGTTACCAAATAGGGTAGCCACCGAAGCAGCCGTTCCTTCCCATAACAGCCAGTGCCACGCTGCAGCGCTGGCTACTACAGGCGAGAACGGCCACTTCGGTGGCTGAATCGTACAATCCTAAGTGTATTTAACAGGAGCCTCATATTTATAGTGTTCTAGTCCCAGCCATGGCCTCTTATACACAATACAATGGACCGTGATGAGAAATTGTAATATATGGCAGTATCAGAAAGAAACACTCCATCCTCCAGCTGATCAACATTTTAGTAATGTCTTTATGGATACTGAAAAGGCTTCTTGTTCCAAAGAAATTTACCTATAATTTGTCCCAGAACTAGAAATTTAGGTCTGTAAGAATGGGCACATAACAAAATCAAGTGTCTAAGCTTGCACAAACATCAATTTGAAGAACTAGAGGTTCGCTATTTTGGGGGTATACTTCAACATCCCAAATGTATTCAGGACTTTCTGGGAGAACGGAAAAAATCCCCCTGAAAATCCCAGATATATTCAGGAATTACCAGCAAATCTGAACAACAGTTGAGGGGTTGGAGCAGATTGTTCCTGCCGCCCAGCTGTTTTGGAGCTTTCTTCTGCAGTCCCCACTGGTTCAGCTGGGGCGTTTTGGGGCTGTTGGACTAAACTGCTGAAGACAGCTCCAGTGGAGCCTGCAGGGAGAATTCTCCCCACGGATAAACTGCTTTGCAGGCTTTGCTGGGCAGTCCTATTTAAACTGGCTTCCCCAACAGACCTCTAGCCCAGCCTGCAGTGAGAGTCCTCCCCACACGATTAGTTACTTGGCGGGTGCTGTGGGGCAGTCCAGTTTAACCCAGATGGCCCAGCAGAGCCCCAGTCTAGCCAGCGGGGAAAACTCCTCCTCCAGAATCGGCTGTTTGGAGGGCTTTGTTGGATAGTCCAGTTTAAGCCTGGCTGCCCAGAAGAGCTCCAGCTAAGATGCTTCTCAGCTATTTTTAATGTGGAACACATATATTGACAAGTTCCCTGTAACGGAAATGATAACAGATATGTCCATTGTCTTGCCCCAGGGAGCGTGGCTACAGAGGCCTGGCATTCAGCCCTGCCGCCACCCGTCTTGGCCGCCAGGAATGGCCTCAGAATATGGGTGGTGGTGGCGGCGGCGGTTGGGGAGGCCCGGCACTATGCCCTGTTTGCCATGCTGCCGCCACCCATCTTCTAAGGCTGCTCTGGCCTTCAGGAAAGCGGGAAGAACATGGAGGCAGCCGTGGTAGACGTGGCAACAGTAGCACCTGGCAGTGCCTGGTTCTGAACTCAGCTCGCTGAGCTGCCGCCTGTCTTCCATGGCCACTCCCGCCCTCCAGATAGTGGGGACAGCCTTGGAGGATGGGCGGTAGTGGCTGGCGAGGCTTAGCATTGAACCTGGCTTGCTGCGCTCCAGCTGCTGCCCGTCTTCCATGGCTGCTTCAGCTGCTGCCTGTCTTCCACGGCTGCTCCCGCTGCTGCCTGTCTTCCACGGCTGCTCCCATCCTCAGGAAAGCAGGAATGACCTCAGAAGACAGGCAGTGGTAGTCCAGCTAGCAGGGCTCAGCACTGGGCCTCACCCACCACCTCCTCGGCCATTATATGCAATGTGTTCCACATAATTGCAGAAAATGTCATGCAATTTTTTGTGGCTTTGCCATTGCTCCCCCCCCCCCCCCTCAGTATTTTTCAGTTTCGGTTTATTGGATCTGAAAAATCTCAGGATTTCTGAAAAATCCCAAATCCAAATACTTTACCAGTATTGGGATCCGGGTATTTTCAGGAATCCTGAAATGTTGGAGGATGTAATAGACAAGGTCCAGACAATAGCAAGAAAAAGAAAGAAGGCCTACCCTTACACAGAACAGGTGAATGGAACATTTCAAGGTGGCGTTTTTATAAAACGGAATTAGGATCATAATTAACTTCTGATTTCAGTTCTGTAGCACTGTTATATATCCCTTACTCTTTATCATAAATACTGTTATTATTATTATAACATTTGTTGTTGCTCTATCTCTATGGACTCAAAGCAGGATGACATCAAGATAGAAAAGGTACATAAATACAGATAGAATTAAATAGCTAATAGCTAAATAAGTTTTAAAACAATTAAAAACATATTTGAACAACCAATTGCCCAATCCTTCTGTTGGCTGGAGAGGAGGCATGAAACCACTCAAGGTCCTTCAGGCCTGTGAGCTCCTTTGAAAGAGCATTCCACCTTGCAGCTGGGGATCTTGAGCAAATTTGGTGGCTGGATCCTAAGTTTCTGTGAGGGTCATACAGAGACCACTGAATACAAGTACCATGGTCCCAGACTGTTTAGATCTTTAAAGGTCATAATCAAAACTTTGTATTTGATTTAGAAGAAGAAGAAGAGTTGGTTCTTATATGCCGCTTTTCCCAACCCGAAGGAGGCTCAAAGCGGCTTACATTCACCTTCCCATTCCTCTCCCCACAACAGACACCCTGTGGGGTGGGTGAGGCTGAGAGAGCCCTGATATTCCTGTTCGGTCAGAACAGTGTTGTCAGTGCCGTGGTGAGCCCAAGGTCACCCAGCTGGTTGCATGTGGGGGAGTGCAGAATCGAACCCGGCATGCCAGATTAGAGGTCCGCACTCCTAACCACTACACCAAACTGGCTCTCCAATGTCGCCAATGTGGAGCCAGTACAGCTGGGAGAGCGCTGGTCATATATGAGCCCTCCACTGGGTCTCAGTAATGACCTGTGCAGCTGCATTCCAGACCAGTGGGAATTTCCAGGGCAGTTTCAAGGATAGCTCTGCATAGAGGAATCTGGTGACCGATGTATGGATCACTGTGGCTGGCCAGGATGTCAATAGATAGGGTGCTAGCTGCCACGCCTGGTGGAGGTAGTAAAAGGCCACATGTACAACATTTGTGACCAGAGCCTCCATGGACCAGGCATCCAGGAACTCACCGAGACTCCTGAAGATTGCCAAAGTTGTTATTTGCACTCTGTCAAGAGTCGTAGGGGCCCATTTAGGGCATACCAGCCCAGCAAGAGGACCTCCATCTTAGCTGGATTCAGCTTCAGCTGACTCCATTTGAGACACTCCACTAAAGCCTCCAAACCTCTGATGAGAGATTGTGGGGATGTAAACAGTCCATTAGCACAGGGGTAGTCAACCTGTGATCCTCCAGATGTCCATGGACTACAATTCCCAGCATTTGCTGGCAGGGGCTCATGGGAATTGTAGTCCATGGACATCTGGAGGACCACAGGTGACTACCCCTGCATTAGCAGATAAAGCTGGGTGTTATCAGCATACTGATGACATCTTAGCCCCAAACTCTGAATCTGTTTGGGGAGGGGATGCATAGATGTTGAATTGGGGAGAGAACAACTACCTGTGGAACTCCACGTATAAGGGTATGGAGCTGGCAGGTTCTCTCCCCCAGTATTACCCTATGTCCCTGGCCTTAGAGGAAGACTGCAGCCATTTAAGGACTGTCCCTTGAACCCCACATGGGCTATGAGTTGGGCTAAAAGCCCATGATCGACTGTGTCAAACACTTCATATTGGTTCTAGTAACGGCAGCAGTGCCAACCCACCTAGATCTAACTACCTCCAGAGATCGCCCATGACGGTGACCAGAGCCATCTAAACCCCCATGGCCAGGTCAGAAACCGGACTGGAATGAATCAGGAGCTGATATTTCCTCAAGGAAACTCTGTAGTTGTTCTGCCACCATATTGACCCTTTCCAGCCCTTTTATGCAATCAGGGTTAGCAATAAATACACCTTAGAGTCCTCACTTTTGCTTTGCATGAATGAAAAACAAAACATTTTGTCAGCACCAGATCCACAAACGAAAACTCACTTTCAACAGTGGTCCTTATTTTTCTCCTTTGCCTCTGTTGCCCCACCAACCACTAGCTGCAACTCAGTTTGCACCATTCCTGTTGTATGCTGTGCAGAGGGAAAGACAAGGCAGTACATGCCCATGACGGGGTGCAAGATCATCGTTTTAGGGAGTGCAGGAGGAGTGAGTAAATCAGCCTTGACTGTGCAGTTTTGTGACTGGGTTGTTTGAACTTGACCCAGAAATGGCAGAAGTGAGACTGGGCAGTAATTTGGTTGGGTCGAATAATCCAGGGATTTCCCCCCCCCCCCCAAAAGCGGCCTAATCACAGCCTCCGTCAAGCTCTCCGGGAATAGCCCCATAGTCATGGACAAATCTCTTCCCTGCCAGTTTTCACCAGCCACAAGGGATCGTGGGGGAAGCCAAAGGGTTGCCAGAGTCCTGTCCACATCGGCCAAGGAGAGCAGACTGACGTGATCCGAAATAGGACCCTAAGGACAGCCAGGGGGCCTCGATGTCCATTACAGCAGGGGTAGTCAACCTGTGCCCCTCCAGATGTCCATGGACTACAATTCCCATGAGCCCCTGCCAGCAAACGCTGGCAGGGGCTCATGGGAGTTGTAGTCCATGGACATCTGGAGAGCCACAGGTTGACTACTCCTGCTCTAGGGTATATCATGGAGCTGGCTGCGGACAGGAGCAGAGAGGGCACTGGGGATGTCTGTGCCAGTCCTCTGTTAGCTCATCAGGTAGCACTGGATCCCACAGAGCATTTAGGAATCCTATTGGATTGTATAATTTTAGTGCAAGGTTCTCTTAAATTGTCATGCAGTTTTATTATTCTGACAGCTGCATTTTACTCTTCTAGCTGCTAATCTTACAGTCCAGATTCTTCTTGCTAGACAGAGGGGAGAAGAAGAAGCTGCAGGTAGATGTGGGGGCTGCCTAATGTCCACTTCCAAAAGCAAAGAAATGCGAATGCCTCCAGTAATCCAGAAAAACACAGCGAGGGGGAAAGAAACAGCTGAAAGAGACTCCAACTGATGTATCTCCCTGGATTAAAGGGAAATTTGTGAGATCACTAGGCTGGCTCCTTATGAGTAAATTGTTGAAACAAAGGTTTCAGCAGTCTGAAGGTCGGATTACAACCTCATTCATACCCACAATGGAACTCTAAATTCAACAAAGCCCCACTCCTTCATTTGAAGAAAGCTATTAACTTTATTGACAAGGAGAGATTTTCTTGATCTCAAATACTTTTAAAGGTTTCTGAAATATTATTCACAGTTCCTCTTCTTTCATCTTTTCCAAAATTAAAGGGGAATCTGAGTATGTTATTGTTTGAAAGTTGATTGCAGAAAGCTTAATTTCAATTAAACAAGATTTAAGAAAGTTTAACAGAAGTCTTTTCTGTTGTTTCTGTTGTTGCCAGAAGTTGTTAACTATTGTTGATTAGAAGTTGTTAAGCTCCATGCATACACTGGACTATGTATATGACATTGAGAACTTTCTATTGGTTGGACTATAATGACTAGGTAAGGAATTGAACTGAAATCTGAATCACAATTACTACGGAGATGAATTGCAAATCTCTTAAAGTGATGGATCAGCATTTAGTATTCCTTTCCATTTTATAAGAGACATCTACTGGTTAGAGAAACTACTGTATCTGAAGTTAAATCCTTGGATTTACCACCACAACCTCCCCCCCCCTCCGAAAAAGCTGTTACTCCCAAATTTCTATTTGATCAAGTTGGGGCAGAAATGGATGTGAAATTCGAAAAACGGGATGAAAAATTTGTGAATATGGTTACAGAGGAGGTTAAGAAGCTCAACATTTTAAATCACATTTCAGGGGATACTCAGAATATTGAGAAAGTGAAATCTTTTTAAGTGTAAAGCAGAAGTCTTAAACAAAGAATTGGAAAGACAGCTAGACAATTTGGCACTGTTAGAATTGCTTGAGACTGAGACCCATCCCAGAGATTTGTGGTGATGATATCAGGGAAAAGGTTATCAAAGCCTTGGTCAATATTTTGGAAATTGGTAACGATGATATGGACCCTGAAATGGATATGGTATATATAAGAAGAAATACAAGATTTGCCACTTTACGAAAAGTAGGTGCCTTTAGTTAGGAAAAAAATCAAGGAATCAAATTTTACAACAGAATTTTAAGGTAAAACTCAGGATAATAATGGGTATCATTTTTGAACGAAATTCCTATTAATATTTTACACAAAGAAATATGACTTTCTCACCAAAAAATGAAAATAGATTTTAAAAAAAATTTGAAGCAAAATTAGGACATGTGATTTTTACCTTTCGACTGCAGATATTTAGATTCTGTTCAAAAGGTGAAAAAAATTCTGAAAAGATATAAAACTGGGTGGGAGGAAACAGACAGGGCTCTCTCAGCCTCACCTCCCTCACAGGGTGTCTGTTGTGGGGAGAGGAAAGGGAAGGTGATTGGAAGCTGCTTTGAGACTCCTTTGGGTAGAGAAAAGCGGCTTATAAGCACCTTCTTTTTCCATATCAGGGGTAGTCAACCTGTGGTCCTCCAGATGTCTATGGACTACAATTCCCATGAGCCCCTGCCAGCAAATTCAAATATAATTTAAATTTAGGGTTTAAAATAATTTAAAAGCTGCCTCCTCTTCCTAAATTTAAGCTTACTGAGGGGATTGATCAGTTCTTGTGGATTAATTTGATTAGGTTGATTTTAGGCAGGGAGGCCAGTGTTTTCTATGTGTTATTTCTAGACCTCAACCATAGGCCTTGCAGAATAGCTCTGATTTGCAGGCCCTGTGAAACTGCTTAAGGTTTCACAGGGCCATGATGTCATTAGGCAGAATGTTCTACCAGGCCAAGGCCAGGGCCAGAAAGGCACTGGTTCGGGCCAATTTTTCCTTCTTTAGATGAAATTAAGAGAAAAGAGGTTTAATTATGAAACTGCTTGGGAAATATTAATATCTCTCATCAAATAAAAATATTACAATAGGTGTAAGACAAATATTGTTGAAGCCGAAGCCATAGCAATCATGCAAACACTTCATTTCACTTAATTTATTTTATTCTGCACTTGCAGTTTTCTTATTGTGATCATTTTAATACTGTGACATATATGTATATATTTTTTTCATTTTACTGTTTTAATGCTTTGTGTGTTTGCATGATTGTTATGGCTTTGGCTTCAACAATAAATTCAAATAAAAGTTTAAAATGAATTTTGTAAAACAGATTTTTTAAAAAAACATGTAAATAAACCAGAAAAATATAAATTGAGAAAAGAAAGAGAAAACAAAATCATATGGAAATTACAAGAAAGTGATGAACAATGCAGCCATCCAAAAAGCATTTTATAAATATTATATTCTAATCCAGGGGTAGTCAACCTGTGGTCCTCCAGATGTCCATGGACTACAATTCCCATGAGCCCCTGCCAGGACCACAGGTTGACTACCCCTGTTCTAATCTATATAAAAGGTCATGATGTACTATTGGCAAAAGTAGTGAAATAACAAAGAAAACTAAATTTACTTAAGATTATAGAAGAGCAAGAATAGATTATAAATAATAAGGTAAGTGTGGAAAGCCAAAACAAACAAACAAACAGAACAACTGGGAAGAGTGCCTGGATCTGATGGGTTTACCAGGATTGTACTATAAATGTTTTGAAGATGAACTTTTACAACCATTACAGAGTTAAGATGACCTATATCAGCATTTGCTGGCAGGGGTTCATGGGAATTGTAGTCCATGAACATCTGGAGGACCACAGGTTGACTACCCCTGATATTATTCAGGGTGGGAGGATACCAGAGATTTGGAAAGAAGTTAATACCTAAAGCGGGGCAAGATTCTAATTTGACAAGAAATTATAAACCAATATCATTATTGAATAATGAACATAAGTTGATCACAATGATTTACAAGAATTTGCTCATTAAGATCAATGTGGTTTTTAAGCTTTAGAAAAGCTAAAAGATAATGTTAGAATGATTCTCAATATTTTGGGGCATTTAGAGAAACATAATGAAAGGCAAGCAGCACTGGGGGGATTTTATGCACAGAGAAAGCAGTTGATTACCTGAACTCTTCTGTTCTTAGAAAAAATTAACTTTGGAGAACATAAAATGGGTGGTCTGCGTGGGACCCCTCCTAGCTGTCTCAAACTTCTCCTGGGGGTGCCATGAAACCTCAACCCGCACCCTGCTCATGGGGGAACCTAAGCTGGTATGGCTTACATGGACACCAGTGATATTCCCGCAACCTGGCCAGAAGAACGGGCAGCCCATGTGAAAGATTGTATGAAAAAATGTGATTGAAGGCTCTTAAATTTACACTAAGCTAATCTTAAAGAGCCTCTTGTGGCGCAGAGTGGTAAGGCAGCAGACATGCAGTCCGAAAGCTCTGCCCAAGAGGCTGGGAGTTCAATCCCAGCAGCCAGCTCAAGGTCGACTCAGCCTTCCATCCTTCCGAGGTTGGTCAAATGAGTACCCAGCTTGCTGGGGGGCAAACGGTAATGACTGGGGAAGGCACTGGCAAACCACCCTGTATTGAGTCTGCCAAGAAAACGCTAGAGGGCGTCACCCCAAGGGTCAGACATGACCCGGTTCTTGCACAGGGGATACCTTCACCTTTACCTTTTTTAATCTTAAAGAAACTTTTTACAGAATGATGTATCACTGGTATGTCTCCAGATAAAGTAACTAAAATCAATAAAAATGTTTTGAATAAGTGTTGGAAGTGTGAACATCATGAAAGAATATGTTATGATATCGCATAAAGCAAAAAAACTGGGATACAAATACATTTATTAATATAGGAGATTTTAAAGTTTAGCCTACAAATGAAACCAGAAGTCCTTCTTTTGATGTGATAGCTTGAAAACAGTCATGGAACTTTGTTCTTATACCCGATAACTGCAGTGAGACGACGATATGCTCTTAAATGGGAAATTTTGACAATACCTACAGTAGAGTAGTTGTTGAAGATGGCTAAACTCTGATTAGACCAGGGGTAGTCAAACTGCGGCCCTCCAGATGTCCATGGACTACAATTCCCAGGAGCCCCCTGCCAGCGTTTGCTGGCAGGGGGCTCCTGGGAATTGTAGTCCATGGACATCTGGAGGGCCACAGTTTGACTACCCCTGGATTAGACAAAAGACAATATCTATATTCATTGCTCACTGGAAACCCCTTATTGACATTCTGCATGAAGCAGGAAAAAAGGAATTGATGACCTGAGGTTTTGATAATTAAGGAATTTATGTAAAAGATTTCTGAAGTTGAAGATTAAGGAGAGTTTTGAGATAATAGAAGAGAAAGAAGATCTTTTGTTATCATTTTGTTACCATTTTAGCATAAGTAATCTCATAATTTTACATCATCAAGTATTGTTGGTATGTCTGTCATCGAGAAACTTGTACGTTTCTTTAACTTTTTCCTTTTATTTTTTCTGAAGTTAACTTTTTTTGAAAAACATTTTAAATAAAAATATTAATAAAAAACTAAATTATCCACATTTGAGGGTCTTTCCCCTCAGAGAGAGGGGGGTCAGTGGAATCACACACAGATACTTAAAAAAGGAAGAAAATACTACCTTTAGGTTGAAAAGGTGGGAAAGCACCAAGCTTTGCTTTGAATTAGCAGCCATTAATACTTCCTGTTAGATCTCGCCTCACAGAATCATAGAATCATAGAGTTGGAAGGGGCCATACAGGCCATCTAGTCCAACCCCCTGCTCAATGTTCATAGAATCATAGAGTTGGAAGGGGCCATACAGGCCATCTAGTCCAACCCCCTGCTCAATGTTCATAGAATCATAGAATCATAGAGTTGGAAGGGGCCATACAGGCCATCTAGTCCAACCCCCTGCTCAATGTTCATAGAATCATAGAATCATAGAGTTGGAAGGGGCCACACAGGCCATCTAGTCCAACCCCCTGCTCAATGTTCATAGAATCATAGAATCATAGAGTTGGAAGGGGCCACACAGGCCATCTAGTCCAACCCCCTGCTCAATGTTCATAGAATCCTAGAATCATAGAGTTGGAAGGGGCCACACAGGCCATCTAGTCCAACCCCCTGCTCAATGTTCATAGAATCATATAATCATAGAGTTGGAAGGGGCCACACAGGCCATCTAGTCCAACCCCCTGCTCAACGCAGGATCAGCCCAAAGCATCCTAAAGCCTCACTTTTCTTCATTCCATGACTTAAGTTTTCATTAACTTACCCGTAAGACCAACCTTCTTCCGGCACATGAAGCAACGAGATTTTTTCTGTTTTGGTCTATCAAGCGACTTGTCTTGTTCTTCAGAGGATGGTTCTGCACTATCTGATGCTGAAGCTGACAGATTGGGGGGAGAGGAAATCCAAGCAAGTTCTTTTTAAAAAACAGGCAGAGATAAATGCAAGCCAAAACAAAACTGAAGCCCATTTTGCAATTTCAGATCTTGTATGTTTGCAGTCAGATTCTCCTTCACACTCACTTGCTGGAACTATTGCTAGGGAAGACATGTGCTTTTTCTTTTCATGCCTCCTCTGAGAATTTTTATTTTTTAATTTAAAAGAAATGTAGAAATTTTAAAAAATGTTGTTGAATTGAGGTCTATGTTTCAGCTAAGAGCCTAGGGTCCATACTGGTTCCAGCATTACTGCTGGGGAAACAAGTTAATGAAGATGCCAAAAACACTTTCTTATAACCAGAAGACTGTGCTAATCTGGCTATGAATCCACGTCATGGCAGTATTAAGACATCTGTAATGCACTCTACATAGGTCTCCCCTATGTAGAGACTTCAGTTACAGAATCACAGAATCATAGAGTTGGAAGGAGCCATACAGGCCATCTAGTCCAACCCCCTGCTCAACGCAGGATCAGCCCAGAGCATCCTAAAGCATCCAAGAAAAGTGTGTATCCAACCTTTGCTTGAAGACTGACAGTGAGGGGGAGCTCACCACCTCCTTAGGCAGCCTATTCCACTGCTGAACTACTCTGACTGTGAATTTTTTTCCTGATATCGTTGTATTGTAGTTTATCGTTGTATTGTATTTTAAATTGTATTGTGGCTTAAACCCATTACTGCGTGCCCTTTCCTCTGCAGCTAGTACAAAATGCTACAGCTTGATTAGCACCAGGAGCTAGAGCCCAACAGCTACTGAGTTCAATCTAAGATATCGGCTATCACATACAAAACCCTTCATGGCGTTGGGCCCTCAGATCTGCAGAACCACCCCTTCCCCTGTGCTCCACCATGACAGCTCCACTCATCTGATGAGGACCTTCTGTGAGTGCCAACCTGAAAATGGGCAGGACCAACAACTGCCCGTACATTTTATTTTTAAATTTACAGACCGCCTCTCCCAGGCCAAGCTCATGGCGATTTACATTAAAAACTCTGATAAAACATTGATAAAATTACAGAATTCCCAGGCAGTATATTCCCATTTTACTTCTTCCCCCCTCACCAGTCCAGCACAGGCTGATAACCCTTCCCCAGCACCCATCGCCTACTAGCCGTTTGTGTGTGTGGGGGTGTCCGTGTGTGCTTCCTGCTTTCAGTGTTCCTGAGGAGGGACCCCAGATCTTCCACAACCTGGCCTCAACCCAATGCCTGGTGGAAAAGTTTTGCAAGCCCTGCAAACTTGTACTTTGTTGTGGACCCCACCTTATGGAATGGCTTGCCTGCTAAGATAGGGAAAGCCATTCCTTGCCTGGCATTCTACTAGGCCAACTTGACTATTTAGGAGGGAATTCTTAGCATGCACTTTTTTATGTGGAGGGGAAATTGCACTCACAGATGTAAATAATCTTCTTGGAACAACCACAGTTACCCTACAAAATGCCTGCGTGACTTCCAACACCCCTGTACCCCTTGAGTCCAAAAAACTTCTATGGCAACTCAGAAAGGACACAGAAAACGTCCCATTTTGTGCTGTTTCCGCACCAATGCTTACAGAGCCAATAAGGCACATGACTATGTTTGGATTGATGGTTCAGAACAACATAAGCAAGCATATCACAACCAGTCTCCTCCAGAGCTATCTTCAAAACAGGGGGCAAGAGGAAAAGGGGAAACAGAACACTGGGTAGGTGCAAGTCCTTGGATGCTATCTAACAGTAGCTGTTTGGATCCAGCTGTAATTCTCTGGGCCACAAGAGACAAACACTGGCACATCCCTTCCTACCCCCCCCTCTCACAATCTGCCTAAGTTCATAAAACCAGCATTTCTGTTGGATGACTATCTAGCCTCTGCTTAAAAACTTCCAAAGAAGGAGAACCCACCACCTCCCGAGGAAGTCTGTTCCACTGAACAGAATTATAGAGTTGGAAAGGGCCATACAGGCCATCTAGTCCAACCCCCTGCTCAATGCAGGATCAGCCCAAAGCATCCTAAAGCATCCAAGAAAAGTGTGTATCCAACCTTTGCTTGAAGACTGCCAGTGAGGGGGAGCTCACCACCTCCTTAGGCAGCCTATTCCACTGCTGAACTACTCTGACTGTGAAATTTTTTTCCTGATATCTAGCCTATATCGTTGTACTTGTAGTTTAAACCCATTACTGCATGTCCTTTTCTCTGCAGCCAATGGGAACAGCATCCTGCCCTCCTCCAAGTGACAACCTTTCAAATACTTAAAGAGGGCTATCATGTCCCCTCTCAACCTCCTTTTCTCCTGGCTGAACATTCCCCTCAACCTATTTTCATAGGGCTTGGTCCCTTGGTGCCACTGAGGAACAGCTCTGTCAGTAACTTCTTCCGGATGTTTAGCCCAAAATTATTTTGAATAATTTCAACCCATTGGCTCTGGCCCGACCCTCTGGGGCAACAGAAAAAAACTTTCCTCCTTCTTTTATAGGACAGTCCCTCAAGTATTTGAAGATGATTTTCATATGACCTTAGTCATCTTCTCTCCAGGCTAAACAGACCAAGCTCCCTCAACCTTTCCTCATACGACTTGGTCTCCAAACCCCTTACCAACTTTATAGCTCTCTTCTGGACACGGTCCAGTTTATCTACATCTTTCTTCAGTTGTGGTGCCCAAAACTGAACACAGTACTCCAAGTGAGGTTTTACCAGAGCGGAGTAAAGCAATAACATTATCTCACGTGATCTGGACACTATACTTATTTTAATATAGCCTAAAATCCCGCTTGCCTTTTTAGCTACCAAGTCACACTGCTGACTCAAGTTTAGTCCTAGAGGACTGCAGCAGATCATGAAAAAATGTGCATGAATAGGAAAGCTTACATCTTGAATAGAACTGTTGGCCTTAAAGATGCCACCCACCTGAATGGCTACCCACCTGAATCAAGGTCAGGATCTCATTGGTTAAAAAGAAAGGTGCAAAGGAACAATGAAAGGCAAGGACTGTGTATGTTTAAATACACACAAGAACAATTTGAAAAATTAGACAGGTGTGCAAATGGCAACATTTTGCATATAATTTATTCCACCCACTTTTGCATAAATATATTCTGGTTTAGTAATTCATGAGGAAGGTCCAAGGAGACGGACACAGAATTACTTCAATTGCTGTAAATCAGTGGTTCACAAACTTTTTTGGGCTGTCACCCCCTTGGATTGCAGGACACATCCCTAGTGTTTCCCCAAACACAAACACACACATACGGACACACACCTCTTTCCTGGTGTTAGGTCTATGGCAAATTCAAAACACACTATACTGCCTACACTTCTTTTTTGGTTGTTGTGCAGCAGCCAGATTTTAGTCTGGAAAAAATATATAAGTTCTTTGTAAAAGTCATTTATGAAAACTAACTTGGGGTCTCATGGGTGGGGGGGGGGGGGAGAAGAGAAGCAAGCAGTGGAAAATCCCATGGCCAGGAGTAAGCAGGAGAGTTGTCTAGCCTCCCAAAGATGAAGACATTTAGGGAAGGGTTGCCAACCCTGGATTAAGGAACTTCTGGAGAAACAGGGTGGAGCCTGGAAGGACAGGTGAAGGTGCTCAGCAAGAATATGCTCCCACCCAAGCCACCTTCTGAAACTGTTGTGTTCTTCAGAAAGCTAAGCAGAGTTGGCCCTGGTCAGCACTGGAATGGGAGACCACCAGAGAAGTCCAGGGCCCCTACTATCCAGAGGCAGGCAATGGTGGGAAACCATCTTGGAAAATACAGGGACAGCAGTCAGACTGCTGTCTCCCACTGACCCCAAATTCTTCACTAACCTTTACTGCCCCCAAATTCCTCACCACCCCCCTGGATCTTTCCACTGCCCCTGGGGAGGGGACGTACTGCCCACTTTGAGAACCCCTACTGACATTCATATCTAGCTAACTATCAGGTTTGGCATTTCAGCAAGCAATGAACGCGCCACAGAATCTTTATCCAACCATTACGGCTGCACACTCTAAGCATCATGGGAAACAGATACAGCTTTCCGTATTACTTTGTCCTCCTACTGAATGACAGCAGCCAACTATCATATTTACAAATTTCTAATGGAAGGAGAAGTAACTAATCCCCCAAGTGTAACAGTAGGAAAATATGTTTGCATTAAAAAAAAATACTTGTAACCATCAGGATTAAAATATGTTGTGTTGTTACATTCAAAACTGCAACTGACGGGGAAGATGGCTGCTTGAGCAGTTCTCCTAAGGGGGAGCTCTTGGGCTGAACAGGGGGCCAAACGTATCTACGTCAGGCAGAAGCAAGCAAGGTATGCAACCCTTGCTAAATTCTCCTTATAAGAGCTTCGGAAAGCTCTGGAGCTCTAAAAAGGCCCATCACTGATCTGCGGAGAGTGATTCTCAAGATCGCTAAAGCTATACGTGACCAAGGTCAAGAAGCAGTCTGCCGTCAGAGCTTTCTCTAACAAGGATCGTCTTTTCTTTCTCATTCCTCTATCATTTTCTGAACTGCTTTGAAAAGACTAACTTCTCCAACTTCAAATGTCTGCTATCAACAGTGAGTAACGTTTTAATGGCAATAAATTGTTTTTGTACACCTGGGGAAAGGTGAAACATATGAACAATTTTGACTCAGATGGTCCGTCTATTAGCAAAACAAAGAGAAGATCTGAATGCCTTCACAGAAAATGTGTTGAAAGATATTTTTAAGGAGATCCAAAATGGCAAGAACAGGAATGATGAACCAAATGGAACGAAAATATAGCAAGAGTGAAGAATTACTAGATTGGAAATCTTCAGCGGAAGAGAATTTTGAAGCATTGGAGATGGAGTCCTTCAGAAAGCAAGACCTGCAACAAGAACTTCTTATCATCACTGATCAAGTTCCCCCAGATGAGGTTACCTTCACTGAAAAGACATATCTCAAAGCAGAAGCACAAAAGAACCAGCCAAAAGACACACTGGCTTGTCCTGAAAGTAATTATTCTCAAAGAGCTTCCCAGGAGAAGAATGGTCCTAACACACCCCAGATTGGAGATCAGGAGGTGCAACTGTTTCAAGAATCATTGGCGGATATTCTGTGGAAAAGAGCACAACTTCATTTCCTAAGACTTGAATTGAGACCTCCTTAAGAAGATTGCGAGGAGGCAAGGGTGGTGGGGGGTTTTGACATATTCTGTTTCTGTATACTTTTATATGGATGCCACTAATACTTAAGGTAACTGCAAAGATTTTAAAACAATTTGAATTGAAGAATTTAAGAGCTGCAAAAGTTATGATAAAGTGGGCTTCTCTTCCCCCCCCCCTTAAAAACAAAAACTGGGCTAAAGTAGCTGTAAATGTCATTATAAAGGTTTTTTTTTCCTTTTTAAATTTTCTTTTTGTAAATACTGGGTTAAAGTTCATATTGTATTATAAGAAATGCTTAACGTTAAGTACTTAAAATATGTTGTTGTGAGCAAGTGCAGGAACCAGTTGATTTTCTAGCTTAAGGATATGCCTTGGTTCAAGTCCTAAGGGTTATTTTTATAACACCCAAGTTTGACTTTAAGTGCTGGAAATGTTATGTTAAAGTGGGATTTTTTTGTTGTGGCTTTGTTTTTATATTTACAGGCAACAGACATCTAGAGCAGTGGTCCACAACCTTTTAAAGGCTGCGGACTGGCGATGGGGAGGGCGATCCCCCAGCCGCGCGTGCGCGTTTGCGCCATGCGTGGTACTTCCGCGCATGCACATTTTTGGCTGCGCATGGCACAAACACGCAATGTGCAGCCCTGCTTCCCTCTCTCTCCCTCCCACAAAAAGAGGCTTGCCGGGCCGCAAGCTAATGGGCCGCTGGGAAGTTTCTTACTGCGGGGGGCGGGGCGGGGAGAGGGAGCTGCGGCCCGGTGGTTGGGGACCACCGATCTAGAGTATTCAGCAATACAAAATTTCAAGCAAATGGGGACTTTTAGGGGCTCCAACTGGCTGCGGCACCTCCAACTGGCTGCAGATCCCTGGCCCCAAAGAAGCGCGTTGGAACTCAACAAGGGCCACCTGTTGGAACGAGCTCCCTGAGGAGATCAGAGCCCTACCTGACCTTTCACAGTTCCACAGGGCCTGAAAAAGGGAGCTCCTCCACCAGGCATTCAGTTGAGGCCGACCGACTCAGAACATCTACTGGTCTCTCCCATGACCGAAATAACTGACCTCCCAATGTTGTTACATATTGTATAACTGTTATGTTTTATTGACGGTTGCTCAATGTTGCAGACTATGTAATATTCCATGTAAGAGTTATTCAATGTTCAATGTAGACCGCCCAGAACTGCAAGGAACGGCCGGTATAGAACTCCAAATAAATCCTGAAGTCCAGTCTATACATACGACTACGTAAAGGTTTTCTCTTTCCCACAATTGAAAATTCCAAAAGCACATGGTCCCTGCTACCAAGTGTGCCCACTACTTCCACCTCATCTACCAGTTCTTCCCTACTGATGAGAATCAAATCTAAAATAGCAGAGCCCCCCTGGTTCCCCTCTCTACTTTCTGGGAAATGAAGCTGTCGGCAAGACAAGTTAAGAATTTAACAGAGTTTGCATTTTTAGCAGAGTGTGTCTTCCAACAGATATCTGGGTCATTGAAGTCACCCATGACCACAGTTTCCCCCTTTTTGAAAATTGTGTAATTTGGTCTAGCAGAATCACATTCAAGATCTCTCAGCAGTGTTTGACATGGTCAACCATGAGCGCTTAGCTCACCACCTTGCCAACACCAGAATATGGGAAACAGCCCTCAAATGGCTGATCTCCTTTCTCCAGGGTCACAGACAGAGGTTAGCTATAGGAGAGAAAGTATCTAGCCGCCATCAGCTCACATGTGGAGTCCCACAGGGAGCAGTCCTCCCTTCAATCCTATTTAACATCCTCATGTGCCCTCTTGGTCAGCTGGTGCAGATGTTTGGAAGCTATGGGATGCCTTACATGAATTGTTCATTGTACACCAAACAGGAGGCCACAGTACAAACAATATATTTTTTGCTAGATCATAGATTCATAGAATCATAGAGTTGGAAGGGACCTCATGGGTCACCTAGTCCAACCCCCTGCATTATGCAGGACACTCACATCCCAATTGCTCAGCAGGAAGGTGCATGATAGCAGAAGTCTGAGGTACAAATGCGCTAGGAAACAGAGAATGACATATTTACTCTCTCAGATGAAAAACTTGAGGCAGGTAAGAAGTACTGTATACAACGCAGTAGAAGCAGGCCCATGGACAAGGTCTTGCTGGGCTTCTTCTTAGACTCATGGAATAATAGAGTTGGAAGGGACCTCATGGGCCATCTAGTCCAACCCCCTGCACTATGCAGGACACTCACATCCCAATCGCTCATCTACTGTAACCTGCCACCCCCTTGAGCCTTCACAGAATCAGCCTCTCCGTCAGATGGCTATCTAGCCTCTGTTTAAAAATCTCCAAAGATGGAGAACCCACCACCTCCCGAGGAAGCCTGTTCCACTGAGAAACCGCTCTAACGGTCAGGAACTTCTTCCAAAATCCCATTTGCCTTTTTAGCCACTGAGTCCCACTGCTGATTCATGTTCAATGTATGGTCTACTAAGACTCCTAGATGCTTTTCACACATACTACTGCCAAGACAAGTCTCTCCCATCTTATATTGGTGTATTTGGTTTTTCCTACCTAAATGCAGAACTTTACATTTGTCCCTATTGAACTTCATTTTATTCAGTTTAGACCAGTTCTCGAGCCTATCAAGATCATCCTGTATTCTGTTGCTGTCTTCAGTTGTGTTTGCTCCCCCTCCCAGTTTAGTATCATCTGCAAATTTAATAAGTATCCCCTCTAACCCCTCATTCATTTTGGATGAACAAGAATATCATAACCTATCCTGGAACACAGGCCCCAAGTTAATCATCGTTCCCTGCTGGGTTGACTTTGATGTCTGGCCTGATGACCAGATGGCCTATGACCTCTCTGAACATAACTCTGTATGAACCTCTCTGGTCAGAGTATCAAACTAGACTGGGAACCAGTACACCTCTGCTGAGGTGCCAGTACCTTTGTTTAGTAGAAGGACAGGTAATGAAAATAAAGCCAAAAGTCTTTGCTGCTAACATATACTTCTTCTCAAGTACTTTGTCAATCTGATGATTGACAAAGTTCCTTCCCTTCATAGGCCTATTATGCACGGCGGCATGAAGAACGCAGAGGAGGAAGAAGTGAAGCAAACCGCTTATGCACGGGATGGAACGCAACGGTGGAAAAACCCAGAGCAGCCGATTATGTACTCCGGAGAATAAAGATGTAAATAATCTGTTGGGGAGATATACATCATTTCCCCTATAGCTTCAACTGGTGACTGAGGGGAATGAACATCAGAGTCTCTATCCCTTGTGTCCTTAAAACCAGACAGTCTAGATCGAGCCAACATTGATCAGGATTGAGCCAGCATTGACCCAAGTTAAATGTTGACAAATGGTGGATATGGCCAAGATGCTCAGTTTTTTCTATCCCAGCTGCTCCAGTCAGGAGACATTGTCATGGGCACAGAGATCCAGAGGGACGAGCTGCAGTCAGTGGACTCTCCACTAGAACATCTGTGTCTCAACTCATCTGGAATCAGCAGCACCTCATCCTTGGCTTTGGAGAGGTCACATGCCTTCAATGCCAACAGAGTCCTCAGTGTCAAGGGAATGTCCAGCAGCGAGTTGACTTTGACTGTTAGTGTTGACTGCACCCTTGTGACCATCTGATTTAGCTGATGCCAAAGGCATTTGATGTTGGGGGAAAGGTAAATGTGTTTCTCAGTGGCAAGTCAGGTTCTTGTGCCTCGGAGACCCTGAAGTGCAGTGGGTCTTCTTCTTTTCTTCCTTCTTAGGTGGCCATTCAGAAGCTGCCCTTTGGTCAGCTGAAATATCTCCTGAGGTAACTGGGGGAGTCATCAAAGAGACAGGGGGTGTTTGGCATTATTCAGTAGCCCTATCTCCCTCAGGCCTTGATTTCGAAGCTGACATGGCTTTTTCTTAGAAAGTAGCCTTTAGCTTTACTATTTCTCCAATCCCCGTTTTGGGTGTCATCTTTTAGCAGGCTGAATAAGCGCCAGTAATGAGACCCTCCTCCCAACAAAAGATGGTAAGAGCTGAGTCGCCTGAAACGGAACCCCTCCAAGATGGAGATCCTGTGGCTGGGCAGGAAGGCAGGAAGTACGCTTGCCTATCTTGGCTGGGGTACAACTTGGTCAGAAACTTGGGCATGACTTTGGATGTCTCCATTTCAATTGAGGCCCAGGTCACAGCAGTAGCGCGCATGATGTTTTTCTACCTGCACCAAGTGAGGCTACTAATGCTGTACTAATGCAGTCATCCACACAATGCTCACCTCCATACTGGACTTCTGTAACTCGCTCTCTGGGCCTGCCCTTGTCCCTGACCCGGAAATTGCAGCTGGTGCAAAATGGAGCTGCTACAATCCTCACTGGAGTTTCTTGTAGGGTCCATATCCAGCCGGTGCTGAGGCAGTTGCATTGGCTGCTAGTTGCAGCCTAGATGAGGGTCAAGGTTTTGGTGTTAACCTTTAAGACCATCCATGGTCTGGGCCTCACATACCTGCCTATCTCCTTATGCCTCTCGCCAGGCTCTTCACTTGACACGTGCAAATCTGTTGGAGGTCCCTGGCTCAAGTGAGGTTTGCCTGGCCTCAACCAGGACCAGGACTTTTCTGTCCTGGTGCTGATCTGGTGGAATCACCTCCCAGGAGGGCCCTGAGGAAACTTTCTCAGTTCTGCAGGGCCTGTAAAACAGAGCACTTCCACAAGGGCTTGGGGCAGGACCACAGCAAATAAGATCTGGGCCCCTCCTTGAGCTGAGCTTGCTGGAACATCAGGCTGCCTGGGCAGCCCCCGGAGGTAGCTGTTGAAGCCGTGAACAAATGGGAGGGAATTTTAGACCACTACCAGTGGGTAGAGATGGATATTAATGGGACTATGTAATTTTATGGGTTCTTATTGGGAAAGACAACTGTTACCTGCCATGAGCCACTATGTGGAAGTGGCAGGATACAAATGCAATAATAAATAAACAAACAAATGAATGAATAAGAGACAAGAGGAATGGTACTTGTTTTCTGCCATCTTTGCACTGCACTACCAACAGTTTTTGAAGAGGGCTATAATGGAGAATTTCTCTTTTACTGTTAGAGATGACTCTCTCCTGGTCTGCATTTTTAAAAAAATCTTTTTATTTACCTCAGCAGTTATCTGAGGCAAAGAACAGAAGTCAGCTCTCTGATTATTGTTCTCTCTCACTTGCGGCAAAAAGAGAACCAAGGGGAAGTGCTAATCACTCCCACATCAGGTCACTCTCTTCTTCTATGAGGGAAGGGGTGAGCACTCCTGGGAGTTCAATCAATAGTTTACTGTCGAAGCCGAAGCCATAACAACCAGACAAAAGCATAAAATACGCATCACGCTAGGTAACAAATAACCATAGTCTCACTTTGCCCACAATACATAGTGAAAATGAAATCAGTTAAAAGCTACGAAACATAACTAAAAAGTTACTGCCATAGGGTGAAATGAAATGAAATGAAATGAAAGAAAAATCATGCAGAGGCTACAATCAGGATTCCTCTCAGCCGTATTAGAAACAAACCTTTTTCCTAATAATTATGGATGAGGAAATGAACTTAGCAACCATTAGGGTGACAAGATGGAATACGTCTGCCAAAAACAATATTATTTTATCTTTATCAGAGCCAGAGGTAACGTTCTATTCACCTTGATTTGGATAACATCATAAGAGGAGCAAAACAAGACACTAAGAATGTGATCTTCTACTTGGTTAAACCTATAAGGGCAGAGATTCCTGGGAGTAACTAACCTGATAAGAACACGGTTGCATTTCAGTGGCCCCTTCTACTGAATATCTATATAAATAATCTGGTGCATTGTCGGAGTAAAATAGAATGCCATCCTTCGAGGCTTGCAGACATATTTTTATCTTGCTACATGCAGATTATACAGTTTTGCTCTCTAGAACTCCAATTGGTCTTAAGAGAGCTTTATAATCTCTCTCAATACTGCTGGGAAATAAATCATGCTGACTTGTGGCTCAAAAACGCTATTCATATATTTCAGAAAAGCCAGAATGAATCCCAGTGGCTATCTCATTTTCGGAGATTGAGATTTTTCTCAGTGGCTATAAATAATCAACAAATCATCATTATTTTATAATAAAAAACGTACAGAGTACAAGAATGTTATAATATTTGCTTCCAACAAAGAACAATAAAGATATTGGATGTACCTTGCTTGCGCATAATGTGTGTCACTGAACATTCTTTTTGAAATTCTTTTAGCTATAGCTAAATAAACAATAAAAAAATTAATCTCCATTGAATAAATCCAACAGTAATTCCACAACTAAAATTCTTACAAAAGTCCCCAGCGAGTATGAAATTTATGTATTTATTTAGATCTGTATACCTGTTCTTGGGATGACTTTGTTTAATTTATAGACAACCAGACAATTTGACAGAATTTGTTAATTGGATCAACACTTTACACCCCACCATAAAATTGATTACAATTGCGACCAGATTTCCATTCCATTTTTAGATGTGTATTCAGAAAGATATGAATGCTTGTATAACTGTCTCCTCTTACAGAAAACCTACAGACAGAAATACACTTTCAGATTTCATTTCTTGCCATCCTAGGCAATTAGAGAGAATTTCCTCTATGGGCAATTTTTGTACCACAAAAGAATAAATTCTAACTTGGATTATTTTGAAACCATGGCAAACAAATTTACTATTTCTTTTAAACAACGTAACTATCTGATGCAGGTTATTTCAAAAGCCAGGATTCAAGTTAATGGCTTTGTTCTAAGCCAGTTAGAAGAAGAAGAAGAAGAAGAGTTGGTTCTTATATGCTGCTTTTCCCTACCCAAAGGAGGCTCAAAGCGGCTTACAGTTGCCTTCCCATTCCTCTCCCCACAACAGACACCCTGTGAGGTGGGTGAGGCTGAGAGAGCCCTGATATCACTGCCCGGTCAGAACAGTTTTATCAGTGCCGTGGGGAGCCCAAGGTCACCCAGCTGGCTGCATGTGGGGGAGTGCAGAATCAAACCCAGCATGCCAGATTAGAAGTCCGCACTCCTAACCACTACACCAAACTGGCTCTCAGTACACTTCAGTATAAGGATCGTTCTCCTACTGACAGATTTGTTTGTGTGTTGGGACTTTCTGTTTATGCTCATAACATAAAAATATTATGACAAAACATTGGCATTTATTTTCTCACATTCTTGGGTGTGAACAAAGACCAATATTTGCTTGGAAAAGGGGAAGGAACCTTCAAGAATTAATTACTCTCCCTCGCTTCATCATTGCTTACTCTGATGACAGGCTACCAAAAGGCTGTTTTAAGTGTGGGAAATGTAAGGCACGTAAGTTTATGACAGATGACAGTACTTTTTCTCATCCAGTTAAAACATCACCTTCCCCATTAATTAAAGACTTTATAAACTTCAATTCTGCAAATATTATTTATTTGTTGAAATGTCCTTGTGATCTTTTGTACATGGGGATTAGCACACGTCCTTCGAAGACATGTGTTTTCGAACATCTGTCCAGAATTCATGGTGAGGTGTGAGACACCCCGCTGGTGATGCATTTTTTGGAAAAACAACATACATCTGAGGAACTATGTTTCATTGGACTTGAACTCATACAGGACTTTCACTTTGTGAAAACTAACATTTCAAAGAGGCTGCTAAGGAGGGAAGTGAAACTGATCTTCTAGTTAGACATGTTAATGCCAGCTGGGCTGAACAGCACATTGGAACTATCATGTTTTGTATACGTTCCTCATGTTGTGGTGACCCCAATCACAAAATTATGCAAGTGTTCTTTCACAGAAATTAAACCAAAACTGACCAATGGCGTGAAGATCCATTGTTCATAATTGTATATAAATTGATTATAAATTGCATAAAAATTGGTGGGTGCCTTCAGGAAGAGCAGCAACAGTGGCAGCGCTCCCCCCCCCCCCCGGCCAAGCTACTCGCCCTGCTACGACCCCTGTGAAAGCCTCAAGGGGACCCGACCCTCAGGTTGAGAACCACTGGGCTAAGTGATACTGGAAGGTATGTATTCATAGAATCATAGAATCATAGAGTTGGAAAGGGCCATACAGGCCATCTAGTCCAACCCCCTGCTCAACGCAGGATCAGCCCTAAGCATCCTAAAGCATCCAAGAAAAGTGTGTCTCCAACCTTTGCTTGAAGACTGCCAGTGAGGGGGAGCTCACCACCTCCTTAGGCAGCCTATGCCACTGCTGAACTACTCTGACTGTGAATTTTCCCCCTCTGATATCTAGCCTATATCGTTGTACTTGTAGTTTAAACCCATTACTGCGTATTTAATTACAATATGTATTGCCTTTGTAATAATTTTATTTTTTGAATTACTGTTGGATTTATTCAATGAAGATTAATTTTGTATTGTTTATTTAGGTACAGTTAAGAGAATTTCAAAAAGCATTTTCAGTGACATGCATAAACAAGCGAGGTATATAAAATATTTTTATTGTCCTTTGTTGTCCTTTGTACATTTTTATTATAAAATAGTGGTGTTGATTATTTATAGTCAGTGAGGAAGATATAAATCTCCATAAACAAGATATCCACTGGAACTCGTTCTGGCTTTTCTGAATTATATTAATAAAACTTCTTGAGCCACAAGTCAGCTTGTTTCTTCTTCTCCACGGATTCTACAGCTGACTGGTCTTCTTTTCTAAACTGGGTAATAAAACACGTCAACACTCAAGTAATGACATTTGGCAAGAGACCTAAATATACAGCTAGTTTATTCTGTCTCCATAGACTAAGTTTGATGCCATAAATATTGGGGTAATATTTCAGTCTATGTGAAAGGTCACAGTCTATGCTGCTGTGAATGGGCAGAAAAGTTCTGGGGCCATCCCAAAAATGTTTTTGGTTCAAAGGTGGTTGCAATTTAGAACCTCTGCATTTATGTGTTAAGACAAATTTGACTTCACTTGAAAGAACTCAAAGTTCCTTTCAACATCGGTTTTAAACTCTGCAATTCACCTTGAAGTGGGTTTGGAATGTGTCAATACAGACTGGTATCCCCATACCCATGTGAGCCTATTACACTATTACACTATTAACATATAAGGACTTGTCACTGATGAAAGAACTGAAAACGGAGATTACCTGGATTCCGTTTTGACAGAAGTCCTAAAGCAGGGGTAGTCAAACTGCGGCCCTCCAGATGTTTGCTGGCAGGGGCTCGTGGGAATTGTATTTCATGGACATCTGGAGGGCCGCAGTTTGACTACCCCTGTCCTAAAGAATGAAGCAATAAGGAAAACCACAAAAAATAGGACATTTTTCTTTACCATATTGCCAGTGGATAGGTCTGTTTCTCTGTTTGCTAAAAGTGATTTATCAACTGGCCATACCCATGCTATGATGCAGGACAGACTTTCTGCTGCCATGGCAAAGAAAGGACAAATTGAGCTATTATGGATCCTCCAAAGTTTTTTCAGTTACTGCACTATCCCCAAGCTAAATCTGTCCTAAGAAAAGAATAATAGATGTTGAAAGGCAGATTGACATAACCAGAATTGGAAACCCTCTATTTCATCTAAGGACCCTCAATAGGATAACACTGAAGTCATATATTACATTTTTTAGAGAATTTTAATTATAGGAGAATTTTTACTCTTTTAAGGTACAGTGCACTACCCTCTGCTGTTCTTGAGGCTATATTTACCAGATCCTTTCAGAAAAAAAACTCCTATGTGGAGGGGAACCTCAGAATCTTTAGAACATGTTTCCTTTTACTGTAGGCTCTATCATAATATCAGAGAACTTCTTATTCTTGCTTGTTATCCTGGTCAAAGGACCCTTCTTTCAATTATATCAGCTGATAACCATCAGAAGCTGATATGGAAGATTGCCAAGAATGGATAGATGGACGATTAAATTAGGGAATACAGTTAGGGTCACACCTAATTTAATTCTGATTGTTTGGGCAGGAAGACGGAGGGAAGGGAAAGCTCCAAATCTTTCAAAGCTGCTTGAAGCTTGCAAAATGAATCTCCATGGCTAGCTTGCAAATGCACGGTCCCATGTAGGACTACACAGCAGACGTGACAATGAGCATGCTTCTGACATTTATAGCACATATCAAAGGAACACAGTCTGGAGTACCCTCATCATACAGTGCGGAAGCCTTGGTAGATTACAAAGTGGAAGGGAAGCAATACAATTATCTGCCCAGACCACCACAGAACCACTGATTTGCCCTCTTGCTTATTAGGGTTGGGTGCTTCGGCGCACATTGGCTGCTCCGATTATCAGGGAAGCTGGAGGCAACCAGTGCCGTGGAGGGGTGGGTGCTGGCACGCCCGCCGGCACCCACACACAGGCGCAGAGCTCTCCGGCTGGCATGCCAATGCTGCCTCTCCCCTCAACACCGCAGCACTGGCTGCCTCGGGCTTCCACAGATGCTGAAGTGGCCGAGGTACGCTGAAGTGCCCAAAGCACTGGAAAAATATCTGCGACTAAGTTTGTTCATAATTTCATTTTTATACTGCACCTCACTGTAGCTTCATCTGGTGTAGGTGATAAAATGCCTGGCACGCTACATTTGTGACCTCCATTGAAAGGTAAAGGTAAAGATATCCCCTGTGCAAGCACCGGGTCATGTCTGACCCTTGGGGTGACGCCCTCCAGCGTTTTCATGACAGACTCAATACAGGGTGGTTAGCCAGTGCCTTCCCCAGTCATTACCGTTTACCCCCCAGCAAGCTGGATACTCATTTTACCAATCTCGGAAGGATGGAAGGCTGAGTCCACCTTGAGTCGGCTGCTGGGATTGAACTCCCAGCCTCATGGGCAGAGCTTTCAGGCTGCATGTCTGCTGCCTTACCAGTCTGCGCCACAAGAGGCTCCATTGAAAGGGAAGCATCAAAGGGCAACCCCCCAGATTAAAGACAGCACACTGCTTTTTGATGGAAGATCTATCCTCCAGCAAAGCTGAAGGAAAAATCTGAGGAAAATACTGGCTACAATCAGACCCCAATTTTTCACAAAATACTGATGCCATTTGTTCGGCAACCAAAGGAAATCCTGGACGTGAGTTTTTCAGAGAGAAAAATTATATCACACAGGAAGCTACTTATGAAATCAAGAGGAGTTTCAGAGAGACTGAGATGTAGCACTGGTGTGCATGTGTATCTATCTACTAACTGGGGCCATAACCAAACACATACTCTCTTGGAGGCACATAACATAGCTCTTTCCATCATGGTCCTCAGTCTCATTATTCCTGAAAAAGCACAGGAACAAAAAAATTCTCATTTACTCCAGGAAAGGGAGATGATGGCAAAAGCAAAAAGCGATCAATAAAATAACAAATACAAAAGTGTTAAGTTTCTAAAAACTGCTCAATACAGGGAGGTTGGCCAGGGCCTTCCCCAGTCGTTACCGTTTACCCCCCAGCAAGCTGGGTGCTCATTTTACCAACCTCGGAAGGATGGAAGGCTGAGTCGACCTTGAGCCGGCTGCTGGGATCGAACTCCCAGCCTCATGGGCAGAGCTTTCAGACTGCATGTCTGCTGCCTTACCACTCTGCGCCACAGGAGGCTCTATTTTTATACAGTTCCTTTTATTCTATTTGACTGTTTGTAAAATTGTATTTTATATTTTGTAAAGGCCTATGGGTATATACAAATAAATGGATCTGGTGCAGCCCTCCCCTGTGGCTCAGGGCAGTTTACAATGAAAGTTTTCCATAATACAGTACAAGGTAGGGACTAGTATTACTCTGGGCATATATAAGAAAGGGTCATGAGAACCAAGCACTGGCTTATCCCTATCATTGCTAACAGATGACCACCTAGACTACAATACCCATGAGCCCCTGCCAGCATGCCCATGGACATCTGGGTAGGCACAGTTTGGCCACCCCTGATCTAGACTCTGTTTAAAATCCTCCAAAGAAGGAGAGCTAATGTTTAGTCGGTTTAAAATTTTAAAATTTCAATCCATTGGTTTGGGTACAATCGAAAACAACTCTGCTCCATTCTCAATTTGACAGTTCTTCAAATACTTGACGGTCATCATATACCTCTCAGCTGTCTTCTCTCCAGGCTTCAACCTCTTGAGACCTACTTAATTTCCTTCCTTCCAGCTTGTCAACGTCCTGACAGAGGTTTAGGTTGTGATGGCTACAAACACAGCTTGTTGGTTTGTCAGTTCTGCTTTGTAAGAGGAAATAAAGTCCAATTGGCCCAGGCACATTTCAGACTTAGAACCCTTTAGTTATGCTCGATGTATCAGGTAGTGGGGAGCATACAAAGACTGCAACAGGATGTGTTCATGCCCTCGTGGACAAATATTGGTTGTACCTTCTTAATCCATCCACTATTGCAACTGGATGTTTCAGGTCTTTACAGCACCTAATTTACAGCCCTGTTTTCCCAAAAATTTTTGACATCTGAAGCAGAATCTTAATTTCCTCTAGTTTAAAATGGGAGGTACATTTCACTCGTCTTCATAAACAAACATTTCTTAGTCATCTATAGCAGTGGTCCTGAACTTTTTTTATCATCGGGGACCAGTCAATGCTTGACAATTTTACTGAGGCCCGGGGGGAGGGGGGTAGTCTTTTGCCGAGGGACGTTGTTGCCGCCTGAGCCCCTGCTCTGCTTGCTCTCCCACCGGGGCCCGGACTTCCCGCCACCTGCTGGGGGGGGGGCGCTGCCATCAGCAGCTGCGCTGTGCCATGCCGAGGGGGAGCCCCAGCCATGGCGGCCACCGGAGATCACCAAAGGTGAGCCGGGGGCAGAGTGGCAGGGCAG
The DNA here is from genome assembly GCF_049243985.1 of Paroedura picta. Classification (NCBI taxonomy): domain Eukaryota; kingdom Metazoa; phylum Chordata; class Lepidosauria; order Squamata; family Gekkonidae; genus Paroedura; species Paroedura picta. The sequence goes on from NC_135386.1 coordinate 10,576,633, forward strand.
CCCCCGAGGAGGGGGACCAAAGAGGAGCCGCGACCCGGTACCAACTAATCTACGGACCAGTACTGGTCCCCGGACCAGGGGTTGGGGACCACTGATCTATAGAATAACAGAGCAGATGCATTTGGTAAATGTAGGAAAGCATAGCCTTTCGGTGATTGTGATGATTCCGGGATCATTCCATGCCGGCCTACAGCAGAGAATACCTAACAGCCTTACCCTCCTGCCCTTGAGAGCATTTCACAAAAGTTGGTGTATCTGAAATGGTGGCTAAAAATTTTGAAGGCATGCATCAGCTTCTCTCACAGTACACAAGTGTGTTACAGCAGTGGTCCCCAACCCCGGGTCCGGGGACCGGTACTGGTCCGTGGATCAGTCGGTACCGGGCCGGGGCTTCTCCTCATCCTCCTCCCCGGCTGCTGCCTCGGGGGCTGCCCTGACCCTCTGCCGCCGGCTCCCTTCTCGTGCTCTCCAGCGGCCGCCATGGCTGGAGCTCCCCCTCAGAGTGGCACTGCGCAGCTGCTGCTGCAGCGCCCCCCAGCGGGCAGCAGGAAGTCAGGGGCGCTGGCAGGAAAGCAAGTGGAGCAGGGGCTCAGGTGGCAGCAACGTCCCTTGGCAAAAGACTACCCCCCCCAGGCCTCAGTAAAATTGTCAAGCGTTGACCGGTCCCCGGTGATAAAAAGGTTGGGGACCACTGTGTTACAGCACCCAATTTGGGAATGACTGTTGTGGCCTGTGGTTAACAATGAAACTCACTTACCTACTGTGTTTAGTGTCAAATCCATGTCATGCCTCTTCATTCTCACTCTTGAGTTCTCATCTGGGAGACCAGGGCCATCTATATTATTGTCTATGCTTGCGTCATACTCGCACTCTGTTTCTGAGCCCCTGCAGGGTCAGGTAAATCTGAGTTATCCATCGACAATTCCTCTCCGGTACTGTCTACTGATATTGTCTCGGCAAGGTCCAGTGATGATGGTTCTATTTGTTTAATGGGACACGTATTTGAGTATGTTAAAAAATTGCTTTGGTCAAAAAAAAAATTAAATCTTATGCTGTTCACTCAGTTTCAAAGAGTCATTTGCATCTGGTATACAGTTTGGCAATCATTTGCATTTCAGCACTGCAACAATGCAGAGTCTGTCCGCTTTGCAAAAATGCCCAGGGAGCAGCGGAATCACTAGTGAGGAAGGAATGAGAAAAAGGTGTGATTTTGACCTTTTTCTGCTATCAGTGAAAAAAAAGAGGACAGGCAAAATATTACAAATATATATGGAGGAAAGGAAGGGCATCGCACAATGACCTATGCCATTTGCCCACTGCAGAGTAGATTAAAGGTGGTTTTCTCTAAACTACCCCCATTCCCATTAGATAAACAGCGTTATCCTATGTCCTGCTACCATGCACAGAAGCTTTATAGTGTGACGATTTTCCCAGTACAAACCAAAATGAACAAGAACTGAAAAAACGAGAAAACTCTAGTTTAATGCACACAAACAGCATGAAGCGACAGGGATGATCCTTTTTCACACAGAGTTAAAACCAGGGTGAGCCCCAGTAAGCAGGCTTCAGGTAACAAAAGGTCAGGCAACGAAAACCATTTCATCCTTCTGCTTCAAAAGCCATGAGGTATAGGAAATATCCATTTGCAGATCACTCCACTGATTCCCACACTGGCCTTTGGACAAATGTGTGTGGTGCATAGAAGTATAATCACTTCCCTGTGTTTACCACATTGGACGACTATGCTACTGCATACTTAGAACTGCTTGCTGTTGGGGGGGGACCAAGGAGGTATTGATTCATAAAATCAAATAGAATCATAGAATTAAAAAGGGGCCATACAGGCCATCTAGCCCAATCCCTGCTCAATGCAGGGTCAGCCTCAAGCATCCAGGAGAAGGATCTGTCCAGCACTGCTTGAAGACTGCCAGTGAGGGGGAGCTCACCACCTCCTTAGGCAGCCAAGTCCACAGCTGAACTACTCTGAATGTGATTTTCCCCCCTGATATCTATTACTGCAGGTCCTTTCCTCTGCTTCCATCAGGAACCTTTCCCTGCCCGCCTCTAAATCAGGGTTAGTCAATCCTGTGGTCCTCCAGATGTCCAAGGACTACAATTCCCATGAGCCCCTGCAGCGTTTGCTGGCAGGGGCTCATGGGAATTGTAGTCCTTGGACATCTGGAGGACCACAGGTTGACTAACTCCGCTCTAAATGACAACCAGTCAAATACTTGAAAGCAATCATGTCACCTCTCAAACTCCTCATCCCCAGGCTGAAATCCACAAGTCCCTCAGCCTTTATTCAAAGGGCTTAGTCTCCTGGCCCCAGATCATCCTCGTCACTCTCCTCCGAACCATCTCAATTTTGTCCGTGTCCTTTTTGAAGTTAGGCTTCCAGAACTGCACACAGGACTCCAGGTGCAGTCTGACCCACGCGGTATACGGAAGGGCTATGACATGTTGTGATATTGATGTGACGCCTCTAGTTATACAGTCCAAGACGGCAGTTGCCTTCTTTACCAACGCATCATCACACGGTATAATTTAGCTTGCAGTTCACAAGCATCCCAAGATCTCCTTCACACACACTGCTACCCAGAAGAGTATCTCCCATCCGGTATGCATGCTTCTCATTTTGGTGGCCCAGAAGCAGAACTTTACATTTCTCCTTATTGAACTGCTTCTTGTTCTCATTTGCCCATTTTCCAGCATGTTCAGATCTTGTTGAACACTATATCTTCTGGGGTATTTGCTACTCCTCCCAATTTGCTGTCATGTGCCAATTTAACGAGGATCCCATCTACCCCCTTGTTTACATCATAGATAAAAATGTTTAAAAGTACTGGAACCAATACCAAGCCACCTCCTTCCAATCCGATGGAAAACCATTGACAACCGCTCTTTGGGTGCAGTTTTCTAGCTAGTTCCCTATCCAACTGGACCATCTGAAAATCCAGTCTACAGTCCTCCAGTTTACCCAACAGAACATCATGGAGTACCTTGATAAAAGCCTTATTAAAATCCAGGTAAACAACATCCACTGAGTTTCCACAATCTAATAAGCCCATCACTCAGTCAGATTGAGTGATGGAAACCAGATTGGTATGACAAGACCTGTTGGAGACAAATCCGTGCTGGCTTCCCTAGATCAACAAACTGTCCTTCAGATGTTTGCAGTCTCCCTTGGACTGATCTCTTCATTCATATGCAGGTTTGTACAGCCCCTATCAATGAAATCTTCTCCTTCATTGATTTCATGCAGGGTTTTAACCTTCTTCTTCAGGCCCTAATCTTCTCCTCTAAAAGCCCTATCAATTTAAACTTATCTTGTGTAGTCCAACTGGTCTTCAGGAACGAAGACAAACATGGCATACTCTTTGCAGGTGACTGGATATGGGCCTTGAGTATCCATTATGGTCTTCCAATCATAGATTCCTTCACTCTCGAATCTTTCTCTTTAGAGTAAAGTTGTTAGGGTGATCCCCAGACAAATCCACAGGCAAAGAGCCAAAGGACCTATTCAAGGATCAATGCACACAATGGAGCTCAAGTGTGAAGAACCAATAGTGGTCAAGCACCCAAACGCATTGGGGAGAAGGGGATAGGTAGGATACAATTCAGTTGTGCAAGTTTCAAAATTGTCACCTCCAATTGGCAGCAAAACAGGGGAAGATGGCTGCTGAGAGATTGGGCCCTCCCCAAATTGCTACTTATAGAAGACATTAGTGTCTCATAAGACCAATCATTATACTCAATGCAAGGCAGCACCTAATGCCTTAAAATCCAGCCTACATGTGCAATGCCATTAAAACGTTTCAGCAATGCAAGAGGTAGAATCCCAAACTAGACAAGTCCTAATTGTTCAATTTTGTGTCGGTCCATGCTTCGTATTATAATCAGTATACAGGTATACCTAGCACTATATTCTTTGGGTGATAGATAGATAGATACATTTACAAAATATAAAATACTAATTTGCAGACAGTTACATAAAATAAAAGAAACTGTATAAAAATATAAAATTTAAGAACAAAAACCGAAACAGCATACAAAGTGCACGAGTGTTAAGAGGCTGCCTTAGTGGTTATAACATTGGCCCTTATTTTCCTTGAAGCCAAGGCAAATAGGGCGGTTTTATATGTTACATCATCAACCTGGTCAGATAAAAGGTAGATTATCTTTTCAGCAGCGGAGTGATGGTTAGAACCCCGTAAGATCTCATTAAGGAATTTGGCTCTGGGTTGAGCATAAAGTAAGCAGTCAAAGATGTAGTGGGGTAAATCCTCCAGAGCTTGTGCACCACAAATACAAAAACGCTGTTTTTTTGGTGTACAGCTAAATCGGCCCGCCAGTACCTCTGTAGGCATCGCTTCAAATCGAAGTGATGTAAAAGCTACTCTGAGATTGTGGTTAGTGATCTTCATTAGATAGGAGGATCTGCGGTGGTCGTATTTAAAAATACCAACGTGCAGGAGCGTCAAGCAGGGATGTGTGTTGGCTCCCCTGTTGTTTAATTTATACATTAACAACATTGTAGAAAGACTCTCTGGCCCACAATTTGTTTCTCCTACACTAGGAGGTCAAAAAATATCTATTTTACTTTACGCAGATGACATGGCCCTAATTTCCCTCAGAAAAATTGGGATGCAAAGACTACTACAACAACTTGGTGCTTATTGTAAAGAAGAAGGTCTTAAAATAAACTACGATAAGACCAAAGTAATGGTCTTTAGAAAAAGGGCCAAAAAGTTCTCTTGGAGCATATCTGGAAATTCTGTTAGTCAGTGCAATTCATTTAAATATCTGGGTATCACATTCAGTGAGAGGCTGAATTGGAAACTTCATATGGACACCATTAGAGCCTCTGCAACACGCCTAGTGGGCACTATTCTGAAGTTTTATTACACAACAGGAGGCTTCCTCATCGATCCAGCCCTCAAATTATACAAGTGCAAGGTCATCCCCCATCTTTTGTATGGAATATTCTTTGGGTGAAAGTTTTAAGCAAATATTGGTCCAGCTTGCATAAGAGCCATGCAACTGTCTTTTCCACAAGCAAGGAAACAAAACTGCACTCATTTGTAACTGTTCATTAAGGGAATTTCTGTGCAGGCACACATGGAACTGTGCTTCTGCAGGCCTGCCGTGGAAAGGAGCTATCGAACTTTTTCTCAATAGTGTTAATTCCCAGGAGTGTTCACCCTTCCCCTCACAGAAAAGAGTGACTTTCCCCCCAAAAGTTGAATGAGATGGGAGGAGTTAGCAATCTTCCATCCGTTCTCCCTCCCCACTAAGGCTAAATATGAAACGCAAGGTTAGCAGCCCACAGTGGGGAAGGAAGGACTGATATGTGCCTGCACAGATAGCCACTCATTGAACAACAGTCACAGGTAAGTGCAAACTTGTTTTCATGTTTGTGGCCTCTGTGCAGTCCCACATGGGAGAACAGCAAGATCAGTCACCATGGAGGACACTGGGGTCTATTCAGCAAAAGATTGATTCTAGTACTGCTTTCCCCATAGTTGTCTCTCTACAAATAATGGCAGACAAATGTGGATGGCAAGGACCACATTCCTGTGCTGCAAATGTCCTCCAAGACATCTGCCCAGATGGGAAGGCAGTCGAGGAGGCCTGGAGTGTGTTGTGGATCTTCAATCTACTTTGGCCACGGAGTATGCTGGTCTAATAGCAGACACGAACCAAATAGTCTGTGACGAAGCAGAACTACCCTTTCTGACAAAGAGGGCTTGCACTCGAAAGCTCATGCCCCGAATAAATCTTTGTTGGTCTTAAAGGTGCAACTGGACTCTGACTGTATTGCAGCCTTTCTTAGGCCACTAAAACAGACAAAAAGGTTCCTACCCTGCCTGAAATCATTAACCCTGTCTAAATAAAAAAGTACATCCCTACACATGTCTAAAGTCATTCAGATGCTGAGCTCCTGCACTCTAATAGCCAAAGTCACAACTACTAAACAGGCTGTCTTATATGAAACCATAGAAAAATCAGACATTGCTAACTGTTCAAATGGTTGTCAGGATCAGGCCATCTGATCTTTGCCATGATTTGTGGCTGACCAGAGGGACTCCATCTTGGTTTGATGTGTGCTGTTGGAAGAACCTTTTAGGACTCTTTTTATAACCCTAAGCTGTTTGTCACTACTCTGTGCTGTCCGCTCCATGCTGTGCTTCAGTCTTACAAATGTTTCTCTGTACTTTGTTATCAGGAAAGGAGGGCCTGTCTTACACCCAAGGCCAGACTGCCTGGCGAGGGCCGGGAAAGGTGCCCAGGATGGCACCTATGGGAGGGGGGATTTCACTCCCTGGGAATTGTGCGATTTTGGGCGGGAAAGAGCCACTAAAAGTGCTTGCTGTCTATGTATTGATCAGAATTGACTATGATCGTTGAAGTGTTATGAGCTGCTAACAATAAAGCTTTCTATTAACCCAGAAGCAACGTTGTTAGTCTGTCTGCCTTTGACAATGTTTTATAAACAAACTTTGATAAAACTAAGAAGAAGAAGAGATGGTTGTTTTGTACCGTGCTTTTTACTACTCAAAGGAGTGGCTTACAATTGGCTAACCTTCCGCTCCTCAGAACAGACATCCTGCGAGGTAGGTGAGACTGAGAGAGCTCTGAGAACTATGCCTGGCCCAAAGTCACCCAGCTAGCTGCATGTGGAAGGGGAGTGGGGAAGTCTACCTGGACCGAGCAGTGATATCAAGGCTCTCTCAGCCTCACTCACCCCACAGGGTGTCTGTTGTGGGGAGAGGAATGGGAAGGCGACTGTAAGCCGCTTTGAGCCTCCTTCGGGTAGGGAAAAGCGGCATATAAGAACCAACTCTCCTTCTTCTTCAGGAATATCAGGGCTCTCTCAGCCTCACTCACCCCACAGGGTGTCTGTTGTGGGGAGAGGAATGGGAAGGCGACTGTAAGCCGCTTTGAGCCTCCTTCGGGTAGGGAAAAGCGGCATATAAGAACCAACTCTCCTTCTCCTTCTCCTTCCCCTTCTCCCCTTCTCCCCTTCTCTCCTCCTCCTCCTCCTCTTCCAGATTAGAGGCCAACACTGTTAACCACTATACTCAAGGTGGCTCTCTAAAGACAAATTCTACTGAGGGAGTCACATACGGGTGAGTACATATTTTTAAGACTATTAATAAACACCTTGATTTAAACATAAAAAAAAACAGAATGTCCCTAAGCTCAGTGGTCCCCAACCCCCGGTCCGGGGACCGGTACCAGTTCGTTGATCAGTCGGTACCGGACCGCGGCTCCTCCTCGTCCTCCTCCCCGGCTGCTGCCTCGAGGGCTGAGAATACCCATGGTACGGTGGACAGACCAAAGGGTAGTGCACGGAATTGAAAATGCCTATTCCTGTACACTATACAGAATCTCAGATATTGGGAATAATAAATCTATTGTTCACTAGTTTAAATAATAACGGGAACCTTACCTGAGATGAAAAAGGGGCTACCAGAATGCAATGTATGCCCTCTGCCAGAATCTTACTTAAAGGTAAAGGTATCCCCTGTGCAAACACTGGGTCATATCTGACCCATGGGGTAACACCCTCCAGCGTTTTCATGGCAGGCTCAATACGGGGTGGTTTGCCAGTGCCTTCCCCAGTCATTGCCGTTTACCCCCCAGCAAGCTGGGTACTCGTTTTACTGACCTCGGAAGGATGGAAGGCTGAGTCAACCTTGAGCCGGTTGCTGGGATTGAACTCCCAGCCTCATGGGCAGAGCTTTCAGACTGCATGTCTGCTGCCTTACCACTCTGCGCCACGAGGCTCTTTTAGAATCTTACTTAATACTTTGCTTATGAGCCCCAATGGGGGGAAATACAAAAAAGAGGCATCCCATCCAATGAAGCCAGAATTCGGGCCTACCCCTGCACTTGAACTACACAGAGTACATTTGGAATTCTCACTTGTAGTGCAGAAATCCATGGCTGGAGTCCCCCAGAGTTCAAAAATGGGTTGCAAATACCCAAGTAGCACTGATGATAGGTGTGGAGAATGCAAATATGCCTTCCAGCCCATCATATGGATCATGTCCTTGTGAGCTAAAAGATCAGAGCAAATGTCCATCTGACAAAAAAAAAGGGGGGGGGAGAAACAAAAAACCCAACCTGAAATGGAGTTGCAAACCTAAAAAGGTTGAGAAAGCTACACCTTGATATAATATAGATACATTACATTTGAATTTTATTTATGGAGCTCAAATTTATAAAAATATTAAAAACAATAAAAACAGCAGGGAGTGACACTTTTTCTGCAGTATCCCTGGCCCACGACATAATTGACCTTTCAACAGGATAATTACTTGATTATAAAAATCATTGTATACAATCCCTACAATTGTATATAATCCCTCTTGAGGACAGGACTTAATCAGTGTAACTAAGATTTCACACTTCTAAAATATTCCAAGATCTAAAAGTGTTATAATTCCATGTAGTCCAAGAATTAGGATCTGCCAAATGCTGAGGGGTTCATTGTCCACAGGTAATAGTATATTGCAAAAGCACATACATCTGCCGTTGCTCTACCCCTCCCCCAGCCCAAAGCAGCTCAAGAGTGCAATGCCCACCACATTCACCCTCTCCAAAATGACGTTGCTTTGTAGGAGTGGCAATTTTTTTTACAAGTCCAATCAAAGCAACACAGAACAAGCACAGTAACTGTGAAGTACCATTAAAAAAAAAAAAAGATGCCTACATGGGAATCAATGGGAAAGAACTCTTGCTACCTGCTACTGAGATAAGGTTAAGAAAACATGCCTTTTACATGTATACCAATACATATGGGCATCTTAGAAACTACCTTCTTATCTTAATGATTTCATTGTTGAAAGCATAACCAAGTTCTAGCTTAACCTGAAAACCATCCTGAATGGTTCCTCCGCAGCAGAGAAAGAATACTGAGGTAGGTAATACATTTAAAAGCACTGGGAAATAACAGACTATAGAGAAATACATCCCTATCTTTTTGTGTTCCACAATTCAGTTTCACAAAGAGCATTTTTGCTAGCTCACTTAAAGAAAGGCAGGTTTAATAAAGATCCTTGTTTCCCAAAGGCTGTGCCCTCATGGGTGTCCCACTCCAGATAAAGGTAAAGGTATCCCCTGGGCAAGCACCGAGTCATGTCTGACCCTTGGGGTGACGCCCTCTAGCGTTTTCATGGCAGACTCAATACGGGGTGGTTTGCCAGTGCCTTCCCCAGTCATTACTGTTTACCCCTCAGCAGCAAGCTGGGTCCTCATTTTACCGACCTCGGAAGGATGGAAGGCTGAGTCAACCTTGAGCCGGCTGCTGGGATTGAACTCCCAACCTCATGGGCAAAGCTTTCAGACAGCTGCCTTACCACTCTGCGCCACAAGAGGCTCATAATACTCCATTACACTGGATCATTTAATCTTAGATTGTCCTCGTTTTGAGAGTTGTCACCCAGTTTGAAGGGTTTCCTTATGCAAGTCTAATATCTATCTAGGTGGGAAAGACTGAATGACTGAATGAGAAAGTCCCTGTCATGATGCTTGCAATTACACTGATCTTAATTCGGATTTTAGCTGCCAACTTGAAATGGATGAATGCTACAACTGCTGTCACCATATATGATGGTCTGTAACTGTTTTGTTTTGTAAACCTGGTTTCACACTGTGACTGTATTTTAGTCTTGTTTTAGTCTTCATTTCTGTTATGCCAATCTTTAATCTGCTCCTGCCCCTCAGAACTCAAAAACTGAATTTCCAGATCCTCTCATCTATGAATAACCTGCAGCAATATAAGACTTCTAATCATGTCCAATCAGAAAGGATAGATCTAATCCCCTTAATGCTATTTTCTGTTGAACTGATGCTGGACCCAGTTGGACACAAAAGGATCTTCCAGTAAATTGGAGAGCAGACTCCCCTGACGGGTCTTAAAGTACAACCTAAGCCAGTACTTAAAAGCTTGCTTCTACGCTCTTGTTGCAATCAGGTACTGCCAGATGACCTCTGCTTAAAAACTTCTAAAGAAGGAGAACCCACCACCTCTCCAAGAAGCCCGTTACACCCGGTCCCTGAGCCTCGCTCTCCCCCCCTCTGGTCCCCAGCCCGAAAAAGGTTGAGGGGCACTGCTCTATATGACCACCTTTCAAGTACTTGAAGATGATTGTCTTCTCTCCAGGTTAAACGGACCAAGCTCCCTCAATCTTGGGTCTCCAAACCCCTCACCATCTTTGTTGCTCTCCTCTGGTCATGCTTCAGTTTGTCTACATCCTTCTTCAATTGCGGTGCCCAAAACTGAATATCGTACTCGAAAGCTTAGCCAGAGTAAAGTGGTACCATCACCTCACACGATATTTTGATACAACCCCAAATCCAATTTTCCTTTTTAGCCACTGAGTCACACTGCTGACTCTTGTTCAGGATCTGGTCTACTAAGACCCCCTAGATCTTGTTCGCACATACGACTGCTAGGACAAGTCGCCCCAATCCTATAATGATGCATTTAATTTTTCCTACCTAAACACAGAACTGTACGTTTATCACTATTGAAATTCATTTTTGTCCAGTTTTCCAGCATGACAAAATCACCCTGCAGCGTGATTCTGTCTTCTGTTGCATTTGCTACCCCTCACAGTTTAGTATCATCTGCATCTCAGGAGAAACTGGAACATTCTGATGATAGTTTGTTAAATTCTATTTCATAGCCATGGGAAATCACCACTTGGCCACAAGTCTGCCTGGCCCTCCCACCCAGCTTCCTTGAGGAGGGTCAAGACATCCTCCCACCAGAACCTGGTGAAAGTCATGCTTTCCAGGTCATCATGTCTCAGTCAAACCTATCGTTTCTTAATATCTCGGTCTGCTAAAAACTAAGATTGAAGCCTCCTCTCTTAAATCCTACTCTGGACAGGCCCCAGTTCGACATCTATGCAAGGTGTCATGTGTCTAAAAGAATATCCTGAAAGGGTCTATGACCATCCTTTGAAACATATATGGGCAATACCCTCTTGATCTCTTGATGCTCCTAATACCTTTACTAAGGAATCTCCAAACTGTCTACTTCCTTGAAAGGGACACTACAGATTTTGAATGGTAATTGGCCTGCCAGGCCTTTAACCACAGAAAAAAAAAAAAGTTGATTTTTAGACCCCACTTTTCAGCACCCAAAGGAGTCTCAATGCAGCTTACAACTGACTTCCCCTCTTCTCACAGACACTTTGTGATTTCATAGGATCATAAGAGTTGGCAGGGGCCACACAGGCCATCTAGTCCAGCCCCCTGCTCAACGCAGGATCAGCCCAAAGCATCCGAAAGCATCCAAGAAAAGTGTGTATCCAACCTTTGCTTGAAGACTGCCAGTGAGGGGGAGCTCACCACCTCCTTAGGCAGCCTATTCCACTGCTGAACTACTCTGACTGTGAATTTTTTTTCCTGATATCTAGCCTATTTCATTGTACTTGTAGTTTAAACCCATTACTGTGTGTCCTCTCCTCTGCAGCCAGCAGAAACAGCATCCTGCCCTCCTCCAAGTGACAACCTTTCAAATACTTAAAGAGGGCTATCATGTCCCCTCTCAACCTCCTTTTCTCCAGACTGAACATTCCCAAGTCCCTCAACCTCTCTTCATAGGGCTTGGTCCCTTGGCCCCAGATCATCTTCGTCGCTCTCCTCTGTACCCTTTCAATTTTATCTACGTCCTTCTTGAAGTGAGGCCTCCAGAACTGCACACAGTACTCCAGGTGTGGTCTGACCAGTGCCGTATACAATGGGACTGTGACATCTTGTGATTTCGATGTGATGCCCCTGTTGATACAGCCCAAAATGGCATTCGCTTTGTCAGAGCTCTCTCAGCCCCACCTACTGCTTTGCACAAACAGCTCTGTGACTAGCCAAAGGTCACCCAGTTGCATGTGGAGGAGTGGGGAATCAAACCTGGCTCCCACTCTTAACAACTATATGTGACGTGCTGCTGAAGCTATCCTAGATGAGAAGCTAACTGAACCTAAAGTGGTATCTGCTTCAAAAGTAGAAGCTTTCAGGAGTCTGTTTGCCCCTTCTAATAGTCTGCAGTAATTTTCACACTATTGCAGCTCGTGAGACACCTGAGACTGTGGTGGATGCCCTAACTGCTACAGCTATTGCCTCCTGAGCTTTGCTTAGAGAAGTCTCTGCCTTCTTTTCCACGGTGTCCCTGAGGTTTCCTTCTCCATACTCTCTTAAGAGACCTGAGGTTGGTAAACCTGTAAAAGGCGTATCTACCAGAGGGAACTAGAGGATCTCCTCAGCATAGTCAGTTAAAGTGTTTTAATAAAGGAAGGATATTGTTTATTAATCATGGGCTTCTGCTATTCTGCTCTTATCTTTTATTCAAAAAAACGTCTGGGAGTGAAAACTGCTTTTGGACTGAACCAGTCCTTGGAAATAACTTTTGGTTTCCCTTGGGACCATATATATTTTGAGGACCTGGCTTGGATTCCTCAAGCAGTGGGGCCCGTTTTAAATCCAGAGCTGTCACTGACTTGACCAGGAAGTTTGTTAAGGTAAAGGTATCCCCTGTGCAAGCACCGAGTCATGTCTGACCCTTGGGGTGACGCCCTCTAGCGTTTTCATGGCAGACTCAATACGGGGTGGTTTGCTAGTGCCTTCCCCAGTCATTACCGTTTTACCCCCCAGCAGCAAGCTGGGTACTCATTTTACCGACCTCGGAAGGATGGAAGGCTGAGTCGACCTTGAGCCGGCTGCTGGGATCGAACTCCCAGCCTCATGGGCAGAGCTTTCAGGCGGCTGCCTTACCACTCTGCGCCACAAGAGGCTCTTTAGTTTAGGAAGTTTAGGAAGTTTGTTAGCAGATACTAATTCATTTGTTTCGGACAAAATGTCATTATTTGCCCTTGCAGCGAAGAAAATAAGGGCCAGAGTGGTGCTGCAGAGAGCAAGTACCTAGAGGAGCTATAGGATAGGTGGGCATATGTAGTCTGGAAATGCTTTTATGGTGTTAAGTGATTGTTGTCTGAGATTGCACATCCTTTTTATTACTGATTTGAAATGTTTTGAATCCTTTTATATTTTCCTTTTGTATTGTAATGGCCTACATGCAATAAAATCTGACTTGACTTGACCGGCATGAATTGATAATCCTCTACTTAAAAAAAAAATCTCACTGAGGGTTCAGGAACCTGCATCTCTTCCTCCTTCCTCTAATAAAACCTCCCTCTTCTTTTGCCTTGGGCTCATCTTCTGAGGACCCCCCCCCCACAGGGCTACTACTAGTCCTATCTTTTGCTGCCTTAGTAGCCCAGGAGGGTTGATTACCTATAGCAGCTTGGGTCTCTTAATCCTCTTGCCTAGGAGATGGTGTAGAGCAGGGGTAGTCAAACTGTGGCCCTCCAGATGTCCATGAACTACAATTCCCAGAAGCCCTTGCCAGCATTCGCTGGCGAATGCTGGCAAGGGCTCCTGGGAATTGTAGTCCATGGACATCTGGAGGGCCGCAGTTTGATTACCCCTGGTGTAGAGGAACACCTTCAGAGGGTTGTCTGAAAATGCCCCCTCCATACTAAAGTTCCTCTCACATAGCTTGCCTATGGAATCGAAAAAAATTCAGGTGGGCATTTTAAATTGGAGCACTTTGATTACATTATCCATCTGCTGGTAGGGTCTGGATTGCTGCCTGCACTTCTGCCCAAGCCTCCTGCAGTATGAGGTTGGACAACTTCGCTCTATCTCAGAGAGACAAAATGGCTGCCGATGACACCTCCAAAGAATCCTCCACAGTCTCTGCAGTGCTTTCATTTCCACACAGTTTTTTTCTGTTGCTTCCCAACTCAGCTTGGTGTTGATTACTTTAAGCAAATGATTTGCAAACATCTTTATTCAGCCTAGCTCTGAAGCTCATTCAGATTTAAACGGCTAGCAATACAGAATTTGACTCCCTTTGATCAGGAGTAGTCAACCTGTGGTCCTCCAGATGTTCATGGACTACAATTTCCATGAGACCCTGCCAGTGTTTGCTGGCAGGGGCTCATGGGAATTGTAGTCCATGAACATCTGGAGGACCACAGGTTGACTACCCCTGCCTTTGATTGATCAGCAAGCTTTAAAAGCAGTGAAATTAGAAATTGAGCCTTGATTCAGTGGAACTGCCTTCTCCAAGAAAAATGAGAGCATTTAGAGATTCTCTCTTAACTGTTGAAAGAAGGTTGATTTTCTTTTATTATCCGCAAACTCAGTACAATACCCCCTATAGAAACAGCCTGGACGTTAGGATGGCACACTTAAAATGCCCCCTGTCCACAAGGTCTCTTTTTAAAGCTAAGGCTGCTGCAACTTAAAAGAAGAAGAACTCACTGGCATAATTCAGTTACTGAAACTCAAAATAAACAAAGTGATTTTTCCCTGTTGCCTTAAACTGTGCAACAGATTGGGGGATGGGGGGGGGGACACAGGATGGGGACAAGCTCATATACTGACCTTGTTGTACATCTTCTCTTTCAGGAACTGTTTTGTCCACTAATTCTGTACTTTCCACTTCAGATGACGTTACTGATTCTGCTAAGAGGGAGGATGGGCTTGACACGGGGCTGAAATGAAAACACCCACACGCTTTGTTATTCAGACAGTAGTTTCAGCAAAAAAAATAATAATAAAGATTCAGAGCACTTAATTAGAGACCACCATTTCAATGGCCTATTAAAGAAAGGGGGCAATCTGCTTTTCTGCAACTATTCAGAAACCTAAATATTTCTGTTAAAAATGTGCATCACCAAAAAGGAGACAGAGGCAGGCAAGCTCGATGGACCCACAACTTTGACGAATTACTTGGAAAAGGGATGAAAAAATAATTATGATAACAGATACAGGCAGCATGGCATAGGCTGGTCTTGTCAGATCTTGGAAGCTAAGCCAGGTCAGTACTGGGATGGGAGATCACCAAGGAAGATTCTGCAGAGAAAGGCAACGGCAAATCACCTCTGTTTTACACTTGCCTTGAAAGCCCCTTGCTGGGGTTGCCGTGCCATTTGCTGTTTAACAGCACCTATTTAAAGAAACCAAGCCTACAGGCCTTCACTGGGAAGGATGGTGATCCTTGGCTGCTGAGTCAGCGTCCACTGGCAAGCTGAGAAAGCCAACAATAGGTTGTGATTTGTGGAGGGTAGGTTGAATACTGTAACCCTCAAAGTAAGGAGGGTCAGTTAGAATCATAGAATCCTAGATTTGGAAGGGGCCATACAGGCCATCTAGTCCAACCCCCTGCTCAACGCAGGATCAGCCCAAAGCATCCTAAAGCATCCAAGAAAAGTGTGTATACAACCTTTGCTTGAAGACTGCCAGTGAGTTACAAACTAAACGTTAAGTACTGGCTCTGTAAGAAGGTCCATCCTCCCTCAAGCTAGATGCCCATAGAAAGAAAGCCGATAACACTGACAAGCCTTCCTAAGGGACACTCCGCTCTTATACACAGTACACAAGCACCGAGGTTCGGCAGAGTGGAAGTGAAACTCACTACGAAATAAGGATGCCCAGTTAGGGCTTCGCACAATGTGGGGTGTGAAGAGCTTTCTCCCATTCTCAGGGCATGCACAAACATTAGACTCTGCTAAACTGGACAAACAATGGACAGCAAATCCATATTAAGCCAAACCTAGGGGAAGCCACCGAGGCGCCTGGGATTTAAGAAGTGTGTTAGAAGACCCTGACCAAAGGGAATAAGCACCACCACATTTCTACGCCATCCAAAAAGGACCTCAAATTCATTTATTTTGCTGTCTGCAGTTTCCAATACGGTGTTTCTAAGACCACATGCAATATTTTTTTGGTGGTGGCATTATAAGTGGTACTTTTTATCATTTTTATTAATATTTTCCAGGTTGATTGTGTGTTGAACTGAGCTGTCTATATGAAACCACTTTACACCAACTCTCTGCCATCGGTATATCCTCCGATTGACAGCAATTCTCCAGGGACTCAGGCAGAGAGAGGCCTTTCATTGTAACTGCCTAGGAATGAGCTCAGAATCTTCTGTATAGGGACCATGTGACGTGCTACTGAATCTTTGATCTCTCCTCTTTGAGACATTCCCTTCTTTCCCTCTTTGGCCTATTCCCTTCAGCACTGCAAATGTCCAGCAGCCTTCTTTACCTCAGAAATGTCTGCTGATACCTATTATTTACTTCATTTATACATCATTCTTCCACCATAAGGATATATAATTTTAATGGGGATATAAAGTTGTGTTTTATGTGGAGTTCATACTATGTAACCTGCCGCAAGACAGCTTGCTGGGAGGGGCGGGAAATAAATCCAATATTACTAATTAAAAAATAATAACAAACCCACCAGTCAAGATTTCCTTGAAATAACACAAACAGGAAAGGTGGAAGGGCTGACTGCTTAGTATCATAGAGTTGGCAGGGGCCACACAGGCCATCTAGTCCAACCCCCTGCTCAACGCAGGATCAGCCCTAAGCATCCTAAAGCATCCAAGAAAAGTGTGTATCCAACCTTTGCTTGAAGACTGCCAGTGAGGGGGAGCTCACCACCTCCTTAGGCAGCCTATTCCACTGCTGAACTACTCTGACTGTGAAAATTTATTTCCTGATATCTAGCCTATATCATTGTACTTGTAGTTTAAACCTAGCGATCCCCAACCTGTGGGCTGCAGACCACATGTGGTCCTTCAACTAATTGGAGGTGGGCCCCGAAGGACGCCTTCTCCCCCCCCCCCCGGCCCTTTACTTCATCCCCCCCCAGCCTTTTACAACACACTTCATTGTTGTGGCGTGTCTGTATCTTATTTTGAAGGGATGTTTAAACATTACCATAGCGATCAGAGAGCGCTAGGGCAGTGGTTGAGAGTAGAGGAGTAAACTACCCCCCCCACCGGGCCTCAGTAAAAGGCGTTGAGTGGTCCCCGGTGAGTGGTCCCTGGCGTTGAGTGGTCCCTGGTGACAAAAAGGTTGGGGACCACTGGTTTAAACCCATTACTGCACGTCTTTTCCTCTGCAGCCAACGGAAACAGCATCCTGCCTGCCCTCCTCCAAGTGACAACCTTTCAAATACTTAAAAGAGGGCTATCATGTCCCCTCTCAACCTCCTTTTCTCCAGGCTGAACATTCCCAAGTCCCTCAACCTAATTCATAGGGCTTGGTCCATTGCTTCTGATTGATCCAGTCCTCATTCCAATTAACAATGCCAAGAACTTGCCAGCAGGATGGAAATGGCGTGGCTTCCTGCAGTTACCTCCCCACCTCAAAATGCAGAATCCCGAGGCCATACTAGAAAATGAGAAGTGACAGTAACACACACAGTTTTTTTAAACTCCGTGGCATTGGCAACTTTTACCTTGGTTGCATAGGCAGTACAGGTGTGGAGTCTAGTGTTGATGGCGCTTCCTGGATGCTGCCTTCAGTGCACTGAACAGGTAAAGACTCAGAGAGACTATTAACAGGAGTGGCTGAAAGAAGAAGCATCAGTGTTAAGGCAGCATTTGGCTGTGCTAAGAAGACACTTGGTTGAGACCAGGCACAACCAACAGCAAATGAAGGGCCCTTGCTCCCCTCCCTCTTAGACAGGGGTAGTCAAACTGAGGCCCTCCAGATGTCCATGGACTACAATTCCCATGAGCCCCTGCCAGCGAATGCTGGCAGGGGCCCATGGGAATTGTAGTCCATGGACATCTGGCGGGCCGCACTTTGACTACCCCTGCTCTTAGAACTCCACCGGAGTGCTCTGGACCTGTTTGTACCGTTTACTGTATCGTTGTTTACACTGTTTATTGTTACAAGTACCTGTTATTAATATTACTGTATGGTTATTCATTTGTTATAGATTGTTTTATGTATCGTTCATATGTTCCATGTAAACCGCCCTGAGCCTCCGGGGAGGGCGGTATATAAAATAAAATAAATAAACATTCATGGTAGACTTTTGAGAAAGTGATTACCTTGCTGGATCAGGGGAAAGTGTGACATAGTTTATCTGGCTTTCAGTAAAGCTTTTGGAAGAGCCTCTCGTGGCGCAGAGTGGTAAGGCAGCAGACATGCAGTCTGAAAGCTCTGCCCATGAGGCTGGGAGTTCGATCCCAGCAGCCAGCTCAAGGTTGACTCAGCCTCCCATCCTTCCAAGGTCAGTAAAATGAGTACCCAGCTTGCTGCTGGGGGGTAAACAGTAATGACTGGGGAAGGTACTGGCAAACCACCCCGTATTGAGTCTGCCATGAAAACGCTAGAGGGCGTCACCCCAAGGGTCAGACATGACCCAGTGCTTGCACAGTGGATATCTTTACCGTTAAAGCTTTTGATAAGGTTCTACATGATATACTTGTAGATAAGTTGGTAAAATGCGGTATGGATCCTAATTCTGTCAGGTGGATCGATAACCGGTTGACAGATCGTACCCAGAGGGTACTTGTTAATGGTTCAGCATGCTAATGGTTCAGCATCCTCTTGGAGAAGAGTGACAAGCAGAGTTTCCCAGGGATTTGTACTGGGGCCTGTGTTGTTCAACATATTTATAAATGATTTGGATGAGGGATTAGAGGAGGTACTTATTAAATTTGCAGATAAACTGGGAGGGTAGCAAACACAACAGAAGACAGAATCAGGATACAGGATGATCTTGATAGGCTCGAGAAGTGGGCTAAACTGAATAAAATGAAATTCAATAGGGACAAATGAAAAGTTCTGCATACACCAATATAAGATGGGAGAGACTTGTCTTGGCAGTAGTATCTGCGAAAAGGATCTAGGAGTCTTAGTAGACCAGAGTCAGCAGCACGACTCGATGGCTGAAAAGGCAAATGGGATTCTGGGCTGTATCAAACTGAGTATTGTGTCCAGATCGCGGGAGGTGATGTACCGCTTTACTCTGCTCTGGTTCGGCCTCACTTGGAGTACTGTGTTCAGTTTTGGGCACCACAGTTGAAGAAGGATGTAGACAAGCTGGAGCATGTCCAGAAATTGACAACAAAGATGGTAAGGGGTTTGGGGACCAAGATGTATGAGGAAAGGTTGGGGGAGCTTGGTCTGTTTAGTTTGGAGAGCCAATTCTCTCTAAACATCCAGACGTTCCTGACAGAGCAGTTTCTCAGAGGAACAGGCTTCCTCTGGAGGTGGTGGGTTCTACATCTTTGGAAATTTTTAATCATAGGCTGGATAGCCATCTGACGGAGAGGCTGATTCTGTGAAGGTTCAAGTGGGTGGCAGATTACAGTGGGTGAACAACAGGGTTATGAGTGTCCTGCATTATGTGGGGGGTTGGACTAGATGACCTAGGAGGTCCCTTCCAACTCTATTATTCTATGATTCTATGTTTTGACTAAACCTCAACTACTCAGAAAAACACTGTTCATGCCCCCTTGCTCCTCTCTCCTCCACTGTGTCAGAAGCTTTTGATCTGGTGGAATGAGCTCCCCAATGATATCAATGCCCCGACGGAACTTAAACAGTTCTACAGGACCTGAAAAACAGAACCCTTCCATTAGGCTTTTGGCTAAAGGCCAGCAACAAGAGGCCTTCCTGCAGCCTGGATCCATCCCTGTCAAGCAATTTATGTTGGATGCTGTCTGTTATGATTGCTGTGATCTGTTCTTACTTTTAAAATAATTTGATGTACCTTGTATTGTACTGGTTCTATGTACACTGCCCCAAGACATCGTAGTGAGGGGCAGTATACAGATTGAATGAATAAATAGAAAGCCTGATCAAAGACTAATTCAGTGCAACTTCTGAACTGTCTTGGTGACCGGAGTTTTCTTTTACAGCTGATGTGACAAGGAAGGCACGGACAACACAAAAATCACACGTGCCCATGAACACAGTTTTATTGCAGTTTCTCATGGCATCAGAAGGCAGTCCTATCATCTTGCAGGTAGAGCATGGAGGGAGGGGCTTAGCTCTGCTTTCAGGCCATGCTTTGTGTGTGTCCCCTCCCCTTCCTTGACCTCAATTTATATACTCTTCCCTGTTTCAGCCACTTGCCGAAGTTCTTTGCTGACAAAATGTGTATGTCTTTTTTTAGAACCAGCAGTGGATACATACAGCTGATTACACTTGACCAAAAATAAACACCAGCTGCAAGAATGACACTTGCTATAATTACACTGACAGGGAAAAAATAGCGTTAACACTTTTTTTGCGTACTGTTCCATTTAAAGCTGAATCATAATTTGTAGGGCAGGACTAGAGGACCCACCGTTAGTCACCCTGGTAGCAAAACACATACATATTCTCATTTTCTCTTTCTCTTTCTCTCTCTCTCTCTCTCCAATTGGCAGCCATAAGGAGAAGGATGAAAGTTGGCTCCTGATTACAAGACACTTCCTGGCCTGTTTTTGCAACATTAGAGGTCTCAGTTTTATCTGGCCTTCTGAATACATCTATTTATGTGAAAGAGCCAGGATTTGGCCAGTGAAGGCCTTAGTACGTATTGATTTTATTGCTAAAAGCCTTGAGTTTTTAACTTGATTAATAAATACCGGTACTATATTTTAAAATTGTGTTCCATCCTGTATAGCAGGTTTTTGATGGCCCTGTAAGGGTTTCCCAAATGGGTGGGAGTTAATCAATTTTAATATATATTTAGAAATGTGCTAAACATTTATTAGGTGATGATATGGCCATATATAGTCATGTCGACCCCCCCCCTCCCCAATGACCAATGGCCAGGAGGAAGTGGGAAGGCAAAGATCCCTGGGTGGGCGTGTCCACAGCTCTGCTTCCCAACCCTATTCTGCATGATCACCCCATTTCTGGGGTTCCTCAAAGCCTGAAGAATGGCAAAAGGGGGGAGAAAGGCTGCTGTATAGGCTTAAGTTCATTTCCCTTGTGTTGACCTTTTTAGGTTCTTGAGTAATGTTTGGGTCAGGCCATTTTCTTCTTTTTGTTTCGGACGACAGGCCCCGCAGAATTAGTCATACACTCTCTCTCCCTCTCCATTTAGCAGCCCAAAGAAGCAGGAGGAAAGTCAAACAGTCAGGCACCATTGACAAGTTCTGCTTACCTGAGGGGCTAATTCTACCATTACTACCGTTCTGCCGTTGAAGGTGTTCTTTGTAGCATACCGAACACATGCCGTTTGTGCGGGGGTTGCCGTAAAATCCGCATCCGGTGGAACAAAGCATAGGCACTTGGCTGTGGTTGGTTTCTTGAGCCATTTTACTTTTCTAGTGACCACAGAAAAATAGAAGACAGATTTCAGTGAATGCAGATCAACCTTTACTCCCTCACAGGCTACATACAACCTTTCACTGGCTTTTGAAGGTGGAATTGTTCCCTAATTCTATTGTTTTGGCAGAATGCATACAGAAGGGGCCTTACATCCCGCCCCGCCCCCCCGCCATTTAGGACACAGTCACTTGTGCCTTAATAAATAACCACACCGAAGTACAATAACTTATTGTACAAAACGAGCATAAAGCAGCACTGAGAGGAAACTTGAGTTTTGCAATTAAGATAAATTTTTACTCACAAAACCAGAGCCAACCAGGGATTAATAGGATAAAAACACCTCATTCCCCCCCCCCCAAAAAAAGACCAATCTCAGGAAGCTGTATTCATTGTTCAGAAGAAACACAGCCCCTTCCTTCTTTTCCACAACAAGGTGATCTGATAAAATTCTGCAGAACTGGTGGTAGTTAGGAAACATGGCCAAAAGAGTGGGGATACATTTTCAACTGGACAGCCCACCTCATGTTAAAGCATGTATTTAGGCTGTGGGACTGGGGAAATCAAAATCATGAGATGTCATAGTCCCACTGTATCCCACATTGGTCAAACTCCACCTGGAGTCCTGTGTGCAGTTCTGGAGGACTCACTTCAAAAAGGATGTGGGCAAAATGGAGGAGGTTCAAAGGAGAGTGACGAGAATGATCTGGGGCCTGGAGACCAAGCCCTATGAAGGGATCTGGGATTGGTGAGGGGATTGGTCAGAATCATTGTTATTGTTATTCGATTTATTCCCCGCCACTCCATGACCGGCTCGTAGCGGGTTACATCTTATAAAATCCCCATTAAAACACCCATTAAAATATATTAAAAAAGCCCAACATGGCGGAAAACCCACTCCCAACCCCCACTACTAGAGAGGTAGAGAAGGAGGTCTAACAATGTACTACTCAAATCCCGGGGGGGGACGTCAATCTATCTCGCTGACCCCAGACTCAACCAGAGACCTGGCAGAAGAGCTCCGTTTTGCAGGCCCTGCTGAAAGATCCCGCAAGACCCACAGCTCATCCAGAAGCTCATTCCACCAGGCAGGGGCCAGGACCAAAAAGGCCCTGGTTGAGGCTAGGCGCGCTTCCCTAGGGCCAGGAACGACCAATAAATTTTCACCTGCATAGCATAAGGCCCTGTGGGGGGCATAGAGCAATAAGTGGTCCCTCAGGTATGTGGGTCCCAACCTGCGTGAGGCCTTAAAGGTTAAAACCAAAACGTTGAACCGGATCCGGACAGCAATTGGCAGCCAATGCAGCTGTCTCAGCTCAGGCTGGAAGTGGGCCCTCCAAGATGTGCTAGTAAGGACCCTAGCAGCTAAGTCTCCGGATCAAGGACAAGGGTAGGCCCACGTAGAGTAAGGTGACCCGAAAATGGCGGGACACTCACTTTGGGAGAAAAAGTCCCATGTCCCACCCGAGTTTCCCTCCGTCCCGCGTTGAAGTGGCTCCGGCGGCAGGGGGAGGGGGTTCCCTTTCCCTCAGCCCAGCCAGCGAGCCCATTGCGTCTCAGAGGATATGGGAGAATGCCAGCTGACAATGACTCCAATTTCATGCCCAGATGAAATGCCAATCACCATTTTGGGATCAGGAAGCAAATTTCTTTTCTTCCAAAACCAGAATCCATGGCCAGTCCGGCTTGGAAGAAATTTGCTTCCTGATCCCAAAATGGCGATTGGCATTTCCCTGGGCATGCAAGACAGGGTCACAAGAGTCAAGCACTGACACAATCCCTTCTGCCCACCCATTCACAATCTACCTAAGTTCACAAAATCCGCAACAGAATTTAATCAATAATGATGAAGGTAATGCCGTGCAATTTGCTGAGAATCAATAAGCTGCCACAGTGAACCTAATGCTAAAAAACTGCACACCACCAATCTAGACAACCCAGAGCAGGTGGAGACACAACCAGCTATCAGTCAAGCAGCAGAAGAATCGAAAGAACATATGGGGCAAGATAAATACAAGAACTCCAAGCCTGGAAGATACAACCATTAACTCTTAAATATTCTGAGCAAAATATCCATTCACCAACTAAAGGCACAGAGTACTGCAAACCGAGCACTCTGTGTTTTGAAAAAGCACAGTTAATTTCATCACAGTAGCAATAAAGAGCATAATTCTTTACATCATTTTCAGAAAGTCCCACCTGGAACTTGTTCCTGATCAAGCACGTAAACTTTCACAATTCTTACTCTCGTTGCTGCAGGAAGAAGACAATCAGCTAAATCCAGTGGTATTACAAGAACTCCATGTTCCTCAAAGAACACATCATTAACGGCAGCCAAACTCCCCCACTAGTGCCAGTCACTAGTTAACCGTACCCAGTAGACTACGGTGTGCTGATGACCACTGTTTAATGGTTTCAAAAAGACGATACAAATCCATGGAGGACAGGACCATGAAGAGCTACAACTGGTAATCGAATATTCATGAATGCCTTACCCTTGATGGTTCCAGAAGGCAAGAGCAGATCTAATAGCCTTAAGTTACAAGATGGTACTTTTCAATTGTACAAAGGTAACATCAGATAGGAAGCCATGTTGAATCTTCAAGATCAAAAAGTTTTCCATCTCCCTGCTGCAGACATCTGACTGAGACTGGATTCTTGAAAGCTCATACCAGGTTTTCCCAACTAGTTCAGCAGTGGAATAGGCTGCCTAAGGAGGTGGTGAGCTCCCCCTCACTGGCAGTCTTCAAGCAAAGGTTGGATACACACTTTTCTTGGATGCTTTAGGATGCTTAGGGCTGATCCTGCATTGAGCAGGGGGTTGGACTAGATGGCCTGTATGGCCCCTTCCAACTCTATGATTCTATGATTCTATCCTGCGTTGAGCAGGGGGTTGGACTAGATGGCCTGTATGGCCCCTTCCAACTCTATGATTCTAGGATTCTCTGATTCTATAAACTAGAGTTCCGGGGAACCCCAGGTTATGCAAGAGCTCCCCAGGGATTATATGGCCTTTCCCAAAGGTTTGGATGGCCGTTGACATCCCCTGTTGCTCTACAGGTCTAGTCTCTTTCTCCACAATGGCAACGGTAAATGATCAATCAATTGATTGGCTGGCTCCCACATCTTACATCCATGCCCACTTCTCTGAAGGAGCATGACACCCCCTTCCAAGGTTCCTTGAAGCCTGAAAAATAATTCAGGGCTTCCTCCCTAGTCAAAAGGTTGAAAAAGGCTGACTTATCCCTGGAAACATCTTGTTTGTCTTTAAAGTGCTATTGGATTCAATGTGTTGGCTCCTGCCTCTTCCAAACCTAGGATTCTGTAACAGAAGCAGTCTACTTCTCAGTGCCACTTACAGGTAGAGGATATGGGAGAACGTTGTCAGTTTGATGCTTGGATCAGACATCTGGTTAGCTACTGGAGGTGGGGACATGCTTCCTAGAAATATACAGACTTTTGGTCTGATCCAACAGGGAATTTCTTATCTGGCTAAAGCAGGCTTTCTCAACCAGGGTTTTCTGAAACCCTGGGGTTTCTTAACAGCCCTTGAAGGGTTTCCCAAATGGGTCAGTGTTAATCATTTTTTAATTAAAAAAATTAAACATTTATCAAGTGATAAGACCATATATGTTCATGCCAATCCACCCCTCTCAAAATGGTCCTGAAGGGGGTGGGAAGGGGAGGGACCCAGGGTGGGCACGTACACAGCTATGCTTCCCAGTGGTTTCTCAGTGGTAAAAAAGTTGAGAGAGGCTGGACAACAATAAAAGCTGTGTCCAGTAAACTACACAAGGTAACTGTTTTCTCATAGCTGAGCCAGTTTGGTGTAGTGGTTAGGAGTGCATACTTCTAATCTGGCATGCCAGGTTCGATTCTGCGCTCCCCACATGCAGCCAGCTAGGTGACCTTCGGCTCACCCCAGCACTGATAAAGCTGTTCTGACCGAGGAGTGATATCAGCGCTCTCTCAGCCTCACCCACCCCACAGGGTGTCTGTTGTGGGGAGAGGAAGGGAAGGCGACTGTAAGCCGTTTTGAGCCTCCTTCGGGTAGGGGAAAGCGGCATATAAGAACCAACCTTCTTCTTCTAATGTGCTCCAGGGAATTCCACAAGGCAAAGGTATCCATGGAACTCCGGGCAGGTACCCAAGGCAGGCCAATCGTTATAGGAAGGGGTCCTTGAAGGTAACAAGGCCAATAACTACCGGGACAATGCAGAGCTCATTAGCCAATAACGCACCTTGAATGGATTTTGATAACAATAATGGCATCATAAGGAGGTGGAGATAAGACCACCAAACAGGAAGTAAAAGAGAACAGAGATGAAAAATGCCACACAAAACCAGGAAAAAAAATGGATTAAGTACCAGCTCAGTTGGTTACCAGTTTCTCCTTCGAGAGAAAAACAGGACACAACACAACTCCTGAATTCTCTATGCACTTTCCAAGAAAGGTCTTAAGAGACCGGTGGGCATGTTTTTGAAAAATTAAGCTCTAATTAGAAATTAATCAAGTGGTAAAAAGAAATTCATTGTATTACTAAGGGCAAAGTAATCAAGCACGCACACACAGAAGTTTCTCCCAAAATGCAGCTGTGATGGACAATATCCCACAACTTGCAATTCCAGGGAATGGGATCTTCTTGCTTCAGCCAACTGAAGCTTCTCAAATTCTGTTCCTAGGATCGGGGGACTCTCACAGGCCCTACGTTCCCTTTATGACATTTTATTTAGTGGTATTGTTCCAACCTCTAATCGTGCAGACTTGTTCGCTTTCCTGTATTACAGACGCCATCAGTGATGGTTGCATTTAGGATAATTAGTCCTAAATCTCAGGGTAGATAATCTTGGTTGGGGGGAAGCATGTTCTCATCATACAATTGGACTGTTTGTAGCAGTACCTTAGTGCAGACCTACTGCCCTGCAGCCCATGAACAACCATTTCCCATATAGATTGCTTGGGGTGTGGTGAGACAAAAGACAACTTGGGGCATCATTAGGCTGTGTTTTGTTGCCCCAGCTGTCAACAGCCGGAGACCCAGGGCAATCAAGCATGTGGTGTAATGCAAGCTTTTTCAACCAGGGCTTCATGAAACCCTGGCCGCCTCCCTGCCTATGCCCCCAAAAGAGCTTTACGCTCCGTCGCTACCAACCAGCTACTGGTCCCTTGCCCAAAAGAAGTTCACCTGGCCTCAACCAGGGCCAGAGCATTCTCTGTCCTGGCCCCAACCTGGTGGAACGAACTCCCATAGGAGATTAGGGCCCTGACGGGACTAAAACAGTTCCGTAGGGCCTGCAAAAGGGAGCTCTTCCACCAGGCATTTGGCGGAGGCCAGGTCAACCAACCAACATCTGCAGGCCCCCCCCCCCCCAGAAACCCACTAAGACTCCTGGACCTGTTTGAGTCACCACTGGTTATGCTATGATGTACTGTTATGTTATACTGTCACCCGGTTTATCAATTAATAATATTAATGTTATTATATGTATGGTTTCATGTATGAGCCTTCGTGGAGGGTGGTATATAAATATGAATAAATAAAGTAAATAAACATTTATCAGGGGATGTTGACTCCCTAAAACAGGGGTAGTCAACCTGTGGTCCTCCAGATGTCCATGGACTACAATTCCCATGAGCCCCTGCCAGCAAATGCTGGCAGAGGCTCATGGGAATTGTAGTCCATGGACATCTGGAGGACCACAGGTTGACTACCCCTGCCCTAAAATAACCAATGGACGGGGTGAGAACGGGAAGGGGCCCTGGGATGATGCATACACAGCCATTGCTTCCCAATCATATTGTGCTCGATTGACCACTTCTAGGGTTTCTTGAAGCCTGAAAAATGTTTCAAGGGTTTCTCAAGGGTAAAAAAGGTTGATAATGGCTGGTCTGATGTCATCGCCTTGTTATGTAGAAAGCAGATTTTACTGGAAAGAAAAAGGAGATGTGTGATATAGGCACAAACCCTTGCAGTGTCTAACAAAATCTAAAGCCATCTAGAGATCTAACTGTGTAGATTGCAGCTGAATATGATTGCCATGCAGAGAGAATTGCAAATATTTCCCTTCATGTTGCATAAACAGCTCTTCAGCTCTGACATTCAGACAGATATGTATTCTTTCCATATTACATTTCCCCCCTTTTTATTAGAAGAAAAAAAAATTAAATGGGAACATTTACTAGCACCACATTACTTGGAAAATCCACAACTTTGCCAATCCTAAATTATTTACTCAAACAAGTCAGCTTTCATGGAACTTGACTTACAGTTGTGGTGCACACCAGCTAAAGCATCAAGGTCTCCGTGCTAAAGTCAACCGCAAGATGGCACTCTTCTAACATCATTTTAAGACAGCGGGAGAGGGAATACAAAATCAGGCGCATCTACCATCCATCTGAAAACAACATTCAGGAGGTTTGACAAGGAATTAAATGGGTGTGGATCAATACACTATCCAAGTTTAATGTTAATAATGTTAATGCCAAAGATTGGGGGGGGGGGAGAAAAAAAGACTGAAATGCTCTATTCAATCTTACAGCTATGGGGATAAGAACACCAAAACCCCCAAAAGCCATGTACCACCCACACAGCTGTTGTCACACTTACATCCAGTTGCCATCCCATAGATATGCATTATTACTCCATTGTACTGATCACATGGGATACTGGCCATGTGCAAACCTATGCATGGATACAGATGTCCTGGACCACGTCCCTGTCAGGCCTTACATGTGTTGGTTGCTAATGTCAAGTGCTAGCCTTCTTTAACTGGGAAAGTTTCCCATGATGCAGTGTTTCAGAAAGGACTTGGCTTTATACTTGTTTATCTTTCACCAGCCTTTTCCGACCTTTTGACCATACAGGAGCCCTAGAAACAAATTTTCAGGCTTTGAAGAGTCCTGGAAGTGATGTCAATTGACCATGCCTCCCTGAAACACCCTCAGAAGTGACATCACCACCCATGTTAACAGGAATGCTCAAGGAGGACTGGGGGAGGAGAAACAGGAGGCAGCTTAAGGTGGGAGTAGGCATGCAGACTCCCAGATACAGAAACCACGAAAGATCTCACTCATGCTCAGGAGGCAGGAAAGGGAGGCAATGGAAGTGGCCAGTTCCCTAGCTGGTGGCCAAGTCCACTAAGACAGGAGGGGAAGGGCCACGGATCCCCTCTGGAGCTCCTGCGAACCCATGGGTGTCCACAATGCATTAGGAATAAAGGATCTGGGCAGTGCTCTCTTTCATTGTTCTTGTAAAAGACCTATCTGATATACTATAAAAACCTGTCTAGAAGCATTTACTCTGGACACCTGGTAATGATTGTCCAATGGCCAAACCAATTCTTTTCTGAGCTACAACAATAAGTTGACCAGTGGTGAGCCATTCACCATTAAAAATTCAAGAGGATTATTTGTTCAGTATTTTCTCCTTTCAACCCCCCAAAATAGTATAGTCTAAATAGATAAGGTCTGGCCTTGGAGAGTCCTCAGTGTTTGGGGAGATTAGGCACCTAACCCCTTAGATTAGACTAGATCAGGCTATTAAATTTTAGTGGGAAATGAGGGGGGGATTTTCTTTGGGAACTATTATAGTTAAATGGGCTGAGATTGATGCTGTGAGAGGATAAATGAGGAACAGTTGTCAAGTAGAAGTAAGTCTCTCAAGAGACTTCACTCAGACAGTGAGATCAGGTAGACAGAGTGGCTTACAGCGATTCTGGGAACTCAGAGGATGGGAGAGGGGGAACTATATCATGAATGGGAGTGTGAGGGAATGGTCTAGAAGAGGCTAGGGATCCCAATGATCTAGGGGCAAGGGAAATATGGCAGTGAGAGAAGGTATTTAGACAGAAGAGGTCAAAGATATGGAAATGCTCATACTCCTAACCTTCAACCCATCCTGCAAAACATAAGGGAAAGGTTAGGGTGATCCTGACTCTAACACTGAATAAGACCTGCACTCTGCAAACATATTTTGCAGAGCATAAGGTCAACCTGGCATGCATGACTGAAACCTGGCTGAGGGAGGGCGAAACAGCCACCCTCAAAGAACGTGCCCCACCATGTTATTCAGTTCTTCATCAATCACAGACTACTTTATTTTTTTTTGGGGGGGGGGGTTGCTACGTTGATTCACAAGGCACTCTCCACACCAACAATCTCAGGTACTGGATATGTGGATCTAGGGTGGGACTCAGTCAAGAGTGTGGCCATCTGGTTGAAGCCAGGTCAACTGAGATACGACTACGGGCCATCCCCATACTGATGTGTCCCCCAATGCCTGTAAAATTCAACAAGATTGAGAAAAGCACTGAAAAGACAGTGGAGGTTGTGGAATGAAACAGATGTTCAATTTTAAATTGTTTTATTATGTTTTACATGTGATTTTATATGTTGTCAGTTGTCCCGAGCCTGCTTGCAGGGATGGGTGGCCTAGAAATCAAAATAAATAAATATTTGAGATCTAGAATTCAAGACATACCAAAGGAAACTATGCAATGCTGCAAGAACAGGAGGGTAATGCTGAAAGGTGATAGTTACCCTCAGCTTAGGCCAGCAAGAAGGAGGCAGAGCTGGAGACCTTAAAAGGTGATAGGAAGGAAATGGGAGTAGCAGAACCAATTTAACTTCCCTCGATATGGGTCAGTCTTGAGCTGCCTGTACTAGGAAGACCAACTTTGAACACATTTGGAATCCCTGGGTCTACATCTAATTTCATGATGGTTCATCTTGAGTATAGTAGATCATGAGCAATCTGGGTACACTGAAGCAGTAATTAATACTTACACTAAAGGTTGAGTGCAGCTGTAACACAGATTAGTGATGCATCAGCTTAAGGATCAAAGACTGTAATGACTGTAAAGCACAACATGCCAGTAACCTCTGGGTAATCTCAAACAGAAGTCACAGACAGCAGAGGAAAATAGCTTTCTATATAAAACATTCCCAACAAGCTGCAAGTGGTCGAGAAGTTGTTTCTCCACACACATAAGCACACACAATAATATTCACTTGCTGAGTACTGAGTGATGTTATTAATAAATGAGACAAGTCACAACTCTAATATCACTGCAAGGATCACAAATGCTACCCTAAGAAGAATTCATAGGGGGGGGGGAAGTATTCTGATGTTGGCTGAAGCCTTCAACATGCCTGCTATGGTGCAGAAAGCTAAATGTAACAACACTAATTAAACACACAAATGTATACATTACATCTTTAAACGAACGGTCAAAGAGCAGTGTTTGCTCAGATGAGAGAGACAGAGAAATTCTCTCAGGTTAGATCAATTAGCTGATCATTTTTAAACTTACATGTAAGTTACTGCATGCTAGGGCTGTTTTTTGATCTTCTGATTAGAAGTCCGCACTCCTAACCACTACACCAAACTGGTTCTCAAAATCTAGTCTCATAAAGTGGACCAATCAAGCCATCCAATACTGAATAATGGGAAAGGATATTCCTATAATGTTCAGCCTGGGACTCATCTGTGTGTCTCAACACCTCAAAACTTAGTTTGCTAAGCTTGTTGTCAGAAGCAGAACTTTCTTTGTGCTGATATTTCAGTAAGGCAATGTGAGCCGTGGTTGAGAGCATGCCTACTTCTGCCCATACCAAGGCTGCAGGTGTACCTTTAAGGTTGAGGCAGTATACTGGCAAAAAAAAAAAACATTTTGTAGGGCTGATCCTGCCTTGAGCAGGGGGTTGGACTAGATGGCCTGTATGGCCCCTTCCAACTCTATGATTCCATGAACATTGAGCAGGGGGTTGGACTAGATGGCCTGTATGGCCCCTTCCAACTCTATGATTCCATGAACATTGAGCAGGGAGTTGGACTAGATGGCCTGTATGGCCCCTTCCAACTCTATGATTCCATGAACATTCAGCAGGGGGTTGGACTAGATGGCCTGTATGGCTCCTTCCAACTCTATGATTCCATGAACATTGAGCAGGGGGTTGGACTAGATGGCCTGTATGGCCCCTTCCAACTCTATGATTCCATGAACATGGAGCAGGGGGTTGGACTAGATGGCCTGTATGGCCCCTTCCAACTCTATGATTCCATGAACATTGAGCAGGGGGTTGGAGTAGATGGCCTGTATGGCCCCTTCCAACTCTATGATTCTACGATTCTAAGATTCTATGTACCAATTGCAGATTTTGAATTATTTAATCTTTCCATTCCCAAATCCTAACTCCTTATAATGGACTCCATGTAAACTCACTTCCATTTTTAACACCTTAGTGTTTTTAAATGAAGATGAGTCTTTAACTGTTGCTTTTTTCACCACCAACAACAAAGAAGAAGAAGAGTTGGTTCTTATATGCCGCTTTTCCCTACCCCAAGGAGGCTCAAAGTGGCTTACAGTCACCTTCCTTACCTCTCCCCACAACAGACACCCTGTGGGGTGGGTGAGGCTGAGAGAGCCCTGATATCACTGCCCGGTCAGAACAGTTTTATCAGTGCCGTGGCAAGCCCAAGGTCACCCAGCTGGCTGCATGTGGGGGAGCACAGAATCGAACCCGGCATGCCAGATTAGAAGTCCGCACTCCTAACCACGACACCAAACTGGCTCAAAAAACACTGATATGAACACACTACTGAGTGACAAATCCTTCTCCCCTAAGTAGTTAAGGGACAATTTTTATGCCATAGGATAATCAATACTAAGGCTGAAACGTTTAACATTGCAGCAGACAACCTGGAGGAATCACTTTTGGAAAGGATTGTTCTGGGGGGATCATTAATCAAGCAAGGTTAAAATCCCTAAAAGAAACAAGGGATTCTCTGTTAACATAGATATCTTTTCAAATGGTAGCTGGAATAACCTGTTCTTTCGAATATATTCAATTCATACAAGGCAACTGAAGGAAACAATAGCTCGTCATTGGCATTTGGTTGCTGACCTACCTGGCTGTCAGAACATACCACTTGTAGCTTTAAACGCACTCATAGACATCAGAGATTGGATTATTCATTCAAACACTACTGTTTCCAATACTAATGCAAACCTTCCTAAAGGCAATTTTCGATGTGGATCATGCTTTCTAAATACCCAAACGCTGGAAGTTAATAAGTCAGTAACCTTTTATTGGCATAAGATATGTATAAAACATATAGAGAAGTTAATAAGTATACATTTCAGCAGGTGAATTTTGCAGTAAAAATAAACTCATTAATTGTAATTTCAAAAATGCTGTTTATTGCATGATATGCAGTTGTAGACATATATTGGAATTTTCACCCATCTACTGAACAGTGGTCCCCAACCCCCGGTATAGGGACCGGTACCAGGCCGTGCATCAGTCGGTACCGGGCTGCGGCTCCTCCTCTTCCTCCTCCCCTGCTGCTGCCTCGGGGGCTGGCCTGCTACTTTTGCTGCTCTCCAGTGGCCGCCATGGCTGGGGCTCCCCCTTGTTGTGGCACTGCGCAACTGCTGCTGGCAGCGCCCCCCAGTGGCCGGTGGGAAGTCAGCGGTGCCGGCAGGAAAGCAAGTGGAGCAAGGGCTCAGGTAGCGGCTGCAACGGCCCTCGGCAAAAGACTACCTCCCCCCGCACCTCAGTAAAATTGCCAAGCGTTGACCAGTCCACAGTGATAAAAAGGTTGGGAAGCACTACACAGAAGATGCGTATAGTGGAACAGATTCACGATTAAAAATAATGTTACCGATGCACCTTTAACTGACCCTTTTCTTCCAAAACAAACACTCAGAGGATTTTCTGGTTTTTGGATTTGCAACAAGTGTCATGACCCACAGAAAGCTCACCCAGAAGTTTACCTTCTGACCCAACAAAACAAAGGCCCAGAATATCAGGCACTTGATCAAAGTTGGTTTTATTAGAAGAAACACACTGGAACAGGCTTCAATGGAGGTTCATTACAGCAAGAAATTGACAAAGACAATTGGAACAAAGGACCTGCAGGACTATATATAAATGTAGGCTCCGGCCCCTATGATCAGATGGGAAATCGGGTTCTCAGGATAAAGCGTTTAAAACGCAGAGGTGCAAATACTGGTGTCAGCTGGCCTTCTATTCCTAGTCACTACAAGGCTTATTTAACATCTCAACACAGCATTACCGCTTACCTCTCGTGGCAAGGCAAAGCAAAAACAGGAAAGAACCTGGGAGGGGGGGGGTGGAGTGGAGGATCTGACCACCAGCCCTGGAAAACGAACAGAGATTAACCTGGACATATGACAACAAGTATGTCAGATTAAAAATTTAAAAATGGATCTTTCAAAAGGGTTATTACAGCAGGAGGCATTCTTTATATTCAAACTGCAAACCCTTCAACCCAAGGGTCTGAATTCTCCCTTTGACTTGACATGGTTCTTTTTAAAACTAAGGGCATAAACAGCTGTCAAATTATTTGAGGAATAAAAAAAAGAGTCATTTAGGAAATGGAAGGAAGGCCAAATTACCAAGGATGAGTTTAAACAAATAACCAATAATTGTAGGGGGAGTGTTAGAAAAGCTAAAGCTATGAGTTTAGGCTAGCAAGAAATGCTAAACATAACAAAAAAGGCTTCTTTAGTTATATTTTAAGTAAGGAAAAAAAGATAGGGACACCATAGGACCACTGCTAGGACAAGAAAGTAAAATTATAAGAGATGATGAAGAGAGGGCTGAACTGCTTAACTCCTATTTCTCCTCAGTCTTCTCTTGTGAGGGAAATAGTGCTCAATGTGGCAAGAACATAACACAACAGGGGAGATGGGAATGATGGCCTAGGATCACTGTGGAGGCAGTCCACAAACACCTAGTTTCATTAAATGTAACAAACTCTTCTGGGCCAGATTAACTGCATCCGAGAGTACTAAAAGAACTAGCAGATACAATCTCTGAACCTCTGTCAATTATTTTTGACACTTCTTGGTGCCAGATGGCTAAAAAGGCAAATGGGATTTTGGGGTATATTAAATGGAATGTGTCCAGATCATGGGAGGTGATGGTACCGCTATACTCTGCTCTGGTTCGGCCTCACTTGGAGTCCTGTGTTCAGTTTTGGGGCCCCCAGTTGAAGAGGGATGTAGACAAACTGGAGCATGTCCAGAGGAAGGCAACAAAGATGGTGAGGGGTTTGGAGACCAAGACATATGAGGAAAAGTTGGGGGAGCTTGGTCTGTTTATCCTGGAGAGGAGACGGCTGAGAGGGGATCTGATAGCCATCTTCAAGTATTTAAAAGGCTGCCATATAGAGAATGGAGCAGAGTTGTTCTCTCTTGCCCCAGAGGGACAGACCAGAACCAGTGGCTTGAAATTAATTCACAAGAAATTCCATCTAAACATCCGGAAGTAGTTCCTGACAGTTAGAGCAGTTTGTCAGTGGAAAGTTTGCCAGAGATCCATAATTTTGTGGACACTGAATGGTTTTTTTCGTGTCTAGTTACAAGTGGAATCTGGAGTTGGACTAGATTAGCAAGTTGTCTAGTTAAGGATGTGCCACTACTGAGCTGATTAGGAGTTTTGAGAATGCCCTT
Organism: Paroedura picta; assembly: GCF_049243985.1. NCBI lineage: Eukaryota > Metazoa > Chordata > Lepidosauria > Squamata > Gekkonidae > Paroedura > Paroedura picta. Next base: position 10,611,270 of record NC_135386.1, read on the forward strand.
GGCATGGAGGATAGGCCGAAATATAGGGCCCTGAACTGGAGATGATTCTCCCCTACGCAGACGTGGAGAAATCTGTGATGGCCTTGAAATACTGGGATGCAAACGTAAACCTCCATGAAGTCATGGAGTAATTGAAGAGTCTCTGATATACCTGTTGAGGTTCTTCAGGTCAAGTATAGCTCTTCCGTTTCAGATTCTTTTTTGGACATATGAAGAAGAGAGAATAAACTCCTCATCCTTTCTCCATTCTGGAAGGTTACTTGATGGCTTGAATTTTGAGTAGGTCATTGGTCACCTTAACCATTCTTAGTCACTCTTGAGGGTTTCAAAGTATGGAAGAAGCTATTTCACTCCAGTGGAAAACTGAGGAACTTTATGGTGAATCCATTGGAAACAATTTCCGTTGCCTAGCTGTCAGAACTTTCCCGCTCACACCCTCTGAATTTAATCTAAAATCTACAAGTAGGAAGGAGAAAGAAAGGTACTATTTTTAGAAGGAAAAGTTGGCTTTAAGACAAGAGGGAAAATAAATTTGGTACATTTCCACATAACTCTTACCTTGAAGAGATTCCTTGGTTCTGCTGAAACACACTGGCCAGAATCATAGAATCATCACAGAATCACAGAATAATAGAGTTGGAAGGGACCTCATGGGTCATCTAGTCCAACCCCCTGTACTATGCAGGACACTCACAACCTTATCGCTCATCCACTGTAACCTGCCACCCCCCTTAAGCCTTCACAGAATCAGCCTCTCTATCAGATGGCTATCCAGCCTCTGTTTAAATGTAAAGAACTACTATGCAACCAGTTCTGCATGCTCAATACAACTTTTACTTTGCACTTCCAAACAGCAGCTTCCCCTCCCAAACAACATGGAATACAACAGAAAAGTCTGTAGTATAGAACAGAAAGGTTCAAAGTTCTATCTGGCATAAGTGGCCATTTCATCTAACGAAATTTGCAGCTATGGTTTATAAACTCATCTATAAAGATGATAGCTTTACAAAGGAGTTTTTACTTCCTAACCCTACATAGAGAAGACCCTTAACATTTGATCCTTGTTCTAAAGTTTCCAGTTTATTTTTACAACCATGTCTTTTCTTGGTCTACTCCTATTGTCTGCTAATGGCATACTTCTTTACTGGCGAAAGCCCTGTTCAAACAAAATGAGGAACCTATGATTCCTTTAAACACTGAAAGTACTATACAAACGTCGTATGCTGTTGATCTAGCTTGAAATAGTCCTCTACAATTCATCTGTTTCAAGAAACAACAAACAGCATCTAAATAGTGCTTTCAATGTTCAGAGAGCTTCACATTCATAATACTATCATAGTTATATTGTTCAAAGGTCTCTGCATTCATTACACTGTCAGTACCTTATTGTTATCCCCATATTACATGCTTTCTCAATCAGCATCTGTGGTTTCTTGATAGCCTTGGAAGAGTTTCCCAAACGTGTGGGAGTCAATTTTTTATATATTTTATATATATATATTTTAAATTGTTAAACATTTATTGGGTGATTTGACCATATATGGTCATGCTGACCTGACCCCCCCCCCAGTGGCCAATGATGGGCCTGTAGGGAGGGCCCCCAGTGGGCGTGTCCACAGCTCTGCTTCCCACCCATATTCTGCATGATCGTGCCACTTCTGGGGTTTCTCAAAGCCTGAAGAATGTTCTCAATGCGAAACATTTGAAAAAAGCTGCCATATCACTACCATCAGGGTGTGGGAAGAGACTGCAAATGAGAAAGACACTGGCTTATCTAGAGCCAGCTAATGGATTCATGGCAGAGGAGAGATATGAACCGGTGGCTTTCAAAAACACGGCATTCTCTTAGCCAACTCTCCAATACTTTTGGGATGCCTTTCAGACTCATGACAACAGCCCCAACGCTACAGACAAATTAAATCAACGCACATAGGAAGGATAAAAAACAGCAGTGGCCCCTAAAGACCCTCGGAAAGCAACAATATAAGTGGTCTCCCCAGCTCCCAGACACTACAGCAACTTCTCCAAATGCTCATGGCTGGAACAATAGAGCCTCTTGTGGCGCAGAGTGGTAAGGCAGCCGGCATGCTGTCTGAAGCTCTGCCCATGAGGCTGGGAGTTCGATCCCAGCAGCCGGCTCAAGGTGGACTCAGCCTTCCATCCTTCCGAGGTCGGTAAAATAAGTCCCCAGCTTGCTTAATGGGGGGTAAACGGTAATGATTGGGGAAGGCACTGGCAAACCACCCCGTATTGAGTCTGCCATGAAAACGCTGGAAGGCGTCACCCCAAGGTGCTTGCAAAGGGGATACCTTTACCTTTTAGAACAAGTATTCAAACACAGCCACCCTCGAACTCAGTTCAAGCTCCAGTACTCAAGGAGCAAATCAGAGGCTTAGCACAACTATACTAAATAGGGTGTCATATTTCCAGCAACTAAGTAAAGGTATCACTAGATTAAGCCAAGTATTCCAAGCCCAACCCCATCTTCACCCGACGTAACCTCTTTCAGCTGTCTTTATTGACAGAGAACAGCTTCAGCCTCAGCTGTAAATATCCATTAAACGGATATGCGGGGCCCCCCAGCTACTATGCCCTGGATAGTCAGGCCGAGGCATAATTCATCATTGTAATATTACAGCCTGTTGTCAGAAATGGCCCATATTTCATGTTCTGTTTTATAGAAAGTGTCAGCATGCATTGGAGGAAGAGGAGAGATGACACTGGGTCGAGGTACGAATTTCTACAGGGAAGCACACCAGAAAGATGTCTGTAGTTAATCTTTCTTTAAGAAATTTAGAGCAGTGCTGGATTTTTTTTTAAATTGAGGGCTGCTGTAGCACAATGCCACAGTTCAAACCTCAGACCAGCCCTTCCCTCAAATTCACAACCTACCTGACAAGCACACGTGAAGTGCTTCAAACACTAACATCTGAGAGCCAGTTTGGTGTAGTGGTTAGGAGTGCGGACTTCTAATCTGGGATGCCAGGTTCGAATCTGCGTTCCCCCACATGCAACCAGCTGGGTGACCTTGGGCTCGCCACGGCACTGATAAAGCTGTTCTGACCAAGCAGTGATATCAGTGCTCTCTCAGCCTCACCCACCCCACAGGGTGTCTGTTGTGGGGAGAGGAATGGGAAGGCAACTGTAAGCCGCTTTGAGCCTCCTTCGGGTAGGGAAAAGCGGCATATAAGAACCAACTCTTCTTCTTCTTCTTCATCAACACAGCAGTTTTACTCCAATCAAAACCATCTGATTGACAGGGTTCAGCCAATACTTAATTGCAGGATGAGTGACTCACAATTCCACAGAGTTGAGTGTCAGATAGAAGTACTCCTCAATGACAGGGAAGGGTGGTGCACAAAGGAGAAAAATTAAAGAAAGGTAATCAGCAGAACTAGGCTAAGTACTTGTTGACACACAACTTATGACAAGGCATACAGAGGTCAAGAAGTTACACAGAATTCTGTGCCACATCAAATTAGTCATGATCTGAAGGGGGAAACGTCAGCTAAGAGACAGAGAAAAATCACACTTATGTGGAACAGGATGCAAAATTTAGCTTTGCAACACCTTAAGAGTCTGAACCACAGTAAAACTTGCAAACTGAGCTGCTGTTTAAGAGAGCTCCTTCAGACCAGTGATTTGCACTTGTTGATCTCAGAGGCTGCAAAGTCCTTGTGCAATCCCACAAAGCACCTCAGTCTCCTGTGGGGGAAGCATTTGTGTCTCTTGTCAACACAGAGCTGAAATGTGGGAGAAGAGAGGTTTCTAGAAGGTGGAAAGAGTTTCAAGTGGGAGCAATTAGTGCTTCAGAATTGTTCAGCTCCTGAGAACCCGCTACTGTCTTTTGCACAAAAGCCTAGCCTTAGAAATATATTTTTGAGATATCAATTTTACAGACCGCTAATTTTAAGAAGAGTTGGTTCTTGTATGCCGCTTTTCCCTACCCGAAGGAGGCTCAAAGCGGCTTACATTCGCCTTCCCTTTCCTCTCCCCACAACAGACACCCTGTGGGGTGGGTGAGGCTGAGAGAGCCCTGATATCACTGCTCGGTCAGAACAGTTTTATCAGTGTTGTGGTGAGCCAAGGTCACCCAGATGGCTGCATGTAGGGGAATCAAACCCAGCTCGCCAGATTAGAAGTCCACACTCCTAACCTCTACACCAAGCCAGCTTTAACTTTCCTTCAAAAATATGTAGAAGACCACAGAAACCCATTTAATACTGGGGTGGCCAAACTGTGATTCTCCAGATGTTCATGGACCACAATTCCCATAAGCCCCTGCCAGCAACATCCTGGGAATTATAGTTCATGGATATCTGGAAATCCACAGTTTATCCACCCATGAAACACTTGCATCAATTTCCATTCCTTGCTGTAAACCTATAACTGGAAGTGTTTTAAATGGTGGCCAACCAGCCTTGGATTTGGATATCCAAGTTTAGAGGTCAAGCTCTGAGTTATGGCAGATATTGACCGCTTTGTATCAAGAAGGCCTTCTCAATAGTAGGTCCCAGCTGTCTGGTGTGTCCCTTGGGGACCTCTGTAGGTTCTTCAGAGCATGCAAGGCTGCTCTTTTTCAGGAGGCTTCTGTGATCCACCAGGCAACTGGCATGTGTTATCTGTGTCTTCACCACCCATACATCCTACTCTGCTTGATAAGTGAATTGTGAATAGATTTTAATGGGGGAAGATTTTAATTTATTGTATCTTTTGTATTGCTTTAATCAGGTGTGTTTTATATGTTGTTAGTTGCCTCAGGGGTTCTGCTTGGGGAAAGATGGTGCCAAATACAAATCAGCTAAATAAATAACAATATTGTAGCCTGGTCTTCACACACATTTATGTAGTGTGGCTGTTCTTAGTTACTACTGCATGCCCACTATAATGATTTGGATCCTGTAGTAAATCTTTGTTAACTGAAGGCATTCCCTTAGGGAAATGGGACTTCTTGCCTCCCCCTACCCACCCCACAGTTGTAGAAACCTGAAATGGTCCACAAAACACCGACTCCTGTGGACAGAGAACTCTCAGAAATAGCATTCCAGGAAGCTGGAAACTTGCACCAGGAGCAGAGAAGCTGGCAAAAACCATTTCCCTTCCAACTCTATGATTCCACGATCCAAACAAATGCCTAATTTGGCCCTTGGTTAAACTCTGGGTATACTTTGTGAAAACCTCAAAGCACTTCTTCAAACACAGAGAGCTCTTACAGGGGAGCCAGTCACCAACCCAACCTTAGAAAGGCACTTGACCAAGAACAGGCCTAAAACAGCCAAAATAGTAAACAAAACTAACTTCTCTACAAGACATACTTTATAAAAGTGCTTATACTTTTTGACAGAGAAATCTGACATCTTATTTTCCCAAGAATCAACACTGACGTAGAGTAATACTGTAGAGTAGATTACTGTAGAGTAGGGGTAATCAGCCTGTGGTCCTCCAGATGTTCATGGACTACAATTCCCATAAGCCCCTGCCAGCAAACGCTGGCAGGGGCTCGTGGGAATTGTAGTCCATGAACATCTGGATGACCACAGGTTGACTACCCCTGCTGTAGAGTAATTACTGATGTTTCAGTAATAACGAGTTCAAGAACGTTTTCCTTTATGTCCTTGTAAGCTCCTGAATGCTCCAACCTGGATAGCCCAGGATAGCTCCATCTCCTTAGATCTTGGAAGCTGAGCAGGGTCGACCCTGGCGGTGATGGGATTCTTCCAAGGAATTCTGGGGTCGTGACGTGGAGATGGACAATGGCAAACTTTCTCTGAACATCTCTTGCCTTGAGACCCTATGGGGGTCTCTGTAGGTCAGCTGTGACTTGATCGCAAAAGGAAAAAAAAAAGAAAAGCTACGAAATAGTCTAATGGAGCACATTCCCGGGAACAGAAGCAGAGAAATTGGCAAAAACCACTCTCCTGATTGCAAGAAACCTGCACCTGCAGCAAGTCTCTGGAATTTAGAACCTTGGATTTTTCCAGCCCTGAATTTAGATGCATCAGAAGTGATAGGTAAAGAATTACCCAGAGCCTATGAGCCCTGGGCTCTAAATGTCATTACTGTTCAGATGTCACAATCCCTGTCCCATTCCACTGGGGGAAATGCCTTCCGTTATGGTTCCATTTCCAGTCTAACAGAAATCACAGAATCATAGAGTTGGAAGGGGCCATACAGGCCATCTAGTCCAACCCCCTACTCAATGCAGGATCAGCCCTAAGCATCCTAAAGCATCCAAGAGAAGTGTGTATCCAACCTTTGCTTGAATCCAAGAAAAGTGTGTATCCAATACGTCACCCATTGTAATTGCTTCTGTACAGGTTACCTGACCCTATCTAATCAGGCCTCAAAAGATTCCTGGTTATGGTACAATTCTTCCTGAGTACACTACAATTATTTTCTAAGATCTTACCACAAATAAGGATGAACCCCCCTCCCCGAAACTTGGGAGATCACATACAATCCCTTGTGCTCCATCTCAGAATGACTTCACTGCAAACTATCATCAATAATTTCTTCATGGAGTTTCAGCAGGTTCAGAGGATGTATCCAATATGGCAGTGTTTGGCAAGGGCTCATGGGAATTGTAGTCCATGGACATCTGGAGGACCACAGGTTGACTACGCCTGCAATATGGCACAGTTTTTGAGGCAACTTGAGGGTTTTGAGGCCCCAACGTAGAGCTTGATCAACGCTGTTTTAATCTGTCTAAACACAGCCTTGCTGGAGCAAGGAAACTCTTGCTTTGTTTGCCTACTCCAGACAATCAGGACCAACTCCAAGAGGCTGCTATCTCCTCCCCTAGCAATACTGAAGGTTCTGATCCCTACACTTTGATTAGAACACAAAGTTCAAGACTGCAATTGTTTGCAGACAGCGAGCATGACAGAAGTGCCCTGAAGGAGAACTAAAAGGAGTGGCAGAGAAATAAGTAGGATTTTAATTCTTTGCAATACATAAATAATAAAGACATTTATGTCAGCATTTTTAAACATTAGAAATTCAGGAAAAACTAGGTAAGCAGGGTCCAGAACCCTACAGAAAACTGTAGAACAAGCAGCAAGTGAAACCTAGCTTCCATCTTTTAAACAGGAGGAGACCTTTTGGGCAAAAGCAATCCTAGATACATCCTTTACAACAGGACTGGAATATACATACCCTGAACCCTGTATGGACCAATTAATTTTTCCTGTTAAATATCCATAGTAACTGAGCAAAACCATTGCTGCCTTAGTTAGGGATACAAGACCTACCACTAATAAACCCTTTGCTATCCAAACGCAGAAATCAAAGGGTGAGATATAAGAAGAGCACATGGCAGAAGCATGAAGCCAAGCTCACTACAAAAGATAAAAGGATGAGATGTCACAGCATGGCATGATGCCATGTCCCTTGCCCACAACTTCTTCTATAATCTTCTATAAAAGTCACATCACTCATTGGCTACATCCGCACTCTTATGTACACCCCCTTGTATGCACCTTCCAGACAGAACTCAACTTGGTGGAGTGGTTAAGAGTGACAACTTCTAATCTGGTGAGCCAGGTTTGATTCTACACTCCTCCACACACAGCCAGCTGGGTGACCTTGGACTAGTCACAGCCCTGATAGTGTTGCTTTGACCAAGCAGTCATGTCAGCACTCTGGCTGGTCCAGGAGTGGTGGTCTACAAAGTCAATAAATAAATAAATAATAAATCACAACAGCCAGGGAGACACACCAGCAGACCCAGCCAACTATTCTGGTACAAGCATTGTCTATGCGCAGACAAATCTCTTTTTTATTAGCTGGGGAGCAATTTAACCCCCCCCCCCCAATATATTTTTGTTGGGTTTGCAGAAAACTCTGCAAACCTAGTGGGTTCCCCAAGCTGGCAGGATAACCTCTTTATCATTGATCTGCTCTGATCCGCAATTTAGATAGCCACAGGGGGGCGACGACGATGACAGACTCTGCTATTAGATCTATAGACAGGTAAAGGTAAAGGTATCCCCTGTGCAAGCACCGAGTCATGTCTGACTCTTGGAGTGATTCCCTCTAGGTGTTTTCATGGCAGACTCATTACGGGGTGGTTTGCCATTCCCTTCCCCAATCATTACCGTTTACCCCCCCCTCTTACCGACCTCGGAAGGATGGAAGGCTGAGTCAACCTTGAGCCAACTGCTGGGATCGAACTCCCAGCCTCATGGGTGGACAACTTCAGACAGCATTTCTGCCGCTTACCACTCTGCGCCACAAGAGGCTCTTATAGACCGGTAGGGGCCTGCAAGACTGATGGGGGGGAGGAAATCTCTTATCCACCCATGACTGAGCTAGTGAAGCTCCAGTCAAGGCTGCCCAAAGCTGAGCCTAGCAGCCAACGTCTGCCACTGACATCCCTGGGCCAGCAGCAGCTGTGCACACCCACCAGGGCAGTGGTGAACCTTGAGCACGGCCCTTGGGCACATATTGGCTGCTGGCACGCACCTCTCCCAAAGTGAGGCCCCACAGAGGCTGCAGGTGTTTTATTTATTTATTTTTAATTTCTTTATAATTTGTTTGAACTTTGGTGCTGGAGAAGGCTTCTGCAGATTCCATGGACAGCAAAAGTCACAAGCAAGGAAATACCAGAGCGCATAAAGATCGCTGAAAGGCAAAAATCACAAAACTCCATGTCACTTACTTTGGTCACGTCATGCGATCTAGCTCAACGGAGAGAGCAGCTATGCTAGGGCTGGTCAGTGGTAAACCAGGCCGACAAAGAGCACATTGGTTAATTATGATCAAAATGGACACTGGCCAGGGCATTCTTCAACGAAAAGGTGCCGGATCAGAAGACACGGAGACAGCTTGGCCCTGGGATCGCCAAGAGTCGGACATGACTGGAAGGCTAACATCACCACATTATCATCAATTTGATTTTTATACCATCCTTTAGCATACCGCTTGGAACCAGGGTTAAAACGGTTCTGGCTCGGGTCAAGCCTAGACAGACATTTTTAGGGTCAGGGACCACCAACAGGTTGGAATTTGAAGTATGCAACAATCTCTCTTAGGATTGGGGGGGGGGAGGGAGAGACCGGCCGCTTCGTGCACCGAAGCGGCCAACCCTAATCTCTGTCCCTCATATACACAGGGCCCAAACTATGTATCGTTTAAACACGACTGAAGAATAGGGTCCACCAGTCCTTTATACCAGTGGTCACCAACCTTTTTGAGGCTGGGGACCGGCAGGGCAACTTCCCACCTGCGCATGCTGCACATGCGCGGCCAGGCCGCACATGCGCCATGCGCGGTCGAAATCGCGCGTGTGCAGCACTTTCGCACATGTGCGCACGCGCGAAAGTGCAGCGCATGCGCGATTTTGACCGCGCATTGCGCGTGTGTGATGCGCGGGCGCGGCCCTGATTCCCTCTCCCCCCCTCCCACAGTAAGAAGCTTCCCGGGCCGCAAGAGGGAGCCGCGACCCGGCGCCATGGCCTTCGCGGCCCGGCACTGGGCCGCAGCCCGCGGGTTGGGGACCACCGCTTTATACTATTTCCCGTGGGGGAAAAAATGAGCAGGCGTCAACTTACTCTGAATATATAGCAATACAGAATATTTACACATGCACTTTTGTAAACAGACCTTGAAACAGAAAGTATGCCAGATCGGTATTGTCGAGGAGAAAACTGATTGCTGTTGATCTCTTTATGCTCAGCAGCACATTATGCACTACCTTGTGAGTTTATTCATACTTGTCAGGATACTTTCCTAAACGTCTCATTTTTAAAGGGCAGGAATGCCAAATTGTGTGACACCTTTCATCTGTTTATTGGAATGTGCGGCCAAAGGATACATATATCACTTCATAGACCGTTTATGAAAACTATATTACGACATTATTGCCCTATCCTTCTTCCAAATAATTCAAGGTGACATGCACAGTTGTCCTATGTATCTTCACAATGACCCTGTAAAGTAGATTAGGTCAAGGTGCAGGTACTTGATCCAGGATCATGTAACAAGCATTAAGAAGGGAGTTGAACCAGAGTCTCCCTGATCTAACTAGGAACTTAAGACGGATCTCAAGATTGATATTTCTGTTCATGACTGATTCATCTAGATCTGTGATGGAATTACCTGTTTGGTTGACTCGGCAGTCTTGCTTATTGTTAGCTCAAATATATAATTCCACACAGTATTTCACCAAAATTGAAACAATATGGCACTGAGTCTACAAAGAATTAATATTGTTTGTAGAATTGGTGGCCTCTAGGTGGGACCTAGGGATCCCTTGGAATTACAACAGATCTCCAGTCTACAGAGATCAGTTCCTCTGGAGAAAATGGATGTTTTGGATGGCAGACTCTATGGCATTGAACCCCACTGAGATCCCTATCCTTCCCAACTCCATCCCCAAATGTCCAGGAGTTCCCCAACCTGGATTTGGAAGCTCTACCCCACCATCCCCTGGCAAGAAAGGACCTGGCAAGCCAAATTCTCACCCAAACAGCAATACAACTTTGATACAAGGATAGGATCAGATTAAAGGTAAAGGTAAAGGTATCCCCTGTGCAAGCACCGAGTCATGTCTGACCCTTGGGGTGATGCCCTCTAGCGTTTTCATGGTAGACTCAATATGGGGTGGTTTGCCAGTGCCTTCCCCAGTCATTACCGTTTACCCCCCAGCAAGCTGGGTACTCATTTTACCGACCTCGGAAGGATGGAAGGCTGAGTCAACCTTGAGCCGGCAGCTGGGATTGAACTCCCAACCTCATGGGCAGAGCTTTCAGACTGCATGACTGCTGCCTTACCACCCTGCGCCACAAGAGGCTCTAGGATCAGATTACCTCTGAAATAAAGCTGCAGCCTGAAACAGCATCTGCACAGACAACTCCAACATTTGTTAGATAACATTTACCTTCCTCAGAGACACAGAGCCAAGTAACTCCTGGAAGGTCACCCAGTTAGGTCCATCATTACATACCCAGTCAAGACAGAAATCTATAGATACAATGAAATATTTATCTGAAGAATGGGATGGCAGAATTTCAAATTCCTAGGCAACCTGCAGCCTGAAGTTTTTTTCTGATCTTGAATGGATAATACAGGGGTAGTCAAACTGCGGCCCTCCAGATGTCCATGGACTACAACTCCCAGGAGCCCCTGCCAGGGGTAGTCAAACTGTGGCCCTCCAGATGTCCATGGACTACAATTCCCATGAGCCCCTGCCAGCGAACAGGTTGACTAACCCTGCACTAGGCCACAAACACATTGTGCTCCTCATAGCAGGGGTAGTCAAACTGCGGCTCTCCAGATGTCCATGGAACGTTGGCAGGGGCTCATGGGAATTGTAGTCCATGGACATCTGGAGGGCCGCAGTTTGACTACCCCTGGGATAATACATTTATCTACATATGCCAACAGCTGCTTTAGACATGACCAAATTTTGAAGAGTCAATGCCCATTGCAAATTTCAAATGGCATTTAAGAATCACCCCCCGTTATAATTGTTCTTCCACACAGTACCACTGTGGTTAGTGGGTAGTGTGTGCATGTATATGTATGTGGGAGAGTTGCTTTTCATCAAACACAAGTCCAAATCTCTTGAGGACACAGAACTAGGTCATATTCTCAAAAAAGCTAGTCAGACAGTGAATTTGTATCTCAGCTGTACGATCTTCAGACTGTGAAGACTCTGCACACAAAAAACATGGGCTAGTTTACAAGGGGTGGCCAAACGGTAGCTTTCCAGATGTCTACGGACTACAAATCCCATGAGCCTCTACCAGCACCTGCCAGCATGTGCTGGCAGGGGCTCGTGGGAATTGTAGACCATGGACATCTGGAGAACCTCAGTTTGGCCATCCCTGGGAACTCTTTTCTCAATTATATGGGACTATCTAACTAAAGTGAAAAAACACTCACTTTTATTGCAGTGAAAAACAGACTCCGAGTAAAGCCAGAGTAAAATCGACCCCTCAAAAGCAGCACAGACAAGGATCAAAACCGAAGGGTTCTCCTGAGATTTGAAGAAGGAGCACATGAGAAGCCAAGGGATGTCCAGCACCAACTGCTGGAGCTATCAAATTGGTACAATGGAATGGCAGACTTCTGCCAGCTTTTCTACCGTTTTGAATTAAGAGAAGAATGCTTGTCACCTCTCAAACAGACATTCTCCAGCCCATGCAAGGAAACCAGTATGTTTATTTTTCAGGGCAGAGTTCCTTTTTTCAGATGGGTTACCCTGATACAGTATTCCTGCATGGTAATATCCATGGTAACATCTGTGAGAAGTTGCAAGAAAAGAAAAATGAGACTTTTTAAAGGTTTTTGCTTTAAAGCTGAAGGTGTCTCAGCCTAACTAAATAAATTCCTTGAGTCAACAGTGTTATACAAGGGTCACTCTGAGAGAAGAAAACACTAGGCCAGGGGTAGTCAACCTGTGGCCCTCCAGATGTCCATGGACAATTCCCATGAGCCCCTGCCAGAGTTTGCTCGTGGGAATTGTAGTCCATGAACATCTGGAGGACTGCAGGTTGACTACCCCTGAACTAGATGGCCTGTATGGCCCTTTGCAGCTCTATGATTCCATGATTCTATCAGGGGTAGTCAACCTGTGGTCCTCCAGGGGTTCATGGGAATTGTAGTCCATGGACATCTGGAGGACCACAGGTTTGACTACCCCTGCACTAGGCCACAAACATATTGTGCCCCTCATAGCAGTCTAACAATTACTACTCCCATACAGCTCTCCTCCCTCAGGGCAGCCTGTGAAATGTTGTGTATTTTCGCTCACTCAAGAAGGAGGGAATCACTTTTGATATAAGCTTTTACTAATTAACAATTTCACGTGACAAATTTCATTTATCAAGAGTCTCACATTCTCTTGAGAAAGAGAACAGGTCACCTTAGGAAGGCACAAATTCCTGCAGGATGACACCATGTTCATAGAGTCAGTCATCCCTGAGAAACACAGACAGAGGTGTAAACCCCTGCCTCTTAGTCAGAAACAACTGACAAAACAAAAACACACCTGAGATGTAGAAAACACACCCACCCTGCAAACTGTTTTTGAGATTTGTTTAGCGGCAATATTTACCAACTCCTCCAGGACATTCCATTTGTATACCAGAGAGTTATTGAAAGTATAATTGCTTCTTTTTTTTTTCTGGCACAAATTTTATTCAGGGAAATCAGAATGTAAGAAGAAGCACACACCCTGAATGTAAACATCTGTATATTCCTAGACCACACTACAAACTGCATTCCCCAATGAATTAGACACACTATTTTGGTACAAATCTGTACTAACACAATCTTCAAAACACAATTTAAATCCAACCAAAGAAAAAGAGATCAAAGCAGATGCCATTACTATATCACCTAATAAACGCAGGGATTGTTTTTCCCCTGTCTCATCAGAAGCAGTGACTTTAAGAGGTTAAAAGGAGATCAAGGAGATTTAGGAGACACAGTGCCTTACAAAAAGGACCTATGAACCTACAGCACTGTAAAACAAATCCACAAAACCCACTTTTTCAGAATATAAAATAAAACTTAAACTAGAGGCTCCTGGAAAAATAAACTCAGCTAAGTTTGTCTCTGAACACCTTATTTCCTGTTCAAAGATCTCTTTTGTTCTGCTTCCCTGCATACATTTCAACATCTTGCCAAACACCACAAAAACAAACAATGCCAAACCAACAACAAGAGACACAGACGTAACCGCCTCCGAGTCCGAGTGGAAAACAGGCAAATATTAGAACAACAACAACAACAACAAAAATCCTACCCACAAAATCTGCTCAATTTTCTGTTTGCTTCACCCCAGATTAACTTACTTGAAGCTGTACTCTGGTGCAACCTACCCTGACCATTATGCCCCTCCTCCTCCACAGTGACTGGCCGAAGAGGGAAAACTCCGCCCTGTTTGTGAAGCTTATCATCCTAATTGGCAAAGGCTAATATCCATTATTTAAAGAACTTTTTGCATGCTAGCAAGTTAGGTTAAGCGAGTTAAGACATCCTGAGCAAGCTGGTTTCTTAAAGAAACAGGGCACAGATTTTAGTAGCAGCCAAGAGGAGTGTAGTTCAAGGAAACTGGTGTCCGAGCAGAGATGGTGTCCGAGCTAGACAAAGGGAACAGTGGGTATTGTTTGGGACCTTGAATACAGTAATTATACACTCATCAAGAAACACACTGACAACACAACCCAGGAAGGTGAAGCAACCTTGCAAAATATATGTGTGAGAAAGGAGGTCAGTCTATTATTAGAGAGCTGGATGCTATTTTATACTTCACTGGATGCTGTTTTATACTTCACCTATTAAGTGTACATGCACTCCTGTTTAATTTTTCAAAAAAAATATTTGGAAATCTTTGGAAAACACAAAAAGCTGAATCTACAGCGGCTACTGACTCTCCTAACCTGCCCACTGTGAATACCTGAATAGCCAATCCCTAGGTCCTTGGGATACTATTTTAAATTGCTCACTTTCAAATAGCTGAGAACATGGTCCTTCTAGTAAACACCCATAAAATCCTGGAAGGGACTTCTGGGGGTCATCTAGTCCAACCCCCTGCCCAATGGAAGAACTCACAACAACCTGCCTACCCGGAGTGACCCCAATTCTATGCCCAAGTGATCCCCCCCCCCCACACACACACCAAAAATCTCCAGAATTCAGCCTGGCCTGGAGGGAATTCACCTATCATCCTACATTGGCTATCAGCAATTACCTGGGAATGCAAGGAAGGGACACAAGAGGCAAACACTGGCTCATCCCTTCCTACCCACCCACTCACAATCTGCCTTTCAAATAATCAGCATTTCTGTCTCATGACTCTGCTTTAAAACTTCCAAAAGAGAATCCATCACCTTCCGATGAAGGCAGTTCCACCAAGGGACTGCTCTAACTTTCAGGAACTTCTTCTGTATGTTTAGCTGAAATTTCAACCTATTGGTTCTGGTCCAACCCTCTGGGGCAACAGAAAACAACTCTGATCCATCTTATATAGGACAGCCCTTCAAGTATTTCAAGATGTTTATCATATCACCTCTTGGCCAGCTTGGTGTAGTGGTTAGAAGTGCAGACTTCTAATCTGGCGAGCCGGGTTTGATTCCGCATTCCTCCCCCACATGCAACCAGCTGGATGACCTTGGCCTAGCCACAGCCCTGATCAAGCTGACCGAGCAGGAATATGAGGGCTCCCTCAGCCTCACCCACCTCACAGGGTGTCTGTTGTGGGGAGAGGAAAGGGAAGGCGACTGTAAGCCCCTTTGAGACTCCTTCAGGTAGAGAAAAGCGGCATATAAGAACCAACTCTTCTTCTTCTTCAGTAATATCAGGGCTCTCTCAGCCTCACCCACCTCACAGGGTGTCTGTTGTGGGGAGAGGAAAGGGAAGGTGAATGTAAGCCACTTTGAGACTCTTTCAGGTAGAGAAAAGCGGCATATAAGAACCAACTTTTCTTCTTCATCTTATTCTTGGTTGACTTCTTTTCAGGCTAAACAGACCAAGCTCTTTCAACCTTTCTTCATATTCTAGTGTTCGACTGTTCTACAATGTTTACTACTATCTTTATCTTGTTGTCATTGTTATTGTTGTTACCACAACACTATAAACTTAGTTAATTGTATTGTTTCCATTTTATGTAAATCACCCTGAGCCTTCGAGGACAGTATATTAAATAAATAAATAAATAAATAAATAAATAAATAAATAAATAAGACGATCTCCAAACCCCACACCATCTCCGTAGCGTTCCTATGGACATGCACAAGTTTACCTACATCTTTCTTTAGTTGTGGTGCCCAAAACTGAACACAGTACTCCAAGTGAGGGCTTACATCACCTTGCATGAGATGGACATTATATTTCTTTTAATACAGCCCCAAATCCCGTTTGCCTTTTTAGCCACTAAAAATAAATAAACTCACCACAATGGAATGCCAAATATCAAATTAAATTAATTATACAAATAGAACAGGTATACAGCTAATCTTACAATTAGAAAAGGTACACAATTAACAGTCTATTTTCTTTATACAAACTTAATGGTAATAATACAAATGAACAGTAAGTCCTACTTTGTGGATACTCCCAACAGGACCCAGGAGCTCAGCCTGTTTCGCCACAGCTTCTGCCGGGAAGCAAATAGCTGACTAAAATTTTTCTTTCAATAGAAAGTGAATATTGGTTTGTGTAGAAGAAGGAACACAAGTCCTTTGTTGGTTGTCAGAGCCAAAAACAGGTTGTGAGAAGGCTTTACTCTCCAGCCAAAAAAGGTTTATGCATGGACTACCAAATAAGACGTCATGTCTCTCAAGTCACCTTGCATGAGATGGACACTATACTTCTTTTATAAGGTGACCAGATTTTAACATTGCAGTCTGAAAGTTCTGCCCATGAGGCTGGGAGTTCTATCCCAGCAGCTGGCTCAAGGTTGACTCAGCCTTCCATCCTTCCGAGGTCGGTGAAATGAGTACCCAGCTTGCTGGGGGGTAAAGGGTAATGACTGGGGAAGGCACTGGCAAACCACCCCGTATTGAGTCTGCCATGAAAACGCTGGAGGGCGTCACCCCAAGGGACAGGCATGACCCGGTGCTTGCACAGGGGATACCTTTACCTTTTAAAGCGGGACACCATTGACGGGGGGGGGGGTTCTTGATTAAAATTTGGTCTATATGGAGCAACAAAAATTTGCATAGAACGTATAGAACGCAAAAATAGTATTGTAATATATATTTTTTAAATTTCAACATAAGTACAATTTGCCAAGTGCCTCCAGATGTCCCTCCAAAAGTGGGACAATCTGGTCACCTTATTCTTTTAATACAGCCCCAAATCCCATTTGACTTTTTAGCCACTAAGTTACACTGCAGACTCATGTTCAGTGTCTGGTCTACTAAAAACCCCAGATCCTTTTCACACATATTACTGCCGAGACAAGTCTCCCCCATCCTATAGTGATGCGCAAGATTTTCCTACCTCAATGAAAAACTTTATATTTATCACTATTGAAATTAATTTTATTCATTTTAGCCCAGTTTTCCCTTCTTGAAGATAGGGACAACATCTGTCCATCTCCAGTGTAAGCCTCTTCGCAAAGACCTATTTTCCCACCCTCGTGAGGTGCAAACCATCTCCCAACAGAAGAGCTTGACTTGGGATGATAATGATGAAACTTTTGGAATTCCTTTCCAGCTTCATAAAAGAATGCAATTTGTTCATCAACGCCATTGGAAGATTACCTAAGATGCAACTTTTTTTTAAACGGTATATTATGGAATATTTTAATATTAGATAATTGTCTATTTAACACCAAATATGGTCAACAAAATATGCTACTTAGATTGATATTGCCACCCCCAACCATCTATGCCAGAGGCAGCCAAACTGTGGCTCTCCAGATGTCCATGGGCTACAATTCCCATGAGCCCCTGCCAGCATGTGCTAGCAAGGGTTCATGGGAATTGTAGTCCATGGACATTTGGGAAGCCACAATTTGGTTGCACCTGCTGAATCTGGCTATCAAGCTATCTTCTGACCTGGAGGACAGTATTCTACCTTCTCTATCTCATCTGCTGTTTTTCATATCAGTGGGAGTCTCTCCTCCCAGTATGCCAGAATCCCTGCATCTCAGCTGCTGTCTTCCACACACACAGCAATACCACCTCTATTATTCAAACATTATTGATAGAGAAGAAATTTGTGTTGGGGTGAGGGAACAGAGTGTCTTAGGACCGATGGAGCCAGACTGAGCAGCCCACCAGGGGAAGAAATACACAGTTCCATTCCAATTTTAAGTTAACTGAAAGAACTGCACCCCTGCAAACTAGCTGAAATTCCATACAAAAGAGTTCCAGAAGAGACTGACAGTGCTTTATAAATTCAATTGTCAAAGAATTGATACCATTTCAAAACATCTCTTGACCCTTTTGGTCCTTGACTGCTGTGTATGAACCTATGATTCAGTGGGAACATCATGGAAATGTGTAGTTCTCATCCTCATCACTTAACTAAAAAGGAGCAGTTTTCAGAAATTCTTCTATTCCACACCAAAACAGACATCTTCCCATTTTAACGTAACACAGAAATATAGACTTAAAATTTAACATTCAGAGAATATTAAATGTCACTCATATAATCTGTCTGCTCTAGCAGCAAATAAAATTAGAGTTATCAAACAGAGCAATTAATTAGAAAGAAATAGGTAATAATTTAGCTGCTTACCAACTACCCTTCTCTTTTTTCAAACTTTTATCATTGTACCAGTTTATCTTTATAATAACTTGGACAACTTTTTTTATATTTTGTGATGGCCCTTGGCTACATAAATACATTTGACTAACTGTTAATATTCAGACACCTGCTAACGAGATTCCAGGTAAGCATTACAAAGCAAAACACATTTGTTACAGAAACGACAGTTCTTCCAACCACTGTTGAGATATTGTGTTCAGTATGACTACGGAATTCCAGAGAAAAGCTAGAAGAGATAAGAATGCCTTCTTAAATGAACAGTGCAAACAAATAGAAGAAAACAATAGAATGGGGAGGACCAGAGATCTTTTCAAGAAAATTGGAGATATGAAGAGAATGTTTCATGCAAAGATGGGTATGATAAGGGACCAAAATGGTAGGGACCTCATAGAAGTAGAAGAGATTTTTAAAAGGTGGCAGAATTATACAGAAGAACTATAGAAGAGCGAGCATAACATCCCTGATAACCACAATGGGGTAGTTACTAACCTGGAGCCAGACATCCTGGAATGTGAAGTCAAATGGGCCTTAGGAAGTATGAGCAACAATAAAGCTACTGGTGGTGACAGCAATCCAGTTGAACTATTCAAAATCTTAAAAGACGATGCAGTAAAAGTGCTACACTCAATATGCAAGCAAATTTGGAAAACTCAACAATGGCCACAGGATTGGAAAAGTTCAGTTTACATTCCAATCGAAAAGAAGGGCAATGCCAAAGAATGTTCAAACTACTGCACCATTGCACTCATTTCTCATGCTAGCAAAGTTATGCTCAAAATTTTACAAGCTAGGCTCCAGCAATATGTGGACCGAGAACTTCCAGAAGTACAGGCAGGATTTTGAAGAGGCAGAGGAACTAGAGATCAAATTGCCAACATACGCTGGATCATGGAGAAAGCTAGGGAATACCAGAAGAACGTCTACTTCTGCTTCATTGACTATGCTAAAGCCTTTGATTGTGTGGAGCACAACAAATTGTGGCAAGTTCTTAAAGATATGGGAATACCAGAGTATCTTATTTGTCTCTTGAGAAACTTATATGCAGTTCAAGAAGCAACAGTGAGAACCGAACATGGAATCAATGATTGGTTCAAAATTGAGAAAGGAGTTCAGCAAGGCTGTATACTGTCGCCTTGCCTATCATGAGAAAGGCGGGATTAGAGGAGTCACAAATTGTGATCAAGATTGCAGGGAGAAATATCAACAACCTCAGATATGCAGATTATACCACTCTAATGGCAGAAAGTGAAGAGGAACTAAAGAACCTGTTGATGCGGGTGGAGGAGAGTGCAAAAGTTGGCTTGAAACTCAACATCAAGAAAACGAAGATCATGGCATCCGGCCCTCTTAATTCCTGGCAAATAGATGGGGAAGAAATGGAGGTAGTGACAGATTTTATTTTCCTGGGCTCCAAGATCACTGCAGATGGGGACTGCAGCAAAGAAATTAAAAGACGCTTGCTCCTGGGAAGGAAAGCTATGGCAAATCTAGACAGCATCCTAAAAAGCAGAGACATCACCCTGCCAACAAAAGTGCGTCTAGTCAAGGCTATGGTCTTCCCAGTTGCAATGTATGGCTGCGAAAGTTGGACCATAAGGAAGGCCGAGTGTCAAAGAATTGTGGCTTTTGAACTCTGGTGCTGGAGAAGACTCTTGTGAGTCCCTTGGACTGCAAGGAGAACAAACAGGTCAGTCCTAGAGGAGATCAGCCCTGACTGCTCCTTTGAAGGCCAGATCCTGAAGATGAAACTCAAATATTTTGGCCACCTCATGAGAAGGAAGGACTCCCTGGAGAAGAGCCTAATGCTGGGAGTGATCGAGGGCAAAAGAAGAAGGGGACGACAGAGAATGAGGTGGATGGATGGAGCCACTGAAGCAGTACGTGCAAACTTAAATGGACTCCGGGGAATGGTAGAGGACAGGAAGGCCTGGAGGATCATTGTCCATGGGGTCGCAATGGGTCGGACACAACTTCTCACCTAACAACAACAACAACGACTACAGCGAGCCTCTTGTGGCACAGAGTGGTAAGTGGCAGAAATGCTGTCTGAAGCTGTCTGTCCATGAGGTTGGGAGTTCAATCCAAGCAACCAGCTCAAGGTTGACTCAGCCTTCCATCTTTCCGAGGTCCGTAAAATGAGTACCCAGCTTGCTGGGGGGTAAAAGGACTGGGGAAGGGAATGGCAAACCACCCCAATATTGAGTCTGCCATGAAAACGCTAGAGGGCGTCACCCCAAGGATCAGACATGACTCGGTGCTTGCACAGGGGATACCTTTACCGTTAATGACTACGGCTGAGACTGACAACCAAAACCTCTTTGCTACATAGGTTGGGCCAAACACGACAAAACAGAAACCTGGAAATGGCTTTTCCTTCCTGCCTTATCCCAAAATAGCAGCTAATTTACACATTCCATTTCATACTTCAGAAACTTCAAAAAGGCAATTTCGCTGACATTCAGCAAATACGTAGGTGTAAGTGACAACTGATCAACTTTCTAATTGGTTGTTTAAAAAGTAATCATTTGCTTGAAGCAATGCTCTGTTCTTTGCCAGTGTTAACATTACTATTCTGTTGATAACTAGCCCTGGTCCTGTGAAACCTGCTTCTATGGAATTGTGACAATGGTTTTAAAATAGGTAGCCTTTTTTTGATAACTTGGATAGCTTCTTTCAGTTGCTCAGGAAGGCACAAGTGTAAAACGAGAGAGAACATGAGTGGGACACATCATCCAGCATTGTAACCTCCCACAAGTCTTTTTTAGAAGTGGCGGGCTAGAAATCCAATAATAAATTTTTAAAATGTTCCAATTCTGTCTGGTAAGCAAAATCTAGCATCCACCTTAGTCCCAGAAGAATTATCCTCCCAAATTCCAACAGTATTTCACAAATTTTATTCATTGCTATATTTGTATCCCACTTTCTGAGGACTCAGGTCCTCAAAGCAGCTTTTGACATTAATAAATTGCAATGACATTTATATGCAGAGTTCAATGTCACCACTCCCAAAAAAGCCATTCTGTTATGCTGTACATGGTCTTAACAGAAACAAACAGCAGCTCATTTTCAAGTACAGAACATTCTATGTGTTACCAGAAGTTCCACAATAATTTTCTTTTGCATGCCAGCACATTTTTAGGAAATGTTTCTTCTTGGGTAAGAACGAAGTTGATAGTGGCACCTTTAAGACCAACAAAGATTAATTCTGCGTATAACTTTCATCTGCATGCACAATTCATGCAATTCATGATGCACTGTGCAATATGCAGTATATGGAAATAAAACATCACATTGCTCTGGGCTGTTCAGCAATGAGGAGCTTAAACCAAACGTGAAAAAGCTTGACTACCAAATGGAGATTAGTCAGATCGATCATGTTTCCAATACCCACTTATGGCTGTGAAAGTTGGGCGATGAAAAAATCAGACAAGAGGAGAATCGATTCGTTTGAACTCTGGTGTTGGAGAAGGCTTCTGTGGGTTCCATGGACAGCAAAAGTCACGAAGAAGAAGAAGAAGAAGAAGAAGAAGAAGAAGAAGAAGAAGAAGAAGAAGAAGAAGAAGAAGAAGAAGAAGAAGAAGAAGAAGAAGAAGAAGAAGAAGAAGAAGAAGAAGAAGAAGAAGAAGAAGGACTCGCCAGATTAGAAGTCCGCACTCCTAACCACTACACCAAACTGGCTCTCTGTGGCAATTCCCAAAGGAAATACTGCAGCGCATAAAGTCTGATATATCATCGAGAGGCAAAATCACAACACTCCGGCTCACTTCCTTCGGCCATATCATGCGATCCAACTCAATGGAGAAAGCAATTGTGCTAGGATTGGTCAGTGGAAAAAGGAAATGAGGCTGACAAAGGGGGTGGACGCCAGCCAGATGAGGGAGGTGGTGCGGGATCAGAGATCGGAGCAACAGCTGTGCCACGGGATAGCCAAGCACGACTGAATGGCTGACAACAACCATGCAACAAGTCATTTTTACCACTGTAAAGCAAACCACTGGAAAACAATACATATTTAGGGTTCAGATGGGAACTCACCGGGCAAAGAAAGCAGCTCTCCTCCACTAACTTAAAGACATCATGAAACAAATGTTGCCCATAAAAGCTTACTCCACAGTAAAATGTTACAAGACTGCTGTTTTTACTGCAACAGACAACCAAGATTAACTCCCTGGAAATCTGCATGAACAGCCAGGGATGAGAAAAAATAGGCTCCTTTCTACGTTCCCCTTAGATTTTGCATCCTAGAAATAGCTTCAGATTTCTAGGAACTATGTGCCTATAGACTGTGACAGATGATAGACCATTTAAAGAGGAACTATTAAAGTTATCAGTGAGTGACCAGGGATGAATTGACTACAAGGACTCGCCTTACAAGTATCACCAAAAACAAAATTACAGCTCACCTTGTGACAGAACTGGCCCACTTTTCTTTGCACTCCCTGTTCTGCTTCACCCACCCCCTATTTTGGCTGGTTGCCAACTCCAGGAGGGCAGCACAGGGGATTCTCTCTGGGTAACACACTGGTTGTAGTACACTCCTGGGAGAACCAGGACTCCGAGGTGCCCCTATCACTCCTGAGACCTTGTCCCTGTGTCACTTGAGCGCTGTGGGGACAATTCACTGCAGGGTACGCTCCCCCAGTCAGGAGGGAGTTACATAATT
The DNA here is from genome assembly GCF_049243985.1 of Paroedura picta. Taxonomy (NCBI): domain Eukaryota; kingdom Metazoa; phylum Chordata; class Lepidosauria; order Squamata; family Gekkonidae; genus Paroedura; species Paroedura picta. The sequence goes on from NC_135386.1 coordinate 10,634,161, forward strand.
TAAATTATTTTAATTTCTTTAACATTTATCATGTGATATGGCTATGTGATATGACTATTTATCATGTGATATGGGATCAAGATTGCAGGGAGAAATATCAACAACCTCAGATACGCAGATGATACCACTCTAATGGCAGAAAGTGACCTGTGACTTCTGGGCACATGGAAGGAGGTGTGGCCTGACATCACTTCTGGGGTTTCTTGAAACCCAAAGGATGTTTCAGGGTAGAAAGGTCAAGAAAGGCTGTTCTGCAGACAGGGTCTCACACAGAATGCTCCTCTACCCCCGTACACGCTATCCCAGTACCCCCAATAATTAGTCTAGATGCTTTTCAACAATTCTTTTTTTATGAGTCAGTTTTTGATCTGCAGTTTAAGTCCTCGCTGGTGTTCTGTACGAGTGCCGCAAGACACAGATTTACCTCCTCAGGACAAGCTACATCAGTATATGGTGCTTGAAAGAATAACCTAAATAAAACCATCTGACAACCATTTATTTATATCAGCACTTCCTATATTACCAATTGTGGGTCCTCCAAAATAATCACGTATTTTCGAACGACAGTGGTATTCAGAACAAATGGGTCGCCGTATTGGCATGAAGTAGCACAATAAAACCAGAGTCCAGGAGCACCTTTAAAACCAACAAATATTCAAGGTGTGAGCTTTGGAGTGCAAGCACCTTAAATAAATCTTTGTTGGTCTTAAAGGTGCTCCTGGACTCTGGTTTCATTCAGAACAAAGTTTGAGTCCAGGAGCACCTTTAAGACAAAGTTTAACCTGGGCTTAAGTGTTTGTGTGCATGCACACAAGAGTTTATACCAATCACTAAACTTTGTTGGTCTTAAAGGTGCTCCTGAACTCAAACTTTGTTCTCTTGCTTCAGACCCAGATGGCTAGTAGCTATGCGAATGATATTCAGAGTTATCCTTATGAAAAAAAATTTCATAAGCCAACCTCAGTTTGAAGTAATGTTCCTCGTTGCTTATAATGGGCATTACCCAACATCCCGACTTCATCAAGGACTTAAGAGGGAAGAGAAGGAAACACTATTGCTTAACTTTTACCCCTGTGGACATTTCAAGTGACCACGTCATAGCTGACTAGTTAATAGGCACACAAATGGCGCCACCCTCTTCCAATGACCCTGGTCTTTGAATTCTTCGTTTCACAATGCAGCCACATGAAAGAGGACCCCCCATTTATCAAAAGGCCTGTCAACGATAAAAGATAACATTTGGGGTGGAAACAAACTCCCTAGCAGAATGCCAGGGGACATTTGTCCTTGCAGTTTAGCATGAGATATGTTCTCGTCACCGTGAGATTGGCACCTGAGGTAGCTCAGCAGAGGTAACTCAGCAGCAGTCCTGCTGTTCTGCCTTGAAGGAGACAGTGTGAACAGGCCAGAAATATAAGGTTGTTTAGCTTTTCCCTTTGGAGCAGAAACAGTTAAGCAGACTGTCCTTTTAAGGGGATGATTCCTCCACCTTCCCTTATTTAAAATGTGTGGCAGCTATTTCTCTTCACACTTGGGGGGGGGGGAAATTAGGAAAAAAACAACAACAGAAGTTTACTTCCCACGAGAAGGGGCAGCAATAACAGAGCAGAAGTATTCTACTGCCAGAACAAGCTGCTTCTTTTTCTTTTTAAAAGCAGGTACAAATTGACTTTTAGGGGAGACATTCATCTCGATGTTCTGGGTTTATTCCCTAGCCATGTTTGGGCTTAGGAGAGGAGGAAGTAAATACATGAAGGGATTCATGGACAGGGATTTTTAAGGGTGGCCCATCAACTAAGCAAAATAATCACCTTTTACCATGTTTTGTACAGGACTTTATAATCTCATTAGAGGCAAAGCCTGTTGCATCCAGGGAAACAATGGCAAAAGCTACATGGCAAAAGCTCCTGCCCACCCCTGGACTCCTGAGGTCCCACCTCCAAACCTCAAGGAACATTCCTGACCCAGGGGTCACCAACCTCCAGGTGTGGCCTGGAAATCTGAGGTCATCTACAGTAGGGGTAGTTAACCTGTGGTCCTCCAGATGTTCATGTACGACAATTCCCATGAGCCCCCTGTCAGCGTTATCTGGCAGGGGCTCGTGGGAAATGTAGTCCATGAACATCTGGAGGACCACCGGTTGACTACCCCTGATCTACAGACTATAGAGATCAGATCCCAAGGGGAACATGGCTGTTTTGGATGGGGAGTCTGCAATAACAACTCATCTTTAGGTTCCAGGAAATGAAAGGGCTTGCTAGGGAGGCAGGAACTCTGTGGCAGTGTGGCCCAGAGAGGCTGCAGGATTTGCTGGAATTGCAGGTCATTTCCAGGCAACAGATCAGTCCCCCTGGAGAAAAGGGCTACTTGGGATGGGGATACTCTGGCTTTGAATCCCATGGAGGTGAAGGGTTGCCAGGCTCCAGGTGGAAAACAAGGAGAAATGCTGTGTGACAGCAATTGCAAATAACAATAAACATCAAATACTTCATAAACTTGTCACAGTTTCTTCCTTCAATGAAAATACTTAATTGACAGCAAAATTTGCTGGAAGAACCGAAAGCCTTTCAGTCTGCATGTACTTCAGTTCAGTTCAATATCATAGTAAATCAAAGATGTTATAAAGATGTTATAGTCAAACATGAAAACTTTGGTTGGCAAAGAACTTACAGAGAGTTTGTCAATTACTGCCTCTGTCAACTTTTGTCAACTTTTTTACCCTTGAGAAACCCCTGAAATATTCTTCTGGCCTTGAGAACCCCCGGAAATGGGATCTCCAGGTCCCAGATGGAGGCCACCATCCTTGCCATTGTTCAGGGATGCCAGCCTCCAGGTGAGATCTGGAGAACCCCCAGAATGAAAGCTCCACTCCAGACTGAAGAGATCAGTTTCCCTGGAGGGAAGGGCTGCTTGTTTGAGGGGGGGGGGAATCTCCGGGGCAGTGTGCCCCAGGGAGGATCAGGGATGCCAGCCTCCAGGTGGGACGCAGAAGCCACTGGCCAGATGGTCCAAATTTAAAGGAAAAGAATCCCATAACAGTCAATGAACAAGTCAAAAAAGACACCGTCCTCCTGCAACTGCTACTTCTGCCTCTGCCCTAGCTACATCTCTTTAGGGCAATGGCAATTTGCACAGCTTGGTGTAGTGGTTAAGAGCAGCGGGTTCTAATATGGTGAGCTGGATTTCATTCCCTGCTCCTCCACATGCTGGGTGACCTTGGGCTCATCACAGTCCTGTTAGAAACTATTCTCACAGAGCAGTTTCTCTCAGAGCTCTCTCAGCCTCACCTACCTCAGTGTCCATGTCCACCTCTGAACCCACAGATTTAACAGTCAGGGGTCAAATAGCACACTGGTAGACAATAAAGAGAATGTGAAATCACCAAATCTCCAATTCTAATGTGATCGTCATTAAAATTAAATCAGAGTATACCATATTGTAGAATAAATTTTTTTAGTTATATATTCATATTCAGATTAAGGTAAGATGCAATGTTCCCAAATATTACCCACACACACACACACACACACTCCCCTGAACTGCCAACAGACTCTAAATATGTTTCACACACGTCCCTGATCATGGAGAGAAACAAACCAGCCCTAAATGCTATAATCTGTGACCAAAACAGGACCTTCAGTTCAAGTTGCATCAGAGCTCCACCACATTCACTGCTAGCTGGCAAACAATTTATTTTCCTGGACATTTAGTCATCACCCTGACCCAATCCCGCCCCTTCCCCAGGACTGGATAGTTGGAGCCAACAGAAGCTGTTTGAGGGTGAATTCGCTTTCATCTTCAATGGTTATTTATTTGTTGGGGGCAAGAAAGAAAAATCAGCTTTGATCACTACTTGCTTCTCACTTGGGTTGCCAAGACTCCATTTCCCTTTTGCATTACCTCTTTCCGCATTATTTCTGCATTTGGGAATTATCCCCCCTCCCCCCCAAAAAAAAATACTTGCAAAGGAGTTGACTGTTCTGGCTTCCCCTATAACCCCAGTAAACACTTCACGCATCTCAGATCATTTGGCTACAACCCTCCATCTCATGTTTTATGCTTTTAACTTATTATTTTCATGACGTTGTCACCCATTCCGAGCTGTATTGGAAGGACATTAGAAGAATAAAGATTTATTGTATGAAATGAAAAAACAATTCCTAATATCTAGCCGATATTGTTCTCCATGTAGTTTAATACCGCGGGACCTATCCTTTGCTGCCAGCAGGAACTTTTCCCTGCCCTCCTCTAAGCCAGGGGTAGTCAACCTGTGGTCCTCCAGATGTCCATGGACTACAATTCCCATGAGCCCCTGCCAGCAAATGCTGGCAGGGGCTCATAGGAATTGTAGTCCATAGACATCTGGAGGACCACAGGTTGACTACCCCTGCTCTAAGTGACAACCTTTCAAGTGGATGGCTGCGTTGGTCTGAAGTAGCACAACAAAATTTGACTCCAATGGCACCTTTAAGACCAATAAAGATTTATTCAAGGTGTGAGTTGTTGTGTTCATACACACTTTTTGAGACAAACCTTTCAAATACTTAAAGACAGCAATCATTCTCCTCTTATTTTGTCCTTAAAGGTAAAGGCATCCCCTGTGCAAGCACTGGGTCATGTCTGACCCTTGGGGTGACACCGTCCCGCACAACTCTAATGTGACTGGCTCAAAGTCACCCAGTAACCTTCTATGAAAGAGCCAGGATTCAGATCCTGATCCGAGCCTACCTTCCCACAAGGGTTCTCTTGCCAGAATCCCTTCAAAATATGAGTCAAATTTAAAGACCAACAAAGATTTCCACGGCATAAGCACCTCACAGTATTGTTTTTTTAAGGTTAACAACATAAAGGCACTCACAGAGATATTTTCACCATTGAGTCATGACTAAAAAGCAAGAACAGACTGTTATTTTTAGGAGCACAGGCAGCATTTTATCAAAGTCCACTTAGTCCAGACTAGGCTACAGCAAGACCAGCTATGGGCAGAACTGGGCCAACAGTCCACCTGTAGATGCCCAATTGCCTCCTGTCTACCCCTCATTTGGACTGATTTTCTGCCTAATCCTCCCATCCTTTCCTTAGCTATGTGTTGTTTTTTGGGGGGTGCTATCTGGTTGAGGGAATAGTTACGTCATGTTGATTTTCCAAAGCCTTGCCTTCTCTAAAGCTATAGCTGAGTGGAGCAAAGAACCACATATATTATGTGTCCCTCTTTTACTGCTGTGGGATTCCTTAGATAGGGAAGGGAGCAAAAAAGTCCCCTGAATTCTTTTACTTGAGCTCCCTCCCCCTCCTCCTACCTCTCCCAGAAGAAGCCGCATCTGATGGGGGGGATCCTGAAGCCTCAAAGACCCCAATCCCCTACAAATTAGTAGGCGCTCATGTTCCATTCCCCACCTCACCTCTGACTCTGATCTTTCTCAGGGTCCTTTTTGGAGGAGTTATTCCCACCACTCCACCCCCCCCCATCTTTCAAGATTTGGGACCTGAAGTGAACATCATCAGGACCTCCTCTCCACCCACCAGTAGTGGGAGGGGGGGAAGCTGAGTTGCTGATCTCCGCCATCTTGGTAATGTTGGTAATGTTTAATGTTTTGTCTTTAATGGGGTTTTAATGGGGATTTTAGGATAACTGTAACCTGCCACGAGCTGCAAGGGAGTGGTAGGAAACAAATATAATAATAATAATAATAATAATAATAATAATAATAATAATAATAATAATAATAATAATAATAATAATAATGACACCCTTTCTTATGTTTTTTTAAAGTAAATACTCTCTTGTGGATTGTCTAAACAGGGATCTCTCCTCATGATCCTCTTCCCCCAACCTCCAATAAAAGTGAGGTCTTGTGAGACACCTTCCCATATCATCCTCTTCCAGGCAAAAGCATGCAAACTCCCTAAAGGTCTGAAGGGGGCACTCCACATATCCTTTTTCCCCATTGACCAATTCAGCTTCAAACAGCTGTTATTTTTCGATTAAGAGTCTTCCACTTAAGATTCCCCATAATAAGCCTCTTGCATGGTGTGTACACAAGGGAGGCACCCTCCATAACCACCCACCAGCTCTTGAGGAGTGGGGTGGAGGGTAAAATGCCAACCCATGAACTTTCCACTGAACGCTCCCTGATATACGCAAGTGGGGTGTCTCCCTGGGGGAGTCAGGGGGGGGGGAGACACCCCCCATATTATTATGATTATTTTAATTTCTATACTGCCCTCCTGAAACCTGCACAGTGCAGCATACACAATACAGGAAGCATAATATCAACATAATAAATAGTAAACATTAACAATATAACAATTAGCAGCATCTATTTGTTGTCCTACCTCCCAGAAATCGGTCTTTTCCATGCTCTATGGGAGAGTATATCCTTTTTTTTTTTCCCCAACACCCACCCTGAGGTCAACCCCTGATCACTGGGACACAGGTTAAATTTCCACTCCAGCTCCTTCCTCCTCACATAACCCTTTTCCAGGCTCCCTGGGCCAATCGCTCCCCTTGTCTCTTCCCCCCTCCAAGCCCCAACAAATCAGGTGGTTGGGTTAAACCTCCCCGCAAGTTTTCTCCTAAAGACTCTCCATATGACCCCTTTTCTTACTAGGTATGGGGAAACTTCCGGGTAGGGCTGAGGCCGGGGAACATTTCCCATATCCCTTGTCCTCGTCAACCTCCTTCCCCCTCCCAGAAATCAGCTGTGGGGCGGACTCTCACTCTGTGTCACTTCCCCCAGCCAGATCCTCAGGAGCCTTGGGGTGATTACGACCCTCCCTCGGAATGTTTAAGATCCTAGAGCAGGGGGAGTCCAACTGCGGCCCTCCAGATGGCCATGGACTACAATTCCCATGAGCCCCTGCCAGGGGCTCATGGGAATTGTAGTCCATGGCCATCTGGAGGGCCGCAGTTGGACTCCCCCTGTCCTAGAGGGAGTAAAGAAAAAAGCCTTTCCTTTCTCTTTCCTCCTCCTCCAGCAGGGGTGGGGGGAGATTGTAGGGGGGGGGGCGCTCACCAGCCGCCTCCGCAAGGATCCTCGCGCTTCCTCGCTCTCCCCGTCCTCCTGCCCAAACTTTTTTTTCCCCCTCCCAGCCCCGCCCAAAAGAACGTCGCGAGCGATCGCTGATTGGTGGAGCCGCGAGGGCCGGCCCCAACTCGTCAGCTCTCGGAAGCTACAGCTAAGATTCTGCCCTGACTTGCCCCGGGATGGAAGACCGTGGAGGAAGTCCGGAGACTGGGCGCAGGGGGGAACCTTTCTTGCCTTAAATACCAACCTGTGGTCCTCCAGATGTCCATGGACTACAATTCCCATGAGCCCCTGCCAGCGTTCGCTGGCAGGGGCTCATGGGAATTGTAGTCCATGGACATCTGGAGGACCACAGGTTGACCACCCCTGCCTTAAGGGTCACCATGACTCTGCTGGGACTTGGGAGGACTTCCCACCCGCCACTTCCCTGCCTCACGTGGAAAAATCCCGAGGACTCCGGGAGACGTGAAGCAAAAAGAGAGAGAAATTGTTTAAAGGGCCAGGTGGCCTTGTAGCTTCAGGTGGGTTGGGGGGGAGGGGAGGTCATGTTATCGTCTGATCCTACTCGTGCTTATGATGTTTTTAAAATTGCATGTTATTTTAAGTGACTAGAGCTTGATTTTCCCCCCATGCTGTCATGTTCTTGTGGTTGCTTAAATTTGACTTTTATTGTTGTTGCTTTTCATTGTAACGTAAGGTGCCCAGCAAAACTCTTAGGAGAAATGTTTTCAAATTAATAAGATACAGTTATAACCTGCCTTTCCCCCCTCTTCAAGGGAGCCAGGCTGGCGTAGTGGGCAGGATGTTGGACTGTGATCTTGAGGACCCCCCCCCCCAGGGGCTGAATTCCTGCTTTGCTGAATGACCTGTAGCCAGTCAGCCTAAACTACCTCACTGGATTGTTGTGAGGGTAATAAAATGGAGCAAATGGGAATGACATAGATGTGACTGGCCCAGGATCACCCAGTGAGCTTACATAGCAGAGTGGAGATTCGCACCTGGGTCTTTCAGATCTTCATCTGGCACTCAAGTTCGGGCTTTCTCAACCAGAAGCTCATGAAACCCTGGGGTTTCTTGATGGCCCTGGAAGGGTTTCCCAAATGGGTGGGAATTAATTTTTTAATATATTTCTTAGATTTGTTATCATGATATGTGGTCTATGGTCATGTTGACCTGCCAACTCCCTCCCAAAATGGCCCGTGATGGGCCTGGACAGGGTGGGAAGGGGAGGGGCCCTGGGTGGGCATGTCCACAGCTATGCTCCCCAACCACATTCTGCACAATCGCACCACTTCTGAAGCTTCACAAAGTCTGAAGAATGTTTCAGGGGATTCTCAAAAAATTTGAGAAAGGCTCCTCTAACTGCTACAACATAATCATCTGACCTTATTTCCTGCCTTTTGCTAGTAATGTTGTTTGACCTCACAGGTCACTGTTAAATGGTCGCTGAGCCAATCTATGCACATACATTCACACTGACTGAAATTATTCTCTAAATGATGTTATAGTTTCATTATTAATTGCAGTTACTAGGAGTAAAACTTTTTTGGTTTCCTCTGTAACAATAAGATTTTTTTATATACTGCCATTCCAGCAAGAAGTGCATGGTGGCATACATTTTTGTGGCCTAGCCTAGCCAGGTTGCCTCAGAAGAGGCATTCCCTCCTGTGGGCCAGAGGAGGAGAGATACCTCTTCTAAGAAGGAGCTTGGCACCTGCCATTCAGGTAAACACTAATATTCAAAAGAGTTGATTTAAAAAAATATCTCCTTCCCCAGTCATCAGGGAAGACTTTACTTCAAATTAAGTTAAACAGCTCTATTTATGGCTCATTACAACGGTAATTAGAGAAGATCTAATTAATTTTCTCTGCAGCTTATTTAAAAGTAACCATATGATGTAGCTTAGGCTGAGCCTTAGGATCAGTTAACATCCATTGGTTGAGTATGCCATCACAAGGACAGGCTGCATCAACTGGTAGATCATGGGGCCTTTATTTAAGTCACAGTAATGATGGATAACTATCTCTGTGCTTCTCTGCTTCACAAGATGAGCAGACTATACTATACAAATATGTTCTGATCCACTAGTGAATTTCTTGCGTTCTGCAGGGGGTTGGAGTAGATGACCCTGGAGATGCCTTCCAACTCTATGATTCTATGGCTTACTAAAAGCAGCCATGTGGTGGACACAAAAAAATGGAAGAGGATTAAACATGTTTAGAGGAGGCTTGCCTTCCCATGGGAAACAGTCCTGAAGTTTTCAAAGCCATATTTTAAAAGTCCTATTTATCAGAAGACCAAAGTACAAGGGATGTTGGCATTGGTGATGCAGACTCCAAACATTATTTTGTTCAGAAAAGCAGATGGGGGAAGTGTGTTTAACTCCCCACTCATATGATTTGCCCAACTGAGAGAACTTTAGGGTGAACGTTTTTTAACACAAAAATGGCATTGTGGAGGAGTTAATCCTCCTTCCCCATGTCATGAATATGAGCAGTAACCCTCCCCTGACTTTCTTAGAACCAAATTCTACTTCTGAAGTTGTTGACGACAGTCTAGCATTACCCATAGTTTAGTCTAGAGCAGGGGTAGTCAACCTGTGGTCCTCCAGATGTCCATGGACTACAATTCCTATGAGCCCCTGCCAGCGTTTGCTGGCAGGGGCTCATGGGAATTGTAGTCCATGGACATCTGGAGGACCACAGGTTGACTACCCCTGAGTGAGACAACTGCATAATATCAGCCCTCTTTCCAAAAGCCTCCAAATCTGCTAAAACTCTCTCCGATTCAAGCCAGGGTCAGATATCTCTCCCCACACATCTATTTCAAGACCAAAAAAGTAGGATGAATTAGTTTATCCAATCCATTGCAAGTTAGCTTGAATTTTAAGAGAAACTCAAGAGTCTGCCACGATAGATTTATCCTTCTGTACCTTTAAAAAGAACATGGCCACTATCATCTGTATTTAATGCTCGACATCTTGGGTAAAAAAAAACTCTGAAATCAAGCTCTAGGCCGTAAGCGAAAGGCAATGATGTGAGAAAAATTTCACAATCCTCTTAGTGACGTGGATAAATTTCACAAAGCTGATATGGGAGGGGAGAAGGTTTCTTCTAAGTAAAGGACTGCTGAAATTTTGAATTGCTTTGACAATAGAGTGGCAAACAACACGTAAGCAGTTTTGTGAGAATGTGCAAAGCTATGACTGCAAACTGCAGAGAAAGAGAAAGCCAGACCAGCATATTTTAAGCCCTGTAGTTGTCGCTATTCTGTTCCATGACCACCTCTTTTTGCAATAAAGATTGAAGAAGAGTTGTTTTTATATCCTGCTTTTCACTACCGGAAGGAGTCTCAAAAGTGGCTTACAATTGCCTTCCCCCAACAATTGTTCTCCCCGCAGCAGACACCCTGTGAGGTGTGTGGGGCTGAGAGAGTCCTAAAAGGACTGCTCTGTAAGAAGAGCTCTAAGAGAACTGTGACTAGCCCAAGGTCACATGTGGTGGAGTGGGGAATCAAACCCAGCTCTCCAGGTTAGAGAGAGATACTCTTAACCACTATGCCAAATGGGTTCCTAAAATTATCCAGGGTCTAGATCTGCTTTCTTGCAAGGAAAGAAATTAAGGCTTCTTACAATGCAATTGTGAACAGAGTTAGACCCCTCTAAATACACTGAAATGCATTGTTAGTTTAGCCAAAACAAATAAAACAAAAAAAGGGGCAACATTGCATTCCTTTGTGTATTTTTCCCCACCTGTTTTCTACCTCGCTGTCCCATTATACTAGATCTTGGCCAATGCAATCCTATGCAGAGTCAATCCAGTCAAAACCCATTTATCCCTATGCACTGGGATATAGAATTGTATAGTATAGCCTGATCTCATCAGACCTTGGAAGCTAAGCAGGGTCATTAGTAGTACTTAGTAGTACTTAGTAGTATTAGTAGTACAAAAGTAGCAGTTTGCAGATGACACCAAATTGGGAGGACTGGCAAATACTCCGGAAGATAGAGACAACGAGATCTGAACACAATGGAAAAACGGGCAAATGAGAACAAATGAGAACAAGATGCAATTTAATAAAGATAAGTGTAAAGTTCTGCATCTGGGTCAGAAAAATGAAAAGCATGCCTACTGGATGGGGGATACGCTTCTAGGTAGCACTGTGTGTGAACGAGACCTTGGGGTAATTGTGGATTGTAAACTAAACATGAGCAGGCAGTGTGATGCAACGGTAAAAAAGGCAAATGCCATTTTGGGCTGTATCAACAGAGGCATCACATCAAAATCACAAGATGTCATAGTCCCATTGTATATGGCACTGGTCAGACCACACCTGGAGTACTGTGTGCAGTTCTGGAGGCCTCACTTCAAGAAGGACGTAGATAAAATTGAAAGGGTACAGAGGAGAGCGACGAAGATGATCTGGGGGCAAGGGACCAAGCCCTATGAAGATAGGTTGAGGGACTTGGGAATGTTCAGCCTGGAGAAAAGGAGGTTGAGAGGGGACATGATAGCCCTCTTTAAGTATTTGAAAGGTTGTCACTTGGAGGAGGGCAGGATGCTGTTCCCATTGGCTGCAGAGGAAAGGACACGCAGTAATGGGTTTAAACTTCAAGTACAACGATATAGGCTAGATATCAGGAAAAAGTTTTTCACAGTCAGAGTAGTTCAGCAGTGGAATAGGCTGCCTAAGGAGGTGGTGAACTCCCCTTCCCTGGCAGTCTTCAAGCAAAGGTTGGATACACACTTTTCTTGGATGCTTTAGGATGCTTAGGGCTGATCCTGCGTAGAGCAGGGGGTTGGACTAGATGGCCTGTATGGCCCCTTCCAACTCTATGATTCTATGATTCTATGATTCTACTTGGACCAAGGAAGATTGCAGAGGAAGGCTGGCAAACTACTTCTGCTTTATCACTTGCCTATGGGATCACCAGAAATCAGCTACAATTTGACACACTTTACACACACAGTTCTGTGTACAGAATTATGCCCTAACCATGCAAACCCTGAACAGAGTGACACGCTTCTAATCCCAATAAATCGAATGGATTTGGAATGGTGTCACAGTGATTAGGATTGGCACTGTTAAGATGAAGCTAAGGAGCCTCTTGTGGCGCAGAGTGGTAAAGCAGCAGACATGCAGTCTGAAAGCTCTGCCCATGAGGCTGGGAGTTCAATCCCAGCAGCCGGCTCAAGGTTGACTCAGCCTTCCATCCTTCTGAGGTCGGTAAAATGTGCACCCAGCTTGTTGGGGGGGTAAAGCGGTAATGACTGGGGAAGGCACTGGCAAACCTCCCTGTATTGAGTCTGCCAAGAAAACGCTTCAGGGCGTCACCCCAAGGGTCAGACATGACTCGGTGTTTGCAGAGGGGATACCTTTACCTTTATCTAAGGACACTTTGCTGACACCAAGCCCCTTTGAATCACATGGAGCTTACTTCTGAGTAAGCCTGCTTAGGAGAGCTACCTTAGTCTTCCAATGGAGCAAATTACTGGTGATTTCAGGCAAGGGAAGTATTTTGTCATGCTACAATTAATTTATGGAATTTGTTATTTTATGGAATGCACTGTCCCAAGAGCTGATGGGGATCACTTGCTTAGTTTGGCTTCAAAGAAATCATGGAACAAAGGTCTACCCAGTGTACCTCTGAATAACTTTACCTGCGAGATTTATTGTCTGGAGACCCAAAAGAAGGGAAACACTCTGAAAAAAACTCTGATTCTGCTTTAACGAACTGTTTAAAACAAGAGTTATCCTGTTAAAATTTATTCTCAAAAATACGTGTAAATGACCCTTTTTTGAGTCTCCATGCTTTGATCACCTTAATTATTTTTGAGTCCCTATGCTTGGATCACATTTATTCCAATATAAACTTTTGTTTATAGTTCACTTCTTCAGATGTACTATGGTACAGATCTATCAAGCTATTGTACATGTACAACAGGAAGGGGGTGAAAAAAAGACGGTTGGCTTCATTTGGTTTTTATACAGTTTTGAACCAGCCTCTTCTTGTGACACACACCACTGTCGTCTTTAACCAGAACTGGTTAGTGTCCTCTGATCTGCAAGCCCTCCTTTTTGTGAAGTTCTCCTTACAACATTCAAGGAACCATGGAGGACCAGATGTGATTACTTCATATCACTTTTCTCTTGTGTATAGAAACTGATCGATGATCATATAGTGCAGGGGTAGTCAGCCTGTGGTCCTCCAGATGTTCATGGACTACAATTCCCATGAGCCCCTGCTGCTGGCAGGGGCGCATGGGGATTGTAGTCCATGAACATCTGGAGGACCACAGGCTGACTACCCCTGATATAGTGACCTCTGACTCATATAAACGAATGATGGAATGAGTTTTGAATAGAAGAAGAAGAAAAGTTGGTTCTTATATGCCGCTTTTCCCTACCCGAAGGAGGCTCAAAGCGGCTTACAGTCGCCTTCCCTTTCCTCTTCCCACAACAGACACCCTGTGGGGTGGGTGAGGCTGAGAGAGCCCTGATATCACTGCTCGGTCAGAACAGTTTTATCAGTGCCATGGCGAGCCCAAGGTCACCCAGCTGGCTGCATGTGGGGGAGCGCAGAATCAAACCTGGCATGCCGGATTAGAAGTCCGCACTCCTAACCACTACACCAAACTGAATACAACTCTAAGGTGCCACTGAACGCCTGTTTTATTATACTAAGACAAACAAACACAGCTACTCATCTGTGCTTATCAGTCCAAGAACAACGGATTCCTTTTTTAGAGCCATTTTCTTCCCTAAGCAAAAATATCTATGCCTGCAGAAGGCCTACTGAGACCCAGGCTGGTAAAAGGGTCAAAATAAACAGAGGTCCTCCAAGCAGAGGAAGGGGAATGACAAACAAGAATTCGAAACAAAATCATCCAATATAATTACAAGATGAATCAGATTAACACCCTATATACTGAGAAATAGGTAATATATATGTCAATCAGTATTAAAGGAAAAGAGTCCAAGGTATAACAATGTTTCAGTAATGACTATAACCAACAGGGTGTCAAAGTCGAAGTATATCCTGTGGTAGGTTTTCTAACAGCAGAAAATCAGATGTTAAACAGAGCAGAATGATGACATCAATTATCCCTTCCAATAATATGGCATCTGGTGTATAGCAATAATTTGGGGATGAGGGTTCTTCTAACCTCCCACACGGGGTCAACAAATCTACGTGGCTGCTTTGATCAACTCACCTAGATTGAGAGACAATGAATTTAAAAGAACACCAGCCTCACCTCAAACATTCACCATACATGCCAGCCAGGACTTTGTATGTGTTTATGCAGGAAGTGGAAAGCAGAATTTGATGACTGAAGATGGTAAAGTTTATCCCTTAACATCACAGTCGCTGAAGCACTGAAGAACCACAAGTGAACTGGGTGGGTATTGGCTGAGCATATGTGTCAGGCATCTGAGAACCTGAGATCTTTAAAGCACTGTCTCTCTTCCTCATGCCTCATCTCCCTCTTCATCTTTCTTTTTCTCTTCTTTCCACCTTCCTTCTCTTCCTTCTGTTGTCCTGGGAATTACTTCCTCTCAAGCAGAAGGGCTGTGATGTAAGCATGCCAATTATGACCTCAGAGCCAGGTCACCCCACTTTATTCTCTCTCTCTCTCTTGAACAAGACTCTAGTCTGACTTTTGTTGTTGTTGTTGGGTGCGAAGTCGTGTCCGACCCATCGCGACCCCATGGACAATGATCCTCCAGGCCTTCCTGTCCTCTGCCATTCCCCGGAGTCCATTTAAGCTCGCACCGACTGCTTCAGTGACTCCATCCAGCCACCTCATTCTCTGTCGTCCCCTCCTTCTTTTGCCCTCGATCGCTCCCAGCATTAGGCTCTTCTCCAGGGAGTCCTTCCTTCTCATGAGGTGGCCAAAGTATTTGAGTTTCATCTTCAGGATCTGGCCTTCTAAGGAGCAGTCCGGGCTGATCTCCTCTCGGACTGACCGGTTTGTTCGCCTGGGTTTGAAATTCGACAGGTGGACACTCGGAATGTGGACCCCAGGTACAGATTTTTTTTATATTAGCCATTAAGCAATACTCATGATACCAAAAGCTTTACTACAAACAGTGCCAGTGGAAAGAGAAAATTAAAAGCCATAGATAGGGCAATTGACTTCCAGGTGGACCTGCCCATCTCCCAGAATTATAACTTGATCTCCAGACTACAGAGATTTATTTACAAAACTTATATCCCACCTTTCTGCCCTTATAAGGACTGCCAAGTTGGCTAATAGTTTAATACATGTATGATAAAATTATATTATAAACCTATTTAAATAAATCCTTCTCCCAAACTAACATAAATATCTTTTAGGCCCATTATGCACAGGGGGGATAGCGCGCATTCAGGGTGGAATGGCGGCGATTAAAATCACTGATAACGCACGGAGCTGGCTGCAACCGGACGCAGCCTGTCAAGATGTGTTTGCTACCCCTCCAAGTTTAATATAATCTGAAAATTTAATAAGCACCCCCTCTATTCCTTCATCCAAATCATTTATGAATAGGTCATATTTTCTGTCATATTATTTCAAAACAAAGAAAAATATTATTAAATGCTTTGTTTGTTTGTATGTTTGTTTATTTATTTTTCATACCCTCCCCAAAGGCTCAGGGCGGTTTACATGGAACTGAGAACTATACAAAGAACCATACATATAAATAACTATAACATTAATATTACTAACTGATGATAACAGGGTAACAGAACAACATTAAACAGTAATAATACAAACAGGTCCAGGAGCAGAATGCCTTGGTGGATTTCAGGGGAGGGGGGAAGGGGGCAGGGGCCCTGCAGATGTTGTTGGTTGTGCCCAGCCTCAACCAATTGCCTGGCAGAAGAGCTCCTTTTTGCAGGCCTTGTGGAACTGTTTTAGCTCCGTCAGGGCCCTGATCTCCACTGGGAGCTCATTCCACCAGGTGGAGGTCAAGAAAGAGAAGGATCTGGCCCTGGTTGAAGCCAGGAGGGCTTCTTTAGGGTCCGGGATCATTAGCCGGTTGGTGGTGGCGGAGCATAGGGCTCTTTGGGGGACATAGGCAGGGAGGCGGTCCCTCAGGTACACTGGGCCCTGACCATGTATGGCCTTGAAGGTAATTACCAGAACCTTTATCCTGATCCGGAATTCAACTGGCAACCATTGAAGCTGGTGGAGAATGGGCGGGATATGTGTCCTCCATGTTGTTGCTGTGAGGACTCTGGCCACTGCGTTTTGGACCAGCTGTAGTTTCCACATCAAAGCCAAAGGCAGGAGCGAGTTACAGAAGTCCAGTCTAGAAGTGACCGGCGCATGGATCACTGTGGCTAGGTGTTCCGGGGCCAGTAGGGTGCTAGTACCTTGGCTTGGCAGAGATGGTAAAATTCCAGCCACGCAACCTTTGCGACCTGGGCTTCCATTGAGAGGGAAGGATCCAGGATCACGCCAGGTTCCTGGTGGATTGAGCTGTATAAAGCTGTACACCATCCAGGGTGGGCAGGCACGCTTCCTCACATGGCCCCTTCCTACCCAGCCACAGGACCTCCGTCTTTGAAGGATTAAATTTCAGATGACTCTGCTTGAGCCATCTCGTCACTGCTTCCAGGCAGCTGGCTAATGCTTCTGGGGAAGAGTCAGGGCAGCCATCCATCAGGAGGAAGAGCTGGGTGTCGTCTGCATATTGATGGCAACCCAGCCCAAACTTCCGTACCAGCTATGAAAGAGGGCGCATGAAAATGTTGAAAAGGATAGGAGGGAGGACCGACCACATTTACTCCAAATCTGCTTCCAGGCACTGGTTCAGGGTATCTACAGCATCCTTGAGGTTAGCTGGAAGTGTGAGACAGCTGTATACCATTAACATATTGGTGGCAGCCCAGTGCAAATCACAGGATGACCACACCCAGCAGATGTAGATGAGGGGACAAGATGGAACACCATAGCCAAAGAGCACCAACAGCATCTTCTGAAGTCTATCCTCCAGATAGAAATCACAAAATATCCTGAACAGGGGCTGAATAAAGTACAATAAACCCATGAAAAAATTATTTGTAGTCTTCACCAAAGTGCCATCTGGTAACAAGCGCTTTCAAAATTTTTCCCTCAGTGGCAAAGACATCACAAGACATCTAATAGGCCCTGGAGTAAATTTCAGACAGTAAACACAAACCTCTCATAGAAACACAAACTTTCTCATAGAAAAAAACTTACAAACCATGAGTTATAGTTTTCCAAAATTCTGTTTCCAAGGGGGAACCTGCTTTCAGAATGGCAGAAAGTAATGTTACCAGATTTTAACATTGGTAAAGCAGGACACCATTGACCGGGGGTGGTGGTGTGTTCTTGATTAGAAATGTGGTCTATATGGAGCAACAAAAAGTTTCATAGAACGCAAAAATAGTATTGTAATATATATTTTTTTAATTTCAACTTAAGTACAATTTGCCAGGTACTCCCAGATGTCCCTCCAAAAGTGGGACAATCTGGTCACCTTACAGAAAGCCTAAATGTAAGCGCCCAACATCTTTCTCCTTTCCATTCTTTGCATTCAGACCTCACCATTTTCCAGGCAGCTGAGGGATGGGTCCCCCCGATTTTATCCTCACAACCACCCTGCGGGGTTTGTTAGGCTGAGAAAAATTGACTGTCCCTAAGGTACACTGCCCCACCCCTTCCTTAAAGGGAAAACTGGGTGTATCTTTACAAACCAGTGGCATCGTGCTTGGTTCCTCAAGAAGCCAGTGCTTCTGGAAGTTTGTCCTCCTGTTCTCCCTGCAGTGGCACAACAGAGTGTCTGAGTGACAAGCAGGTCACTGAGCTCAGGGAGAAACAGTCAGAGAGATTTGAATCAAACCTGGTAAGGCCAGATGGCGCAACCTTGCTTGGGAAGCAATGGTAGCCAGTCAGTAGAAGACAAGCAGCAGGCAGGAACGAGTGGGTGGACAACATTAGAAAGGAAGCTGCAGATGTCACTTCCAGACCAGTTCTGGACCTTTCTTGCCAGTGATCTACTAGCAGAAATACTTTTATCCTTCAACAATTGCCAATCAACAGAAGATGGAAAAAGCATGTTCACTTTCCCATGTTGTCCCAAAATGTTTGTCCTTTTTTCTCTGTCAAGCCTTCTGAAGAAAGGCCAGTTCCATCCTGTTCATACCCAGGGGCTTTCTGGAAAATGTCCTTTGGAGCCATACCAATATCTTCTGTCTATTCGTTGATGCAAAAAAAAAATGGTATAAACAGCTGACTTTGAGGAACAAGAGAAGTAATGTGAAATCACGTTCCTGCACACACCTGCAGGTTGGGGCTGTTGGGTTCTGGGCTGGCAGGATGCCCGTTTTCCAATGAGCAACATCTGTTTGCTCCTAGGAGCCAAGTCAGTGTGCTGACACACAGTGATCGCATGCAGCAGCATATCTTGCTAGTCCCACAAAGGTTTGCAGTGTTCAAAGCACACTGCGTTCTTTGCAAGTTCCAGAGTGTTTGCAGTGTTTTGTGAAAATATGTTCCTTGTTACATGAAGTTTCTGTGTGCAGAATATCAAGTAGTAGGGAGCCAAAATTCCGACCAACTGGGAACCTCGGGTAGGCAAAAAGAGATCCAAAAAGCTAATTATCTTGGTGTTGTGGGTCAGCCAAGGCTTGAAGACTCCTCGGAGGAGGAAGGGGCCCAACATAGACCAGAGACGGCAGAAACCTTTTATTCGTCTCCCCTCCCTTCCCTCTCTCTTCCTCCCTTTGGCAATTCGATAGAAGGTATAAGTAATACCTGATGATAATACAGATATGGGAGAGGAATGGGAAGGCGACTATAAGCCGCTTTGAGCCTCCTTCGGGTAGGGAAAAGCGGCATATAAGAACCTACTCGTCTTCTTCTTCATATGGAAGTCTGATTTGATTTGTTTTTAAATGTTACACTCACTTTTTAAGAAACAGGGCATCATAGCTACAGAACTACTTTATTGTTTGTATAATTGTAAAGGGTTCATTGAAAATTGTTTTTTTTTCATCTGTTTAAAAGCTCCTGACAACATCTCTCTTAATTTTTAATAGAGGTGTGAGATATTGCTATTTTATTTTTCTACATATACATCAAACATACATGTTATATTTGAGCTGAGCAGTTGAGGAGGAGGAGGCAAGCCACATATGGAGAATTCCTGACAAGGTGAGAGGTTCTTTTTTTGCCTCTTCTAACTGAGGCTGGTGTGTGTACATGGAGGAGGAAAGGCGAATGAGCGTTTTGTAGCCTGCTAGAGAGGGGTGACTGTTAAGTGCTTTGGGTTATGACTGACTGAGGATGTGTGTGCTGGGGATGGAGTGCAGCAGAATGATTGCAAGCCCCACCCTATGAAACCAAGGCTCCTCCTATTTCTGCCTATGCTTTTTTGGGTTCACTGCAGACAGAGATATATTATTTAGTAGGCATTACAGAGACTTGGCGGAATGATTCCCATGACTGGAATGCTGTAGTAGATGGACATTTGTTTAAAAAAAAACCCAGAAAATATCAAAGAAGAGGTGGAGTAGTGCTGTATGTGAGAAGAGAACATCTTTATGCGCCTTCTGGCCCAGCGGGTAAGGAGTTTTGGGTTGGGATGCCATCAGTACGCTGATGACACCCAGCTCTATCTCCCCATGGATGGCCACCCGGACTCTCCCCCGGATCCATTTGCCAGATGTTTGAAAGCAGTACCTGAATGGCTCGAGCAGAGTTGGCTGAAACTCAACCCCTCCAAGACTGAGGTCCTGTGGT
Source organism: Paroedura picta (assembly GCF_049243985.1). Taxonomy (NCBI): domain Eukaryota; kingdom Metazoa; phylum Chordata; class Lepidosauria; order Squamata; family Gekkonidae; genus Paroedura; species Paroedura picta. The sequence goes on from NC_135386.1 coordinate 10,653,945, forward strand.
GGGGCCGTAGGGGACCAGGAGAGGAAGTGCGTTTACCTTCCCCGGCAGGGACGCAACTTAAAATCTCATCTCAGGCCAGGAATTTGGGGGTTGACTATTGATACCTCCTTAACACTCGAGGCTCAGGTCAAGAAGGTAGCAGGCCAGGCTTTTTTTCCATCTGTGCCAAACTCAACTACTGGTTTTGACCTTTAAGGCCTTACGCAGTCTGAGCCCGATGTATCTGAGGGACCGCCTGTCACTCCATGCCCTCCGCAGGGCCTCACGCTCTGTGGATATGAATTTACTGGTCATTCCCAGCCCCAGAGAAGCGTGTCTGGCCTCGAACAGGGCCAGGGCATTTTCCGTCCTGGAACAGACCTGGTGGAATGAGCTCCCGGAGGAGCTGTGGGCCTTGCAGGAGCTCTCAGCGTTCCACAGGGCCTGCAAAACGGAGCTCTTCTGCCAGGTTGTAGGATGAGGCTGGGCTGCATGGATGATCTGGCCCCCCTTAGTAGCAAAGACCATCTGGTACCCTCTGTCCTCCCCCCCCCCACCCCATATCGGGTTACCGAGCGGAAGTATAGACATGGGTTGAGCTTTTTTACCGCATCTTGCTTACTGTGTTGGGAATTATGTATGGTATTGTTTTAATATGTTTTATTGTATGGTTTTACTGGGGATTTTATATGCTGTAACTCGCCTCGAGCCTCCGGGGAGAGGTGAGGAATAAATCTAACAAATAAATAAATAAGAGGGCTTGCCGGTCAAGAAACACTAGAGGAGGAGATTGACACTCCAGTGAAAAGTATCCGGGTGAAGATAAGACAGGGGAAAACAAAGAGTTTAGTTGTTGACATTTGCTACAGATTGCCTGACCAGGGTGAGGACATGGATGCTGCCCTTCATGAACAGCTTGATAGAATATCCAGGCAAGAGGGCCTTGTAATTATGGGTGACTCCAATTTCCCTGATGTGTGCTGGGAAACAAATTCTGCTAAGCCAGTTTTCAGAAGCAGTTAAACGAGCCAGGCTTAGAACCCAGCTGAGGGGATAAACAAGAAACTGATAACCTCACTTCTTCCTGGAATCAGAGTAGAAGCCCTGATCCTGCCAAGATCCACAGTGTGGTACTCTCCTCTAGAGTCACACTGGAATAAGGGCTGCCTCAAGCTGCCTGCTTTGCACTCTTCTGTTGGGTGTAGGCTTTGGCTCTGCCACTCTGCCGTCTTTGTTCCCAGAGTACTGAGGGAGACACTGGGGGTGGTGGAGAGGAATGGGTCACTCAAGAAGGTTTCTGGCCTGCTTGTTCCTCTAGCTCTGGAAGGGAGGCCTGTTGTGGTAGAGAAGATTTGTGGTAGAGAAGTCTCCATCTGGAGGATCTGGGAAACAGGGGGCCATGGAATGCTCTAGAACCCTTGAAGAGTCTTCTTCTTCCTCTGTGAAGACTTCCTAAGCAGTCTTGACAGGACCAGTTACTGACATGGTGCCATCCGCACATTCTTGGGCAGCCCATTCCACACAGTCGGTACTACAGAAGTGGCAAATATAGACAGTCCTTCAGGTATTTGGGTCCAGGTTGGGTCTCAAGGTGAGAAGCGGCAGTCATATCCGCTCTCCTGTTTGGGACGGGAGAGTTGGGCTAGAAGGTTATTGAGTACCACCCCCTTCCCCTTATGGAATTCCTGCCATTGCTCTGAACCTTCCCCCCACCCACTCTTCGTCTCCAACACCCTGTGAGGGAGGTGAGGCTGAGAGAACCCTGATTTACTGAAGAAGGAGAGTTGGAGAAGGAGAAGAAGGAGAAGAAGAGTTGGTTCTTATATGCAGCTTATCTCTACCCGAAGGAGGCTCAAAGCGGCTTACAGTCACCTTCCCTTTCCTCTCCCCACAACAGACACCCTGTGGGGTGGGTGAGGCTGAGAGAGCGCTGATATCACTGCTCGGTCAGAACAGTTTTATCAGTGCCGTGGCGAGCCCAAGGTCACCAAGCTGGTTGCATGTGGGGGAGTGCAGAATCGAACCCGGCATGCCAGATTAGAAGTCCGCATCCTAACCACTACCCCAAACTTCTGTCTTCAAGAGGAAAAAACTACAATGAACTATCGCAAGAATGCATTGGTACACGTACTAGAAGCAGGTACTCAAGTCAGCTAAGAACTGACCTAACACATGGACACAGGTAACTAAAACAACCGCCCTCTGTTTGTGGCTCACTGTTTCTGATGCAAAACAATGTTGATTTTAATCTTATACGGGCAAATTTTATTATGCTCATAAAATGGGAGGTGATGCATTATAGTACTTCCTATTCTTCCCATCACAGTGGATGTCTGGAGTGACAATTGCTCAACAGACTATAGACAACAATTTCCTTGGAGGAAATGGACATCTTGGCAGTTTTGGAGGGCAGACTCTATGGCAAGGGTGGCCAAACTGTGGCTCTGGAAGGGGATCCTGGGAATTGTAGTCCAGGGACATCTGAAGAGCCACAGTTTGGCCACAGGAATTTCTCAACTCTCAGCAACCTTAAGCAGAGGCACATGTGCACCTGTCCTGCAAATGCATCACTGCAAACAGGCCAATATCAGAGGTTGGCATACCTGGGCACTTATCAGCAGTGGTCCCCAACCCCCGGTCTGGAGATCGGTACCGGGCTGTAGATCAGTCGGTACCGGGCCGCAGCTCCTCCTCCTCCTCCTCCCTGGATGCTGCCTCGGGGGCTGCCCTGCCACTCTGCCACCGGCTCACCTTTGGTGCTCTCCAGTGGCCACCATGGCTGGGGCTCCCCCTTGGCATGGCACTGTGCAGCTGCTGCTGGCACCGCCCCCCAGTGCGTGGCAGGAAGTCAGGGGTGCTGGCGGGAAAGCAAGTGGAGCAGGGGCTCAGGCGGTGGCAACGTCCCTCGGCAAAAGACCTCAGTAAAATTGTCAAGCTTTGACTGGTCCCCGGTGATAAAAAGGTTGGGGACCACTGTTTATTAGGGCCTACAATCCAGAGCCAGGCTCACCTGCTAGATTGATCCCCAATTTCACAGTGTGTGTGTGATAAGTACCCACTGCTACCCCCATCAGGCACACCTCTAAATTGGCCCACTCCCTGGCAGAAGGGAGCAGCAGGATGTCTCCAGTTAGACCAGCTAGCACGTAAGGATTTATAATAAGTACATAAGGATGTCATGGTCTTCTCCCTCCCCCATGGCTGCAGTTGGTAGGGGAAGAAGAGAATCACTAGGGGTATTGAAGGGGGGCAAAAATCCCCTCTTTAAAAATCCAAACCCTTCAATCCATCCTGCCTTCTGATCAGGATTTTAGACCTCTGGGCTCTGAGCATCACTACATCTGAGGATTGTGATGTTATTCATTCAGTCGTGTCCGACCCTCTGTGATTCTATAGGAAAGTCTTCACCACAAGTCTCTGTCAATGACTGCTTCTTTTAGTTGGTTCTTGGTCATCCCTGTATCAGCTTTGATCATGTTGAGCCAGCGGATCGTTTGGCGACCACCTTTCCTTTTGCCGTTGACCATGCCGAGCATTAATGATTTTTCTAGCGAGTTTGATCGCATGATGTGTTCAAAGGAAGTGAGCTTCAGCTGTAATATCTTCCCTTCTAGCGACATAGTTGGTTTGCTCCTCTCTAAAACTATCTTGTTGGTAACTTTGGCTGTCCATGGTATTCACAGCATTCGTCTCCAGCACCATAATTCGAAAGCATCTATTCTCCTCCTGTCTTCCTTCTTCAGGGTCCAGCTTTCACATCCATAGGTTGTTATGGGGAAGATAACAGCGTTGACTAGCCGGCACTTTGTATTAAGGCCGATATCCTTCTGTATTCGGTTCATGTCTAACATCTGTTTGATTTCACAGCTGCATCCACCACTTTGAGTGATCATAGAGCCAAGAAAGATGAAAACATCAATACATTCAATGTTGCCAATCGTGACTTTGGTGCTACTGCCAGTAGTTGTCATGATCTTGGTCTTTTTGATATTTAGGTATAGTCCAATCTTTTCACTTTCATCTTTCAGTCTCTTTATCAGGGTCTTCTGATCATGCTCCAATTCAGCAAGGAATGTTGTATCATCTGCATAGCGGTGATTATTGATGTTAAAAAGGTAAAGGTAAAGGTATCCCCTGTGCAAGCACCGAGTCATGTCTGACCCTTGGGGTGACGCCCTCTAGCGTTTTCATGGCAGACTCAATACGGGGTGGTTTGCCAGTGCCTTCCCCAGTCATTACCGTTTACCCCCCAGCAAGCTGGGTACTCATTTTACCGACCTCGGAAGGATGGAAGTCTGAGTCGACCTTGAGCCGGCTGCTGGGATTGAACTCCCAACCTTATGGGCAGACAGCTTCAGACAGCATATCGCTGCCTTACCACTCTGCGCCACAAGAGGCTCCTGTTATTGATGTTACGACCTCCAATTTTGACTCCAATTTTGACTTCCACTACAGGATCAAATAAGACTGGATAAATTTTGTGGTGGCCAGAGGATACCCTAATAGTCTGGAGGGGTGGGGGGGGATTATTTCATTTTGGAAAAGATGACAGCATGCTCTGAGATCATTTCTCCTGGCTCAGGACGGGAAATCCTCCTCTCTTGATGTGCTTTTTCAATGCTTGGGAACCATTTCAGAGAGGGTTAATTTGCGCCCGCATTTTTTTTTCTATTGGAGAGGAATGAGAAATTCAGACTAAGCTTGTATAGGGTTGGAGAATTTTAACAGCTATTAGACTTTAGTGCTTTAATTAGATTTTAATTAACTTTTAATGGGCTGTGCTACATTTGCTTGGCGAACTGTTATTATCCATTCTGACTCAATGATATAACACTGATATAAAACCACCAATCTAAACGTGATGCTTTGCAGATATTCTCCACTACTTCCTGGACTGTTGACTATTCAAAGTTAGTACTGGGAAGGCTGCCCCGCCATACTGGGAAGGCTGCCCTGGCCGGCTGCCTACCTGGCGTGTTGGCAAGCAGGCTCATAATGGCAGCAGTGGGCCAAAAGGGGGGCAAGGTTGGGGGGGTGGACGGTCCGGGAGGTGCTTTGCGCCTCCCAATTCGTCAGTCCAGGGCCAAGGGGCGCTGTTCCCGATCCCGGACTGAGCCCCACCCCACCCCTTAGTGTTTTATTTATACCGCTCATGCGGAGCGGTGTAAAGATTTATTTATTTTTAGGCTTGTATACCGCCGTTCCCCGAAAGGCCTCACAGCAGTTCACCATAAAACATTAAAATCACAATAAAACCCCATAATTCCCATGCATTTACAGAACAACAACAATGGCATTCTAACCCGTCCATTTAGTCAGAGGTCATAACCATCAATTCCATGAGAGAGGGAGCTTGACTGATGGACATTGAGGGTTCTAGGGATCGAATCCGGCCTCAACCGTACGCCTGGCAGAAGAGCTGATAATTCTGTCAGTGCCCTCAGCTCTTCCAGGAGCTCATTCCACCAGGTTGGGTCCAGGACCGCAAAGGCTCTGGCCTGAGTCGAGGCCACGCGAACATCCCGGGGACCTGGGACAACCAGTGGATTCATACCCGCAGAGCAAACAGCCCTGCAGGGGGCATAAGCAACCAAGTGGTCCCACAAGTAAGCAGGACCCAGTCCACGTATGGCCTTGAAGGTTAATACCAAAACCTTAAACTTGGCCCAGAAACAGACTGGTAACCAATGCAGATGACGAAGTACTGGCTGGATATGGGCCCTCCATATTGTGAGGACCCTCGCAGCCGCATTTTGTACCAGCTGTAACTTCCGGATCAAAACTAAGGGTAGGCCTGGGGGAGAGTACCACCCCCTGTGGAACTCCACAAGGGAGCTTGCAGGGATCCGATAACTCATCCTCCACTGCAATCCTCTGTGTCTGGTTCGAGAGGAAGGCCAGCCATTGCAGCGCAGTCCCCCTGATCCCCGTCCCGGCGAGGCAGTGAACCAATAACTCATGGTCAACCACATCAAATGCAGCCAACAGATCTAACAACACTAGAATGGCGGAACTGCCTCGATCCAGCTGGCACCGGATATCATCGGTCAAGGCGACCAGCGCGGTTTCCACCCCATGGCCAGGACGGAAGCCAGACTGGTATGGGTCAAGGGCTGAAGTTTCCTCCAAGAATCCTAGGAGCTGGTCCGGTGCTTCCCTAGAAACGCTAGATGTGAGACAGGGCGGTAGCTGGCAGGGTCCCGTATGTCCAGAGATGTTTTTTTTCAATAGAGGGTGGACCACAACTTCCTTAAGCTCCTCAGGGAACTCTCCAGATGTCAAAGAGAGGTTGATACTTCAGGCCCGTCAGGGGACCTCCTATCCGTTGGTTTGAGTTGGCTCCACTTGAGCCATCCAGCCACAGCCACTGGCCAGCTGTTCTGGGGTGGTTGGCAGATGGCCATCCATTAACAGGTATAACTGGGCATACCCTGATGACACCCAAGTCCAGACCAGAGGAGCGAGGGGATGCATGTAGATATTAAATCAAGCATAGAACCGTGGATTCCTCAATGTGGACTCAGAAGAAAAAAGGAAATCACGAGGCACAGTGATATAGTAGTCTTCTCTATGTTTATAGGTGAAAAGGTTATAAAGTCATAAAGAGTCAACCAAAACGGGATCCTAAGTTAAGTGACCCGCTTTCTATTTTATCTTCGTCGGTGGTTGCTCTTCCAATATACTGTCATAGTAGTAGTCGTACTATCACATTGGCAAAATGCTCATAATGGTCTGGGGATTTCATAAAGTATGACTATGTTATAACCTTTTCACCTATAAACATAGAGGAGACTACTATATCACTGTGCCTCGTGATTTCCTTTTTTCTTGTGTAGATATTAAATAGCTTTGGAAATCAACCTTTGTGGGACTCCAAGCATCAGAATATGTTGTGTGGATCAGTGGTCCCCAACCTTTTTATCGCAGGGGCCCACTCAACGCCGGGGCCCACTCACCGGGGCCCACTCAACGCCTTTTACTGAGGCCCGATGGGGGGGGTAGTTTACTCCTCTACTCTCAACCACTGCCCTAACGCTCTCTGATCGCTATGGTAATGTTTAAACATCCCTTCAAAATAAGATACAGACACGCCACAACAATGAACATAATTAACATTTTATTTTCAGGGAAATTTTAACTCAGGACAATGACAAATCAATGGGAACCCTGAGCTTGTTTCTCTGCATCGAAATAGTGATGGGAGACAATGACACCCGAAGTGTGTTGTAAAGGGCCTGGGGGGGGGGGTGAAGTAAAGGGCTGGGGGGGGGAGAAGGCGTCCTTCGGGGCCCACTTCCAATTAGTCGAAGGACCACATGTGGTCCGCGGCCCACAGGATGGGGATCGCTAGTGTGGATGACCAGTCCCCTCGTACCGTTCTCTACCCCCAGCCATGGATGAACAAGGCCAGCCACAGCTAGGCCCTGGACCCCAACAACAGTGAAACAGTGGACAAGCAGGCTGAGGATAGTGCTGGCCCTGTGTATTTCATGTATGTATTTCATGGCAGAGTGGGGCTTTGGATACAGGTTTTCCTATACTCTCAGCAATATGCGCTACTTCCCCTGCTGAAATCTCTGCCAGACTTCTGAGAATTAAACAGTTTGAAAACAACAGATTATAAGACTCAGCATTAAAAAAAGAAAAAACAGAATCACAATCTAGTTCCTTTAGAAAACAAAGATTTAGCGTGTTTTTGTTTTAACTGGAATGTACAAGGATTTTCCTGTACACTTTATTACACCAGCATCAGCTCATTTGATTTGGCAATTTCACACTACTAATGATCTGGTTTCTCAGGCTCTGGAGCAGCAACTGTTCCTTTAGCCACATTTATTTACTTAGCCACAATCCTAAAAGGATTTATAGCTTCTGAGTCCATGGAAATACATGGCTATAGGAGGGAGTTACTCTGCTTAGGACTGCTCCCAGCATTAGGCTCTTCTCCAGGGAGTCCTTCCTTCTCATGAGGTGGCCAAAGTATTTGAGTTTCATCTTCAGGATCTGGCCTTCTAAGGAGCAGGCAGGGCTGATCTCCTCTAGGACTGACCGGTTTGTTCGCCTTGCAGTCCAAGGGACTCGCAAGAGTCTTCTCCAGCACCAGAGTTCAAAAGCCTCAATTCTTTGAAGCTCGGCCTTCCTTATGGTCCAACTTTCACAGCCATACGTTGCAACTGGGAAGAGCATAGCCTTGACTAGACGCACTTTTGTTGGCAGGGTGATGTCTCTGCTTTCAGTTTAGCAACATGCTTTTCTGAGTAAGATGACCACTTGGGCCAAAGTCTATCTGTTGCTTTCTGAGTTTGCTTGTCAATAGAAAACTGTGATTTCCTGTATATTTACAACTTGGTTCAAGATTACCTGAAATATGTTTGTCTGGAATGAAAGCCTGAAGTGGCTCCCAGTTGAACAGCTCAAATCTTACGAAAAGTTGCCTCTTCATTCCAAGAGGAAGTAGAAGAGAACTTGAGACCATATTTGGACACGGTTGAGATTTGTTCCCCAGATGAAGTCAACAGAATTTTTGATCAAGTGATGGCCAGTGAATTAGCTGATGGAAACACCAACTTGGGATGGATTTTAACAATATTTTTATTTGGATGAATTCTTGCCAGGAAGGTCCAAGAACATGGAATTCTTTTGGCAGGAGATAACCTAATGCACATTTCTCACTTTATCACAGGCTACGTTACCGAAGCAAAGTGGATTGTCGAAAATGGAGGATGGGTAAATTTCATCTTGGATTACTATTTCTCATCCTGAATTCTTTATTTCTTTTAAATTTTCTGAGTTAGATTCAAAACCTGTGGAAACACAAGGGAAATGGATATCTCAAAACATCCAATGAATTTCACCCAACAATTATGAAGAGCTGAGGTGATTCTCATATCATTCATGAATGAACAAGAGTCTTATAGTACCTGTAGGGCTAACAAAATCGCTGTGAGGAGAAAATGGAGAAGAATGTGTTGAACAACACTCTTGGGGTCACCAGTAGGGAGAAAGGCAAGCATATATTAAAAAAATTAATGCCGACAGAAGCTGCTGTGGACCAGAGCTCACTTACTTAGGTGCTATGTGAATTCTCAGCTTTCAGAAGCAAGACAGGCATATAAATATTTTAAATAAGCTAAGGAGGATTGAAAACCAAAGAACTTTCAGTTCAACAAAATGTATGCTGGAATAAAACTCTGTTGGTCTTCTGGGTGCCACAAGACTGTTTTTGCTGCAACAGCCAAACGCCCCCCCCCTGAAATTAGTTTGGTTGGAGAGAACTAAATAAAGAGAGGTGGGTTCAAATCCATAGAGATAAAGTCATAGAGATAAATAGAATATCAAGCTGTGAATCATGAAATTCTATATTGAAACAAATGTTGTTTAGTTTTTAAGATGCAACTCAGCTTCTGTTTTATTTCACACAACTTTTGCAATGTATGTTTTTTAAAGTAAGATTATTCTCCTATCATGCCTGGAATGTATTTAAATAATCTTGCTTTCTGGTTGTTATTATTGCTTGGCCTCTGCCGGTGTTTTCTCTTATTCTGCTTCTTAATAAACTTATTTATGTTTGGGAAAAGATCTGAATGTCATTGTGGTCAACAGAGACAATACAACTCTGAAGCTGGAATAGGTTTACAAGGGTATAACTTTCTTTCAACTTGAGCTTTTTTGTGGAGTTGTTATGACGATAAAATAAGGCCAGCAGAATCAATACTGTGCCTCAGTTCATTGGAGGAAATGTAAGACACAGAAAAATGTGATTAATTAATTTGAGCTACTTGTGTGAGAAATAGAGATCTCTATGCAGCAGACAATAATGACTATCCAAATCCACAGAAAAAAAATTAAAATATACCTTAATGCTTAAGAATCTGTTACCTTATCATCACCTGAACACCTGTGAGAAATAATTACATGCTACATCTGTGGAGACCCTGCATGTGCTGTTCATTCAATGTTCCTTCGAATATGAAGGAATACAGGTCAGGACCCCTGAAACAGGCCTCAGCTGAGAAGTTCTTCAGTTAATTAAATTATTAGTGAATAGTTTCCCATTTATGACTTTTCTCAGGGAGGGGGGGAGACATGTTAAGATGTCTGCTGCTTTTCTCTACCCGAAGGAGTCTCAAAGCAGCTTATATTCACCTTCCCTTTCCTCTCCCCACAACAGACACCCTGTGAGGTGGGTGAGGCTGAGAGAGCCCTGATCTTACTGCTCGGTCAGAATTGCTTTCTCAGTGCTGTGGTGAGCCCAAGGTCACCCAGCTGGCTGCATGTGGGGGAGTGGGGAATCAAACCCGGCTCACCAGATTAGAAGTCCGCACTATACCATGCTGGCATGGGTTTAATTTGCTAAATAAAGGATAAGTCAACTCTGAAAGACACCAGTGACCTCATGCACTGACTGACCATTGTGCATGTTTTACAGCGATTGAGCAAGAAAGGAGGTGGGTTCAAAGAACATGTTGTTGCAGTGAAAGACGCCAGCGCAAAACAAACTGTAACAAGAACTGAATGATGACATGCAAGTTATTACAACACTCAAAACAATGACATACCCTGGACTCAACAAGGATATAGGTTTTTATCTCACTATGCACACTAACTTTGTTTAACTCATGTATCCACATTCCTTACAATTTATTTTATTTCGGACAATGTGACTGTAAGATGATATTAGTAATATGTAATTGTGAATTTAACTCTCTGGTCTCAGGACAAGATAGTAGCCAACACAGCTTTTGACTTGCAGGAATGTTTCACACTTGGGTGGTGATGGATGGGGCCAGCAACAAATGGTAAAACATAGACAGTTATTTCTCCTATGTTTTTATGAACTACGACGGAATTCAAGGGGAATGGTTGGCTGTTTTAGCAAAGAACTCTCATATGGCTGTATTTGGATGTTGTGACACAGTTTACTAATTTAACAAAATTAACTTTTGCTTTACATTCCCACTGTCACGATGGAAGTTCATAGTCAGACGAAGGGTGCTTGCCTTGAATACATCTTTGCTGGTCTCAGAGGCGCCACTGGACTCTGATTTTGTTGGGCTACTACAGACCAACAGGGCAACCCTGTTGAGGCGTAGAGCAGGGGTAGTCAACCTGTGGTCCTCCAGATGTCCATGGACTACAATTCCCATGAGCCAAATGGCGTGAAAAGGCATAGAGCAGGGGTAGTCAACCTGTGGTCCTCCAGATGTCCATGGACTACAATTCCCATGAGCCAAATGGCGTGAAAAGGCATAGAGCAGGGGTAGTCAACCTGTGGTCCTCCAGATGTCCATGGACTACAATTCCCATGAGCCAAATGGCGTGAAAAGGCATAGAGCAGGGGTAGTCAACCTGTGGTCCTCCAGATGTCAATGGACTACTATTCCCATGAGCCAAATGCCATGAAAAGGCATGGCAGGGGTAGTCAACCTGTGGTCCTCCAGATGTCATTCCTATGAGCCAAATGCTGTGAAAAGGCGTAGAGCAGGAGTAGTCAACCTGTGGTCCTCCAGATGTCCATGAACTACAATTCCCATGAGCCCTTGCCAGCAAACGCTGGCAGGGGCTCATGGGAATTGTAGTCCATGGACATCTGGAAGTCCACAGGCTGACTACCCTTGAAGGCGGCCTTCTTTCCCCCCAGGCGAGGCGGGTTTTGCACCCACGCGGGAGCCAAAGTCCAACTCGCAGCCAGCCGCCCGGGCGCCTTTGCAGCTGGCCTTCCGCCCGCCCGCCGACGATTTAAGGGCCGCCCAGCGGAGCTCCGCGCTCCACTCCGGTCCTGCCTGCCTCCTTCCTTCCTTCCTTCCCTCCCGGGGCGCATGGCCAGGCCCGGGGAGGGCGCCGGCGCCATGGCGGTCGTGAACGCGGCCAAGCGCGCTCTGCGAGCGGAGCTGAAGCGGCGCCTGCGGGCGCTGAGCGAGGCCGAGAAGCTGCGGCAGTCGCGCCTGCTGGCGGCCCAGGTGGGGGGCGAGCAGGGCGGGCGGGCGGGCAGAAGAAGAAGGAGCCCGCCAGAGCCCCGGGGGAAAGCGCGCGCTCCTCTCCTGGCTGCGGGAAGGCGGCGAGGGCGAGAAGCCGCCCGTGGGTCTCCTTTCCGCGCCTGGCTCGGAAGTGCTGGCTCTCGAGGAAGCCGCTCTGCGGCCGGATCCGCCCCTCTCGGAGCGCTTCCTTCCCAGAGAGTGCTGCGAATGGCCGCTGCAGCGCTAGAGCTCTAACGCCAGGGAGAAGTCTTTTCTCCCGCCACGCCGCCCTTTCCAGCGAGACAGGATTCACTGCAGTTGACGGGACACGCTGGGGCAGGGGTAGTCAACCTGTGGTCCTCCAGATGTCCATGGACTACAATCCCCATGAGCCCCTGCCAGCTAACGCTGGCAGGGGCTCATGGGAATTGTAGTCCATGGACATCTGGAGGACCACAGGTTGATTACCCCTGCTTTGGAGAATGCCCTCGTGGTATGCTCAGAGTTCCCCCAAAACTGATACCGCTTTGAGGCCAGGGGAGTAGCGGTGCCTGACTGGCCATTGCTATTGGCAAAGCTCTCTTCCCGCTCTCCCCCCCCCTTTCTCATTTCAGAATTAAAAGGCTAAACTGCACTTAACTGGGTTGTTTGATCCGGACTCTGGGGGTACCAAACATTTTTTGGAAAAATGCATGTGCCAAAGCACTTACCATTATAAAGAAGCCAGAGTCAGGCTTTCTCAACCAGGGTTTAGTGAAACCCTGGGGTCTCTTGACAATCCTGAAATGGTTTATTATTATTATTATTATTATTATTATTATTATTATTATTATTATTATTATTATTATTATTATTATTATTATTATTAATCATTTATTGGCGTGTGTGTATATATGTATATGTGCATGTGCCAATAAAGGATTATTATTATTAATAATAATAATAATAACAACAACAACAATAATAATAGTAATAATAATAATAATAATAATAATAATAATAATAATAATAATAATATAATTAACTCCATTCCAGGATTGTCAAGAGACCTTCACTAAGCCCTGGTTGAGAAAGCCTGTTTCCCATGTTGGTCAACAAAATGCAAAGGTTCAGAAGCAAATCTCTCTCTCTCTATTAAACATTTATCAGGTGATATGACCATAAGTGGCCATGCCGACCCCCCCCCCCTCCACACACCATGGGCCTGGAGGGGATGGGAAGGGGAGGGCTCTCTGGTGGGCAAGTACACAGCTATTTTGCAGGATTTGCCACTTCTGGGGTTTCTTGAAGCCTGAAGAATGTTTCTGGGGTTTCTCAGTGGTAAACAAGATGAGAAAGGCTGCTCTATTGTAAACCCCCCTGAGCCTCATGAGATAGGCAGCTAATAAATATAGCAATGATTATAATCTCTGAGTGCCCATATTTTTTAACAGAATTAATAACATGGGTAACATCATTTCCTTTCCTGCCTGCGCTTGTCCCTCTGAGTAGCAGAATGATGCTGGAGAATTAAGCCTGATTCTGTCTAATACAGAGTTCTGCCGTTCACACAGCCTGATCCCATGCCAGATAATTTGGTCTGGAGCACCCACAAGACTTCCATCTCCGCCAAAAATGTGGGGAAGGATTCATAAATCTGAGACAAGGAGGTTTCCAAGCCAGGAGACTTTTATATCTTCCTCGAGCCCTTCCCTGTTATTTTTCTTTCCTGCTTCAGGACAAGGTTTCTCTCAAATCCCCGTGCAGTCCACTCCAGGCTTTATGGTTATCGGGGGCACATGCTGGCAAGGGCTTGTGGGAATTGTAGTCCATGGAATAGAACTTCCAGTGTGTGTGTATCCTGTGGGCATTAGGTTTGACTGCCCCCGAGTGGCTCAAAGCTGTACAATGCAGCACATTGACTTGAATGTCAAAAGATGCAGTGCAAGAGAGACCAAAAATCATGCTGAGGGCCCTGAAGCACTTGGAGACGGAAAGAGGCGATGGTGGGGTGCACATGTTTCCACTGCTTTTGCCTGAAGACTCAATCTACAGGAGTTTTAATTTGGAATTAGAGTAATGCCCTGCATTGACCAACCCGCTGGCGTTTAATTAGATAACCAAGTGGTTTTGCTTGCTTAATGTTTGCTTTCCTGATTGAAGTCTTGCTGGGTGGCACGCTGGCTTGGCAATCATGGCTGGTCACTGATCCGTGAAGGCAAAGAGTATTTCCTTTTTTACTCACTTGGGTATGGGTTTCAGGCTCATTCACAGTGTGGCGTCATTGGGGACGCTTACACTGCATGCTTGTTCCCCATGGGAACGGGAGGGTGAGGTCTATGGACAGAGCTTGAAAGAAAGGCAGAAGGAAAGGTATGAGTTTTTATTGATATTTATTGATTACTGATATCCTGGTTTTCTTCAATGGAAACGCAAAATGATATACTACATTGTTCTCCCCTTTTTCATTTCATCCTCAGTAGGTAGGTTTAGCTGTGAGTTTGTGACTTAGCTGTTGTTCATCTAGCAACCTTCCATGGCAGTGGTGCCGTTTGAACATGGGTCTCCCAGATTTGATGGATAAATACCAGTGGTTCTTTCAGACTTAGCAACCTGTTTCCCATGGTGGTCAACAAAATGCAAAGGTTCACAGGCAAAGACACAAAACCAAAGCTTCTCTCTGGTGTTTTCATGCAGCCAGCTTGACAAATGGCCAGTGATGGAGTTAGAGCCTATGAATTTGTCTAAATGAGCAGCCCAGAATACATCCAGTGACAGAGAGTTCCAGACGTTTATTATGCATGTAATGGCTTGGTTAGAGCCTCTTGTGGCGCAGAGTGGTAAGGCAGCAGACATGCAGTCTGAAGCTCTGACCATGAGGGTGGGAGTTCAATCCCAGCAGGGATTGACTCAGCCTTCCGAGGTCGGTAAAATGAGTACCCAGCTTGCTGGGGGGTAAACGGTAAGGACTGGGGAAGGCACTGGCAAACCACCCCGTATTGAATCTGCCATGAAAACGCTGGAGGGCGTCACCCCAAGGGTCAGACATGACCCGGTGCTTGCACAGGGGGATACCTTTACCTTTAATGGCTTGGTTACAAGTTGGGGAGGAGGGAGGTAAAGCCAAAGGTAAAGGGTGAGCTTTAAATCAGGTAAGCTTTAAATCAGGGTAAGCTTTAAATCAGGGGTAGTCAAACTGCGGCCCTCCAGATGTCAATGGACTACGATTCCCAGGAGCCCCTGCCAGTGAATGCTCCTGGGAATTGTAGTCCATGGACATCTGGAGGGCCACAGTTTGACTACCCCTGCTTTAAATAAATGTAGCAAGTTTTTTTTAAATAAGCTTTTCAGTCTTTCAAACACAACTGTCTTTTTCTGAATGCAGGTGGTCGGGCATTCTAAATACCGTACATCCCGCCGAATCGCAGTCTTCCTGAGCATGTCGGATGAAGTCCAGACAGCAGAAATAATTAAGGACATGTTCCAGCAAGGCAAGGAGTGTTTCATTCCACTGTACAAGCCTGGCAGCAACCACATGGACATGGTGAAGCTGGCCTCCTTTGGAGAAATTGATTTGCTCCCTTTAACCTCCTGGAACATCCATCAGCCCGCTGAGAGCAACGGCCGAGAAGATGCCTTGTCTGGGGCAGGCGAGTTGGGCTGCTTCCATAATAAAGGGGAGAAAAACATAGTGAATGAATGAATGAATGAATGAGTGAATGAATGAATGAATGAATGAATGCCATCCCTTTGAGTTCATGAGCACTTTGCAAGGAACTACCTAGAGGTAAATAAGAAGCAAACCCTATCTCATCAGATTGCAGAAGGGAAGTCTAGGATCGCTATGTAGAGTCACGTAATGGAATGCTACCTCTGAATATCTCTTGCCTTAAAAACCCTACAGTAGGGGTAGTCAACCTGTGGTCCTCCAGATGTTCATGGACTACCATTCCCGTGAGCCCCTGCCAGCATTTGCTGGCAGGGGCTCACGGGAATGGTAGTCCATGGACATCTGGAGGACCACAGGTTGACTACCCCTGCCCTACAGGGTTGTCATAAATTAACTGCAGCTTGACAACTAGGAAGCGTCTGGGGTTGGGCTTCTGCCACACTCTTCCAAGTTATGTAGACGTCATCCACCCATTTACTTCGTGATTTAGGGTGGGGGCATCCATGTTTTTTCAATAGCAGGCCCCATGATCTACATCATTGTTAGGGAGGTTTTTTGGGGGGGTCCCCTTCGAACCGTCGAGGATCCTACTGATTGCAGAGAGTCAGTAAACACACTGAGGTTGAATAGTTGAAAAAGGAAAAAAGGGTCTATTTGAAAACATTCTAGAGATACACAAAACCGGAGAATCAAAACAGATACACTGTGTGACGGAAAGCAAAGGGTGGCCCTATTTATCTCTGCTTCCAGATGAGGTTCAGGTTAGTTCTAATTCTCCTTGAAGGTACCTTATGCACCAACAGTCCCTCTGGATGGAAATTAGGATCTGCGAGAATGCGGCTCCCAGTCTAAGAAACCGTTTCCATTTATAACCAGAGAGGCGTTTTTGATGTGTCTTAGAAAAGATGTATAGCTCTGACCATTTGGCCCAGTGTTGCTTTGGTGTGACCCAGGCAGGAAGAGACTAGGCAATCTGATGTTATCACAGATCCCTCCGGGGAAGGCTTGACAATTTATGGCGGGGCTGACATCATGCCGTTTGAGTTTGTGTTGTGTTGTGGTGTGTTTGTGTTGGGGAATTAAATGTGAGCTGGCCAGTCCTCACAATTATACACCTATCCAACAATCTTAAGCTGTCAGTAGCACTGGTGTGGCAACATTCCTGCTGAATGTTAGAGTCAAGAGGTCACATGCTTGCCATAGTATTGGCTGTGACTCACACGTGAGTGGTGCATTGGAGGCTTTATTCGTACTGATTATCACTTGGTCAGTAGTTCTCCTTAACGCCCCTGTTTCATTATGTCATTTCTAATAGAATTAAACTTGAACAGCTCAAATCACACACACATCTGTTTTGCTAGGCAGGCCACACCCCAGTTTCAGGAGAGCCACATTTCGCCTATTGGCGACATGTTGGATGCCTATGACTAAGGTGTTTTTATTTATGTTCCAGGAGCAACGCCCATTTTAAAAGCAAGGTGGAAGAAAGGCAGGGCATCCCAGCAAGCTTCCTGGCCGGGTGGCTCTCCCTGATCCTACTCTGACTGGCAAACCAGAGGAGAGAGTGTGAATTCGATACAAGGAGGCCCCAGATCCTTTTTTCCACTTGTTCATAGCTTGTAGGACCCTCGTGGATTCAGGTGACATCCGGGGGCAGGAAGTGGTCAAGTCTTCCCTCCCACATTGTTTCCACCTGGGTAGTGTTGGCCTGATGAGGACAAACATCCATCCTTCAGGTTTGCTCAACATCTGAGAGAAATTTCACTAATCAGACATTTATTACTTGAGATCACTAGGCAGAGATGCTTAACCTGCTCATTAATCATGGCCCTAGACAGGGTCAATGATAGGGATTTTCCCTCTTACCAAAATATCTGTGAGAGAAAGAAGATTCACTTCAAGGCCTTTCTGCTTGTGTAACCCTTTTGTGGCTTGACAAGATGGGAAATTGCTTCAAAAGTAAAAAAAAAAAATCCAAACATTGTTGTAAATATAACAGTATTTATCACCCAGTATGTGTAACTGCCTCTTGTGGCGCAGAGTGGTAAGGCAGCGATATGCTGTCTGAAGCTTTCTGCCCATAAGGTTGGGAGTTGGTGACCCTGAAAGGGCTTCGTGAATATATTTATCTGTTTTTAAAATTTGTTTTTAAAATTTATTGGGTGATATGACCATATGTAAGAGCCTCTTGTGGTGCAGAGTGGTAAGGCAGCTGTCTGAAAGCTTTGCCCATGAGGCTGGGAGTTCGATCCCAGCAGCCAGCTCAAGGTGGACTCAGCCTTCCATCCTTCCGAGGTCAGTAAAATGAGTACCCAGCTTGCTGCTGGGGGGTAAACGGTAATGACTGGGGGAGGCACTGGCAAACCACCCCGTATTGAGTCTGCCATGAAAACGCTAGAGGGCGTCACCCCAAGGGTCAGACATGACTCGGTGCTTGCACAGGGGATACCTTTACCTTTATGTGTAACTGCTGCCAGGATTTCTTTGTAGCTCCTGGCAAGAATTCTGAGTATTTAAAAAACAAAAACAAATAAGCATAAATAATAAGTCAGAATGGGGCTCAGATGAATTATTCCCTAAACCAGCCTTTTCAACTTTTTTTACTATTGAGAATCCTCTGGAACCTAGGTCTCAATTCAACCCAAGAGGATGTATTGTCTTGAATTTCATTACCAGTGGCAATTCAGTCTCTCTTAGTAATCGCCCTGCCATGAAGCCCCTGTGCCACCAGATGCAAAAGTGGAAAACGTCGTATAATTCTTAAAATTATAGGAAAGTATTTCTCCATTCAGATTGTTTCCTGAGCAGCCATAACCTATATGTCAATAAGAAAGGATATTGCATAATATTTGCTAACACGTAAATGTTGTTAGTCCATGTAGTTAGTATAGTTTAAAAATTTGTCAAACATTTATCGGGTGATTTGACCATACGTGGTCATGTCAACCTGCCCCCCCCCCCGCAAAAAAATGGCCAATGATGGGCCTGAAGGGGGTGGAAAGGGGAAGAGCCCTGGGTGGGCATGCACACAACTATGCTTTCCAACCATATTCTGCACGATCGCACCCCCTCCAGGGTTGCTTGAAGATTATTTCAAGGGTTTCTCAATGGTAAAAAAGCTGAGAAAGACGAGTTTAGACAGGTCACAACACTTTGTTCCTTGCCTTCTCTAGTTGTTTTTGGTTTGAGGGTCCCATCAGTCTCCCCACCTCCCTGTGACTTTGTCAAATCCCCACGTTGCTCTGAAATGCTCTGAATGTCTTTGGGCTCAGTGCTCCCTGCCTACCTCGTGCCACAGGTTTCCTAGGAGAGGAGACCAATATGCTGTGAGCTCCTTTCTGGGCACAATTAACCAGAAAGCCCTATCAGAGGGCTTTAAAGCATTCACATGAGCCTGTCTGTCACACAAGATCTGTTACAGATGCCCTCTAGCTTGTATCCCTTCATTGGAACAGAAGAAGCAGACCCTGTTTGGTTGTGGCACCTTAGTTGCAGAATTCTTTCTCAGCACTGGCTCTTGAGCTTTAGGCACTGAGAAACTATGGTTCTTCCAGCTTCATGTGGTTGCTGTTATCCTAAAATTATTCCAAAGCTCAGTGGCACCTTATAGACTAACAAAATATGAACTTTTGTTAATAATTATCTCAGTGTTTCAGATACGTGGAAGTCAAGTGGTATAGTGGTTAAGGGTGATGGCCTCTAATCTGGAGAGCGAGATTTGATTCCCCACTCTTCCACATGTACACTTCTATGTGAGCTTAGGCCAGTCACAGTTCTCTCGGAGCTCTTTCAGAGAATAAGGTTAGATATCGTAAACTACTTTGAGACTCTTTCAGGTAGTAAAAAGTGGGGTACAAAACAACAGCTGTTCTTCTACTATGACTTAAGGGGAAGATTGCAACTAATTACTGTATGTTTTAACGAAGACTGTTTCATGTATCGTTGACTAGTTTTAATGTAAACCGCCCTGAGCCTTCGGGGAGGGCGGTATATAAATCTAAATAAATAAATAAATAATTTATGTTGCTGCAAGAAGAGGTCCGTCAGTGGCTATTAGCCGCAAGGTATAGATGGAGCATCCTGTATTCTTGGTTCTTGGGGGACAGTTTCTGAAGATCTGATGGACCCCCTGATGGCACCTGGGTTTTGACCACTGTGTGACCCACAGTGTTGGACTGGATGGATCATTGGCCTGATCCAACATGGCTTCTCTTATGTTCTAAGCCAGGGGTAGTCAACCTGTGGCCCTCCAGATGTCCATGGACTACAATTCCCATGAGCCCCTGCCAGCAAACGCTGGCAGGGGCTCCTGGGAATTGTAGTCCATGGACATCTGGAGGACCACAGGTTGACTACCCCTGTTCTAAGCTACATTGAGAACATGCTAAGATAGTTCTCTGTCTCTTTTTTCAACAGATGGTCTTGATCTCATCCTAATGCCAGGACTGGGCTTTGACAAAACGGGCAACCGACTAGGCAGAGGAAAAGGATACTATGATACATACCTCAAGAGATGTACCCACCACCACAAAGGAAAACCTTACACCATTGCTCTAGCTTTCAAAGAACAAATCTGTGATGTGGTCCCCGCATCCGAAAATGACATGAAAGTTGATGAAATCCTTTTTGAACCCAACTAACTTTTTGGTGACTGGGATAGCCAGGGGAGGGAACCAGTAGTGATTCTCACGAGGGCCTATGCCTTTATTGGGCCATGCACTTGTGGATCTTCCTTTAGGATGCTCTGGGCTGATCCTGCGTTGAGCAGGGGGTTGGACTAGATGGCCTGTATGGCCCCTTCCAACTCTAGGATTCTATGATTCCCTGTGGGATACACAGTGACCTGAACAGGCCTCCACCAATTTGGTGCAATATTTCTGCACACTACGGTGGAATCAGTTCACGTATTTGATAACCAGGCATTGAGCGGACTGAGGCCTAGAGGGACAGTGCTGCACAACAGGAAGATTGCAATTCAGATTTCTCCTCTCTTGTCAACTTGCTTTAGGCAAACGGTTGCTCTTCAGCCCCTGTCCCTTCCTGCCTTCTGCAATACGAAAATCATGCTGACCTAACTTACAGGGTTCTCGTAAAGGATACTGAGGTGGTATATATGAAATATTTTGTATACTAACATGCTGCACAAATTTTAAGTATGTTTCTGGCCTGTTATTCCCTGTGCTCCCACGTTCAGTACCTCATTACATTAAAGTCCTATCCGTTTCGTTAAAGCAGACCGACCTTTGCTTCTCCATGTGGACTTCAGCTTTTTTGTACAATCTGAATAAGCAGTGCTTTTCGGAGTAAAATTAGATGGTCTGTATAATTCCATAATTCCGAACTATAGTTCAGGACTTGATTTAAGTCTGTATTTGGCCTAATATCTCTAGGGGGATTTCTCGGATACGTTTGTCTCTGTACCGTTTTACAGGTTATTTTTTAAACCGGGCCAGTCACACAAGTCAGTTTTATTTGACATCACAGCCAGTTGTGATGGTAGGGCAATAGAACTATCCAACATTTTGGGGACTGAGGCAGCAGCATTATGTTAGTCTTTTGTAACAGGGCTGCTTCCCCCCACCCCCTTTTTTTGTTTTGTTTTTGCAGGATTTGCTGTTTGGCTTTTCCCTCTATCCAGAAAACCACTAAAAATTGCCATTTGACCAAGTATCTCAATCTGTCTTTTTATTGCTAGTTCTGTTCTCTGTCTACGCAGTTTATTACTTTAGAAGTCTTGGGTGTGAATCATCACAGTAGAAACTGACAACACTCTCTCTAGCAAGTCCTTGGAAGGTATCTAGTGGAAAAAACATCACGGACTCTTCATGCCCAAAAGGACTAATGGGGGAGCAAGGAGATCTGGAGGTTAAAATAGAGCAAAAGTCAACTGACAGTAGTTTTAGCAAGGGTCGTTTGGTTGTTGTGCTTTACAATAAAGAAGCTTTCCGACAAATAGGGTTTTCTTAATGAAGGCAATTCAGACACAAGGCTTCACCTGACAGATCAAGAGACTGTTACTGACAGATTTATAAACTGGGCTTGGCACTTATCCAACAACTAGGAGCAAAGCCCAGTGCACCCAGGAATACACCCAGGCTTGTAGGCAAGAAGAAAGGAAGCAATCAGGAGGAAGGGAGGGGGTTATAAAAAAGAAGGAAAAGAAAGAAAGGGAAAAGAATAAGGGAGGAAGAAAAGAAGTTAAAGGAAGGTGGGCCAGTAGAGTGGTGGGCTCTTGCAGGAGGGTGAGTGGGCAGCCTTAGAGGCCAGCCCCTCCCAGCCCACTTGGCTGGCTTCCTTTGGGGATATGGGCCAGGACAGCTGCCTTTTCTTCCTGCAGATGGAAGTAGGAAGGGGCAGTGGTCAGGGCCTCCCTCTCCATTTACTGAGAGATGAGGAACAGAACAAGCTCTGAGTCTACTGCTATCTCTTCTGCAATGTGGAGAGCTTGGATGACTCAAATCCATGATTCATGTGAGACTGACCCAACTATATGCATACATAAGTGCCATCAAGTTGCAACCAGCATGGTAATCCCAGCAAGGCAAGTGAGAAGCAAAGGTGTTTTGCCATTGCCTTTCTCTGCAGGCCCTTTCTTGGTTGTCTTCCATCCAAGGACTGACCCTACTTAGATTCCAACATCTGGGCTACACCAAGGCACCTGCCCTTCCGTTTGACAGATTAAATATACCAAAAGTGATCTAAATGGATTGCGGTCATTCCAGGGCTTCTTTTCTAAAGTGGAGCAAATTCACCTGCCAGCAGCTGCTGGGTGCTGCCTGTCATTGTTCCACTCCCCAAAAGTTGTCACCCATGAAGTGCAGGCCGATTAATTATTTTGACAGATGCTGTGCAAGGGATTGGCCTTCAGTATGGTGAGAGCCTCTGTTAATTGCTCTGATTAGCAGAGAACTAATTAGAATGCGTTCTGCATTCCAGACATAGATTTCAGGGTGGACTTTTACTCTTTGTCTTTTTTATGATTTGCATTTGCCAGAAAAGAAAGATTTGGCTTAAGTGGGTTAGGTTCCCCATGGACCTGTGAGCAATTACAGCGAGTGGCCGTCATCTGGAGCAAGCTTCATTGGAAGCAGCAGCTTCCTTTAATCACCAGCTGAAATTCATTCATGCATGAGATATGTTAATTCATTAAATTAAAAAAGCATAACACAGAATATTTGTTAATTCCAGATGGGGCACTTCATGGTAGCAAAACAAAAATCAGAAGCTCCAGGGTAGTTTCTTTAAAAACTAACAATGTATTCTGCAAGGCAGAGCTGATTTTGTCAAATGCATGTGCTGTTCAGCTATTATCAGGTTGGTGCTTTGATTAGTAATAAACAATTAGACTGGCAATCTAGCTAGCAACATTTATTATGATCAAGAGATCATAAAACAACCATTTAACAGCATAGTTTAAATAAATGTTGTGGTATTTAATCACTAAAACATGATAATTTTCAAGTCCCTGCCGGATTGGCCATCTATGGGTGTGGGCCACCAACAGGGAGCCTTCACTCTCCAATGGACAGGCAATGCCCCCGGCCACTTCCCCTTTGCTCCGCTGGCTCGCCTCCAAAAGGTAAGCCAGCTAGAAGGCAGGGGCTGGAAGGGAGGGAGGGAGGGAGGGGCTGGGCTGCAGGCCAGAGTGTAGGCCAGGCCCAGAGAGTTCACTGCATTCTCAACTGCTGCTTGCCCACCCAAGATACTGGAAGCCTGGGAAAGGCCACTCATTAGCCTTATGGGCCTGGGGTGGCCTCTATGGCCTGCCCTGGTCAGGAGTGGTCACAGAAGGCCCTGGAAATGGCTGCCCACCAGCTCTGTGAGACCTGTGGGCACCCTTGGAGGCCTCTCCATGGCCCAGCCTGGCCCGGGGCAGGCACAGAAGGGCCTGGAAAGCCCCCCTGCCAGTCCTATCGGCCTGGGGGTGGCCTTTGGTGCTTCAGTACAGCTTTCCTGAGTCCAGGGTGGGTGTGCAAGTACCTGGAAAGCCCTCCTGCCGGTCCTATGGGCCTGGGTCAGCCTTCAGAGCCTTCGGCATGACCCCCCGTGGCTGGAGGGGTTGGGAAAGTGTCTGGAAGGCTGGACTTACAGGCCTGGGGGGCAGTTTTCAGCATGGCCTCCCCACAGTCAGGACAGTTGCACAAGGGCCTGGAAAGCCTCCTGCCAGTCCTATGGCCCCAAGGGCGGTCTTTGGAGCCTTCATTACAGCCTTCCTGAGTCCAGGGTGGGCAGGCAAGGGCTTGGAGCCCACCCTTGGTCCTATGGGCCTGGGGGTGGGCTTTGGAGCAATCTCCCCACAGCCAGGAGATGTTATGCAAGGGCCTGGAATGGCCCCCTCCAGTCCTATGGGTCTGGGGTAGCCTTCGGAGCTTTCAGCATGGCCACCAAGGGGGGGGGGGTGTTGTGGAAGGATCTGGAAAGGCCCCCGGTGGGTCCTGTTTGCCTGGTGGCGGCCTTGAGAACCTTCAGCTTGCACCCCCCCCCCCAGGTTCTTCCTTTTTTCTGTCTTCCTCCCTTCCATTCCTCCCGTCCCTCAATATGGACATCCAAAAGAACGGGGCCGATACCCACTGCAATGTATTCTTTTCCTTTTAATGTCCCCCCAAGACTGATCATGGTTTGTAGACAACTCCGTGTGGTGATACTGCCTGAGTCCCAAAACCTGTTGCTGAGCTTCCTGACACAGCCCATCCACAAATTGTTCTTTAGGACAGGGGTAGTCAACCTGTGGTCCTCCAGATGTTCATGGGCTACAATTCCCATGAGCCCCTGCCAGCATTTGCTTATGGGAGTTGTAGTCCATAAACATCTGGAGGACCACAGGTTGACTACCCCTGCTTTAGGAGATCCTGTGCCTTCCTTGCATCTATCACCATGCCTTGACTTACTACCACTATCTTCCTCAAGCCATCCGGGCCTCATCAGTCTGCTGGTCTGCTACAAACTGAGGGTCTACCCACTGTCTTCCTAAGGACTGTTGACATCCTGTGCCCAGGCACATTTGATACACCATCCTCTTCTCTGAGAGCTGCTTCTTCTGTGATGGCCATGGGTCCTTCTTGGAGTAAATACTGAAACCCTGAGGCATCTCTTCCCAATAGTGTAAGGTGGCTTCCAGACTATGGCCAGCTTGAGGTGCCAAATTTGGCTATTATTCTCCACCTGCATGGTTACTTCTGGACAATATTTAATGTGTCCATGAAAACAGGCCATTGCAGCTTCTCTTTTTACTGGTAGGTGGGGTAGTAGGAGCGGAGCCTGGATCATCAAGTTGGAACTTCCCAGGACAATGACAGCCAGACACCTTTACATTGATCAGTAGGAACTTGGGCCATCCCAGGTTGCACTCCATTAGAATCATAGAATCATAGAGTTGTAAGGGGCCATACAGGCCATCTAGTCCAACCCCCTGCTCAACGCAGGATCAGCCCTAACCATCCTAAAGCATCCAAGAAAAGTGTGTATCCAACCTTTGCTTGAAGACTGCCAGTGAGGGGGAGTTCACCACCCCGTTAGGCAGCCTATTCCACTGCTGAACTACTCTGTGAAAAATTTTTTCCTGATATCTAGCCTATATCGTTGTACTTGAAGTTGAAATCCATTACTGCGTGTTCTCTCCTCTGCAGCCAACAGAAAACAACCATTAGTGGCCATTTGCGCTTGAAGTGTCCCCACTGTCCACAAGTAGAATTCTAGACCAGGGGTAGTCAACCTGTAGTCCTCCAGATGTTTATGGACTACAATTCCCATAAGCAAATGCTGGCAGGGGCTCATGGGAATTGTTGTCCATGAACATCTGGAGTACCACAGGTTGACTACCTCTGTCCTAAAGGACAATTTGTGGATGGTCTGTGTCAGGAAGCTCAGCAACAGGTTTTGGGACCCAGGCAGTATCACCACACTGAGTTGTCTACAAACCATGATCAGTCTTGGGGGGACATTAAAAAGAAAAGAATACATTGCAAACACTGGCAGGGGCTCATGGGAATTGCAGTCAATGGACATCTGGAGGACCACAGGTTGACTACCCCTGTTCTAGACCACTTATATTCGTTTAGACTGTTTTAGACTGTTCAGATGTTTAGTTCTGGTTCATATGAGCTCATAGCCTCTTGGGTTGTGGAAACTGCTGTTTCATTAGCTCATTTAAGTCCTATATTTATCCTCTATTTGTATCTCTCAGGGGGAGCCAAGCTCATGCATTAAATATTGCAAAACATGAAGCTGCAAGCATTCTCTCTCACACAATGTTGGCTGCATAACTGACATGCACATTGAATCCTGGTCTCATCTTTAAACCGCCCGTGGCGCCACGGGCGCCATCTTTAAACCGCCCGTGGCGCCACGGGCGCCACGGACTAAATAATTCGTTAAGGCCTGCCGAGGCGGGATGTGTCCGTGATGAGGAAGGGTCCGGATTGGACCCTTCCTCACGACAGACAATCGGAGGGACCAATTGGCAGGCGCGAAGCGCCTGCCGATTGGTCCCTCTGATTCCCAGCCCCAGCAACTGCGAGCCGCGCGCAGCGCGGCTCGCAGTTGTTCCCGGCCTGACGCGGCGAGAGGCGCGAAGCGCCTCTCGCCGCGTCAGGCCGCCGCCCGAGGGAGCCCCCGGCAGTCGCGCGGAGCGCGGCTGCCGGGGCCTCCCTGCCAGACCGCCGCTGCCGCAAGAACGCCGCCATCAGAGCTCCGACGAAAGAACACGCTCCTGGGCCCTCCGGCAGCCGCGCCAGCCCTGCCCGCCCATTGTCAGCACCCGCGCGAGGGACTTGCAATCTGGCCGCTGCCAACTTTTCCGAGCGAGCCACCTCCAACTCGGGGAATGCAGCGCTCCGTGCAATGGCTGCAGAGCGAAACTCCGGATTTTGCAAAACACAGCGCGAGCGCCCAGGAGCCGAGAACCGGCCCACGAGCCCCACCGTGCCACCATCCCCCCCCCCGACCCATGCCTGGGCTCCCTCTCGAAAAAGTCCGCGTCAGCAGCCGCATGCTCGCCCTGCAACAATGCCAGCGGCGTGGCGGAGGCGCCGAGTCCGCCGGCCGGTTGGTCCACGCGGCACTTTTTGTCCCGGGCCCATTCCTTTGCAGCCAGCGCCGCCTTGCCAGCTGCCCCGTCCCGGCGGGGGCAGCCCTCCTCCCCAGGCGAGCAGCTCGCTTCGGGGAACAAGGAGGCTCGACCGCAGAAAAGCGGCGATGAGGAGGAGGAAACTTGCTCGCCGGGCGCCGCACAGCCCGGCTGACCCCTGCAGCCCCCCCAGGCAAGCGCTTACCGCCCGCAACCCGCGTGGCCGTGCCGTCGTGAGCGCGCCGCGACCTTCCCCTGTCGTCCGGCGCCTTTTGTGTGTCTCCGCTGCAAGCGTCCGAGCGAGCCCCTTCCGGACTCTGGGGCTCAACTTCCCTTCGCCGTGCGCATGCGCTGTTCCCACGGCTCCCCTCCTCAATCGAGCTGCTTTGCATACGCGTAGCGTTGTCCTTTTAAGACAGAGAAGGGCCGAGCGAAGCGGCCGGCCGAGGCCCGCGCCTGGTGACGCCACCGGCTGGCATCCCCCGCGCGCGCGCCCCCAGCAGGCTGCGGGCGGCTCGGAAGCGGAAGGTGATGCGCCAGTGGGCTTGCGCAAGTTTGCACGCGGCGTGCGGCGCTTTCCAATCATGGAAAGTCATGGATGCCTCCAACTGCTGTTCCCGCTACGCTTCACACGCTGACGACGACCATGCTCCACGATCCAGGTACAGCCCGCACCGCCAAACGCCCACAGGAGCCCCCCGGACGACACCGGACTGTCTCGCCCTCCCTTCCACTGGCTACAGTCCGCCCACAGACCACTGCCACCCCCCCCCCCAAATCCAATGCCACCCTAGCGCCCGCTGCATTTAAGCTGCAGTGGGCTTAATTACTAGTTAACTATAATTATCCTTCCCAAGGTCTCATAGATTTCTACTTCACTGAACTCTTTGAAAATTTTTCTAAAAAATAAGTCCCAGTGAGTTCATTAATATGATTTCCTAGAAAGCTAAGTTTAGACCATTTCTACACCAGAGGCTTCGCACCAGACTACAGGCTGGACTTAGAGCCAGGGCAGGTTGCTCCACCACTTCCTGCTCCCGCACAGGGGAGCATTTGACCCGGCACACTTCGTCTGCCCTGGCTTTGTGCTCCCGGATGGGAGCCAGGTCAGCAAAGTTCCCAGTGTGGAAATGGTCTTAGTGTGAGGGTTCAGCTGATTGCTGTCAATAATAAAACACCATCTGTTTGGAAAGTTTATTTATTGAAAAATACAACGATGCCTACATCCTAAAATCCTTGCTAAGACTGATGTCAGGTGAACACTGCTATGTTTTAATCCCCAGTCCCACTTGCTCCCCCCACTATTCCATTTGGGCACAAAGAGCCCAAGATGAGATAACCACAAGGTTACCATAGCAATTAGGGGAGAGAAGAGAGTCCCTCCCACAATAAACTAGTCTACTGTGACCATAGAATCATAGAATCATAGAGTTGGAAGGGACCTCCTGTGTCATCTAGTCCGACCCCCTGTACCATGCAGGACACCCACAACCCTATTGCTGACACTGTAACTTGCCACCCCCTTGAATCTTTACAGAATCAGCCTCTCCAGATGGCTATCCAGCCTCTGTTTAAAAATTTCCAAAGATGCAGAACCTACCACCTCCAGAGAAAGCCTGTTCCATTGAGAAACTGCCCTGTCAGGAACCTCTTCCTGATGTTTAGACAAAATTTCTTTTGAATTAATTTCATCCCATTGGATTTGGTCTGTCCCTCTGGGGCAAAAGAGAACAACTCTGCTCCATCCTCTACACCAGTGGTCCCCAACCTTTTTATCACCAGGGACCAGTCAACGCTTGACAATTTTACTGAGGCCCATGGGGGGGGTAGTCGTTTGCCGAGGGTCGCCGCCGCCTGAGCCCCTGTTCCACTCGCTTTTCCGCCAGTGCCCCTGACTTCCCACCATCCGCTTGGGCTGTCCGCAGCAGCTGCACAATGCCATGCCGAGGGGAAGCCCCAGCCATGGCAGCCGCTGGAGAGCACCAAAGGTGAGCCAGCAGCAGAGTGGCAGGGCAGCCCCCAAGGCAGCAGCCGGGGAGGAGAAAGAGGAGGAGCTGCGGCCCAGCATCAGCTGATCTATGTACCGGTACCGGTCTCCGGACCGGGGGTTGGTGACAACTGCTCTACATAGCACCCTTTTAAATACTTGATGCCTATGAGATCCTCTCTCAGTCATCTTCTCTCCAGGCAAAACAGACCAAGCTCCCCCAAACTTTCTTCAAACATCTAGGGCTCCAAACCCCTCACCATCTTTGTTGCCCTCCTTTGGACATGCTCCAGTTTCTCTACATCCCTCTTCAACTGTGGTGCCCAAAACTGAACACAGGACTCTGAGGCCGAACCAGAGCAAAGTACAGCGTTATCATCACCTCCCGTGATCTGGACATGATACTCTGTTTGATACAGCCCAAAATGCCATTTGCCTTTTTAGCCACCAAGTCACTCTGGTGACTCATGTTCAATGTATGGTCTACTAAGACTCCTAGATCCTTTTCGCACATGCTACTGCCAAGACAAGTCTCCCCCATTCTATAATGGTATATATGGTTTTTCTACGTAAATGCAGAAGTTTACATTTGTCGTTATTGAATTTCATTTTATTCAGTGTAGCCCATTTTATTCAGTGTAGCCCACTTCTCGAGACTATCAAGTTTATGCTGAGTTCTGATTATGTCTTCTGTCTTCTGTTGTGTTTGCTACCAGTTTAGTATCATCTGCAAATTTCATAAGTATCCCCTCATCCAATTCATTCATAAGAACAAGTGCCGCTTTTCTCTACCTGAAGGAGGCTCAAAGCGGCTTCCATTCGCCTTCCCTTTTCTCTCCCATCCCTCCCAGATGGGACTATTTGTTGCAGAGAAACAAGCTCAGGGTTCCCGTTGATTTGTCATTGTCAGGAGTTAAAATTTCCATGAAAATAAAATGTCCCTTATGTTCATTGTTGTGGCGTGTCTGTACCTTATTTTGAAGGGACGTTTAAACATTACCATAGCGATCAGACAGTGGTTGAGAGTAGAGGAGTAGACTACCCCCCCCACCGGGCCTCAGTAAAATTGTCAAGCGTTGAGTGGTCCCCGGTGATAAAAAGGTTGGGGACCACTGTTCTAACAGATATCTGATTAACTGAAGTCACCCATGATCACTGTTTCCCCCCTCTTTGAGAGGTGTGTAATTTTTTCTAGGAGTATCTCATCCAAGTCCTCTGACTGGCTTGGTGGTCTATAGCAGACCCCCACAATAATACCACTCTCAATTCCTACACCTTTTATATTTACCCAAATACACTTTAATGTGAACTTTCATGCTCAGGTACCTGTATTTCTTCACAAGTATAAAGATTCCTTATATTGCTACACCTCCCCACTTATTTACTTGTCTGTTCCTTCTGAATAGATTGTACCCCTTGATTCTAGTATTCCAATTGTGGGTATTATCCCACCAAGTTTCTGTGATTCCTATCAGGTCATAGTCCCCTTCCTCTATTAGGACTACTAGTTCCTCCTGCTTGTTTCCCATACTCTGTGCGTTAGTGTAGAGACATCGTAATCCATCCGTTGTGTGCCCCATGGTTTTGGCTTTTGAACTTCTTTGCAAGTTAGTAGTTCCCTGCTTATCTGCCGTTCCCTGTAGCTTTGCAATCTTCCCATCTTAAGTTTTTGACATCACACCATGTTTTGAATTTACATCTTGCTCCCCCTTTGGTTTTCGTTTAAAACCCTCTTCACCAGGTGTGCAAGGGTTCTCCCCAAAATACTTTTTCCATCCTTTTTTGACGTGCACACCATCTTCTGAGAGCCTCTTGTGGCGCAGAGTGGTAAGGCAGCCGTCTGAAAGCTTTGCCCATGAGGCTGGGAGTTCGATCCCAGCAGCCGGCTCAAGGTTGACTCAGCCTTCCATCCTTCCGAGGTCGGTAAAATGAGTACCCAGCTCCCTGGGGGGTAAACGGTAATGACTGGGGAAGGCACTGGCAAACCACCCCGTATTGAGTCTGCCATGAAAACGCTAGAGGGCGTCACCCCAAGAGTCAGACATGACCCGGTGCTTGCACAGGGGATACCTTTACCTTTACCTTTACCATCTCCTGATAGTAGGCCCTCATATTGACATTGTAGACCATGATCCAGAAACCCAAACCTTTCCCAATGACACCAGTGACGTAGCCAGCCATTTACTTGCATGATTTTTCTCTCCCTTCCTAAGCCATGACCACTTACAGGAAGGACTGTGATCATTCACACCCAAGACTCTAAGACAATCAATTGCATAGGCAGAAAACAGAACAGGCAATAAAGAAGGAGGAAAACAAATGGTAAAAACAAATGGCAAAAAAACTGACATGGTTTTGACACTTAAGATAGCCACGAGTCCATTCTCCGAGAGCTGCAGTCATACAAATCGAATAAGTATTATTATTATTAGTAGTAGTGGTAGTGGTAGTAGTAGTACTACTACTACTACTACTAGTAGTAGTAGTAGTGATGAATAAATTTTATTTTCTAAGCCTGCTTGAATGTGTGTCAGCAGCAGCTTCAATTCTTTAACTTTTGCTGCTGCTTTTTGTAGTGCCACTTTTTATATCATAGTTTTAATTATAAGTTTATATAATTTGTAAGTATTTTTTAACTGGAGGCGTCAAGAGAATGCACCTGGGATCTTCTGCATGCAAAGCAGGTGCTTCAATGCTGAGCTGCTGTCCTGGGTCTCAGGGTCTATTCCCATCACCTACTGCTTGGTTCTGCAGGGGGATGATACAGCAACCTTTCTCTAATTAAAGACAAATTATCCAATTGTTTTCCAGCTCTATATTTAAACTGTTTTACATTCCTGCACTTTCTCATTAGCCTGTTGAATGGCTCCTGTAATTTGTTCTGAGTTTTCAGATTTCTACCACCTCGGCTTTTATGCGGCCAAATTTTTTCCTCTAATTTTTGCAATGTTTATGTTCATTATTTGTTCAAATTGCTAAATAATTTATTTTAAAATAATAGTTTTTTCAGGCATTTCTCTGCATCCTACATATTTTCTATCTTCTGCCATAATTAAGAATCTATAAATTAAATTTTACGTGGCATAGTTCTTTTAGCCAAAAATTCTAATTTTATTTTTATTTTATGTTTATTATATTTATATATCGCCCTCCCCGAAGGCTCAGGGCGGTTTACAGGGAACAGGAAAAAAGATACAGATAACATATGGTAACAACAGGTGATAATAACAATAACAATAACAATAACAATAATAATAACAATATTATTATAACAACATAATAATAATGTTCTAATAAGTTCAAAACTGTACAGAAAATCTGTAGCAGTGAGTATGGTAACTCTGTTGTCCACTAGATCAGGGGTCGTCAACCCCCGGACTGTGAACCGGTACCGGGCTACGCCGGAGCGATGGGGGGGAGAGGGAGGCGCAAATGCGCAGGTGTGGCAGCTCCGCGCCTGCGTGTTTGTGCGGAAGCTCCGCACAGGCACGTTTGCTCCTGCGCACTGGCGCCCGGGCCTCCCTCTCCCCTCCTCTCCCCTCCACCCCCCAGAAAAGGTTGGGGGGCCACTGCACTAGATGATGTCCTTTTAGCAGAAAAACCATATAGTTGTATAGCCAGACAGTGGAAAATTCCTTACTGGGAACTGTACTTCCCCGCTCTAGCTTCTGTGCTTTAATTAATTTCCACCTGTCACATTTTTCTTTTTAATCTTTCTGAAAGTCCAGTATCCCAAATTAAACTTCTGCAGGCCAACGATAATTAGGCAGAACATTTCAGGTTCATGTCAGGAGGATCGCTAGTTAAAGGTGATGTGAAAGACCTCCGACTGAGATCAGCGGGAGTAGATGTCTTGAGAGAGCTCTCAGGTGCTCTTTCTTAATGCTGCTCATATTAAAGCTCTTAATGAAAGACATGTGGCTTCCTCCAATGCTTTTCAGGATGACCAGGCTAAGAAGAATCCTGGCAGGGCAAATCTACAAGGTTCCTCACTTCCTTCTGTCAACCTCATCAATGGCAACTTGTAGGGAGATCTGAACCTGCAACTGTTCTCTGGAGAGAATCAACTAGGACAGTACAAAACCTGCAGAACCAATCTCTTTGTTTAGAAGAAGAAGAAGAAGAGTTGGTTCTTATATGCCGCTTTTCCCTACCCGAAGGAGGCTCAAAGCGGCTTACAGTTGCCTTCCCATTCCTCTCCCCACAACAGACACCCTGTGAGGTGGGTGAGGCTGAGAGAGCCCTGATATCACTGCTGGGTCAGAACAGTTTTATCAGTGCTGTGGTGAGCCCAAGGTCACCCAGCTGGTTGCATGTGGGGGAGTGCAGAATCAAACCTGGCATGCCAGATTAGAAGTCTGCGCCCCTAACCACTACACCAAACTGGCTCTCAAACTGGCGTTTGCTGGCAGGGGCTCATGGGAGTTGTAGTCCATGAACATCTGGAGGACCACAGGTTGACTACCCCTGGTTTAGACAAGGAAGTTGATAGTAGTAGAGAAATCCTCTCTAAAGGATTTATTTTATTAGCGAAACCAGGGAAAATACTGCCTGATCTACAGTGGCTTTTCTGTTCTCACTGAAGTACGTGAGTTATGAAACTAGAATTAAATTTTGTTTGTCTTGCAGGAGCCATTGGACTGAAACTTTGTTCTATTTCTTTTTACAGTTATGCTGGTTTAAAAGAGTTTATGCTGGCATTTATTTTTAACGTAATATCTTCCTGACCCCAGGACTTCTTCGTTATTACAGATGTAAATCATAGAGAAACTTGAAGAAACATCTTTACAAAATCTATAAAATGAAATGTGGTGATTAGAATAGGCAGGCAATATTTCCCGGCTCCCTACAAATTCCTTATCATTTTCCAAACTTATTTTTCACTAGCTCCAACTACCTGATGCAAATCTGATTAAAAACCCTGTCAATGGAACACTTTTTAACCACACACCACTCACACACTCGCTTCTCCCTTGAGATCCCTAAAATGGTATAATGTGACAGAGTAATAAATTTGGTTTCATTAGACAGATGCTGAAGGAGACATACAATTTTTTAAAGTTTTTTTTTTTAATTAAAGCCCTCCAAACCTAGCAAGGGTTGACTCTTCCTAGTTACCTACCTTGTGTTATATAATATGTATACCAAATGAATCTGCACAACAAAACAAAATCAGAGTCCAGTGCAGGGTTAGTCAAACTGCGGCCCTCCAGATGTCCATGGACTACAATTCCCAGGAGCCCCTACCAGCATTCGCTGGCAGGGGCTTCTGGGAATTGTAGTCCATGGACATCTGGAGGGCCGCAGTTTGACTACCCCTGGTCCAGTGGCACCTTTAAGACCAACAAGACAACAAAATCAGAGTCCAGTGGCACCTTTAAGACCAACAAAGATTTATTCAAGGCGTGAGCTTTCGAGTGCAAGCACTCAGTTCATAGTCTGAGGAAGAGTGTTTGTACTCGATAGCTCATGCCTTGAATAAATCTTTGTTGGTTTTGATATGGATTATATAGATTTGCGGAACACAACTGAGTCATACACACACTTTAGCTACATATCTGTCCATAATTCATTCTTAGGTCAGATGGAGTGCATTTTAAGTTCATTAATGGCTGACTGTAACACCACGTGTATAAAGTTATTTCTTTATCTCTGAAAGTAACCTTGAATTTGTCAAAAGTGGAACGTAGCAGCTATCATTGCTACAAAACAGGAGATTTATAGCACCTGAATGTAGTATCTCTCTCTATAAAAAATAAGTATATGAAATAAGATATATTCGTCGGTGATAGGTTAGACTGGGAGCCCTCCGTGTGACCTGACTGGGCAGGGGTAGTCAAACTGCGGCCCTCCAGATGTCCGTGGACTACAATTCCCAGGAGCCCCTGCCAGCGAATGCTGGCAGGGGCTCCTGGGAATTGTAGTCCACGGACATCTGGAGGGCCGCAGTTTGACTACCCCTGGGTTAGAGGGACAGATAGGGAGTGAGCGTCAGGATATCTCATGACGACGTCTCAAGGTCTTAAAAATGAGCTGCACTGATGCAGACTTCAGAGAATGCTCCAATTGGCTTTCTCTCCATGCTTGCAAACATGTATTCTAAATAAATCCTCTTGCTGCTTAGCTGTTTTTGTTGTGGTCTTGTAAATTTTACACTGCGTGGCCCATAACAGTTTTAAAGTTGCCACTGGACTCTGATTTTGTTTTGTTGTGCTGCTTCAGACCAGCATGGCTACCCACTTGAATCTATCCAAATGAATCTGATGAGGTCAACTTAAGACTCTGGTTTATTGGTATATTGTTTCAATTGAAGGATTATAAAACTGTGTGATCTATCTATCTATCTATCTATCTATCTATCTATCTATCTATCTATCTATCTATCTATCTATCTATCTAGAACACTTTTCCAATTTCTCTTACTTATATATACATTGCAATACTCTTTAATTCAACATATAACAGTTTATTTATAAGGCATAAATACAAAAAGAAAAAAAACCAACATATTAATCAATATTTTCATTTATACTACCGTACATTGTTTTCCAATCTCACTATAATGTATATACAGTTGCATTGCTATTATATCCATATAAAAGTCTATTATACAGTATTATGTAGGTTACAGTTCAGTAACTGGTTCACAAGCTGGACCACAATATAATTTCAGGCTACTGATGCCGATATTTCTATTTACAAAAGGATAATTAATTTTTAGGATCCACCTACCCTGAATCTCAACACATGCCCCTTGGTTGAATCTTGCCACGTGTCAAGATGATCTTCAACAATGATCACCATGATCAGGATGGGGAGAGTCAAATGTTGAAACAGCCTGCTGTTCAAAAGCCAATGGGCACACTAGTCAATACAGAAGCTAATGCACACAGCTTCAACTATATTGCAATGCTCAAAGAAGAAGAAGAAGAAGAAGAAGAAGAAGAAGAAGAAGAAGAAGAAGAAGAAGAAGAAGAAGAAGAAGAAGAAGAAGAAGAAGAAGAAGAAGAAGAAGAAGAAGAAGAAGAAGAAGAAGACTCAAAGCACCTTACAATCACCTTCCCTTCCTCTCCCAACAACAAATTCCCTGTGAGGTAGATGAGGCTAAGAATTGTGACTGGCCCACAGTCACACTATTGGCTGCATGGGGAGGAGAGGGGAATCAAACCTGGTTCTCCAGATTAGAGGTCATCACTCTTAGCCGCTACACCATGCTGGTTTTCTACAACTGCAGGAGTAACACAATTCTCTACCACTACAGGAACAAGAGAATAAGGTGGACAGGGAGGCTACTGACAAGAGCTTTAGTGGGAAGGAAAGCTGCAGAGGAAAAGGGAGAAGATCTTGTAGATGCAGCAAAGGATGAAGTAGAAGCAGCAAAAACAAAACCTTGAGAAGATGCACCTGCAGGCCGAGGAAAACAAAAGATTTTGTGGACTACACATCCTACCTCTGTAGCATCCTAACTGGGGAGCTGTCTGCTGTCTACAACAGTCACTTTTAAAGATTTCAAAGCCACCTTTTAGAACGATTAGCAGTTCTGCAGAGCCTGTTCGTGGTCCGTGGTAAGAATGAATGAGAAGAATGGGAAGAGATGGGGGGTAGAAGAAAAGGAAGGGGGTTTTGAGATTTTATTCTGGTTAACGGAGCTAGATCAATTTTATTCCACACTTCCCAAGAAGTTTAAGTGTCTGGCAGAGGACAAAGACGCCACTAAAATAAGCTGGTGCTAAACAGTGAGGGTTTGGACTGGAGGTTGGAAAACAAAGGGCTCCAGAGGGTGGGAAGGTAGATTCCAATCCAATTCTTCAGTTTTATTATCTTCCCAGTTATCTATATCAGAATGGTAGTTTTTGGCGGCCACCTCAAGTGTATTTGTTAATTTTTTTGAGGGGAGGAGATATTGATGTTCTGCAGCCCCTCCCTTACCAAAGAGGCCATCTTTATGTTGCCTTTGGCTTTGCCACGAGAATTGGACTGGATTGGTATGGGTGGAAAAGATGAACTGGCTCTATGATTAAGCTAAACCTATTTAGAAAGGCCAACACAGCACCATAAAGCTGAGTGCTATGGTAATGTCACCCTAACGAAGCCAAAACGAGGCATCACAACAATGCACCCGTCTTCCAAACTGCACCAACATGGAGGGAATAAATCTGTTTGATCTGCCATCAAACCGTGCAGCCCTAAGAATACTTTCAGCGCTGCCGGAGACTGTACAGAAAGGCCTACAAAGGAATGTGAACTGGCAGTATTTTCTTCAAAAATGTAGCCTGTTTCCCACTTGTTCCCCTTTGTGCTTTTTAAAAACGCGTGAGAAGTACCAATATCCACCTCTCCACACACAAAAAAGAATGTTCCGTTCTTCAAATACCAACCAGTAGGTGGTCCCTGGCCTCAACCAGGGCCAGGACATTATCCGTCCTGGCCCCTACCGGGTGAAATGCACTCTCAGAGCAGACCAGGGCTCTGCCAGAGTTAGCACAATTCTGCAGGCCTTGCAAGACAGAGCTCTTCAGCCAGGCTTTTGGTTGGGGGCAAAGTTAACACCGATCTAGCTACCTATTAATGGCCCCACCTACCTATGGACACCCTGTGGAAATTATCACGGCTGTTTTTAACCTGATATATTTATTCAACTTAATTCTGAACCTTAAATGTTATTTGCTTTAACTGGGTATATGTTACATGATTTTGTACACTGCCCTGAGCTTCCAGTCATCTCGGATTAAGGCTTTTAAGAGTGAAATCCAAAATCTGGGCTTCTCCACACATTTTCTATCTAAATCAGCTCATGATCAAGCTGTAGCATTAGTTAAGCAGCAGATACAGGACAATCAATGTCAACTGAACCTAAGTAAAGCTCTACCTTTTTGGCTCCTGTTAAAATGAGATATGTTCTAGTCCCTGTCACTTATCTTCCTAGTAAAAAGTAAACAAAGAAGGGCGTTTACTGAGCAGGCTGCTCAGTTGTGCCCTTAGCTCAGGTAGAGGGTCGCTCTAAGAACATCCCCCTCTCACTGAGACAGTGTTTTTGTGGGAGTGGCCAAACTGAAACAAGAGAGCATCTACTGTTCCACTACCCTGTTTATGCAGACATTCGTGGCAATCTGACTGAACCACTCATTAAAAAACACTTCAGGTTGAGAACCACTGATATAAGGGGATGAACCCTTGAATTTATAGCTACACTGTACTGATAGCTATATATAGGGTTAGCACTGGGAAGAAACCACTTATTGTAGGCGCTGTGCACCTATAACTCTTCTATGCAAGGCAACATATGGTACTATCCTCTGATATGAAGATAGGGCATATTCACCAGTTTGTGCAAGGCCAAACAACTCTGGGCTGGGCTGCTTTCACCATGGCACAGTAGCGTCTGCTTTTCATTAACTTTCTCTATTCTTATTTGAACTGAAGTTAACTAAAGCACAAAAGGAAAAGCAGCATACAGCTGAAGCAGCAGATAAAGGGACTACCAAAAGAATGTATTAACCAAACACTGTTGTCTTGAAATTCTTATATTCAGATTTTGATCTTTGCTGGGAGATCTTTCTGTCTGGTCTAAACTAGAACGCGACAGCTCACCGATACACCTCTGTTTCCCCAGTTCATTTTTGGGGGGAGGTAAAATGCACTTTATGCTTGGACAGGGTATTGCACTAATCTTGGTTCTTCTACGAGGCTGTATGACTCAGGTGTTTCCAAAATACCTGTTTGTTCACAGTATGCTTAAAAAATGTATGCTTAAAAAAGAAGAAACTAATTCATGAAGAAGGAACGTTTTATAGTCTCAGCAAATCTGGGAGTGACAGGAGATCTAGTTAGAAATGATAAACCAAATTCTGTTCAACATTCCATAAGGCACAAAATGTAGGTCATCTTATCTTTGTGTGGTTGGAACAGAGCAAGAGAAACTATTTAAAAAAACAGCCGTATTGGCATCAGTAAAGTAACCAACTCACTGTTTTGGGATGTGTAGGGGGGAGTTGCATGTATTAACATAAGCAACTGAAATCCTACTACAGCAGGGGTGGCCACACTATGGCTTTCCAGATGTCCATGGACTACAGTTACCATAAGCCTCTGCCAGCGTGGCCAATTGGCAGGGGCTCATGGTAATTGTAGACCATGGACAACTGAAGAGCCACAGTGTGGCCACCCCTATCCTACAGGAATTGCTTTTTCAATAAGACTCTCTTTTTTGGGAGGGGGGGGAGGCTTGCAGCAGATGATACTCCACCTAAGTGCTCAGAAACAACCAAGGAAGACTTTGAATGAGCCCTTATTGATTTTGTATGTAGGAACACATATATCCCGTGGCAACTCAGTCTGCTTTCAAACCAGAAAACAAAGAAACATGACCAAAATCCAATACATTCCGGCTTTTCCACATTTTTGGAGATTTCTTTCTTTCCAGCTCCGTAACAAAATATATCTTTCTCAGTCCCAGCAAAACTGTTTAATTTTAGTATAAAATTTCTGCGGGGAGAAATTTCTTAGTCCTTTCCAATTTGGTGAAGTATTTTGTCTCCCTTGAAAGGAAATAAAAGATTCCAAAGGAAACCAAACCACTGATAAAGTCTGTTGACTACTTTACTAGTTTCAATTAGCACCTTTCTAAAGAAATGCTCCCCCAAGGTTTATTACATGTGGGATCTTTTATCATATCCTTCCCAACCGATTGTTACTGTTTTGCTGAAAAGACATTAAAATAGTGACATATCTGAAGTAATATTACATACAAGTCTGGGATAATATTATATACAAGGGACCAAGCCCTATGAAGATAGGTTGAGGGACTTGGGAATGATCAGCCTGGAGAAAAGGAGGTTGAGAGGGGACATGATAGCCCTCTTTAAGTATTTGAAAGGTTGTCACTTGGAGGAGGGCAGGATGCTGTTTCCGTTGGCTGCAGAGGAAAGGACACTCAGTAATGGATTTAAACTTCAAGTACAACGATCTAGGCTAGATATCAGGAAAAAAAATTTCCACAGTCAGAGTAGTTCAGCAGTGGAATAGGCTGCCTAAGGAGGTCATGAGCTCCCCCTCACTGGCAGTTTTCAAGCAAAGGTTGGATACACACTTTTCTTGGATGCTTTAGGATGCTTAGGGCTGATCCTGCGTTGAGCAGGGGGTTGGACTAGATGGCCTGCATGACCCCTTCCAACTCTATGATTCTATGATACCTTCATCCCTTCTTGAATTCAGGATTTCATAGTACATATAGGGACAACAATTACGAGGATAACAGTACAAGCCGCCGCAGCAATCAGTGCTGCTATTTTGCAAGCTTTTGCTCTTCTAAATTCAGCTTCTTTACGTTTCAATAATGAATCGTAGCCTGGGGTATAGATGTCTTCCATCCAGTATTCCAGATTGTTGGGATTCAAAGATTCTTGAGTCTGAAATAAAGGAAATCCTTCATCATTTTTTGTAAATAATAGAGTCAAACCAGAATACATGCAATTTCCAAATGAAAGTCTGGATCCATAACTCCGTTTAGGATAAGGTGACCAGATTGTCCCGCTTTTGGAGGGACACCTGAGGGTACCTGGCAAATTGTACTTATGTTGAAATTAAATATATATATATATATGTTACAATACTATTTTTGTATTCTATGTGTTCTATGAAACTTTTTGTTGTTCCATATAGACCAAATTTTTAATCAAGAACTCCCCCGGTCAATGGTGTCCCGGTTTACCAATGTTAAAATCTGGTCACCTTAGTTTAGGATGAAGCTGTTAAGCATGCTAAAGGTTGAACTCTGGCTGGACTGAAGGCCTAATTATAGCTCTCTTGCAGGATGAAAAAATAAAATACAATAAGAGGTTGTCAGCAAACTGCTGATGATATCCACCTCTATATCTCCGGACCTCAGGACTTCATGGCAATGTGGTAGAAGGCCTAAATCATGAAAGTTGCCAACTCCAGATTAGGAAATTCCTGGAGATTGAGTTTGGAGAAACTGAATATGAGTTTCCATTTTCTCTAGGAGATTTAATCAGTAGTATTTCTGGGAGATCTTCGGACTCCATTCGGATACTGTTAAACAGGTTTTCTCAACCAGAGTTTTGTGAAACCCTGGGGTTTCCTGATGGTTCTAGAAGGGTTTCCCGAATGGGAAACCCTTAATTAATTAATTAATTTTAATTAATTAATTTTCAAAATATATTTAACATTTCATAAACATTTCTTGGGTGATATGACTATATATGGTCATGTTGATCCGCCCCTCCCCTGGCCAATGATGGACCTGGAGGGATGAGAGGGGAGGGGCCCTGGGTGGGCGTGTACATAGCTATTCTTCCCAATCAGCTGGTAAAAACAATCTGCATAAAAACCAAGATGCATACATTTTCATTAGAAGCCTCCTTAAATCAAGGGTACTAAAAGATGTAATTTCTGAGCCCCTCTCCATTATTTCTGACAATTCTTGGAAAACAGGTGAAGTGCAAGAATATTGGAGGCGGACAAATGTTGTCCCCATCTTTAAGAATGAGAAAAAGGAGTAACTACCGACCCGTCAGCTTCATGTCTATAGCAGGCAGAATTTTAGAATAAATCATAAAATAGTCAGTCCTTGAGCAGCTAGAGCGGATGGCTGTGTTTACTAAGAATCAGCCTGGCATCCTCAAGAACAAGTCATGTCAGACTAGCCTCCTCTCTTTTTTTTAAAGAAAGTTACAACCTTGCTAGACCAGGGGAATGCTGTGGACATAGTTTACCTTGATTTCAGTAACACTTTTGATAAGGTTCCACATGATATTGTTATTGACAAGTTGGTAAAATGCAGCATGGATTGGTTGACAGATAGCACCCAAAGGATGCTTGTAAACGGTTCATCATCTTTTTGGAGAGGAGTGACAAGTAGAGTGCCTCAGGGATCTGTCCTGGGCCCTGTATTGTCCAAAGTATTTATTTGGATAAAGGAATAGAGGAAGTACTTCTTAAATTTGCAGATGACACTGAACTTGGAGGGGTAGCAAACATACCAGAAGACAGAATCATGATCTTGACAGGTTAGAAAACTGGGCTAAAATGAATTTCAGTAGTGATAAATGTAAAATTCTTCGTTTAGGTAGGGAAAAATCATATGCATCACTATAGGATAGATGAGAGTTGTCTTGGCAGTAGTATGCGTGAAAAGGATCTGTGGGTCTTAGTAGACCAGACACTGGACGTGAGTCAGCAGTGTGATTCGGTAGTTTAAAAGGCAAATGGGATTTTAGGCTGTGTGCCGAAATGCCCTCTTGCTATTGCAAAAGGACAGGTTTTTTGTTCCTCTGGGCTGGGGGAGTGAGTCTTCAGCTTCCCCTTCACATGTAAATTGACCTGGCCAGGAAGGAGGTATCTCCTGTGAACAACAGGCTGCCATTAAAAATTCTCATGAAATCATAGAATCATAGAGTTGGAGGGGACCTCATGGGTCATCTAGTCCAACCCCCTGCACTATGCAGGACACTCACATCCCTATCGCTCATCTACTGTAACCTGCCACCCCCTTGAACCTCCACAGAATCAGCTTCTCCATCAGATGGCTATCCAGCCTCTGTTTAAACATTTCCAAAGATGGAGAACCCACCACCTCCCGAGGAAGCCTGTGCCACTGAGAAACCGCTCTAATGGTCAGGAACTTCTTCTGGATGTTTAGATGGAATTTCTTTTGAATTAATTTCATCCCATTGGTTCTGGTCCGTCCCTCTGGGGCCAGAGAGAACAATTCTGCTCCGTCCTCCATATGGCACCCTTTTAAATACTTGAAGATGGTTATCCGATCCCCTCTCAGTCGTCTCCTCTCCAGGCTAAACAGACCAATTAACAGACCAGACTAATTAACCGTGGCTGCTCCTCTTGTCCCCCACCCCTCTGCTGGTCCGCCCCCTGCTGCTCAACCCTTCCCTTCCCCACTCACCTTGGCCCAAGCTGCCACCTCCTCATGGGGAAGTGTCTTTTGCTGAAGGGAAGGCACCACATTCCCTATCACAGGGTGAGCGTGCGTGCGTGCATGCGGGGGAGGCCCCAGCACGGCGGGGTGTGGGGAGAGAAGAGGAGCAGAAGGGATGAGGGTTTGTCAGCTTGGCAGCCACTGGAGCTTGGCAGCCACTGGCAGCCACTGGACCACCTTACAGATGGCAGCTGAACTATTGCAGGGGTGGGAATCTGCCTCCCTTGCTTGGAAGCAGTGGGCAGGAAATGGAGAGGGGAGGGCGGGGGTGCAAGGGCGCACAGATGAGCACATGTAATGGGCATTATTTGCTAAGGCTTATTGTCAGTTCTGGCTGGAGGACCTGGTCTCCTTTGGAACTTGTCAGTTCTAACGGAAGCCTGGGGTCTGCATCTTTCATTTGACTTGGCTTTAAAATTGCTTTTTACGGAGAGATGTCACCCTGACCTCCTGGTGGAGGACAGAGGGGGGTTTGGCTATCTTGAGATAGCAGGGGTTGGCTGAATGAGAGGAAAATAACAGCAGAGACATCGTAGCATCTCTGTAATTGATATTAAATATTTGGAAGGGAGTTGAGGGCAGAATGGATCATTAATTAACTGGACTGTAGTCACTATATGACATTTGTTCAATGTCAGCTTGCTGAGCAATGCATCTGCTTTTTGGCACGATGAAGAGGTCAGGCGATCTTTTATGAAGATTATAGAAATATACATTCAGTTATAGGTTTAATATTTCATTCATTCACATATTCACACTTATGTACACAGATATACGTAGGTTCGGAAGGGCTATGTGAAGAATTAGAGAAGTTAGTCCAAAACTTGATGGTGTGCCAGATGTGAGATAGAACTGGGATGAACTTTTGGGGGTTTTTGTGGTTTGGGTCAATGGTTAGGTAACCAGGAGGAAGGGGAAGTTGACCATATATGGACAAATGGGGACTTTCCTTGCCAAATGGGGAAGGTACCTGAGATCAGCATCGTGGGATGTGTGAGTTTTTGATTGGTTTACTGATGAGAAAACAGCTGAGCAGGTGCTGTTTTAGACAATGTGCTTAGGTGTTGGTCCAATATGGGCAAGGTTTAAAAGAGAGTTTGGGAGAGTTTTCAGAACTTCTGGAGTTTCTCCTACTTTCCTCTGGCCTTGAGGCCCACACTGGATCCTAAGGGATAGGTAAATATGAATCATGAAGTTGCTGCTAAGCTGTATAGATATTTGGGTGATTAGGGGGAGTTGGGTTGTGAGGGATGGAGGTTGCATCTGCCTGATTGTGTGGGGAATCATTTCAACTGGGATAAGTAAAGTTTTGCTAACACGTATCTATAGGCATATATTCACTGTGGGGCTGTATGTTAGACTTGTATTGAAGTGTCATCAGAATTCAGCAATGAATTTCTTTTGAATTGTTGTTTCGAAGTGATTTTAATTGCAAGTCTGTACCCCTTTCTTAATCACTAAATAAACTTTACATGTATTCCCCTCACTGTGTCTTCATTGTGTTTCGGAAGAGACAAACCCTCAGTGTGCCACCTACCCATCCCACCCCCTTTGGGGGCTTAACCTGTTGAATGCAGAAGGGACATTTAGCAGAGGTTAACAGGCGGGACAATGCTCAAGAGACTACAGCGCACTTCTCCATCCATATGGCCTCATCGCTGCTTGCTCCCCAGTGGGACGCATGTTAGAGGGTAGCAAATCCACTTTCCTGGATTTACCGCATTACGCTTTAGAACTGGCTGAATTTCAGCCTGTCTGGTAGACCAGGGGTAGTCAACCTGTGGTCCTCCAGATGTCCATGGACTACAATTCCCACAAGCTCCTGCCAGCATCTGCTAGCAGGGGCTCGTGGGAATTGTAGTCCATGAACATATGGAGGACCACAGGTTGACTACCCCTGTGCTAGATAGCCTGGGGATGTTGGTGACTCATGAGATGGGGGCTCTAAAAGCCGCCAACATCTAGTAACATATTGCGTGTGCGGAAATGCTCTGTATTTCTTCCCAGATGCCACTTACACATGTCACCAGAGCTGGAAATTAATGCCACTCACTTGTAGATCCAAAGCTGCAAGTTTCCCCTTCTCGCCTGCATTCCTGGTATATTCCTCGATGGTCCACGATGGTTGTGCTCTTTTCACTTCAGCGAGTTCGGTCAGCCGCATGTCCGTATAGAGAGGGTTGTTCTTCATGTGCGACTTGAGCGATGTGGGGTAA
Source organism: Paroedura picta (assembly GCF_049243985.1). Lineage (NCBI taxonomy): Eukaryota > Metazoa > Chordata > Lepidosauria > Squamata > Gekkonidae > Paroedura > Paroedura picta. The sequence continues at coordinate 10,698,752 of NC_135386.1, forward strand.
GGATGGGGGCTGAAGACCTGCTCGATCAAGAATGTATCTTTGGATGGTTTGGGATGTCTGTGTGGTTGTAGAACCTCATACGGCTGGTCGGCCTGCAAGAAGAGTCAAGAAGGTTTGGAGAAGGAAGGCAGCTTTCAGAGAGCCAGTTCTCACAAATGTGTCCACACGATGAGAAGAGTTTCAAAGGGTGACTCACAGGTGTGAATCCAGGCTGCCCTGGATTCATATAATAATAGAGTTGGAAGGGACCTCATGGACCATCTAGTCCAACCCCCTGCACTATGCAGGACTCTCACATCCCAATCGCTCATCTACTGTCACCTGCCACCCCCTTGAACCTTCTCAGAATCAGCCTCTCTGTCATATGGCTATCCAGCCTCTGTTTTCAAAAATGGAGAACCACCACCTCCCAAGGAAGCCTGTTCCACTGAGAAACCACTCTAACTGTCAGGAACTTCTTCCAGATGTTTAGATGGAATTTCTTTTGAATTAATTTCATCCCATTCGTTCTGGTCTGCCCCTCTGGGGCAAGAGAGAACAAATCTGCTCCATCCTCTATATGGTACCCTTTTAAATACTTGAAGATGGTTATCAGATCCCCTCTCAGTCTTCTCCTCTCTAGGCTAAACAGAACAAGCCCCCCCAACCTTTCTTCATACGTCTTGGTCTCCAAACCCCTCACCATCTTTGTTGCCCTCCTCTAGACACGTTCTAGTTCCTCTACATACCTCTTCAATTGGGATGCCCAAAACTGAACACAGTACTCCAATTGAGGCTGAACCAGAGCAGAGTAAACGGTACCATCACCTCCCATGATCTGGACACGATACTCCATTTGATACAGCCCAAAATCCCATTTGCCTTTTTAGCCACTGAGTCACACTGCTGACTCATGTTCAATGTATGGTCTACTAAGACTCCTAGATCCTTTTTGCACATGCTACTGCCAAGACAAGTCTCCCCCATCCTATATTGGTATATATGGTTTCTCCTCCCTAAATGCAGAACTTTACATTTGTCCCTATTGAACTTCATTTTATTCAGTTAAGCCCACTTCTTGAGCCTATCAAGATCATCCTGTATCATCTCAAGTGTGAATGAGCCATTGCAGTTCAAATTCATTTTATCTAACTCTTGTCAGTGGATTTATTTGACACATTCTGGCATGCTGCACAGTCTAATAGGTCTGCAAGGAGGATAATAATGGGTGTAATAACTAATGATCTCCATCTTGGCAAAATGGCTTGGAAGACAAAGCCGATAAGAAAGAATTAAAATTAAGGACTTTTAAACCCTGTATCCTGTCTCAAAGTTGCTTCCGATAGCCTTCCCTTCTTTTCTCCATGATGGTCACATTGACAGGTAGATTGGCTTGAGAGAGTTTAAAGGGAAATTGTGCTTGGCTCAAGGTCATCTGGAACAGGGGTAGTCAACCTGTGGTCCTCCAGATGTCCATGGACTACAATTCCCATGAGCCCCTGCCAGCCATTGCTGGCAGGGGCTCATGGGATTTGTAGTCCATGGACATCTGGAGGACCACAGGTTGACTACCCCTGATCTAGAAGACTTCATGTGGAGGTTTGGGAAATCAAACCCCAACCAGGTTTGATTAGGAAATGATAGGGGAATCAGAAATTAGGGAACTAGATACAGAACAGAGTTAACTGGAGAAGAGAGGAGACAAAAGGAGGGTAAATTAGAGATGGAGGTTGAAGTTGAAAGGGTATAGTTAGAATGCTAGAGCAGGGAGGAAACAGAAGAGAGGAGGAAGACATAGGAATAGAGAGAGGAGCAAGAAAGAATGAGAAAGTAGGAAGTCAGAGTATGTAAAATACAGGAAGGATTAGGGCATGAGAAGAACTTAAATTGTAAATTGGAAAAATTATAGGAACTAGTATGTGGACTGATCCCAGGTAGACGGAAATCAAAAATGAAAGGGGAGAAGATAAAAACAACAAGATGGACAAGGTGAAGATAAAAGAGGGAGGCCTTGGGGGATTGGGGATCCCAAGCATTTGGGAGTACAGCAGATATGGCAGTGGAAGGAGATTTGACAATAGAAGGGGAACAAGATGCCCCATTGCTATTTCAAAAGGACAGTTTTTCCCTCTGGGCTGGGGAGAGAGAGGGAGGGGCTGCTATTCCCCTGTTCACCTTCCCTTTCACATGTCCATTGACCTGGCCAGGAAGCAGGTACCCGAGTGGATAGTGGGAGAGATTCCTCTTCCCAGAATTCCTAGGTGAGGAGCTTTCTGTGGGAGCGGACGGGATAGTATCTCTGATCCTGACCACAGGAAGGAGGGGTCGTTTTGGCTTTTGGTTCTAGGTTGTTCGCCTGCTGATAATCAGGGAAGGAGCTTGCTCTTGGGAGAGCAGCCATCTTGGACATGTGAGCGATGCAATGAAACTCTGGAACCCCTTTAAGCAAAGGAGCCTGCCCTGTACTTAACACCAGATACGGTTTGTTTAACATAGGGACAGAATGATTGCATTTCATCCAGTTTCTTTTGTCTCTTTTGCTTAACTCCGTGCTTTTTAATTTGCTTTTTAATACATCTTTTATATAATGGAAGTGGGCCACGGTTCTCTGATCCATGTAGTGCTCCCCTGACTCAGAAACGCTAGCGGAAGTGCAAAGGGAAGACCCAGAGGGGTGAACCCTTGCAGTATCTTATCCCCCACAGTGCTCAGGTGCTGGGACTGTGGGAGACCACAGAGGCAAGGCCTCACAAGTGTGGCTCTCCCAGTCCTGGCTCTCCCAGCTGCAACCCTGTACTTTAGCCAAGTGGTGGCAAGCAGTTACCCAAAGATTTTGTTTTGCCACCCACTTGGCAACCAGCCAGAACAGGAGGTGGACAAGGACGGAGCTGGGCCTGCAAGGGACAAGCAGGCTGGTTCCGTCACAAGGTTCAAACAGCAGATGCTCCTGGGCTCTCTGGACCCGCTCAAAATAGGGACGAACTTGCTGCCTTTCTAATCTCTGAACCATCCCAAGAAACATGGAGTGAAGCCAAGGGATATAACCCATCTCTGACACTGATGCTGTGTAATTCCAGAACCAACAATCTCAACTCTACAACAATCTTTTGCAGAGCATGAGGTTAAACTGGAGTGCATGACTGGGACCTCGGGACTGAGGGGAGGTGGCCATCGTAGATCAGCAGGAGTCCTCCTTCAGGACACTCCCCACACCAATGATCTCAGGACTTGAGTGGGATCTGATTGAGAGCGTGGAGGGTTTATGCCTGGCCATGGAAACTTAGGATCCAGAAAGATTCCTAAATGCTCCATGGTCTCTGAAGCCTTCCAGTGACAGATAAGATGGTTGACAACTAGCATAGCCAGATGTCAGCCGCCATCAGCCTGATGCCGTCTCCTCTCACTCCTGGCTAGCACCTTGGTAAACCACTGCACAAAAAGAAGTGGGCGCTGAGACAGCTAGAGCAAGGTTGGGGGCAGACTTGTGACGAATGTCAAGAGCATCTCATAGGACGCTTATAAGAGTGTATGACAGGGGCCCTCCAGATGTCCATGGACTACAATTCCCAGGAGCCCCCTGCCAGCATTCGCAGCATTCGCAGCATTCGAATGCTGGCAGGGGGCTCCTGGGAATTGTAGTGCATGGACATCTGGAGGGCCGCAGTTTGACTACCCCTGGCGTATGAGATAGATGAGAAGGAGGTCAAATGTGAATTGCTGGCTAGTCTCTTTTAATTATCTCTTTTCACAATTGGGAAAGTGTCTGCCATTAATTACTAACCTTGATATTTTCAGGTATTGCTTTAGGATGCTTTGGGCTGATCCTGCGTTGAGCAGGGGGTTGGACTAGATGGCCTGTATGGCCCCTTCCAACTCTAGGATTCTATGATTCTATTTTTATTTCTCCAATGTTTTTGTGAACGACAACTGAACCCAAAGAACTGATTAGCATTTTTAGCAAAGAATTCTCATGCTGCATAATTTGGATGTTATGACATAGTTTACTGATTTGCTACTGATTTACTTTTTCCTTATATCTACACTCTTATGATCCTGTTCCACTGTCTGAGGAAGAGTGCATGCACTCAAAAGCTCACGCCTTGAATAAACCTTTCTTGATCTTAAAGGTGCTAAAGGTAAATGTATCCCCTGTGCAAGCACCGGATCATGTCTGACCCTTGGGGTGACGCCCTCTAGCGTTTTCATGCCAGACTCTATACGGGGTGGTTTGCCAGTGCCTTCCCCAGTCATTACCGTTTACCCCCCAGCAAGCTGGGTACTCATTTTACCGACCTCGGAAGGATGGAAGGCTGAGTCAACCTTGAGCCAGCTGCTGGGATTGAACTCCCAGCCTCATGGGCAGAGCTTTCAGACTGCATGTCTGCTGCCTTACCACCCTGCGCCACAAGAGGCTCATCTTAAGGGTGCTCTTGGACTCAAATTTTGTCGTTCATCACAGGAATCCTACTTCCAACCAAATTCCAAATCGGTTATTAAAGAAAAGAAGTACCTCTTTGGATTTCCGATGCCAGTCCTTGTTTTCGCTCCCACCTGGATCTTTCATCTCTTCCTCTGTGATCTCAGCTTGGTTGGTGTAAGTGATCGACCTCCAGTCTCTCGGAGAGTTCGAAATGCTCGCTATCTTGGATTCGGTGGCGCTGTTTTCTTCCGTCAGTGATCGAGAGGACCTCCTCGTGAACAAGCTTTTTTTTAAGGCTTTCACCCGAAGGCTTTCGCTATTGCTGCCGCTGGCATCCGAGCAGCACCAGTCTGGATTGTTGTCCAATTTACTCCCATGTGAAGAATTATGACGTGAAAACATTCGTGGGGAGGTACTCTCCTCTGACTGGACCTCACTCGTTAGGGAATTAAGATCAAGCTGGACGCTGACTTTCTCTGGCTGCTGAATCTTCTGATCCAGCTTGTTCAGCTTCCCCAAGACTTGGGAAATTTCATCCCTGACACTTGACAGAGACTCAAGTTTCTTTTCTATTTCCCCGATCCTCAGCACCAGCTTGCAAACACTGGTTTTCAGTTCATCATCTGCCGTACTGCAGCTCTCCAGTGGAGAAATCTTGTTCAGCTTGTTACTGGAATTCACACTGGAGATTTTTGCTATGTGGTGTTCGGGCGAGCTTTCGCAGTCAGATTTGTGTATCTGAGAGAGGGAGCCGGTGCTGTTGTAGCAAGAGGACTGCATCACTCCAGAAGACCCACAGACGCTCATGTCATCCAGAAACCTGAAGATGTCACTGATGTCATCACTCACAATTTCAGAGTCATCATCCGATCGCTTGGGAGAATGCCGTTCCCCATATTTGTTCTGATTCGAACTACATTTTTTGTGTTCCAACCCATGTTGGTCGGTCTGTGTTCCAATGCTGTTGGTTTTCTCACTGCTAAAAAGCTGAGCAGAGGTGCAGTTAACGCTTTTATCTTTAAACTTTTTGATGGGTTCGTGCTGTTCCATTTCTACGATGGAAGGGATGTCTTTGGGTTTATGTCCGTTTGGTTTCACAGCATAGTTGGGTGGCAACATTGGCTGTTGATCCTTTGAGCCACGATAAGGTTGGTGCCTCTCAGTGGCTATGAAGTTGGCAGTCTTGATGTTTGACCCTTGGTCACAAACCGGAAAGAAACAGGGTTTCTCTTCTGATGATTTCCTGTTCAAAAAGGATCTTTCAAAATCAGGGGTTTCTTCGGTATTTAGGCTCCAGCTCTTGGTTGGCCACGGAGTTTGTTTGTTTGGTTTTCCTAACCACCTTTTGGTATCTTGCGACCCAAGGATGGTTGTTGGGCCAAAATAAGTAGATGCTTGGAGGTCGTCTAAACTTTCATGTTTGACTCGTCTTTTGTCTGGAACAGGGGAATAAATTGGGTTCAGATATTGGCTGCTGTACGGCATTTCAAAACTGTGATTGAAGAAGGCCTGCTTGGAAGCCTCCTTCCTGCTTGGGCGTTCTAGACGTTCATCTTCTGCTTTGCTTGTAGGCGATCCCAAGTTTGGAGAAATAGTTAAGAGATTGTGGAAGTCTTCCTTGAATATGTTTCTTTTCTGCATGCAGGACTGCATCACAAAGAGTTCGTCGTTTGAAATGCATGTGTCCTTGATAGGCAATGAGTCCTGGTCTGAGATGGATTCTGTCTCGATGTTCATGGGGAAATACGTGCTCTGCATTTCACAAGGGGTAGAGCTGGAGAGATTATAGGAGGCCAGTGCTTGCAACCTATCGAGGGATGCTGCTCGCCCTTTCATTTCCTTATTGACCCCAAGCAAAAAATTCGGTTCTGATGTGGGCACAAATTGTGGGCAGTCTTTGCAGTCCCCTTTCCTACATTTGGACGCCTTCCTGTCTGAGTATCCTCTGCTAAATTCTCTGTCTCTCAATTCACAATTAGGCACACAATCCACCACATTGCAGCCTTCTGAGTCGGACCGGCAGGAATCTACTGATTCTTTCTTCCTCACCTTCTCTTGGACCACAGGAAGTTTTTCCTTGGCCACGCCCCCATTCATCTGGATGAGGTTGAAGATTGTCACAATGTCTGCCGCAACCATGATCTTTTTTGATTGATGGTTGTTTACGGTGCATTTCATTTTGTCTTTGAATAAAGTGGCAGGGAAATTAGGATCCAGACAGGCGGTGTAGAAGAGCACACTCCTCAGTTTGGCCAGCTGAGACAAATCGAACCTTGCACACAACGATTTGCAGAGATCCTGATAGGAAACGGTGTTTTGCTTGGTATCAAGTTCCTCCAAAATGTTCACCAGGAACAGCGAAGAGTCTTGACTGGCCTCCATGGCTGATGAACATCAATTTTTGTAGTTCGTCCAGAATATTTTGCTCTAGAGCTAATTCAACACAGGGCAGAAAACAGAGTTTATTTATCATAAGTTTCCTAAAATATGTGAACTAAAGCACTGATTGTCATTTTTCTTAAATATACCAACATAAAATCAGTGGGGAGGGGCAAGGTAGAGTCCATGTTTTGCACTCATAGAGTCATAGAATCATAGAACCATAGAGTTGGAAGGGGCCATACAGGCCATCTAGTCCAACCCCCTGCTCAGCGCAGGATCAGCCCTAAGCATCCTAAAGCATCCAAGAAAAGTGTGTATCCAACCTTTGCTTGAAGACTGCCAGTGAGGGGGAGCTCACCACCTCCTTAGGCAGCCTATTCCACTGTTGAACTACTCTCACGATCCTATGACGATCGTCTCAAGAAGATCCTATTTCAGTTTCCGGCATCTCTGGTTAAGAAAGGTCTGGTGTTGGGAAAGCACTGAGATCATGGTGACTTACTGCCTGTCAGATTCACCAATATTGGGCAAGATGAACTTACATCTTCTTCACGCCAGTCCAAATGTTTTATCTCATTGTCACACTAGAACACTACCAAGAAACACAAACTGGAGCATCGGCAAGAGATTGTTCCACTATTCCAGTCACTGGGTTAACAAGCAGATGCCAGATTCTGCTCAGCCCACAAGTCAGTGTGATCGCCTGGAGAAAAGGAGATTGCGAGGGGACATGATAGCCCTCTTTAAGTATCTGAAAGGTTGTCACTTAGAGGAGGGCAGGATGCTGTTACCATTGGCTGCAGAGGAGAGGACACGCAGTAATGGGTTTAAACTACAAGTACAACGATCTAGGTTAGATATCAGGAAACAAAATTTAACAGTCAGAGTAGTTCAGCAGTGGAATAGGCTGCCTAAGGAGGTGGTGAGCTCCCCCTCACTGGCAGTCTTCAAGCAAAGGTTGGATACACACTTTTCTTGGACGCTTTAGGATGCTTTGGGCTGATCCTGCATTGAGTAGGGGGTTGGACTAGATGGCCTCTATGGCCCCTTCCAACTCTATGATTCTATGATAGGAAAATTAGTTGGAGTAGGGGAAAGAGATTTAGCTGAGGGAACAAAGCAAGAGAGAGCCCCTGCCACAGAGCACCTACCCTTATATTTCCATTTGAAAATTCAAGATATTACCTATTACTATAACATTTCCTCGTCCTGAATGTTTGAAAATTCTTATTTCATTTGCCTCTGGTCGACAACACTTGGTGCAGAATTCTATTGAACTTCACCCAGTGTTACACAATGGATATTAAACTTATTGATAACAGTAAAAGTGGGTATAACATACTGAAAGATTTTTGTAAAGTGTATCAACATAACACCCCACAAAAATGCTCAGGATAGAAAGTGGTGTTTCCAGGGGACACACATAATGAAACCTTGTTTGGTTACTTTTTCACCAGCTGTTCACCACTGCTTCATTTGCCAAGCTGAGGCTACGGCATCTTTCAAAAAAATACAAGGGCTTCTTGCTGAGGCTATCTCAGCTAATCAGGGATCATAAATAAACAGAATGATGAAAGTATGCCATCAGATCTCATTACCTGATGAGGTCATCAAGCCAAATGATAGAATCATAGAATAACAGAGATGGAATGGATCTCCTGGGTCATCTAGTCCAGCCCCCAGGATTATGCAAAACACTCACAACCCTATCACTCATCCACTGTAACCTGCCACCCCCTTGAACCTTCACAGAATCAGCGTCTCTGTCAGATGGCGATCCAGCCTCTATTTAAATATTTCCAAAGATGGAGAACCCACCACCTCCCGAGGAAGCTTCTTCCACTGAGAAACCGCTCTAACTGTCAGGAACTTCTTCCGGATGTTTAGATGGAATTTATTTTGCAATAAATTTCACCCCATTGGTTCTGGTCCGTCCCTCCAGAGCAAGAGAGAACAACTCTGCTCCATCCTCTACATCAGTGGTCCCCAACCACCGGGCTGCAGCTCCCTCTCCCTGCCCCCCCCCCAGCGATAAACTACTGTATGCACGTAGATTAAATCAGGGGTAGTCAACCTGTGGTCTTCCAGATGTCCATGGACTACAATTCCCATGAGCCACTGCCAGCAAACGCTGGCAGAGGCTCATGGGAATTGTAGTCCATGGCCATCTGGAGGACCACAGGTTGACTACCCCTGTATTAAATACATTACTGTGGGTCCTATCCTCTGCTTTTGGTGTGTGTGTGTGGGGGGGTCTTAGATGTTGCTGGCAACCCAGCCTCAACCAAATGCCTGGTGGAAGAGCTTGCGGGCCCTGCAGAACTGGGTAAGTTCTGACAGAGCCCATGTTTCCTTTGGGAGCTCATTCTACCAGGTAGGGGCCAGGGCCAGGTGAACCTCTCTCAGGCCAGGGACCACCTACCTGGAACTGGTTGAGCATAACATCTTTGGGGGATGTCTTCAGAGATGGGGTCCCTCAGATACACCGGGCGCGGATCGTGAATAGCCAGAGCAGCAGAATAAATAGCAACAGATGCCTCAAACTTAGGCCGGGGGCTATGGCTAAGTGATATAGGTCTCACTTTACAAGCCCTGGCAATTCTGTTAAGAGGACGAGGAAGCAAGTGACATAAAAGACTTCTCCCTGAAGCCTTGGAGTGTTGCTGGGAGAGAACAAACTTTGAGAGACTCAGACAGGCACATCTGGTCTAATGATTCCCCCTCTACAATATTTAAGGGGCTCCAAAAGAGGCTGCTAGGACTAAGCTGAACCTTGCCCTTTAATAATAGATATGCAAAAGACGTTACCCTCTCATTATTTGCACAGAAATTAAAAAAAAAATACAGTTGAGAATACATGAGCTCCTTGAGAGCTCAAAAGTTTGCAGAACCTTACATCACAGAACCCTTATCTGTTTCACATCATCTTAAAAGGAAACATTTTAAGGCTAACGTTTTATATCTGAAAAGAGATCTGCCTCCTGAAGAGCTATCATGCAGAAGTTACTTCAGTGCTGGGCCCTGCTTATCTCAGTAAAGTTAAAGGTATCCCCTGTGCAAGCACCGTGTCTTGTCTGACCCTTGGTGTGATGCCCTCTAGTGTTTTCACGGCAGACTCAATACGGGGTGGTTTGCCAGTTCCTTCCCCAGTCATTACCGTTTACCCCCCAGCAGCAAGCTGGGTACTCATTTCACCGACCTCAGAAGGATGGAAGGCTGAGTCGACCTTGAGCCGGCTGCTGGGATTGAACTCCCAGCCTCATGGGCAGACAGCTTCAGACAGCATTTCTGCTGCCTTACCACCCTGGGCCACAAGAGGCCCAATTAATCTGATGGAATAGAGCGATTTTACTGGCATGTAAGCATACATACAGTTAACAACCGGAATCTTCTGAATGACCTATGGGCTTACCACAGATCAATCTACCAAGTGAATCTTGAGCATCCTCTATTGCAGGGGTAGTCAAACTGCGGCCCTCCAGATGTCCATGGACTACAATTCCCAGGAGCCCCCTGCCAGCATTCGCTGGCAGGGGCTCCTGGGAATTGTAGTCCATGGACATCTGGAGGGCCGCAGTTTGACTACCCTTGCTCTATTGCCTGTGCCATGGTAGGGAAAACAAACTTTGAGTCTTGCATTTCAACTACAGAAACAGAAGGGCACATTTTATATCTTCCCCATACCACAGCTCTGCTTGGCAGTGTGATAGTTTTGCTGCTCTAGCTCCTATCATAAATACCACCCAAAGAATCCTTAGCATCAAAAATTGTGCCACTATATAGAAGGGTTGACCCGCAGGTCAAATAAAGGTTCATAATTGCTCATATTGTCTTGCAATTGTTAATGGTGCAAGTCAAATTATGGCTTTTAATTGTTGATCAATCTTTGATGAATTGACTATGGTCTAAAGGATGTCACACTGCAGTTAGCAGCTCACCTTGTTTCTTTGAGGTGTGATTTGTTAGCCAGGGTGAGACGTGGGAGGGCTGCAGGCTCCCTGAATTATTTAAACTATTTATACCCCATCTCTTTGTGCATTGCTCCTGGTGAGGAAGAAAGGGACGAATGCAGAGCAAAATATCTCCCACCTTTTATAATTGCAGATGCTCACAAACAGGCTTATTGTCTTTTAAACTTGCTTTAAGCCCTAACCTGGATGACCAATCCTAGCTTGATTTTATCGAATCTCAGAAGTTAAGCAGGGTTATCCTTGGTTAGTATTTGGGTGTGAAGTCTGAGGTTGCTATGGAGAAGCCCGCAATGGCAAACCACCTCTAGTCACCTCTTGAAACTCTACAGCAGGGGTAGTCAACCTGTGGTCCTCCAGATGTTCATGGACTGCAATTCCCATGAGCCCCTGCCAGCAAACGCTCATGGGAATTGTAGTCCATGAACATCTGGAGGACCACAGGTTGCCTACCCCTGCTCTACAGGAGCACCAAGCATTGCTCAGTTACTGTGATTTTAATAGGTGGGTTTGTTTCCCTGAAGCAATTTGATTTGATAAGTATCACATCTGTTAATGCTTAAAGTATCTTTACTGATGTTCTGTATAACATGAATGCATTAAAATTAAAATTGAAAAAAAAAACTTGATTGATATTTGACCAGTAGACAGACCACTTCCTATATAGGATGCATGCAAGTAAAAGAAAATTTAGCCAATAGGTACAATTCATCCCATCTACAGAACTTGGGACTGGTGGTTGGAAGGTTTAAGGTTTTATTACAGAATTTCAGAGCTGCAATATAATCAAATCCAAACAGAGAAACGACAATAGAAAAGCGTTCCATGAGCAGACATTATTAATTCAAGCATGTCAGGATAGTCAAGTGAAAACCCTGGTACTGTTACAGACAGGATTAAAAATTCCACTGACACAAATGCTTAAAGGTCAGAAAACAGGATCCCTACAGCATCTTGACTGTCACGTTTACAAGACCATATTGGACTGACAGTCCACAAAAATATACAGACACACAGACGCAAAGGTGCAGAGGGCTGGTGAAAACAGCTAGACCAAAAGTCATAGAATCATAGAGTTGGAAGGGGCTAAACAGGCCATCTAGTCCAACCCTCTGATCAATGCAGGGTCAGTCTAAAGCAGGGGTAGTCAAACTGCGGCCCTCCAGATGTCCATGGACTACAATTCCCAGGAGCCCCTGCCAGCATTCGCGAATGCTGGCAGGGGCTCCTGGGAATTGTAGTCCATGGACATCTGGAGGGCCGCAGTTTGACTACCCCGGTCTAAAGCATCCAGGATAAGTCTGTCCAGCTGGTACCTGAAGACAGCCAGTGAGGGGGAGCCCCCCATGTCCTTAGGCTGTCGATTCTACATAAAGTCCCTCTTTTGGTGTCTCTGTTTGTGTCTTTTCCTCTCTGAACCCATGAAGCTGCCATATATGAAGTTCAATCACTGGTGTAACACAGTATCGTCCATTTTGACTACCAGTGGATCTATTCTACAGGGTCTCGAGCTAAGGTCATTCATGTCATGGGATCCTTTTTGAGACCCAAGACCTTCTGCGTGCAAAGCAGCTATTCTACTAGTAAACAATTAATTTTATTTTATGTTATTTTATGTTGTGTTATTTTATTTATTTGCTAGATTCAAAGCCACGGTCGCCCATCAGACATATAGAGGCGGCATTGCCCCCAGGTGCGGTGTTTCTGGGCCCGGTGGGAAGGCTTCCTCCCCCTCCCAGTGGCTTCTAGGCCTGAGGGGAAGGCCTCCTTCTGAACTCACGGTGTCCTAACACTTCCCCGTCGCTTTCTGGCCTGTCCTGGTGGGGGCCTAGATTGTGCCCTCACCCGATTGGCTAGAACTGCTGTCTGTCCAGGTGAGGGGCCTCGCCCACTTAGCCCTTAGCCAAATATGAATACAACGAAAGCTGTATAAAGATTTCTTTCTTTCTTCAATTGATTGACTGCCACTCCCAAAGGCTCATGGCGGTTTACAAAATCCAGCTAAAAACCTGTTAAAACCCATTAAAACCCCCGCTAAAATGGACTATCACAGCATCCATACAACACAAAAGAAACAGCAAAGCAAGATGGCAGAACCCTTAAACCCCCCCCCAACCCCTAGATGAGATTAGACTGCTATAACCATGCATAGGAATTGAACTGTGAATCTGCTAGGCTTTCATGGGCCACAAATCTCTGTTGTTCTGAAAAACAGTAACTAGAAATATTCAACTAGAGCAGCCTTTCTCCAATTTTTTGCTGTTGAGAAACCCCTGGAACATTCTTCATTCTTCGAGAAACCCAGAAGTGGCGTGATCGTGCAGAATATGGTAGGGAAGCAGAGCTGTGGACACGCCCACCTGGGGCCCCTCCCCCTCCCAGCCCCTCTAGGCCTGTTATTGGCCATGAGGGGGTCAATATGTCCATATATGGTCATATCACCCAATAAATGTTTAACAAGTTTAATATGTATATGTATATGTATATGTATATGTATATGTATATGTATATGTATATGTATATGTATATGTATATGTATATGTAAATGTAAATGTAAATGTAAATGTAAATGTATATGTATATGTAAATGGACTCCGGGGAATGGTAGAGGACAGGAAGGCCTGGAGGATCATTGTCCATGGGGTCGCGATGGGTCGGACACGACTTCGCACATAACAACAATAACAATATGTATATGTATATGTATATAGAATCATAGAGTTGGAAGGGGCCACACAGGCCATCTAGTCCAACCCCCTGCTCAACGCAGGATCAGCCCAAAACATCCTAAAGCATCCAAGAAAAGTGTGTATCCAGCCTTTGCTTGAAGACTGCCAGTGAGGGGGAGCTCACCAACTCCCTAGGCAACCTATGGCAAGAACCCCCAGGCTTTCACAAAAACTTGGTTGAGAAAGCCAGAACTAGAGGTATGCCCCATTCAGATCAATGTAATAAGAGTAAGCATGCCTAACCCAATTTAATATTTCCCTCCCCTTCCTATCGTTTTTCAAAATGGAGTGTGTGGTGTTTTGCTTCCAAGCAGCCTGGCTCATACTGATACGCTAGGCCCCTGGCTGGTGATTTGAGCAACTGGGGGCAGGTATGAGAGAGTCTGCTGGCAAGGTGTTTAGAGAATGTGATTTTTGCTCACTCCTTCTCAAACCAGTGTGGGACAGGAGGTAGAAATCAATGACAGAACGCTTGAGAAGCTTCATTCATCAAAACCAAAGAAAACCGAGTTTTTAACAGAGAGTCTTATATGCCCCTTTTCTGGAGATAAGGCAGAAACTACAAAAACCAGGAGTTTCCTACAGGGGAAAGGTCACACCCGCTTACCTTGCACAGCACATCAGCTGCACCCCATAGACAATTAAACACGTTCCATCCAAGGAGAATGTATTAAAGCCCACATTAAGGTTCCCCTGTCAGTTGCCTTTCTGCCCAAGTTTGAATAGCGTTTGCTACTGGCAAAAAGGATCCCCCCCCTTGCAAAACAACACTGAGATTAATAAACTACTGCTATTCATCGCATCCTTAGAACCAGAATTATTCTCCAAGAAAGTTTCTCATCTGATGCACTCCATTTCTGCAGCCGGGTTGTGTTGTAGTCTGAAATAAACGCCCCGCCTGTCATTCTAGTACTGCCAACGGAAGGAGGGAGGAGATACAGGACTGATTTCTCCTGCATTTGCCTGTCAACCAATCATATCTGCTAGGGATGTTTTGGAAGTCCAGGAGGCTGCAAAATATCGCTGTAAAAAGAGTTATTGCAATTTTGTCTTGTTCTGTTGCTTAGTTGGAGTGGGGGGAGAAGGCCTGTCCTTCAATGCTTCTGGGCGAAAGGAGACCAATTGTTGTTGTTGTTGTTGTTATAAATCAGGGTCAAGTGACACCTCCCTCCCCAAATATATTCAGTGCAGCTTGAAAAGTCTCTCAAGAAATACCCGGTCTGGGTACACTGCCAGGTAAAGAACAAAAGAACAATTCCCAAAATCAGCCTTAGAGGGACCTTTTGCAAAATAGAATTTGATGCTGGTGCCTTTCTGGAGGATGGTGTGGTGGAGAATTTCAGAGATGCACCTCTCCTCCCCCCCCCCCCCCCGACAAATGAAGCCGAGCCAAATCCCACCCCGCATCTGGAGAGCTTTCTCACCTTCCCACCTGTCCTCGCCCACCTTAAAAACAGAGTGCTGCCCTCCCCAATGAAGAAAGGAGGAGACCCCGCCCCGTCCCCCCAGGCTGGATGCAAGCCATTCCCGATCCTTTTAAACCGCGGGGAGCGCTTCTTACCTGGAAGTTGCCTTTCGCAAGGGAAACTGAAAAGGTCCCTGCTTTGTTTTTTTTTGGGGGGGGGGGTTTTGGGGGGGTGGATTTGGCTTCCCTGCGTGTCTCTCAGCAGATCCACGGATGCTGCTGCAGCCAGGAGTTGGGGGAGACCAGGCGTAAGAGCGGAGGAAGCCGCCCCCCGCTGCAGCCACGTCCCCCCCGCATGGTGCCCGGCGTCACTCGGCAAGAAGGCCAGCGGCGGGGCTGGGGGGCCTGGAGGGGGAAAGGCGTCCAGGGGCCCGCCCGTCCTTGCGGCGACCGGCGCGGAGAGCTCGCTGCGGGCTGCTCGGGACGGCTCTGGCTGCTGCTGCTGCCGCCGCGTCTGATCGTGCGGCCGTAGAGCCGGCCCTGCATCAGCTGGAAGACGTCAGCAGCCGAGGACCTCTCCGGCAGGGCTTCTGGGGAGTACGGCCTCCAGCTGCGCGACCCCTTCTCCGGCTACCAGGCAGCCGCTGGGCAGACGGAAGGACCGGGAAGAGCGATGCAGAACAAAGCCCGGATAGCGGGACAGCCGCAAAGCCCCCTTTCCCCCCGCCACGACTGAGCTCCACCAACGCTCGTCTGCTCTCTTTCGACCACTGTGAGAAGCCACCGGTGCCCTCTAGAGCAGGGGTAGTCAACCTGTGGTCCTCCAGATGTTCGTGGACTACAATTCCCATGAGCCCCTGCCAAGCGTTAGCTGGCAGGGGCTTATGGGAACTGTAGTCCATGAAACATCTGGAGGACCACAGGTTGACTACCCCTGCTCTAGAGCCTCCTTGTCCAAAGACAGGCTACCTGAGTGTCAGCGGTAGAAAAAGAGCCCCCAAATAAGGCAGCTACAAAGGACCTTGCCCCACCTTGCTACTCCTTGCAAAGGAGTGCTTGGCCAGGGCTCCAGTGGCTGGTGGGAGGCTGGAGGACTCCAGGGAGTCTTCCCATCAAAGGTAGGTAGAAAAACAAATAAGAGAAGGTTTCCCATGATGTTCTCCCGATCTCTGGCTGGCCCCTGCGGGAAACAGGATGCTATCTCCGTAGATCTTTAGTTTCATCCAGGAGGTCTATTATTGTGCTGCTTTTCTTGTAGATGGTTGGATCTTAATGGGGGAAGTGCCTTTTGGCTTTACAGGTAGAGAGGCAATCCCCTCCCCCCCAGGCTCATCAATCCTTACATCCTAAAATTGCAAAATTATCACCAACATTTGGTGTAGTTTGGTGTAGTGGTTTGATGTGGGCTTCTAGTCTGGCATGCCGGGTTCAATTCTGCACTCCCCCACGTGCAGCCAGCTGGGTGACCTTGGGCTCGCCACGGCACTGACAAAAGCTGTTTTGACCAAGCAGTGATATCAGGGCTCTCTCAGCCTCACCCATTTCACAGGGTGTCTGTTGCGGGGAGAGGAAATGGAAGGCAAATGCAAGCCGCTTTGAGCCTCCTTTGGATAGAGAAAAGTGGCATATAAGAACCAACTCTTCTTCTTCAAAAAGGGAAGCAGAGTGTGTTAATGCTTTTCTTCAACCCTGCGGTCAGGTTTTCATCCACCACAGAAGTCTCAATTTTTTTTAAGAAAGTATTTTTTCCTGATCCTATACATTTATCTCTCCCTCCCCTTAATATTTGTGCCAATTACTCTTACAAAGCCATCTTAAAAATACTGGGAGTTGGCCTTTGAATAGACTTGAATCAGCTTCTCTTTACGATCCCTTAACATTATCCCAAATTATAGGACACCAAAGGACAACTGCAGTGAAATTTACAGTATATGTCCATTCCCATACTAGCGGCCGACCAATCATTGTAGAATCATAATGGGCTGGGCCTTTGTGTCACGGTTCTGAAGATCCCATGATCAGCCATTGGCTCACAGCAGACATGAAAAGAGCCAAAATATTTACTATCTTTTAGAAGTATTAGTCCCTTTAAGTGGGCCCGTGTTGCTTCTGGTGTCACAAGTATTTCAATTTATTAATTTCTATGATTTGCTGTTTGCTTGTTGGCTGCATGTGCCTTCTGATTGTTTTCTCTCTGTGTGTGTTTTTGCCAACAGAAGCCTCTGCAGTCAAGGCTGTGTCAATAACAATAAATAGGTTGGAGCAGGATTTGGGGAGGGCTTCCTCCCCTTTTAATTTACCTCTAGAGTCAGCCCAGATTTTTTAAAGGGAACAGTCCTTATTTTGTAGCAAGAATTACTGACTCGGGTGCATCTGATATATTTGAAAACCACTTGATAATGCAAAACTCAGATACAACCGCAGCTGATAACAGCAGCTGACCTTAGTGTAGAATGGTTGACAGGATAAAACTGTCTTTTTATTTGTGGCATAATACATAAGGTAGTTGGAATCAGGGTCAAGTGACACCCCCCCTCCCAGACAGGCCTTTCCAAAAGACACATGCTAACACAAACGAGCCATGCATTAGGGTATCAGTCAATGAAGATGAAGAAGAGTTAGTTTTTATACCCTACTTTTCAATGCCCGAAGGAGTCTCAAAGTGGCTTCCTCTCCCTACAACAAGACACCTTGTGAGAAGGATGACACTGAGAGAGCTCTGACAGAACTGCCTGGCCAGGACACAACTATCAGGACTGGGACTAGCCCAAGGTCACCCAGCTGGCTGCATGCGGAGGAGCTGAAAATCAAATCTAGGTTGCCGGACTAGAAGCTGCTGCTCTTAACCACTACGCCACCCTGGCCTTCTGTCTCGTCTATATGTGGCCACTCCCTTTATATCCTTAACTTATTTTAACTACAGCCAGTGATCAGGTCAACGGCCTTTCTTCCACCCATAGATCCTTATGTTGGCTGTTTTTATTTCCTGGCTACTTCTCACGTTTAATTTACAACCATTTTCAGCAGAGTGGCAAAAATGGGGGCCGGATGGTAGTGGCAGAAATTGCCCTCAAATCACAGCTAGCTGGAGGAACAAGATGGTGGCTGGGTGAAATCTTACCTCAGTCCCTTCCCTTGCAGTTTTACTTCCCCCTTTTGGAATTTGGGCACCATAATCCCAGCATATAAACACAGTGTTGTAAGGATTGATTGCATGAAGTGTTTTTAACTGTCAAGGAGAGGAATGTAATCTACTGCCTGTGGCAGATGGGAGGCTAAAAAGTTTAGAGCAGATGTGTCAAAGATACGCACTGGGTATGAGAATCTATGGTTACTCCCAATAATCAGGCTTCACTTGAGGAGAGAAAGCTCTTTATTGGAGAAATGATTATCAGATCATCACAGGGTCCTTGCTACGACTGGGAATTCAAAACTAACAACCCCCTTTTCTATCCAATGCCCACACCCGCTCCCAGTGTCAAGTGGTTAGGTTCAGAACAGTGTTGTTGAAACAGGCAGTCTTTGCAACTCAAGATATTTGAGATATTGTTTCCCAGGCAATGTCCTGGGTGGCGTGAGGGGGATGTATACCTAAAACCTAAGGCAGAAAGGCTAACTAAAGGATCAAAGGTGTTAGAACAGCTCTCTGTGTGATGTCTCCTGACGTGAGGCTGTAAACAGGAGCTCTATTCATCATAGAGTTAGCGAGATAGACAGGGATACTGACCACTCACCTTTGACCTCACTGACCTGTCCCTAGAGGGTAATTTCCTGTTTCCGCAGTCTCTTCCTCATCTCCTCCATCTCTCAAGCCTGCAACATGATTGAAGGGAAATGCCTCAAGCATCTCTCTCCACCCAGATATTTAGATTAGAACAGGAACCTTATCTTTACTTCTAAGTATGTAGTGTTGTTGTTCGGTGCAAAGTCGTGTCCGACCCATCGCGACCCCATGGACAATGATCCTCCAGGCCTTCCTGTCCTCTACCATTCCCCGGAGTCCATTTAAGTTTGCACCGACTGCTTCAGTGACTCCATCCAGCCACCTCATTCTCTGTTGTCCCCTTCTTCTTTTGCCCTCGATCGCTCCCAGCATTAGGCTCTTCTCCAGGGAGTCCTTCCTTCTCATGAGGTGGCCAAAGTATTTCAGTTTCATCTTCAGGATCTGGCCTTCTAAGGAGCAGTCAGGGCTGATCTCCTCTAGGACTGACCGGTTTGTTCGCCTTGCAGTCCAAGGGACTCGCAAGAGTCTTCTCCAGCACCAGAGTTCAAAAGCCTCAATTCTTTGACACTCGGCCTTCCCTATGGTCCAACGTTCGCAGCCATACGTTGCAATTGGGAATACCATAGCCTTGACTAGACGCACTTTTGTTGGCAGGGTAATGTCTCTGCTTTTTATGCTGTCTAGATTTGCCATAGCTTTCCTCCCCAGGAGCAAGCGTCTTTTAATTTCTTTGCTGCAGTCCCCATCGCAGTGATCTTGGAGCCCAGGAAAATGCATGGTTACAGCAGTCTAATCACCACAGCTCTTGTCTGCCGAAGTGGACTAGTTCCTGGGGTTGGTTAGGGCGGCCACCTGCCCCCTTGATCCCTGTCTTTCTTGGCTCCTCAAAGGAGGGGGCCAGAAGATAGGCCAGCTTAAGGACATTATTAACCTCTCCCTGGATTCTGGGGAGTTCACTGTGCGGCTGAAGGAGGTGGTGGTTCACCCTCTTCTGAAAAAAACCAACGCTGGACACCACCAATGGTTTTTTCAGCAAGGGACAAACCACTGACTCCTTTAGAAGAAGAGTTGGTTCTTATATGCTGCTTTTCTCTACCCGAAGGAGTCTCAGAGTGGCTTACAATCTCCTTCCCTTTCCCTTCCCCACAGCAGACACCCTGTGAAGTAGATGAGGATGAGAGAGCCCTGGTATTCCTGCTCGGTCAGTACAGCTTTATCAGTGCTGTAGCAAGCCCAAGGTCACCCAGCTGGCTGCATGTGGGGGAGTGCAGAATCAAACCTGGCTTGCTAGATTACAAGTCCACGCTCCTAATCACTACACCAAGCTGGCTCTGGGAACCAAGCACCTCTGAGAACTCCCCCGTAGACAGGGAGAGGTTGACAATCTCCCCCAGAAGGCCTTCTATTCTCTGGCTACTCAAATAAAAAGGTAAATGTATCCCCTGTGCAAGCACCAGATCATGTCTAACCCTTGGGGTGACGCCCTCCAGCGTTTTCATGGCAGACTCAATACGGGGTGCTTTCCCATTCCCTTCCCCAGTCATTACCGTTTACCCCCCAGCAAGCTGGGTACTCATTTTACTGACCTCGGAAGGATGGAAGGCTGAGTCGACCTTGAGCCGGCTGCTGGGATTGAACTCCCAGCCTCATGGGCAGAGCTTCAGACAGCATTTCTGCTGCCTTACTACCCTGCGCCACAAGAGGCTCTGGGCTATTCAAATAAATCACCATAATTTCCCCTAATCTCTGCACCATCCTTCTCAGAAGAGTTTCTTAAAAATCAGGCCTTCTTAATGCATCTGCTGATTATTCCCTCCTGAAAGTACTTTCCTAGAGATTCATAAGGGTTCTAGTTATAAAGATGGTTTAAAATAGCACTGAAAATATTATTATGAGGGGTAGTTTAGTGGTCACAGATTTCGGTGTGCCTTAGTCAAAATCTGAACAGACTTTTATTGAAAGGTGAGGGAAACTCTCAAGTCAGACAAGGAGCATTAACAAACAATATGAATAAAAATTATGACAACATTATAATGACCAAACAAAACAAAGAGAGATGCCACTTTCCCTTACAGTCATGGAAAATAGTGTTATTACATACTGAAACAATCCCATAATGTTAACATCAGCACACCCATATTCTACAAAATATTGCGGAGAGATATATGAGCAACTATTAGAAAAGTATTGACAGGTTCTCAAGAAAGTATTGACAGGTTGGTGTGCTTCCCTCTTTGAATCACTGATTTTAATTTTATTTATTTTATTATTTATCATCAGTAAACCATATAAAATCCAATCTGACTGCTCACCTCATTGGCTCTCAAACAGGAAAGGTCCACCCAGAGCAGATAAATTTAAAAAATGCAAGCTGATAGGATATATTCACTGATCATACCAGGGAACGTGCACAAAAATGAAAAAATTTGTACTTTTCGGATTCAGACTGAATACATTTGACTGCATCTAAATCATTTATTCCCCTTCAAGGATCGCTGCCTTGCCGTGGCGAAGGGGCTTGCGTAGCTCAGTGAAGCTATGAGCTATGCCGTGCAGGGCCACCCAAGACGGACAGGTCATAGCTGAGAGCTCTGACAAAAGGTGATCCACTGGAGAAGGAAATGGCAAACCACTCCAGTATCTTTGCCATGAAAACCCAATGGACAAGTTCAAAAGGCAAAACGATATGACGCCAGAAGATGAGCCCCTCAGGTCGGAAGGTGTCCAATATGCTACTGGGGATGAGCAGACGGCTAGTACGTGTAGCTCGAGAATGAATGAAGCGACTCGGCCAAAGCCGAAAGGACACACAGTTGAGGAGGTAACTGGAGGTAAAAGACAGTCCAATGCTGTAAAGATTCCGCAGTAGGAACCTGTACCGTCAGATCCATGAATCGAGGCAAGCTGGATGTGGTCAAACAAGAGATGACAAGACTGAACATCGACATTTTAGGAAACAGTAAACTCAAATGGACAGGAATGGGTGAATTTAATTCAGATGACCATCAGGTATACTACTGTGGACAAGAATCTCGCAGAAGAAATGGAGTAGCCTTCATAATCAATAAAAGAGTAGGAAAAGCAATATTGGGATAAAGGTAAAGGTATCTCCTGTGCAAGCACTGGGTCAGGTCTAACCCTTGGGGTAACACCCACTAGCGTTTTCATGGCAGACTCAATACGGGGTGGTTTGCCAGTGCCTTCCCCAGTTATTACTGTTTACCCCCCAGCAAGCTGGGTGCTCATTTGACCGACCTCGGAAGGATGGAAGGCTGAGTCAACCTTGAGCCAGCTGCTGGGATCGAACTCCCAGCCTCATGGGCAGAGCTTTCAGACTGCATATCTGCTGCCTTACCACTCTGCGCCACAAGAGGCTCTTAATATTAGGATACAATCCCCAAAATGACAGAATAATAGTTCAAATACAAGGCAAACCATTCAACATCACAGTAATCCACTGCTGCTGAAGAGGATGAAGTTAACTAGTTCTATGAAGCCCTACAACACCTTCTAGAAGCAACGCCAAAAAATGATGTGCTTATCATCATGGGGGATTGGAATGGTAAAATAGCAAGCCAAAAGATAACCGGGATAACAGGCAAGTTTGGCCTTGGAGTACAAAATGAAGCAGGGTAGAATTTTGTCAAGAGAATACAATGGTCATAGCAAACACCCTTTTCAAAAAACCCAAGAGACGACTCTACACATGGACATCAGCAGACGGTCAACACAGAAATCAGATTGACTATGTGCTCTGCAGCCAAAGATAGAGAATTTCTATACAGTCAGTAAAAACAAGACCAGGAGCCGATTGTGGTTCATATCATCAGCTTCTTGTTGCAAAATTTAGGCTTAAATTGAAGAAAGTAGGGAAAAGCACTTGGCCACTCAGGTATGAACTAAATCATATTCCCGACGAATATACAGTAGAGATGACAAATAGATTTAAGGAATTAGATCTGATAGACAGAGTGCCTGAAGAACTATGGACTGAGGTTCACAGCATTGTACAAGAGGTAGCAACTTAAACCATCCCAAAGATAAAGAAATGCAAGAAATCAAAATGGCTGTCTGAGGAAGGTTTACAAATTGCTGAAGAGAGAAGGAAGTGAAAGGTAAGGGAGAAAGAGAAAGATACACCCAACTGAATGCAGAATTCCAGATAATAGCTAGAAGAGATAAGAATGCCTTCTTAAATGAACAGTGCAAACAAATAGAAGAAAACAATAGAATAGGGAGGACCAGAGATTTCTTCAAGGAAATTGGAGCTATGAAGAGAACATTTCATGTAAAGATGGGTATGATAAAGGACCAGAATGGTAGGAACCTCACAGAAGCAGAAGAGATTTTTAAAAGGTGGTGAATTATACAGAAGAATTATACAAGAGCGAGCTTAACATCCCTGATAACCACAATGCGGTAGTTACTGACCTGGAGCCAGACATCCTGGAATGTAAAGTCAAATGGGCTTTTGGAAGTCTGAGCAACAATAAAGCTAGTGGAGGTGACGGCATTCCAGTTGAACTATTCAGAATCTTAACAGACGATGCAGTAAAAGTGCCACACTCAATATGCCAGAAAATTTGTAAAACTCAACAGTGGCCACAGGATTGGAAAAGGCCAGTTTACATTCCAATCCCAAAGAAGGGCAATATCAAAGAATGTTCAAACTAACACACCATTGCACTCATTTCTCATGCTAGCAAAGAAGTAGAAGAAGAGTTGGTTCTTATATGCTCAAAGCGGCTTACAGTCGCCTTCCCTTTCCTCTCTCCACAACAGACACCCTGTGCGGTGGCTGAGGCTGAGAGAGACCTGATATCACTGCAAGGTCAGAACAATTTTATCAGTGCTGTGGCGAGCTCAAGGTTACCCAGCTGGCTGCATGTGGGGGAGTACAGAATCCAACCCGGCATGCCAGATTAAAAGTCCGCACTCCTAACCACTACACCAAACTGGCTCTCAAAAGGTTATGCTCAAAATCCTAGAAGCTAGGCTCCAGCAATGTGTGGACTGAGAACTTCCAGAAGTACAGGAAGGATTTCGAAGAGGCAGAGGAACTAGAGATCAAATTGCCAACATACGCTGGATCATGGAGAAAGCTAGGGAGTTCCAGAAAAAACATCTACTTCTGCTTCATTGACTATGCTAAAGCCTTTGATTGTGTGGAGCACAACAAATAGTGGCAAGTTCTTAAAGAGGTGGGAATACCAGAGCATCTTATCTGTCTCTTGAGATACCTATATGCAGGTCAAGAAGCAACAGTGAGAACCGGGTATGGAATCACTGATTGGTTCAAAACTGAGAAAAGAGTTTGGCAAGGCTGTATACTGTCACCTTCCCTATTTAATTTGTACGTGGAGCACATCATGAGAAAGGTGGAGTTAGATGAGTCACAAATTGGGATCAGGATTGCAGGGAGAAATATCAACAACCTCAGTTATACAGATGATACCACTCTAATGGCAGAAAGCAAAGAGGAACTAAAGAGCTTATTGATGCGGGTGAAGGAGAAGCAAAAGTTGGCTTGAAACTGAACATCAAAAAAACGAAGATCATGGCATCCGGCCCTCTCAATTCCTGGCAAATAGATGGGGAAGAAATGGAGGTAGTGACAGATTATATTTTCCTGGGCTCCAAGATCACTGCAGATGGGGATTGCAGCAAAGAAATTAAAAGACGCTTGCTCCTGGGGAGGAAAGCTATGGCAAATCTAAACAGCATCCTAAAAAGCAGAGACATCACCCTGCTAACAAAAGTGCGTCTAGTCAAGGCTATGGTCTTCCCAGCAAGCCCCCCGCCCCCCTGCACAATGATGGAGAGCAGCATGCGGGGGCAGGGGGACAGCCCGGTCGGCTCTGCGGGGGACCGTAGGTTGGGGCGGGGCCCGGCGATGTTGATTACACACGGCACTGGCCCACCCCAGCCCCTGCCGGTGCCCGCAGTAACTCTGAGACTGCAGAAGTTCTCGCGTTCACCTAACGCAGGTCTTCCACGTCCATGCTGGCGGCTGCGTGTATAATCGGGGATTTCCCCCAATGCCCGCCAGCGCGGGCATTCCACCCCCTGCATAATGGGTCACTGTGTCGCAAATGTGGTGCATCGGCCTCAACAACCCCCCCCCCATGGAATAGACAAAAAGGCAAAATTTCCCATTGACTTTGATGGCACCAGAGGCTACAATGCAGCGTCTAAATCCAGCCAGCAAACTCTAGCAGGGGCTTATGGGAATTGTAGTCCATGAACATCTGGAGGACCACCAGTTGACTACCCCTGGTCTAAATGACCAAATCTTGATTTGAATACCTCTGATTCAGCTGGTTTAAAATATATGGATGGGCAATTTGGCCTGGATACACCAGAAAAGGACCAGAATTAGCATTGATTCAGTTATTTTTTGGCTTATTCAAACCAAATCAGCCATCCCTAGATTCTAGATGTGATGCTTGGCTTCCATTGAAAACAGGAACCATCATTCCTCCTATCTTCCCAAGTAATAACTATAATAAAGATTAATTATATGTTGTTAGTGCACTGTGACGTTCTCTGCTTTGGTTCTCCTTTGTTGGCTGCTGCTCAGGGGCTGAGTGAGGATACTCACAGTGTGATATCACAGCATGCATTGTGTAGCATAGGCCATGTCTTGCCCATGCCAGCCTTTGTGTTTTCTCCAGTCCGGGAGCTGGCCTGGCTATCTGCAGCCACCTCTGGCCAATCAGGGCTGACGGCGTGCTGCCTGAAATGGGTATAAGTGGCCTGTTTGACCGTTTTTCCCGTTTGGTATTTGGAGTTGGAGATTTAGAGTCTGTGTCTCCCCAAACCTACAGATTTATTAGAAACTAGGGACCAAGCCCTTTGTACTTGTAAATACAACAGGCGCTAGGTGTGCTTTTGGGCAGTGGTAGACCTGCAGCCTCCTCAAAGGCATTGTATGATTTTGAAGTCCCACCTCCAAAACTCCAGGAATATTTCCAACCCAGGGGTAGCCAACCTCTCATGGGGTCTGGAGAGCTCCTGGATTTACAGGTCATCTTCATAGTATAAAGATCAGCCCCCCAGGCAGAAAGGGCTACTTTGGACAGGGTTGTGGTAGAGAAGAAACATTTAAGGCCTCCAACAGAGGTTGTTGTTGAATTCCATTTTACTCACAATGGATGTTGCAGCCCTCTATACCAACATACCTTTAGGTGAAGCTAGGATGTCAGTTCAAAATTTGCTAGAGAGTACAAAGGTTAAATCACCACCTTCTCATTTTCTTTTAGACTTATTGGATATTGTTTTTGAGAATAATTGTTTTGAATTTCAAGATAAGCTTTATTTGCAGATCCATGGTGTGGCGATGGGATCAGCTGTGGCCCCAACCATCGCCAATTTGTTTATGATAGACATTGAAAACCAATGGTTATACAATCAAGAAGTAAATCCATTCGCTGAGTGCATATTTTTTTCCGCACAATTTTTGGATGATATTCTTATGGTTTTTCTGAGGGAAGAATTAGTCAAGGATTTCCTTGTCTGGGCAAATTCCATGCACCCAACAATCAAGTTTACAGGTGACCACCATAAAGGGCAAATCCCATTTTTGGATATTCTAATAATAATTAATGAGGAAGGCAGATTACTAGCATCCACTTATAAAAAACCTACAGATCGGAATACACTTTTACATTATGATAGCTTCCACCCTCTTCATTTAAAAAACAATTTGCCTTATGGACAATTCCTTAGGCATAAACGGATCAATTATAAAACTATATTATATCTGTATTAGAGATTATGTTAAACCTTAAATTCCCTATGAAACCCGAGTTCATGTTGCTGAGCATCTGTCCAGAGAATCGACCACAGGGGTAGTCATTTGCTGGCAGGGGCTCATGGGAATTGTAGTCCATGGACATCTGGAGGGCTGCAGTTTGACTACCCCTGCTCTATATGCTACCAACATGCAAAGGCTGTCCAGGAACACTGAAAGGTTTTCAGTTCTTCAAGCAAATTTTGCTATCAAATATTTTCATTGAAGGAAGGAACTTTGAGACAAATATATGAAATATTTGATGTTTATTATTGTTATTAGCAATTATTGCCACAAAGCATTTATCTTTCTTTACCCCTGGAGCCTGGCATCCCTGCACCTCCATGGGATTGAAAGCCAGAGAGTCCCTGATCTCTGCAGCCTGGAAATGACCTGCTATTCCAGCAAATCCCCAGGTCCCATCTGGGGATTTGCATCCCACAAGCTCTTTGGGGCACAGTGCCACAGAGTTCCCCTCTCCCAAGCAGTGCTTTCATCTTCAGGAGCCTGAAGATTAGTTGTCATTGCTGAGTCCCCCCTCCAAAACAGTCATTTTCTCTTGGGAGCTAATCACTATAACCTCCAATTCTAGGAGATTTCCAGGCCACACCTTGAGGTTGGTGACCCCGGGTTAAGAATGTTCCTTGAGGTTTGGAGGCAGGACTAGGAGGGCAGGAGAAGGAGTAAAAGCTGCCTGCCAGTCCCATGGGACCCAGCTTGGCCTCTGCATTCTGTCTGTCTTTGTCTGTCCTTCTGCCTGCCTTCTCCCTCCCTTGATTTACGCTTTTGCTATGTAGCCAGCTCCCAGGAAGGCCATAGTGCAGATGTGCAACCTAGCGCCCATTGCTTCCCTGGGTGCAACAGTCTGCTTCTAGTAGAATCATAGAGTTGGAAGGTACCTCCAGGGTCATCTAGTTGAACCCCCTGCACAATCCAGGAAATTCACAACTACCTGTCCATAATCCATAAACATTGATCTGGCTTTCAGGACTGGAAAGTCTTAGGTACTCTAGTGGGGAGATCAAAGTCATAATCCAAGATGGATCACCAACAAATGAGGTTCCAACCAGAACCAATGGGATGACATTAATTCAAAAGGATTTTCAGCTAAACATCTGGAAGAAGTTCCTGACAGCTAGAGCGGTTCCTCAGTGGAACAGGCTTCCTCGGGAGGTGGTGGGTTCTCCTTCCTTGGAGGTTTTTAAGCAGAGGCTAAATAGCCATCTGACAGAAACACTGATTTTGTGAACTTAGGCAGATTGTGGGTGGGTGGAAGGGATTGTATCTGATCTTGGCTCTTCTGGCCCTTTCTTACATGCCCAGGGAAATGCTGATCGTCACTTCGGGGCCAGAAGGTGAATTTCCTCCAGACTAGGGTGGCCATGGATTCTGTTTTTGGGGGGGCATCATCTGGACACTGAATTGGGATCCCTTTGGGTGCGCAAGCAATAGTGAATTTCCTGCATACTGCAGGGGCTTGGACTAAATGACCCTGGAGGCCCCTTCCAACACTATGATTCTATTTCTAAAAAAATATTTGCCTGCTTCATATACAGGATACTCCAGAATCCTGACTTTTCAAGAGTCAGGCTGTACTGGACTTCCTTGGTGGTCTAATTGCTAACCAGGACCAACAATGCTTAACTTCCAAGATCTGATAAGATCAGGCTGGGCAGGGGGTGAGATTTATTCAAGCTCCTCTTGGCTTTTGATCCCAGGAGGACTTGGCCCTGCAGAAAATGTGTCAGCAGCTTCCTCTTTGAACAAACGGTCCCAGTGGCACAGAAAAGAAGTCTCCTGAATCTAGTGACTCTTAGACATTCTCCACATTCTCCGGAAAGAAGGGACAAGTATGAATGTTTGCACCCATGCAACATCATGTCTTAACAATGAGTGATTCCCAGCTAAAGCAATAGAGCATTTTAGATAAATCGCTCTTAAAGATTTTGCATACTTCTTCTGAATTATGAACTTCTTATATTCAAATTGCAGAAGGGTTTGTAAATCATCTTGGGCTTGTTCTCATTTTTGATAGGGGACTTGAGGAAACATGCCAATAATTAATAAACCACTTTGTCATCTGGCCAGTGCAACCGTGCGAGCAGAAGCTGGGCTGTTCATTTCTGTCAGATGTTATATTTATTTTGATGTAGCATGTCATCCCGTGGATTTTCACACCGCTCAGGCTTAATGGAACAAAACAATTTGAGGATCTTGCCATTTATCACAGCCGGCATCAACATGCAACAGGCCAGAATTGAGTGTCTGGCAATGTGTGGCAAGTATTTTGTAATTCAGAAGAGCATTGTGCTCTAGAAGGCCACCAAGGAGAGGGGGGCCAGGAAGGCTGAAATTATGACAATTGGGCAGCAGTCAGTATAAATTACACCGAGCACAAAGAATCAATTCTGACCAGCAAGTCAGCAGCAACATCTGACTGGTGACTTTGAAAGTATGATGCAGGAATTACAGATTAAATTATTTCCAGTTCTCTTGGGAAGAGTCTCGGAGGATTGCGGTGCAGGTCTACAGCGTCAGTGAATGCCCTCTCGCTTGGAAGCTGCTGGTCTGACATTTGCGCGAAATGGGAATAAATAATAAATAATACCCTCGTCGTCAGGACTGGTCCTTGCTGTTGCTAATTAAGCTTGTGGGAACAGCATGAATCTCAAAGAGGAAATAATTTGAATTGGAATCCCAGTCACTTGCACTTTCGAAGCTGGAAGCTAGAATGGCAAACTCATCCCACCCTCCTCCTAAATGAGGCTTCTGTGAGCGAGCCACAAATTTGGCAGCTCTAAGAAAACAAGTACACAATCCATCTACCTGTCACTGAATTTCTTTCTTAATTTATCTCACTTTCATCTCAACTTTCCTCCAAGGCAGGGATTCCCAAGCAGGGTTACAGGGAACCCAAGGGCTACAGGGCCTTTCCTAGAAATTTGGATGGCTGCTAGAAAAGTTTCTGGAGACCACCTCCCCTGTTTTTCTACAAGCCTAGTCTCTTTTGCCACAACCCATGGGGAAACTCAGCCAGAAGATTACCTTCTGACTCAACAAAGCAAAGTCCCAGGAGATCAAGCACTTAAAGTTGGCTTATTGGAATGAACATACAGGAACAAGTTTCAATGGAAGTCCATCATAGCAAGGAAATTGACAAAGATAATTTGAACAAAGGACCTACAGCAGGGGTAGTCAACCTGTGGTCCTCCAGATGTCCATGGACTACAATTCCCGTGGGAATTGTAGTCCATGGACATCTGGAGGACCACAGGTTGACTACCCCTGACCTACAGGACTATATATAGTTTTAGGCTCCAGCCCCTACCATCAGGCGGGAAACCAGGTTCTCAGGATAAATTGTTTGATTCAGAGGTGTGAATACTGGTGCCAGCTGAGCTGTTATCTTCCAACATGGCCATCTGTTCTGAGATTCAAGGGTAGAGTCCAATAGCACCTTTAAGACCAACAAAGATTTATTCAAGGTGAGAGCTTTTGAGTGCCTGCACTCAAACAAATGAACTACCATCGTAACAGTGGAAATATAAGGCAAAAGCTAATTATGGTAAATTAGTAAACTGCGTCACAACATCCAAATTCAGCCATATGATAATTCTTTACTAAAACAGCCAGTGCCATGCCGAGGGGGAGCCCCAGCCATGGTGGCCGCTGGAGAGCACCAAAGGTGAGCCGGCGGCAGAGTGGCAGGGCAGCCCCCAAGGCAGCAGCCAGGGAGGAGGAGTCACGGACCGGTACCAACTGATCTACGGACTGGTACCAGGCCCCGGACCGGGGGTTGGGGACCCCTGTGGTAGAGGGCGAAAGTGATATATAGAAATCATAGCAAGAATCTCCCACACCATACAATCTGCTTCCTTTCAACACAGACTCATTGCTGACATGATGCTATATCCCACCACAGATTCTCATCTACAATTTTCTGTATTCTATAATCATCTTCCCAAGGAATGCAGATTTCATTTTTGCTGTGTCCCTGCTGTCCCTCAAGTAATGCAGCTATAGTCAACAATGAAGCAGCCTTTTCTGCTAAGAGACAAAACATACCCTATAAAATCTCTCATGTCTTACTTTTTATTATGATACATTTTAAAATGGGACTTATTTAATGGATATGCTTCTCAGAGTGCACCAGGTGATTCACAGGCTTAAAACACCCAGTGATTTTAAACCAAACCTCTGTAAGATCAAGTGCATTGTATAACAGAGTCTCATTCTCAGCTCAATCTCTGTGGCTTCTGATGTTGCTTCACTAATTGTTAGGCTAGTTTGATTTAGAATTCTGCAAAAAGCACTGCTTGGATTCACAAAGAACGATCCTGCCCTGATAGATTGTCTCCACTTAGTAATTACAAAATAGAAATTTTGCCACTGTCAAATGAAATAATATGTCCCATGCTATTTAACATCAAAAGGAGGAGGGGAAAGTGTTCACGGAGGGAAGATGAACTAATTAAATCCGGAGGCATTAATCACTTTGAATCAAAGCAGAGGGTGTCCAACAAGCTGCTATTTTACTGATATTGCAGTCTCCCATAACACTTTCCCTAATGTTCTAGCCTCTAGAGAGCCAGTTTGGTGTAGTGGTTAGGAGTGCGGACTTCTAATCTGGCATGCCAGGCTCGATTCTGCACTCCCCCACATGCAACCAGCTGGGTGACCTTGGCCTGGCCACGGCACTGATAAAACTATTCTGACCGGGCAGTAATATCAGGGCTCTCTCAGCCTCACCCACCCCACAGGGTGTCTGTTGTGGGGAGAGGAATGGGAAGGTGACTGTAAGCCGCTTTGAGCCTCCTTTGGGTAGGGAAAAGCGGCATATAAGAACCAACTCTTCTTCTTCTTACTAGGACCAAATGTTACCTGAAATGCACTTACACGCGTGTCCTGTGACACGTGTATATTCAGCAGTGGGCAATTTGTATAGTGAGAGGTGGTGACAAAGAGGTAGTTTGCAAATGTTTATGAGATGAGAACTTAAGGCAGACAACAAACCTTAACCATTAGTGGGCCTGTAATAATTCAGAACCCTGGTGAGTAGAGCATGTCCGGGGCCCGGAGAGTGTCTGGCCTCAATTTCCAGCAGGCCAGACATGCTCCGTGGGCCAATCAGGGCACAGCCAGCAAAGATTGGCTGGGGGGGAGGGGGGCAAAGGGAAGGGAAGGTGCTCTGTGAGTTGGTTTTTATATGCTTTTTTTCTCTACCAGGAGTCTCAAAGTCACCTTCCCTTCTCCCCATACCCTGTGAGAGAGCTTTTAGAGGACTGCTCAGTCAGAACAGCTCTATCAGTGTTGTGACAAGCCCAAGGTTACCCAGCTGGTGCAAAGTAGGCTGGTTAGATTGCTAGTCCGGAGAATAAGAAAAAACTCCTGCCAATTGGCTGAACTTAATTCTCTTTATTTTTATTTTGTCTTCCAGGCAGCTACTCCCAGCCCACCACTTGAAGAGGTGTTTGTTGCATACATGTACCATCAGCCCCACTGGCCTTCTCCTGGTCGGCACCCCATTGGGCTCCATCCGGATCTCCTTGTCACTGGTGTGGACCAGAATACGACATTAGCACAGTGCTAGGTTGCACAAACCATAATAGTGAGTTTTCAGCAATCCGTCATGCCTCCTTTGAATTTCCAGTATGCGGATCCATTGTAAACAAGAAATCTCTTTATTGAAGAAAACAGTGAAGGGTTTTCCTTGCTGAAACTGACAAATGAAACTACAAGCATACTTTTATACATCCCGTGCAATCTCTCCCCGAGTTCAAATCTTGGCATGCACCCCAATGTATCATGCCCCCACTTTCCCAGGCTAAATTTCCCATCAAAAGTGTGTGCTAACTTTCAGACATTACAGGCATTCCTAACAGCATAGAACAGATTGGTGAAAGGAGGCTAGCATGGTCATAATCATAGAATCACAGAATTGTAAGGGGCCACTTAGGCCATCTAGTCCAAGCAGGATCAGACTAAAGCATCCATGAAAAGTATATGTCCAGCTGTTGCTTAAAGACTGCCAATGAGGGGGAGCTCACCACCTCCTGTTGAACTACTCTGTGAAAAAAAATTTGTGATAAAGCACCTGCCAGTAGACAAGCTGTCAAGAAG
Organism: Paroedura picta; assembly: GCF_049243985.1. Taxonomy (NCBI): domain Eukaryota; kingdom Metazoa; phylum Chordata; class Lepidosauria; order Squamata; family Gekkonidae; genus Paroedura; species Paroedura picta. The sequence goes on from NC_135386.1 coordinate 10,731,271, forward strand.
CCATTACATGAGGGGTAGTCAATCTGTGGTCCTCCAGATGTCCATGGACTACAATTCCCATGAGCCCCTGCCAGCAGAGGGAACAGGACTTAGACAAAAGCATAAAAACACGTAAAAAGTCATAACTCATAGGATGGTTCAAGAAAACATTCCACATGAACAGCTCAAGAAAGCATTACATGGCAAGATTATGAAAACAGGTATACAGAATCCTGACAATAGTGTTTTTAGTTATCCCATGCGTCTCCATCACTGCATTTCAATGTTCTGTCCTGGTTTATATGTGCAGGTGTTTTTAAATTATCGTGAAAATTACCTGTGAGATTATTTTTCAGAACAAGTGCCAATGATAGAGCAGGGAAAGCAATATTGTGTGACATCACTGGTATTAGGTGGAACTTTGCAGAATTGAGAAAGGAAAGCCTGGGTTGTGCAAATTAAAATGTTGACTCTGGAAAGAGAGGCTAGAGAGAAGAATCCTAGAACCATAGAGTTGGAAGGGGCCACACAGGCCATCTAGTCCAACCCCCTGCTCAACGCAGGATCAGCCCAAAGCATCCTAAAGCATCCAAGAAAAGTGTGTATCCAACCTTCGCTTGAAGACTGCCAGTGAGGGGGAGCTCACCACCTCCTTAGGCAGCCTATTCCACTGCTGAACTACTCTGACTGTGAAAATTGTTTTCCCTGATATCTAGCCTATATCGTTTTGCTTGTAGTTTAAACCCATTACTGCGTGTCCTTTCCTCTGCAGCCAATGGGAACAGCATCCTGCCCTCCTCCAAGTGACAACCTTTCAAATGCTTAAAGAGGGCTATCATGTCCCCTCTCAACCTCCTTTTCTCCAGGCTGAACATTCCCAAGTCCCCCAACCTATCTTCATAGGGCTTGGTCCCTTGGAGAGAGGAGAGTCATGTGAGCAAACTCCATCGTTCTAAAATAATTTATGATTATGACAATCTTACCTTCCAAAGTTCAACCTAGTAGAGAGAGTCCTTCCCTAAAATATGGTGCGACCTCGCACAGGATAATGAAAAGTCATGTTGCGCTACTTTTCAGGCGGTGCAGCTCCCCCACCCCCATGGTCACAGCTTCTGTGTCTCAAAGATGTGCACAACAAATAGAAGCAGCCTTTCTCAGTATGGAGAGGCAATTGTGTGTGTGTGCATGTAAGCCTGTTTTCCTGATTGCTTCCTGTAATTTATTGCATCCACTAAAAAAAAAAACCCGAAATGACAAGCTGAGTGTGGCAAACTGGCTTATTTAGGACACTGGCAGTGAGTCACCTGGGGCAAGCAACCTCAGGGAATAAGGTTACCAGCAAACGTGCAACAAAACTAAACAAAAATTTTTGAGGGTGCAGGGGGAAAACAGGCTGGCTTTTCCTGGTGGACTCTTCAATTGCAAGCATTTCACGTGAGAGTCCACCAGGGACAAGTTCATATCCAGCAATGTACTTCAGGGACAGTGAGGAAGGAGTCTCTTCTGGGTGGAAAAACTGATGAGCTATGCAAAGGAGAGAGAGAGAGAGAGAGAGAGAGAGAGAGAGAGAGAGAGAGAGAGAGGAGAGAGAGAGAGAGAGAGAGAGAGAGAGAGAGAGAGAGAGAGAGAGAGAGAGAGAGAGAGAGAGAGAGAGAGAGAGAGAGAGAGCGAGCGAGCGAGCGAGCGAGCGAGCGAGCGAGCGAGCGAGCGCGCGCTCCTGGCCAGTTCTTTCTTTTTCCATTCTGATGTACAAATAATAGATTATTTCCCCACCTCACCCCATCCCACCCCACCCCACCCCACTGTCAGCAAGGGGATTAATGAAGCCAAGACAACATTCATTCATTCATTCATTCATTCATTCATTCATTCATTCATTCATTCATTCATTCATCACCCTCCCCTGAGGCTCATGGAACGTAAACAATACATGAAACCTAATTTCTACATACCATATGAATGAATTGCAACAATAATGACATTAACATTAGCCACTACAACAGAGGGTGTTTATAGCAAATTGAACAGGTCCAAGGTTCAGAACGGGTGTATGGATTCCTGGGAGGGAGGGTCCAGGGGCCCTGTAGATGTTGCTGATTTCTATCAGCTTCAACCAATTGCCTCTCAGAACAGCTCCCTTTTACAGGCCCCGTGGAACTGTTTTAGTTTTGTGAGAGCCCAGACCTTCTCCGGGAACTCATTCCACTTGGTAGGAGCCAGGACGGAGAAAGCTCTGGCCCTGGTTGAGGCCAAATGGGCTTCTTTAGGCCAGGGATTAGTCAGTTGGTGGTGGTGGAGCACAAAGCTCTTTGAGGGGCTTAGGCAAGGAGGCAGTTCCTCAGGTACACTGGGCCCTGACCACGTATAGCCTTAAAGGTAAGAACCTTTAGCCTGATCAGAAATTCAATTGGCAACCACTGTAATTGATGGAGAATGGGCTGAATGTGGGTCCTCCATTGGGTTGCTGTGACGACCCTAGTGTCAGGAACTAGGCAGAAGACACCCAAGTAAAGTCACCCGAACCAGCAACTCCTCGAGACCATTCTTGTAGTGAAATCCAAAAGGAAGCTTTATTCTAGAGACTAATACAGTATCAACAGTAAAAATTCAATAAACAAACTCTTTGCCAAAGGATCAACAGCCCCCAGGGGTAACTTATACATAAGGGAGGGGTGAGAGAGGGGTCTGCAAGGAAGGAAAATACAATAGTTCTCAGGAGGGCCATCTGGCCTGTGCTTTGATCTAAAATGTTACAAGTGTTGAGGCTTCACAGCTTCTAGCAGGGTCAATCGGAGCAGGAAGAGATATGGTGTTCTGGCGGGGAGACACTTTGGTATGCAAAGGGAGGACAGGAACTAGCAGGCAATTTATGGCTTTATGACAACAGTCTGGAAGTCTCCAGGAGAACACGGGTGAAACTTGGGTCAGGAACCGGGGTTCATGGCGCCTGGCCGCTGTGTTTTGGACCAGCTGCAGTTTCCAGATCAAGGTTAAGGGCAGGTCTGTGTAGAGCGAGTTACAGAAGTCCAGTCTAGAGGTGACTGTCACATGGATCACTGTGGCTAGATGTTCCAGGGTCAAGTAGGGTGCTAGTAGTTTGGCTTGGAGGAGATGGAAGAATGCCAGCAGCACTACCTTTGTGACTTGGGCTTCCACTGTGAAGGAAACATCCAGGATCATGCCTAGGATCCTTGAGGAGTGAGCTGCTGAGAGCTGCACACCATCCAGGGTGGGCAGACGCACTTCCTCACATGGACCCCTCCTACCCAGCCACAGGACCTCCATCTTTGAAGGACTGAGCTTCAGGTAACTCTGCTTGAGCCATCTCGTCACTGCTCCCAGGCAGCTGGCTAATGTTTCTGGGGGAGAATCAGGGCGGCCATCCATTAGGGCGAAGAGCTGGGTGTCATCTGCATATTGAATAAAATAGGAGGACCGCTCCCTGTGGGACTCCACAAGTAAGCTATCGGTGGTTTGATTTCCTCCCTTCTACTGTAGCCTTCTGTCCACAACCCTGGAGGAAGGAGATCAGCCATTGAAGGGCTATCCCTGTATTCCTGCATCAATGAGGCAGCAAGCTAAGAACTTGTAGTTGACTATGCCCAACGCTGCTGAGAGGTCTAGTAATATCAGCAGCGCCAAACTGCCTTGATCCAACTGGCGATGGAGGTCATCCATCAGGGTGACTAGCATTGTCTCCACCCCATGGCCAGGCTGGAAACCTGACTGAGATGGGTCTAGGACTGAAGCTTCTTCCAGGAGTGCCGATTATTGATCCGCGACATCCCTTTTGTGGAACCTTGTACCACGGAACAAGGGATACCACAAACTTGAACTTACAAATAGTATGAGCAAGGACCTTAGCTTCAACCTTGGAAGTATTTCCAGCTAAACCTTTTAGGCTTGTGCCATCAAAGCCAGGTCTTGATCTGACTCACCCATCTTGACTAAATGGCTAATATCTGATACATGGCTAGTTACAACCGATACATGGCCAGTTAGAATTTGCCAATGCTAAATTGATGCAGAGAAATAATTGAACCAAACTGAAGAAATTAGTTGCTTCCAGACCACACTTAGCAGGGTCACTGACTACCAAGCTGAAAGATTGTGCATTTCAAGGCTCAAAAAGGCATGTGGATTTATTTCCAGGAGTCTCTTTTGTATACTGTTTTCTTTGCCTTTTGTGTTGCTCCCATTATCATAACTTTGACCATGCAGAATCTCGTTTGCTCAAGCTGTCCAAGAAGAGTTTATGTGAGAAAGGCACCTGTAATCTCCTTTAGTGGAACAAATCCCAAGATATGTTCTTTGATCATGACCTCCAACAAAGACATCTCGTTATCTGTCAGTGGATGACACTGATACAACATGCCATCATTCCCATTTGCTCAACGTGACTATCAGGTGTCCAGTCCAGAATGACTGAGTGGTATTTGGGTGAGTTTGTACATGCTAAAACTTTCGGCTTTATAGTTCCTGTTAACAGCCATCAAAGCTCATTTTTATATCTTTCTCTAAGCAGAGAACCAATGTTGATTCACAGAAATAATAGGAATCAAAGAATCATAGAGTTGGAAAAGGCTGTATAAGGTATCTAGTCCAACACCCTGCTCAATGCAGGATCAGCCTAAAGCATCAGGGATAAGTGTCTGTCCAGCCATTGCTTAAAGGCAGCCAGTGAGGCTCACTACATCCTTAGATAGCTGATTCCACTGCTGAACTACTCTGTCAATTTTTTTCCTGATATCCAGACAGTACACACAGTTTAAATCTACTACTGCAGGTCCTATGCTGCCAACAGGACCTGTTTCCTGCCCTCCCCCAAGTGACAACCTTTCAGATACTTAAAGACATCGATCACGCCCCCTCTCAACCTCCTCTTCCCCTGGCTGAACATTCCTAAATCCCTCAGCCTTTCCTCAGAGGGCTGGGTCCCCAGGCCCAGATTACCCTTGTTGCTCTCCTCTGCATCCACTCAATTTTGTCCACATCAAAAAGGGAAGCCTCCAGAACTGCACACAATGCTCCAGGTGTGGTCTGATCAATGTGGTATACAATGGGAACAATGTGGTCCATGCACAGGGGAAACCTTTACCTTTACCTCATGTGAGGAAATCATACTCAAAGTCTTGGGTAGGAAAGATATATCCTTAACATGATTTTTCTTTTTTGTAGATCCAGAGCCCTGGATATTGTTGGTCTGATCATCATTCAGGTTTAGGACTTCTGTCACTTTATTTTGAAGGATAAAGGTAAGACCTTGCCAAAAGTCAGTCTTCAGAATGGAGTTAGTGACACTAGTGACTTGCTGGAGTGGTAGAGCTATTGCAAACCCTTGCCTAACCAGTTTGGATGACTTCCTCCACTCAATGATACCAGATACATTCCTCTTTTTAGCACCAAGCAAAAAAAGAGGGGAAAAAAAAAGGATTTCTCAGTTGTTCTCTGCTTCTTTGCTATTTATTCTTTGAGGCAATTACATCATCATGGGCATCCTACTGGCTTAGAACAGTGGTCCATCTAGTCCAGTATCCTATCTCACACCGGCAGTGCCAACAAACAAAGTATAAAGCTACCTCCTAGCACTGGCATTCCGAGGTAGACTTCCTACAGATGTGGGGGTTCTCTCCTCCAATCATCAGGGCTAGAAGCCATTGATGGACTTTTTCTTTACTTTAAAGCTATCTACACAAAAGGTAAAGGTATCCCCTGTGCAAGCACCGGGTCATGTCTGACCCTTGGGGTGACGCCCTCCAGCGTTTTCATGGCAGACTCAATACGGGGTGGTTTGCCAGTGCCTTCCCCAGTCATTATCGTTTACCCCCCAGCAAGCTGGGTACTCATTTTACCAACCTCGGAAGGATGGAAGGCTGAGTCAACCTTGAGCTGGCTGCTGGGATTGAACTCCCAGCCTCATGGGCAGAACTTTCAGACTGCATGTCTGCTGCCTTACCACTCTGTACCACAAGAATGGCCATTAATAGAAGAAGAAGAGTTGGTTTTCCCTACCCGAAGGAGGCTCAAAGCGGCTTACAGTCGCCTTCCCGTTCCTCTCCTGTAATACATACAGGGGCGGTGAAATCAACAATATAATTTCTCATTAAGCAAAGCAGTAGTGGTGGAGGGAAATGCAGTCACATCACTTTGGTGACCCGATAGGGCAGGGGTGACCAAACTCTGGCTCTCCAGAGTTCCATGGACTACTGCTGGCAGGGGATCCTGGGAATTGTAGTCCATGGGCATCCAGAGAGCCACAGTTTGGCTACCACTCCCCTACAGGGTTTTCAAGGTGAGAGACTAATAGAGCTATTTGCCACCACCTGCCCCTGCATAGTGATTCTTAACTGCCCTGCTGGCCTAAGTCACCTAGGGCACGGGTAGTCAACCTGTGGTCCCCCAGATGGGCTACAATTCCCATGAGCCCCTGTCAACAAACGCTGGCAAGGGATCATGGGAATTGTAGTCCATGAACATCTGGAGGACCACAGGTTGACTATCCCTGATCTAGGGCAGGACACTGCTGGTTTTAAAAAGACTACTGAATCACTGCTGCTGTTAACAATTAACAATCACATTACCACTCTTTATTTTTTTATAGGTAGTTTCTCCTTTTATATATTTATCGATTTAATTAATTCTGTAGACCGCCTCAGAATTTTGTTGTAGATTCCGTCTTTTAATTAAATGACACTGTCATGCGAAACCTATGGAAACACGACAGAGATCAGCAACCTATGGCTGATGAAATCTTGGTGCTTAACAGGAGCATGCCCAGTTCAACAGAAAACCGCTGGTGGCTCATTGTGCTTTGGACTGCAGAGAAGGGCTTGCAGGCTGCTTCTGAGGGAACGGCCAGATTGGGATGTAGCACTTGGCTGCTCTCTGCTGGACTGCGGGGGGTTCTATAGCGTTTTGCCTGCAAAAAGGCCACTGGCCTCTTCAAGGTTGCCAGCCCTCACAAACAATACACTCAAGACCCCAGTGAGTGATGCTTCTGGCTGAGGGGGAGACCTGGTAAGCAAAAACACAGAAAAAAGTTCTTTTAAAAGAGGCCTAAGAATCCAGGTAAAGGTATCCCCTGTGCAAGCACCGGGTCATGTCTGACCCTTGGGGTGACGCCCTCTAGCGTTTTCATGGCAGACTCAATACGGGGTGGTTTGCTAGTACCTTCCCCAGTCATTACTGTTTAAGAGCCTCTTGTGGCGCAGAGTGGTAAGGCAGCAGACACGCAGTCTGAAGCTCTGACCATGAGGCTGGGAGTTCGATTCCAGCAGCCGGCTCAAGGTTGACTCAGCCTTCCATCCTTCCGAGGTCGGTAAAATGAGTACCCAGCTTGCTTGCTGGGGGGGGTAAATGGTAATGACTGGGGAAGGCACTGGTAAATCACCCTGTATTGAGTCTGCCAAGAAAACACTAGAGGGCATCACCCCAAGGGTCAGACATGACCCGGTGCTTGCACAGGGGATACCTTTACCTTTTTTAAGAATCCAGGACAGTGACTGTGGTCCCCAAGAGTGGGCCACTTTGATCTGGAAAACACTAAAAGTCACCACTGGAGGTCTGTTGCCATCCTTAAAAGTAGAAAGGAACAAGAGTCCAGTAGTACTTTCAAGACTTAATCAAATATGTGGCCGGGTATGAACTTTCATGAGTCGCCGCTCACTTCTTCAGATAAGAAAACTCATGAAAGCTCCTAGCCTTCCACGTATTTCATTAGTCTTTAAAGCGCTACTCGACTCTTGCTCTCTTCTACTGCTATAGACGGACTAAAATGGCAAGCCATCTTGATCTATCACCCTCCTCAAACTGGTGAAACTGGAAGCAATATATATCACAGTCTCACTCTCCTGAGCAGACCACTTGAATAAAGAGGCTGATGATTTTAAAGATTTTTTTCCCATCACGTTAAGTGTAATAAAGTGTATGAAAAGGGGAAAGTAAGGTAGAAGACGACCTCTATGAAAGAAATTTCCTGCTGCATGCTGCTGTTCTTCAGCCAGCTTCTCCCTTGACTTTCCTTGACTGGGGGACTGACCATCTCTTTCTAATTTGGACATGGTCTTCTTTCAAGTTCAGTCATTACCCTTTTCCCAAAGGTTCTACCCAAAGGGTAGAAAAGCCAAGTTAATGTTCAGAGATGGATCTTACGAAGCACCACCTTCAACATCATGAATGCTATTGTCTGTACTGAATCTCCGCTTGATGGTGAATCCCTGGCTCTGCTGCTCCAGTTAGTAGTCCCCGTCTTCAATCCTGCCTAGGTCAGAAAACAGAAGAGGAGAAATGAGCAGGCTGACTGGACAGCAAGATGTGGTCTTAGCTAGAGTCACACTTTTGAGCAACCAAGAAACAGAATTCTTGTAGCTTAGGACAGTGGTCCCCAACCTTTTTATCACCGGGGACCAGTCAACACTTGACAATTTTACTGAGACCTGGGGGGGGGGGAGTCTTTTGCCGAGGGACGTCACTGCCGCCTGCGCCCCTGCTCCACTTGCTTTCCCGCTGGCATCCCTGACTTCCCGGCGCCCACTGCGGGGTGCTGCCAGCAGCAGCCATGGCGGCCCCTGGAGAACACCACAGGTGAGCCGGGGGCAGAGGGCCAGGGCAGCCCCCAAGTTAGCAGCCAGAGGACGAGGAGGAGCCGTGGCCCGGTACCAACTGATCCACAGACCGGTCCTGGTCTCCGGACTGGGGGTTGGGGACCACTGGCTTAGGAGAACTGGGGGAGGGTTACAGAAAGAATTCCTTAATTCAACCCATAGCAAACTGCTTTTCTGCATACAATATGCAAACACAAACAGGGCTGTCTTAACCTAGGGGCCTATGAGTATAGGGATATGTAAAATGCCATGAATAAATACAACTACCAAATAATATTTGTCGCAATATTATTGCATTACAAATGGACATTGTGATTTGTCTCTGATTTAGTGTCCCTGGGTTAGTACTGCAGTCACCTCTGCCACAGTGCCACCTCAGTTGCATGTAGGCCTATGTGTATGGATCTCATGCTGTATAACGTTATTTAGTGTACATATTTCATCATCATATGGCAAATCTAGACAGCATCCTAAAAAGCAGAGACATCACCCTGCCAACAAAAGTTGCCTATTTAATTTGTTTGCGGAGCGCATCATGAGAAAGGCGGGGTTAGATGAGTCACAAATTGGGATCAAGATTGCAGGGAGAAATATCAACAACTTCAGATATGCAGATGATACCACTCTAATGGCAGAAAGCAAAGAGGAACGAAAGAGCTTATTGATGCGGGTGAAGGAGGAGCAAAAGTTGGCTTGAAACTGAACATCAAAAAAACGAAGATCATGGCATCTGGCCCTCTCAATTCCTGCCAAATAGATGGGGAAGAAATGGAGATAGTGACAGATTTTATTTTCCTGGGCTCCAAGATCACTGCAGATGGGGACTGCAGCAAAGAAATTAAAAGACACTTGCTCCTGGGGAGCAAAGCGCACCTCCCCATTGCCTCCTTGGTCCAGGAGTGACAGTCGGAGGGGCGAATCAGGAGCCGCTTTGCAGCTCCTGATTCGTCCCTCCGAGTTTTTATCCCGGACAGCGCCCGGCCTAACTCCTCCCAACCTGCCCTTAGCCTTTTATTAATAACCGCAGAGCGGTTTACAGATTACAGATTACAGTGATGGGAAAAATGGGAACAAAAATAAAGTGTACAACTTAGTAGATATCAGTAGAAGAGGTACTTGTCAGTAAAACTGAAAAGTTCAAGGTGGAAGCTTTCCTCCCTATTCTGGATACTCTAATCTTCGAACTGGCTTATTCACGGATTGGAAACCTGTTTTCTTTCTTCAGTGAATTGAAAACAATTGCTTCTGATGCACTAAAGTGTGAACACCTGGCTAATGTGTATCACAAAGACCTGAATTAAGATGATCTTTTAATTGGATATGAGCATCTCAAAGCGCTTCATGGCTCTTGATGATAATTGTGAGGCTCTCCCTGCACTATACAGAAAAATAATTTCAGACAATTTGTATTCCCGAATGTTGAAATTGCACTCAAGAGTGTTCATGTGCATGATGGTGACCAACTGTACAGAACGTTCTTTTTCAAGACTGAAACTTATTAAAAAATGCTTTGTAGTACAAGGGGACAGCATCGTTTGAACTGGCTTTAACTCCTGTGCATGGCAAATGATATCCTGTGAAGACCACTGACTTTATGCCAATAATAAAGCAATTCTCTGAAAAAGAAATGCCATAAGTGCTTGCTATAATAAGAAGTTTGTAGTAATTTCATACTGCACCATCTAATCTGTGTGGCTTACTATTATTGGATGCTTTAGGATGCTTTGCGCTGATCCTGCGTTGAGCAGGGGGCCTGTATGGCCCCTTCCAACTCTATGATGCTGTGTTTTTCAAGCCTTGTGTATTGTTCAAAAATGTTTATCATGCTGATTAGTTGCTGCTGTACACATGCTTTTAATGTTCTGACACCAGTTTTATTAAAGTGCCAATAAAATAAATATAGCGACCATTTACTTTGTATTCCTGTGTTGTAGCACACTGTTTCTCCCAGGGGCCCATAATGCTGTTAAGACGGCCCTGGACACAAACCCCAGAATTCATGGGACTTTTGCTAATCCAAGCCATTATCATAATAAAAGTAACTTAGGCATGCTCGGCTTACATCAAGCCCCATTGAATTCAGCAGAACTTATAGGATTAGGTTGGCCTGTGTGTGAGAGAGACAGACAGAATGAGGCAAGGCACTGTTCAATTAGTTCAGGACTAGTTCAGGACCTCAGCAAGGAATGAAGGAGCTCATCCCTCTTAGTTTTGGGTTGGAGGGGACAAAACTTTAAACTCATCATTCCTACAGATGACCTTCTTAGGAAAATCACCCCCCCCCCACACACACACACACAGTGGTGAAAAGGAACTCAAGTCACAGCAAACTTATGGCAACGCTACAGCATTTTCAATGCAAGAGTAACAAACAGAGGTGACTTGGCATTGCCTGCCTCTTCATGGCAACCCTGGTATTCCTTGGTGGTCTCCTATCCAAGTACCAGCTAGATCTGACTTGGCTTAGATTCCAAGATCTGATGAGATCAGTCTAGCCTGGGCCATGTAGGTTAAGGCAGGGGTATTCGACCTGTGGTCCTCCAGATGTCCATGAACTACATCCATGAACTACAGATGTCCTGCATTTGCTGGCAGGGGCTCATGGGAATTGTAGTTCATGGACATCTGGAGGACCACAGGTTGACTACCCCTGGGTTAAGGCACCAGCTAGGTTGTGTTTGGAACATCCCCACCCCCCTCTATGGAAAAAAAAATTCTCACCAATGCTTCTACCACCGTCATTTCTCCTGGGCCTCCCTTTGCAAGGTGGCCACATAGATCTGCAACTGGCTCCAACACTCAGGGATCTGCTGGCTAAATGCCGATGGCCACTGCAGGCTGGCAAAGAGAGAAGAAAGATGGTGACTCCTGCTCCCTGGGCTTGTAGACCAAATCTGTCCTGCCAGGCCTCACTCAAACTTCTCCAGATGGTTAAGGGAGGATCAATCACAGTGGCAACGAGCGCAAAATCCAACCAAGGATAAAAATACAGCAGCAACAAACAAAGCCCTTGACCCATTTCAGTCAGGTTTCCGACATGGCCATGGGGTGGAAACAGTGCTAGTTGCCCTGACGGATGACCTCCACCGCCAGCTGGACCGAGGTGGGTCATCGCTGCTTGTACTGTGGGGGCAGAGACCTTGACTGGAGATGCTGGATAGCCACTGACAGTCAATCAGACAATACTGGATCAGATAAATAAAATACCCAATATATAATCTATTTATTTATTTGATTTTTAGCCTGCCACTCCCACACAGTTGTTCGTGGTGGGTGGCAGTGTAAAGAATACCCTAAATAAAACCTCTTAAAATTAATTAGAAGATAAAACCAAGATAAAACCACCCACAGCAGTGAGAATACACCTTCCCTCTGCTCCACAAGCTTCAATCTAGTGCCTCAGGAAGGAGCCCAAATCTAATTGTCCTGGCCTCAACCTAGGCCTTGCAGAACTGGGAAAGTTAAGCTAAGATCAAAAAGGGCCTAGCCCTGGTTAAGGCTAGGCGAATCTCCCTTGGGCCAGGGACTGAGACTAAAATAGGTATTACATGCAAATGCATATGAATTTTTCCCAGTGGTCTGAGCAGCAGGAGGTCATGTGAATCCCAAAAGTGGGTAGAGGAATATTTTACATGCTGAATCAAATCAGGGGCCCATCTAGTATAGCATCATGTTTCACAAAGGATCCTTGCCCTACCTGCTCCAAGGTTACCACCAAGCCACTCCTTTGCCTCGAGGATGCTTAATACTTGTTTGCAAATATAAAACTTTGGGAAGAAAAACAGCTGCAAGGCAGGCATGCAATTCGAAGTAAAAGAAAAACGGCTTCCTCTGCTTCCCATCTACTTACGATCAGAGGAGGAAGGCGCGTTATATTCATTTCATCTTTCTAATATTTATTTGAGGTGAAGGTTTAATGGTACATTTTGACTACATAGACATAAAAGTATTTTGTAATAGAAAGCAAGAAATAAAGCTTATGTTACATTGCCATCTAGTGACCATACAGAGCAATTGTACCTACCCTATGTCGTCGTAAGACGTTATTGCACACGCAAGCCCAAAATACACAAGAACATTTAAATAGAGCACAAAACAGTACACCACTGTAAAACACTTTAGGGGTGTGTGTGTGTGTGTGTGTCTGCCCTGCCTGCCTGCCTGCCTGTACCTACCTACCTACCTACCTACCTACCTACCTATCTATACATATGAATAGTATAGAACTGTGGTCCGCAACCTTCCGGTTGCCGCGGACTGCTACTCCGGAGTGGCGGGAGAGGGCGGCCCGGGGCAGGGGCGCAAACGCGCGTGCACGGCAGTCCGCGCATGCGTGTTTGCGCCGCTGCCATGCCAGCAGCCGCAGCTCCCTCTCCCGGCCGCCAGCAAAGCTTGTGGCTCAGCAAGCTTCTCTTCCCCCCCACCCCCAAAACAAAAAGCTTGCCGGGCCGTGAGCTAATCGGCCACTTCAGCGGCCGATTTGCTCGCGGCCTGGCGAGCTTCTCGCTTCGGGGGGTGGGGGGGTGGGAAGAGGGAGCTGCGGCCTAGCGCCAAGGCCTTCGTGGCCCGTCACCGGGCTGCGGCCCGTGGGTTGGGGACCACTGGTATAGAAAATACTCAGAATAGTATATCAGAGTTAAAAATCTTTTACCTAATATATATAAAATATCTAAACCCCACCTTAGCCATATTGAGAAAATAATATTGGGCCTTTTTTGTTGTTGCCGCCATAGAAAACAAGAGACATTCTGTATGAGAAGTTAGAATCAATATCTGACATCAAGAATGCTATCTGGTCTATAGCAGTCAAATTTTGAACCACAAAGAGCCCTAGGAATAGAGGGCATTGGAGTCTGTAATGTAGTAAGTCCTCCATAACTCGCAGGCCACATATACTGGCCTAACTTGATAGTGGTAGATATTGTTTCGGAGCACAGTGCTGTAAGGGCTGCTCTTGAATTATTATTTGAGATCCTAGCTAAGTAAGACGATCACTTTTAAATAACTTGAAGCATGCCACTGATTGAGAGTGGCAGGGGCCATGTGCAGCAAATTGGTGCACAACGTGACCAGCAGGGTTTCTATGCCCTTCCCCGGTGCTCAAGATGCTGGCAAGAGTGGTGCAGCCAGTGCACAGCGTGCCTGGCCAGCCTTCCTTGTCATTCCCTGAAGGGCAGGCCAGCAACAGCAGTGCGGTGTGCCAATGGATGGCCACCCAAAGCTTCACAGCTTACCTCATGGCTGCTCTTCCTCTTCAAGCCAAGTGCCAAGAAGCGGCACAGAGGAGGAAGAGCAGGGGGGTGGGGAAAAACCTCTGATGGGCTCTCAGCCAGGAACTGCCGTCACCTTATTGGCCCACTGAGGGCCAATCAGAAGCTCGGCACACTGTCAGCAGGACATAAGCTTTTTACGTATAAAGAGAATCTTCTCTGTCATTGGGGAGTGGATGTATATCGTATGGAAAAATCACCACTATCTCCACTTAGACCAAAATCACCACTTAGACCAGCGGTAGTCAAACTGCGGCCCTCCCGATGTCCATGGACCACAATTCCCAGAAGCCCCTGCCAGCATTCACTGGCAGGGGCTTCTGGGAATTGTGGTCCATGGACATCTGGAGGGCGGCAGTTTGACTACCCCTGACTTAGACTAAGTAAGTCAGAAACAGCATGTCCATTTAATGGTGTATTGTTAAATGAAGTATGGCACCATTGTTGTCTGGAACACTACTGCGGACATAAGGAAAGCATAGTTAGTAGTCTGCTGCAATCTGAATATAAGATGTATGCTGCTGGATCAGACCAGCAATCCATCTGTTCCAGCATCCTGTTTCACACAGTGGCTAACCAGTGGCCACGGAAAGCCAACACCAATGGCACGGAGGCCAAGTCCTGATGTTTCCTCCTAACAGTGGGATCCAGAGGTTTACAGCTTCTGATTGTGGAAGTTCCCTTCAGTCCTCATGGTTAGTAGCCCCCGATTGAGCAGACCTCCATGAATCTCCCCCTTCCAAAGCCATCTCAGCTATCACCGTGTCCACACTGAATTCCACAATGTCAATTCATGTAGTACATTTTAGAGTATTTTAATTTCTATTGTTAGCATAGCAGAATGCAGGTACCAGCACTGATGTAATAATGATCCATTTTTGTGAATCAGACCCTATGTTTTCCTTATGTCCTTAGTGCTGTGCCAATGAAAGGATTTGTTTTAATGCTGAATGACTGCTGCTGCAAATCTACTAAGGGAAAGAGCGGTGAGCATAAGCAGCTCTGCTGGATTGGACCACTGGTCCATCTGGTCTCCATTACACACAGTAGCCAACCAGATATTCTGGGATTATACACATGACACGGAAACCAAAGTTTCCCACTGTGGTCACTCTCCCAATATGTCTCCAGATCTCCCTGATCAGAAGGGCTTTGCAAGCCCTGGAACTTCTCCCATTCAAGAAGCTTACCTGTTGTTTAGAAAAACATCACATCTTCTGTCCCAAGGCAGGTGCTCGCTCATCACCCTGCAAGGTGGGCTCTCATCATCCTGCAAGGAAGTCTCTGTGATGTCGAACAGAAAGATGGTGCTTTGGTTACCTCCAGTCTCTGCTTTCATGCTTCCAGAGTGCTCATATCCTGAAAGCCGACCAAAAAAAAGCATGAGGCTTCCTCACCCTTGGCTCCACCAAGCCTAGTCTTGTCTACTCTGATTGGTGTTCCAGAATTTCAGAAAGAGGTCTTTTAACATCACCAACTACCTGGTCCTTTTAATTGTTAATGTCACAGGAACACAAGGCCCAGGACAGAAAAATTTAAGATCTTCCTAGACATCAGCACCATTTCCCCTTACACACACACACACACACACAATAGCAGCTGCAGCAGTAATGGAAAAACTGCACAAGGTCATCCCCATGGACAACACTGGAGGAGACTGCCTTGAAAAATATTGTCCTCAAAACATGGGACTCTCCTCTATCCCGAAGCAAACGTGACAATTTGGAGACACCTCTGGGGAGATTCCATGTAAGGCCAGTTTTTGAGTGAGTTGTTCCTAGAAAGGCTCTGCTAACCAATTAGTGTTTTACTTATTGAAGGAACCATGCATTAAAGCAGGGGTAGTCAACCTGTGGTCCTCCAGATGTCCATGGACTACAATTCCCATGAGCTCCTGCCAGCGTTTGGGCCAAAACAGGGAAGGAACAAGAGAGGGTTATTCCTGCTTCTCATGAACCAAAACTATAGAGGGATTTCATGGAGCAGTTTACAAGAGTCTCGACAAAAAATAAGCAGAACAGATTCTGGGTTTCAGCAGGAGGAGGAGGATAGAAAAAGTGGAGGCCAGTAGATCTGGCAAAATCTTTAAATGTGGAAAGAGAGAGGAAGAATAAACAGCAACCCTCAGCTTGAAGAGGTGGGATAATTTTCAAGATGTTTCTTTCCCACTCTGCTTGTTCCCCTTTGCTCTATGAATTATGTCCAACCTTGGAGGATCAAATATTTGCCGCCACTATCCACAGTGAAAACGGGATGCCAAGGCGTTGTTACTTTGTAAGGATGTGGGGTGATGAAGTGGCACAGAGTTTCTTCTGTTTCGGTGTCCATCAGACTGACTGTGCCAGCCCAGGAACAAGTCAGCACCTGGAACGGCAAAAAGGCATTAACAACCACCACTGCTGATCGTAGTGCCTTCAGGCACTGATGTAAACAGGTCTTATGAGCTCTCTGGTAGGATCGGTGTTGTGTCTGGTGGCACCGAATTGAATAAACAGGAGGTTTAAGAGCGGCCTGCTAGATCAGACCAAATGTCCGTCTAGTCCAGGATCTTTGCAGTGGCCAACTGAATGCCCTGGAAAAGTGGAACATGAAGGAAAGAGCCTCCCCACCTACAATTACCCCTTCCCTCCAGTCTCTAGTATTCAGAGCTATACTGCCTCTGGACAGAGCCAGCTCCAGGGTTTAGAGAGCCTTGGACAGTGCTCAGGAGTCCCCTCATGGCCTCCTTTCCACCCCCACACCTGCCTGTGCACCCTTTCTCCCACTTACGAGCCCTCCCATGGCTAGATGCCTGAAGCACCTGCACAACCTCTCCCTGACATAAGTGGCCAGTGTATGCAGCTGGGAGTACCACCACTGCGTACCACCTACACACCCTTCCTCGATGACTCTAGGCAACTGGGAGTATGGGTGCAGAGAGGTGACAGGGAAATTGTGTGTGTGTGGGGGGGGGGGGCGGCAGCAGTATGCTCCACCAAAAAGTCTGGCCCTGCAGCCGCCCCACCTTAGGGTATGTCGTCACCAGCCCTGCCTCTGAGCGTGAAGGATCTATCCAGCTAGAGTGTAACGGCTCTGAAACTAGCCGCTTCAGCTCAACAGGCGACCAAGGCCTTGTGACCCACAATATCTTTTGGTTTCCATTCTCACTTTTAACGTGTCTGTACTTCCCCACATAAGAGCCTCTTGTGGCGCAGAGTGGTAAGGCAGCCGTCTGAAAGCTCTGCCCATGAGGCTGGGAGTTCGATCCCAGCAGCCGGCTCAAGGTCGACTCAGCCTTCCATCCTTCCGAGGTCGGTAAAATGAGGACCCAGCTTGCTTGCTGGGGGGTAAACGGTAATGACTGGGGAAGGCACTGGCAAACCACCCCGTATTGAGTCTGCCGTGAAAACGCTGGAGGGCGTCACCCCAAGGGTCAGACATGACCCGGTGCTTGCACAGGGGATACCTTTACCTTTACTTCCCCACATGCGTCCAAGGTGCTAGACCTCTCAGGAGCACCCTCAGATCTGGGGAGTCCTGCCTGCAATAACTTGACTGGCTTCGTTTTAATTGCATCCAATCTGTAGCTTCTTGCAACCCAAGGCCCTTTTTCACAGTCCCATGGTTGAGGAGGAAAATCTGACCTCCAAGGAAGTGATCGGAAACACTCACTGCGTTGGTTAAGGAGGGGATGGTTGCTGTGGCGCTGATGGCCTGGCTTGGATCCTCTGGCCTATAAAAGAAACCCAGATGGGCATCACTGATTTGATGCAGGAGGACAAACAGGAATAACAAGACTGTCGTGGAGAATAGGCTGGCTAAGGAGGTGGTGAGCTCCCCCTCACTGGCAGTCTCCAAGCAAAGGCTGGATACACACTTTTCTTGGTTGCTTTAGGATGCTTAGGGCTGATCCTGCGTTGAGCAGGGGGTTGGACTCTATGGCCTGTGTGGTCCCTTCCAACTCTATGATTCCATGATTCTATGAGCAGGGGGTTGGACTAGATGGCCTGTGTGGCCTCTTCCAACTCTATGATTCTGTGATTCTATGAGCAGGGGGTTGGACTAGATGGCCTGTGTGGCCTCTTCCAACTCTATGATTCTGTGATTCTATGAGCAGGGGGTTGGACTAGATGGCCTGTGTGGCCTCTTCCAACTCTATGATTCTATGATTCTATGAGCAGGGGATTGGACTAGATGGCCTGCGTGGCCCCTTCCAACTCTATGATTCTATGATTCTAAACAGAATGGGGGAGGATTAGGAATCTGAGAAAAGCATATCAACTGGATTTTTCACTGCCTTATGAAGGCTGCTTAACAATTAAGGAAAAATTAATCCTCCCCAAATTCCAAAGTCTGCATCAAATTCCAGCCCCCAGAAACTAAAAAATCTAAGAATGCTTTATTTATTTATTTTTTAAGGAGTATGTTGCTAGTCCTTATGGTGGCAAAAGGAAATCCTCAAGTACAGACAGGGAATTTCATTCCTATTTCAAATCTCATTTCCCACCCTTTTTTGTGGCCTTATTTTTCTTGTCCAGGGACCCATGATGGTGACCTCCTCCCTATAGTTAAGGTGTGGGATCAGAGGTGAGCATGTGTGAAGGGGACGGTGATCTGCAGTGTCAATACAGACTAAGCAGAGAGACAGTACTCTGAGGGCCAAACGACACATTACGGTTTTGAAGTATTTGTGTCTGGGAACTGTGTTTTAAATGTACTGAGCTCAAGACCACCATGTGGGGGAGAATGGGCCTCTGCTTGCTCCTTGCACCATCTTCCCAAGCCAGAACAGCAACAGGAGACGGAATTATTTGTCCTGATTTGGACATGCACATGCGTGAAGAAGATAAGACTCTTTGGAAAAGACAATCATGCTAAGACAAATGGAAGAAAAGAGGAAGATCCAATACAAAATGGGTTGACTCAGTCAAGGACTGTTTACGCACTGGGAACTTCAGTGCCCCAGCTCCCATGAAGGAGCACAAATCGGGGGCAGATGAGATTCATCAGACCTAATGCTCCCCCCATGTGGGTGCAGGAAGAGGTGGGTAAACTGCCATGACTAAAACTCCAGCCTGCTGCCCAGCATCAAACCTCCAGTGCGTAAACGGTCAAGGAAACCACAGCATTCAGCTTGCATAACCTGAGTAAGGCTGTTAACAACAGTACATTTTGGAAGTCATTAATGCATAGGGTGGCCATAAATTAGAAACCATTTGATGGCATATGACACACACATGTACACGGAAAACTTGCTTAAAAATCCTAACATATAGTTTGGCCCTAAGCTGGCTGAAAAGTGAACCATTTTATGGTGGTTCAAAATTTTTCTGTCTGGATAGCTTTTATGGGGCACTGGCTCTGCTGTGCTTTAAAAGTGTCTCTTAACCTCCACCTGCGCTTTATTTGTGAAAAAAGACTATGTCGCAAAAAATAAAAATCCCCCCAGACCCAGAAACCTGCAATGCTTTTTCAACTAAACAGCCCTGTTCCACAGCTTCCTCACTGTTCAAGGAAAGTGGGGGACGTAAGAGCCAGCTTGGTGTTGCGGTTAAGAGCAGCGGATTCTAATCTGGTGAGCCAGGTTTGATTCTCTGCTCCTCCACACGCAGCCAGCTGGGTGATCTTGGGCTAGTCACAGCCTTGATAGTTCTGTTCTCATTCAGCAGTCCTGTCAGAGTTCTCTCGGCCCCACCTATCTTGTGGGGGGAGGAAGGGAAAGCGATTGTAAGCCGCTTCGAGTAGTGAAAAGCGGAGTATAAAAAACAACTTTTCTTCTTCTTCATCAATAGTTTACTGTTTTGTTTTGTCTTTTCATTATATTTGCATACTACCTGCAGATCCTTTACAGCAGTGGTCCCCAACCCCCGGCCCGGGGACCAGTCCCGGTCTGTGGATCAGTCGGTACCAGGCCGCGGCTCCTCCTCGTCCTCCTCCCCGGCTGCTGCCTCGGGGGCTGCCCTGCTACTCTGCTCCCGGCTCACCTTTGGTGCTCTCTAGCGACCGCCATGGCTGGGGCTCCCCCTCGGCGTGGCACTGCACAGCTGCTGCTGGCAGCGCCCACCAGTGGGCGGCGGGAAGTCAGGGGCGCCAGCAGGAAAGCAAGCAGAGCAGGGCCTCAGGCAGCGGCGATGTTCCTCGGCAAAAGACTACCCCCCCCCAGGCCTCAGTTGACCGGTCCCCGGTGATAAAAAGGTTGGGGACCACTGCTTTACAGTACAGAAGAGCAGGGGAGGAATACATGCATGCATAATATATGTAATTCCCCATCTGACAAGTAACAAGGTATATGTTGTTTATTTCCCTTGTATGGCCTGAATTTCAAAGTTCCCTTGTATGAGACACACTCCCCCCCCCCCCCAAAAAAAAAAAAGAACCACCTTCTCCAGGGATGTCTTACTTGTATACCAGTATCTTGGTGCTGAACTTCTTGGCGCCTGAGGTCATCAGGTGGAGGGACCCATCTGCACACAACACCAGAAGCTGCACTTTGGCACAAACAGGGTACTTGCTGGATGAAACAGTCTTATTCCTGGGCATGAACTGGATGCTGCGGACAATGTATCTGTCTGGAAGCATGGTCACAAACAAGGGGAACCCTGGGGAAAATCCCAGCAGGGCAAGGTGAGGATGGCGATGATTGCACAGCCCTCCTAAACAGAGTGCTCATGCCAGATCCTGCTAGTTTGGCTGGTGGGAAGTGATTTAACAATTCTGTTACACTTTTAAAGTTCACTGAACATAATTTATTTCATTTAGAAGAAAAGAAAAAGGAAAAAACCAATACAGCACATAAAACTTGCATTATACTATTGATTGCTATGTTCTTTGCTTATATCCATTATTCTTATCCCTTAATAACAATTTTCAAAGTCTTTGCCTTTGGTCTTTAATCTGTAAAATAAAAAAGTAATGCCTAGGTGGGAGGAGAAAGGGGCGTGGCAAGTCCGGGATAAAAACTTGAAGGGGCCAATTGGGTGCCGCGAAGCACCTCCCAATTGGCCCCTTCAATTGTCAGTCTGGGGCCAAGGGACCAATCCCGATTCGCCCCTTGGCCCAGGGCTGACAGCCAAGCCGCCAGTTGGAAGTTGGGAGGTGGGGGGGGGGGACTTCAACGCAGCCCAAGGAGACGTGGCGGGCCTTCTCCTTAGTCTACGCCGAGCACGGGAACTTGAGGGCAGGGGGAACCTTCAACGCGGGAGGGGGCGGGGGAGGTGGGGTTGCGACACAACTTCACACCTAAAAAAAGCAACAATCTTGCTCTCATCATTATGTGTAGCGGAGCTAGTTTAGGAACATTGACTCTTAGCTATCTAGAACTGTCTATGTCTCCACTTCTGACAATACTCACAACTCGGGCTGAAAGATGGCATCAATGCCTGCTTCAGTCAAAGCCAATGAATTGGGACAGCCATAGAAAAAGAACAGTTTCTGCAATTTTCACCAGTTGTACATCTGTTATCTGGTCTCATTTACATTATGGCATAGAGAAGGAATCTTGTTAGTCTTGAAACTCCCACTGGACTCCTGCATAACTTCTGTTGCAATAGAGTAACACCCTACATATTCGTTACTGTGACTAAAACAACACTATTTTCTTTTTGTCATCCCCATATTAAAAGTTGCCTCCAAGTTACTACGAGTCCATAAGTCTGTTGGACATCGCAGCAAAACTGTACAGCAAGGACCTACTGCCTCCAAGTTATTTAAAACAAAACAACCCCCAAACACTCCAGTAAGAAAGATTCCATCCCAGCCTGCCCCGTAATGTGCTAGTTTTCTACTTGTGGGGAAGCTTTTGCCAACATAGAGAAATCTTCAAATATGTGATTCCATCATCTGGACTCTGAAGCAGTGCCATATTTTTATCACCTCATTCTTTAGAGCAGAGGTAGTCAACCTGTGGTCCTCCAGATGTCCATGGACTACAATTCCCATGAGACCCTGCCAGCGTTTGCTGGCAGGGGCTCATGGGAATTGTAGTTCATGAGCATCTGGAGGACCACAGGTTGACTACCCCTGCTTTATAGTAGAGGTGGCTTTGGAGAAGAATTCATAATTTTCCCCAACATGTTCCTATGAGATCATGACCCCTTGCCAGCCTCATTAAAGTTGGTTAATAATGTGTAAACTCACCTAGAGATTTGTCCCAAACCGTAATAGCCCCATCTTCACAAACAAATGCCAGATGAGAAGACCCTGGGGTGACAGATGACAAGACAATAGGAGCAGCGCATGGCCAAACGACGTCAGGTTTTGGATCAGAGTCTAGAAGAAAAAGACAGTGGTCTAAAGGTTGAAACAACTTCTCCCTGAGGAAGAGCTGAAGAGTCTGAGGTTTTCCAGGGGGAAAGGTCTGATAGGTTTGTGAGTGTCCTGTATAGTGCAGGAGGTTGGACTAGATGACCCAGGAGATCCCTTCCAACTCCATGATTCTATGATTCTATTCTACGATTCTATTCCATATTAGACCTCTATGTCTATGCTGCCTCAGGAGCAACATTTCATGGAGAACCATGGACTGTAGTGGGAAGCAGAAAAGTTCCATTCTGCCATTGGATCCAGCCCACAGGTCGTAAATGGCTTTGGAAGCAGGTAACTGATATACTATCTAGCCTCCACTATGCGAAAATGCTGTGCCTCAATTCCTGGAAAATCATAGCTCCTACCAAGGGCTGAAAACTCTGCTCCCAGTTTGGACACCCTAATCTACAGGCTTTCTCTAGCCTAAGGAGTCTTCCTCTGACTTTTCTGCCAGAGGAAGAGCCATTTAAATTGGAGAAAGGTGTCCAGCTTTGCTGAGTAGACGTGTTGAGTGGAGCCCATCCAATTTTATTGAGAGAAACAGGAGGATACATGCCCATCTTGTTCAGATAGGTTAATTATGTCAAGCAAAGGTGTCCCAAGAGGTGCTACCACAATGGACGTTGTATTTCCAGAACTAGACTGCTGAATGATCCCAGATTTGGGCTGATCCTGCGTTGAGCAGGGGGTTGGACTACATGGCCTGTATGGCCCCTTCCAACTCTATGATTCTATGATTCTATGATTCTATGAGCAGGGGGTTGGACTACATGGCCTGTATGGCCCCTTCCAACTCTATGATTCTATGATCCTATGATTCTATGAGCAGGGGGTTGGACTACATGGCCTGTATGGCCCCTTCCAACTGTATGATTCTGTGGTTCAAACAAATGTTTTACTAACCTGCTTTTTCCTTTGGAGGACGATTAAGAAAGTAGAAGCAGAGATTGTGGCTTGCACTCCAGTGAAGGCTGAGTGCCACAGGAGTGTCTGGGAAGGGGAAAAAGAGGAAGAAATTAAAAGACCAGGCGGGGAAAAGAGGGTTCTACCATAACCTCCCACCAAGACAGTAAGCAAGCAAGCAAAACCAGGAGAAAACAGGAAAAAATTATTAAGGTCCCAGATACAAGGTCTTAGATATAACATGTAGCAAAAATGCAGTAATTTTCCTTCCCTCCTCCACTGCAGTAATCTATGCCCCCTGAGAACATTCCTCCATGAATCAGTCCCCTTCCTGATGGGGGTCACATGGAGAAGGGGCAACAATGAACAAGGGGAATTGGCAAATATGTCCCTCCCACCTTATGTGAAAAGGAACATAGCTTAGTTCTTAGTGCCTGCCCTGCCTTTATTTTGCTCTGAAAGTTTTTCACATTCCAAATTAGAAGCCTGCCGTCATAAGATCTATAGCAGTTGCCCACCCAGTCTGAAATTACCTGGCTCCATTTTGTTTTCCGTTCCAATGGGCAAGGTGCGGCCAGGTCCGTGAAAATGAAACATAGCATGGCTAACAGAGGGGGAGATCATGATTAATGAACACAGATATGAACAGATAGAACATAAGAAGTTCTGTCCATCAGCATGACCGAATTTTCAGACATGAAGACAGAGACTGGAAACATAGACTCCTTTGTGGTAGTAACGTCAGTGCAGAATCCCCTCCCTGTTAATGGTTCCCCCGGGTCCAAATTTAGGTGCCAGTTAAGAACTTATTGGCTACCTAGTCATTCTGTTTCCTTCATCACTACCACTATATAATCTGCTGCTTTTTACTGTTATATTATTTATTATTCCTTGGGCTGGTTATATCAGGGGTAGTCAACCTGTGGTCCTCCAGATGTTCATGGACTACAATTCCCATGAGCCCCTGCCAGCGTTTGCTTGTAGTTCATGAACATCTGGAGGACCACAGGTTGACTACCCCTCGGTTATATGATGTTTTAATCCTCTGCCTTGTTTCGATGTTTCTCTAACCTATATTTATTCATGACATTTTTTAATCTCACCCTTCCTCCAAAAAGCGCAGAGTGGTGTATCCTTTTGATTCTAACAACAATGGGAGATGGGTGAGACTGAGAGACAGAATATATTCAGGCACTGTATAGCCAGCAGGGTCTAATCTGGACAGCTGGGTTTGACTCCCCAGCCCTCCACATACAGCCAGCTGGGTGACCTTGGACTAGTTACAGATCTTGAGTCACTCTCACAGCAGTTCTCTTACAGCTCTTTCAGCCCCACCTACCTCACAGGGTGTCTGCTGTGGGGAGAGGAAGGGAAACATGTTTGTAAGCCACTTTGAGACTCCTTTGGGCAGTGCAAAGCGGGGTATAAAATCCCAGCTCTTCTTCTAGTCTGAGGAAGAGGGCTTGCACTCGGAAGCTCACGTCTTGAATAAATCTTTGTTGTTCTTAAAGGTGCTCCTGGACTCTGATTTTATTTTTCTACTTGTTGTTCACTGTTCTTTTATGCTAGTTTTGTGTGTATGTAACGTGCTCTCTATTCACCGCCAATTTATGGTGAGCTCTCATGGAGTTTTAAGGCAGTTTACCATTTCCTGCCTCTCTGTAGCAACGTGGGGCTTCTCTGGTGCTTTCTTATCCTATTTAGCTTCCTAGATCTGATGAGATCAGATTAGCCTTGGCTATCCAAGTGCTGCTTTTTGATCTGTTTGTTTTTTTAATGTGTGTGTGCTTTGAATATTCTACATATGTGTTTGTAAAGATCGTTGTGAGCACACTCCATCCCCACTAGGTGCTTTTTTTTAAAAAAGAGAAAGCAGCTCAAACAAATGAAGAAAAAGCGTGCGTGGTTGGCGGAAGCAAGGCAAACCCATTGGTGCTGAAACGGCGTGCAAAACGTGAGTGCAATGGCACAGACATGGTCAAGGGGAGGAGAGACTTCATCAGTCTAAATTCAGCAGCAGAAGGACCTTGCTTGCATAGCTCTCCTGAGCACTACGTGGACAGAAGTTAGAAGGAAGCACCTGAGTTTTTCCTCCTTGCTCTCCAACTCCAGGTACTGTCGGAAAGTACTGTTGAAAAGCTCCTCCAGCCGCTCCCAGTGGCAGTCCTTGATCATGTGGTTCTGTCCCAAGCCAACCACAGAGCCGTCATCGTTCTTCATCAAAGCTTCGTAAGGATTCTTAAATGCACAGCCTGAATTTGAAGACACGTAAGATAGTGTTAAAAATAGAACGAAACAGCACATTGTAAACCAACATGGATTTGGGGCATGAGCCCTCACGAGAGTGATGGCACTTCTTCAGATGGATCAGAAGAACTGAGAGAGCGGTGTGGCTTAAGATGGCGTCCTGAGGGGATTGCAGAGCAATCTCTCTGAAGCCTGACAGGGGTCAATTGCAGAAGCAATTAGCAGAAAAGAGGAGGGGTACGCAAACCCCACCTCACCTTTCTACCCAGGAAGCTCTAGGGAATTTTTGGGGCTGTCTCCAATCCTTTAGGGAGTATATTTCCCTGGATTATAGGCTGTCAGTGTTTTGGGCCAAGAGGACGCCAAGCCATATTCTGGACTTTTCTTTCCTTTCTTTCTTTTCTTCTTTCAAGAATCTACTTTGACCCTCTACTACGATTTACTGCAAACGAATGCTGTGAACTGAGGGGAGGACATCTGCTAAATTCCAAGATATCAAGACATCAATCAACGCACAGAGATGCAAGTATTTCTCCGTTTCTCCTCCCCCCCCCCCCCCGTTTCTGGCTCTGCTTGAAGCCACCTCGATATGAGGCAGGCTAATTCTCTTTTCTAAGTAGAAGAAGGACTTAAATCAACTCAAACTAATTAGTAATAGCTCTTACTGCATTTGTTTTGGTTTTCGGAGATAAGAGATAAGAGCCGTGGGTGGGAAGATCTCGCGAGAATTCTGTTCTAGTACGAGACATTGCTTTACTGACTTCAATACGTCACTTGGCAGCGTCAACACCAGGAACGTCGGAGATCAAAACAGACTGTTGCTTTCGTTAGGACTCTGTAGGACCTCTACTGGTTATTTGCAAAATTGCCTAAGATTAACAAATTTCCAAGCCTAAAACATGTCTATGCTAAAAAGAATTGCTCATCTAATAGAGAAACAAAATCAAGATCTGAAAGCATTTACAGATGGCTTGCTTAAAAATATGCTCAAGGAGATCAAAGGCGGCAAGGAAGAAGTCTCTAACAGGAATGATGAATCAATAACAGTGGCTGATGATAGCTCTAAACAAGGTGGAAAATTACCAGCAGAAGAGAAATTTGAAACTATGGAGATGGAAAAGGGGATGTCGGAGCTTTGCAGCCTAGATAAGGACACCCTTCCTAAAAAGACATGGAGCCACTCCAAAGCAACAGTACACAAGAACCAATCAAAAGATATATGGATCTGCTGTGAAAGTAATTGATTTAAAGGAGCTTCTTGGAAAAAAACTGTACTGATATTGGAGCCCAGGAGGTACAACTGCTTCAAGATTCACCGATGTATACTCCGAGGGAAAGACTACAACTGCACTTTCTAAGCCAAAGGCCAACTGGACAGAACATAAGTCAATGGGAACAACAAGATGCAACAAGCCTTGATATGAGACCCCCTTAAGAAGTCTGGGGAACGGAAATGAGAAACAGTGGTTGAAATTCTTTTCCTCCTTTTTCTTTTTTCTGTAGCCACATAGGCAATATAACTAGTTAAGAAGTTAATCTGGGGTCTAAGATCTTCTGAATCTGTATTATTAAATCTAACTTCGCAGTGTCTCCCAGTCCAAAATTAAAGGTTAATTAAAAGGAGACACCTAATGGAATGGGTTTAAGAATAACAGATGAAGACTATACTATACTGTTCATTGTAAGTCTATACTATCATGTAAATGTGGAGTCTTAGATTTCCTATGTTAGCTGAATTTGAATTATCTAACATATCTCTGCAGTGACTCTCAGTTTAAACTTAAAGCACAACTAAAAGGAGGCACCTAATTGAGGAGGTGTAAATGTAACTAACGAAGACTTTATTTTACTATTTTTGTATTAACAGCTTATATTTATATAACTTATACTTATCTAACAACTCATATATTTTTCCTCTGTACAACTAAGTAAATAATGAAGACTCTATTTTACCATTTTTTGTATTAATAACTTACACTTATATAACTTAACAACCTTAACAACCTATATATATATATTTTTTCTTTCCGTACAACTAAGTAGGCTTTTTTTTTTCTTTTCCCTAGTGGAAATGTGGATGGCTCTAAGATTGCGTTAAGTATAAATTGTTTATGACTGCTAAAATTGTTAAAAACTATGCAAACAAATGTTGAAACGATGGTAACAAAGTAGGCTTCTCTTTTTAAATGTGGTGGAAACGTGAAAAAGTTTATAAAAGTCCATAATATTGTAGCCATGTGGAGTCTTATATTCTTAAATGAAGAGAAGAGGCTTTTCAAGAACAATGGGGCCCTTATCTTATTTACCCAAGAAAATAAGTTAAAAGGGGATTGAAATGGGGTATCAAGTGTATCAAACGAAGAGCATAATCTTTTTCTTTCTGTATCAATAATGTAGATTACTTGCATTGTACTATCTTTAATCTTGGAAAATAAAATAAAAAACTTTGAATTAAAAAAAAAGAAGAACTGAGAAAGCCACCATATGGTTTGTGACACTCCCTGTAGTAATGGGTGGTGACTGTGGTATCGAGGTTCTGTGTCTTGGGTGCTGCAGTCACCTGGCCCCATTTCTACCACCCACAGCCTCCCCACATCCCCTGGATGTCCTGACGCCTACAATCATTTGCTTTCAGAGCATGCAAGAACTCTGTGCTGGTACTCACTACCCTTTCTCAAATTTCCCCAAATCAGCAAGGTTGAGGACATATACTAGACTTAAACCCTGTCTAAATGTCCTGCAATCTCCTTCTGATCACCCACAGCATCTGCTGGCTGACTACATTATGAGATGGGAGTGGGGGGGAGCACCTCCTAGAAAAAGGAAATCTGTGGCCATCTAACGACAGGTGGATTTTTTAAGGCAAAAAGTTTTGTGATTGAGCACCATTAAATGCATGAGGTATTTGCTCATTTGGGAGGTACAATATGTACACAGGGGAAAATCCTACATAGTCCTCTGCAAAGGAACAAGATGCTTAAGGACCTAATCACCTTAGCAGTCAGAATTGCATATAAAAGCCGATTAACACCAAACATGATGAATAATACCTGACCAAATAAAACACTGGTGTCATTACTGAAATGGAAATATTAGGGAACGTGAAAAGTAAAAGAGAGTTCTAACCTGCAAGGGGCTTGGGAGATCTGACCTTCATCAACAGAGCAGGGGCACTCAGTTTACATTCCCGGTTTAGAAGCTGTTGCAAATCCTGCAATGGAGGAAAGAGTAATTCTATGCAATGATATTTCCATGGTCATTTGTCAGATCTCATCTACCCTGTATGACCCACCAAGCTTTCCAGAGCCAAGAAAGCATAAATACGGCCGCCTTATTTCAAGTCAGGTCATTGCTCCACCTATGTTAGAAGTTTTTTGTTTTGTTTTTAGCCATATGAGAGTCTCAGGAATACAATGGTCCTGCCAAACACCAGCTACATGAAACCCTTCCTAGCCAGGGATTGAAGCTTCAGTCCTAGAGAGCCAGTTTGGTGTAGTGGTTAGGAGCGCGGACTTCTAATCTGGCATGCCAGGTTCGATTCTGCACTCCCCCACATGCAGCCAGCTGGGTGACCTTGGGCTCACCACGGCACTGATAAAACTGTTCTGACCGGGCAGTGATATCAGCGCTCTCTCAGCCTCACCCACCCCACCGGGAGTCTGTTGTGGGGAGAGGAAGGGAAGGCGAATGTAAGCCGCTTTGAGCCTCCTTCGGGTAGGGAAAAGCGGCATATAAGAACCAACTCTTCTTCTAGACCCATCTTGGTCAGGTTTCAGTCGCCCTGATAGACAACCTCCACTGCCATTTGAATTGGGGCAAGTCAGCACTGTTTGTGTTACTAGACCTCTCAGCCATGTTCAATCACGGCCTTCCAGCTCACTCTCTGATCTATGCTGGGCTATGGGAGACAGCCCTTCAATGGCTGTCCGCCAGGATTGCAGACAGAGGGTAGCAGTGAGAGGTCATCAAGCTGCCACCAGCGTTCCTCAAGGAGCAGTCCTCTCACCAATCCTATTCAACATCTTCATGCGCCTTCTTGCACAATTGGTGAGGAAGTTTTTGGGCTGGGATGTCACCAATATGCTGATGACACCCAGTTCTTCCTCCTGATGGATGGCTGCCTTGATTCTTCCCTAGCAGTATTAGCCAGCTGCCTGGAAGCAGTGACGAGCTGGCTCTTGCAGTCTCGTCTGAAGCTCAACCCTTCAAAGACGGAGGTCCTGTGGCTGGGCAGGAAGGATCCAAGCGAGAAAGTGTGCCTAGCCAACCTGGATGGAGTGCAGCTATCAGTGGCTCACTCTGTCAAGAACTTGAGTATGATCCTTCATGCCTCCCTCTCAATGGAGGCGCAGGTCATGAGAGTAGCACAGCTGGTATTCTGCCACCTTCAACAAGTCAAGCTACTAGTGCCCTACTTGGCCCTGGAACACCTAGTCACAGTGATCCACATGACTGTCACTTCTAGACTAGTCTTCTGCAATTCACTCTATACAGGCCTGCCCTTAACCTTGATCTGGAAACCACAGCTCATCCAGAATACTGCAGCCAGGATCCTCCCAGCAACACCATGGAGGTCCCACATTCGGCCCATTCTCCAACAACTGCGCTGATTTCCATTTGAATTCTGGATCAGACTTAAGGTTCTGGTAATCACCTTTAAGGCCGTAAACAGTCTGGGCCCAGGGTACTTGAGAGACCACCTTTCTGCCTATACCCCTCAAAGAGCTTTACGCTCTGCCATCTCCAACTGGCTGGTGATCCCTGGTTCCAAGGAAACTTGCCTGACCTCAACTAAGGTCAGAGCTTTCTCTGTCCTGACCCCACCTGGTGGAATGAGCTCCCAGAGGAGATCAGGGCCCTAACGGATCTAGAACAATTTTGCAGGGCCTGCAAGAGAGACATCCTCTGTCAGACATTTGGTTGAGGTTGACTAGAACCAACAGCTTCCTCTGGGCCTGCAGGCATCTCTCTTGTGAATCTCAACAGCCATGAGTTTTAATATCTTGGTCTGACCAACTGCAGGTGCATTGTATGTTACGGTTATGAATTTCACGTTTTCACTGTTTATTATCATTATATTGTTATTTATGGTTACTGATTTTTCTGTATTGTTCATGTGCCTGTTTCATACAAACTGCCCTGAACCTCCGGGGAGGGCAGTATATAAATTAATTCATTAATGTTCATACCGCCCAATAAATGTTTAACAGATTTAAGAAATATATTAAAAAATTAACTAACATCCATTCAGTAAACCCTTCCAGAAACCCTGGTTGAGAAAGCCTGAGTGTAAGAAATTAAAATTTGGTTGTGATTACCTGTTCTTCTGTATTTTGTCTTGAGATATTTCGGAAATCCAGACTCTTCTGCTACAGAAATTAAGAAAGGCAACAATTAGTATCTGCAAACGGCATCTTTGCCTATATACAAAATGAATCCAGAATACCCAGTTTTGATTTAAGACACCTAGTCACAGTGATCCACATGACTGTCACTTCTAGACTAGTCTTCTGCAATTCACTCTATACAGGCCTGCCCTTAACCTTGATCTGGAAACCACAGCTCAGCCAGAATACTGTAGCCAGGATCCTCCCAGCAACACCATGGAGGTCCCACATTCGGCCCATTCTCCAACAACTGCGCTGATTTCCATTTGAATTCTGGATCAGACTTAAGGTTCTGGTAATCACCTTTAAGGCTGTAAGCAGTCTGGGCCCAGGGTACCTGAGAGACCGCCTTTCTGCCTACACCCCTCAAAGAGCTTTACGCTCTCTGCCATCTCCAACTGGCTGGTGATCCCTGGCTCCAAGGAAACTTGCCTGACCTCAACTAAAGTCAGAGCTTTCTCTGTCCTGATCCCACCTGGTGGAATGAGCTCCCAAAGGAGATCAGGGCCCTAACGGATCTAGAACAATTTTACAGGGCCTGCAAGAGAGACGTCCTCTGCCAGACATTTGGTTGAGGTTGACCAGAACCAATGGCTTCCTCTGGGCCTGCAGTCATCTCTCTTGTGAACCTCAACAGCCATGAGTTTTAATATCTTGGACTGACCAACTGCAGGTGCATTGTATGTTACGGTTATGAATTTCACGTTTTCACTGTTTATTATCATTATATTGTTATTTATAGTTATTGATTTATCTGTATTGTTCATGTGCCTGTTTCATACAAACTGCCCTGAACCTCCGGGGAGGGCAGTATATAAATTAATTAGTTAATTAATTAATGTTCATACCGCCCAATAAATGTTTAACAGATTTAAGAAATATATTAAAAAATTAACTAACATCGATTCAGTAAACCCTTCCAGAAACCCTGGTTGAGAAAGCCTGAGTGTAAGAAATTAAAATTTGGTTGTAATAACCTGTTCTTCTGTACTTTGTCTTGAGATATTTCGGAAATCCACACTCCTCTGCTACAGAAATTAAGAAAGACAACAATTATTATCTGCAAACGGCATCTTTGCCTATATACAAAATGAATCCAGAATACCCAGTTTTGATTTAAGACAGTATTTCCCTGAAGCTATTTCAAGTCAGATAACTTTAATTCCTGCTTTCAACAGAAGATGAAGAAAACAGAAAAACCAGGGCCTTTTCCACGTTTGTATTCTCTGGGTTTCTTTTGCACTGGTCTCTGAGGCCCATTCCGCACCAGGATCAATGTGGCAAATTGGTTTCGGAAAGAGAAAGCGGAATTTTAAATAGTGGAATTCAGCGTAACGCATACCTGCCTTTGTTGTGGAATCCAGTTGCATTTCAATCATTTCCCACAGGTTTCCGGTCTCGGCAAAAATCGCTAGAAAGGAAGCGATATTTGCCATGCTTTGTCCCACCCCTGGCCATCAATCAAACGAACACCCAATGGGCGGTTGTTACCATGCTCCAAAAAAGCCCCTTTGCCTTTAAGAACATGTTTTTTTAAAAAAGAAAAACACGTTGCAACGAATCTGCGTTGATTCGTTGCAACGGAGAGACCAATCTAGCTGGTAGGTGGTGTATGAGCTGGCGATTCATCGTTGCCACGCTCCCCTGAGTGAAAAAAAAATCCTCCCCGCCCCGTGCATGGGCGCGGTTTTCGGTGAAAATAAAGGGAACTAGCAAACGGGGCTGTGTTGTGCTTGGTGACTTGAGGCGAGCTTTAAAGCAGCTCTGTGGAGGGAATGCAGCCGGAGAAGCCTCACTGGGTGAATGAAGGCTCGATGGTTCGTTGCTCTCCGGAAGTTCAGAGGAGAGAGCCAGGGGGAGGGACTTTGCTGAAACCGCAACAATGGAAACGCACAGGTCTTTTTCAGAACTGTTGCAGATTGCTTGCAAGAGTGTAGCGCTTCTTGGAGGGTGAATCCACTTTTTGGGATTTCCCTTTAAGCGCTACAACGAAGCGCTTTTAGTGTATCGGTTTCAGGAGTGTGGCAGATTGTGTGCGACGTTGTGCATAACTGCAAATTAGTAGCGATTACAATTTGTCACACTCCTGCTACTTTTAACTTGTGCGGAATGGCCCTGAAAGTTGACATCGAATTTTCACCTGGCTCTCAGCACGTGTTGTCTCCGAACAGCAATACTGAGGATTGTTATTGCGTCATCTTGTTCACATTTACTTCAGAGGCCTGGGCAGCCAGTCCCACCCCCTTCTCCATAACACTTGTTTGATGTTCGTCTGCTTGTTTCTCAACTACAGAATGTCAGCTCATCCCGCCCCTCCACCTTCTCAGGAGCAATGCAAATTGAAAGACAGCTTGGGAAAAATGCTGCCTGCTTGCAC
Source organism: Paroedura picta (assembly GCF_049243985.1). Classification (NCBI taxonomy): domain Eukaryota; kingdom Metazoa; phylum Chordata; class Lepidosauria; order Squamata; family Gekkonidae; genus Paroedura; species Paroedura picta. The sequence goes on from NC_135386.1 coordinate 10,764,320, forward strand.
CTTTAAGCGTGCCACTCAAAACAGGCAAGCATCCTGTGTCATCAATTGCCTCCTCACAAGGAGGAAGAACTCACCTGCTTCACTAAACTTCCTTGCACAAAAAAAAAAAGTAATATGCATGTGAAAAGGAATAAGCCCTACGGCCTTTTTGTTCCTATGCTGGTATTAAAATGCAAGCTTTGCAGAGCTCCTCAATTTAGCCTTAGTGGCTTTCCCTCCTGGGAACCCCATCAGGGTAAACAACCTTCCCTAAAAAAGGTCTTGCTCATCAGTATTGAGTGGAGTGTGGGAGATGTTCAAGCTTGCAGTCTCAGGGCATGAAGAACAATGTAGTAGCCTTGTTAGTTTTCCTATGTGTAGGATTCACACACATGTTTTTTTGTCAGTGGGCCACCATACCAAGTAAATTTAGACTTAGTCATGATACCAAAAAGGCTGGGGACTGGTGCTCTGGAGCATCATCCTGATCCCCTGAGGCAGAATGGGGGGGGGGGGATGTGAGAGACCTATAGACTGGCAGACATATTTACAGATGACTTCAAACTGGGAGGAGTAATAAACACTGGGAAAATGGGCAGATTTGAATAAGATGCAATAAGTGCAGAGTTCTACAATTCAGACACTTTCTTCTGCCTGCCAGTGATCAAGCCTCCGGCTCACCTAAAGCCTTTAAAATGCTGCAAGACAATCCAAGGTACAAAGCGTGACAATAAACCGCCAAGAAAAAAAGCCAGCTCTGCACATCGCAGATTGGGTTGCTGAGTTTGCAGGACAGAGGACCAGTGAGGAAAACCTCAGGCTTGAGAATCTGACTTGCTTGGGGCAGGATACTGTCTGGGAGTCTTTTTGGGTACCGTCAATTAGAACAGGGGTAGTCAACCTGTGGTCCTCCAGATGTCCGTGGACTACAATTCCCATGAGAATTCTCATGGGAATTGTGGTCCATGGACATCTGGAGGACCACAGGTTGACTACCCCTGAATTAGAACATTATTTAAGGCAACCTTGGGAATGTTTCCCAACATGCAAAGCTTGAATGCCAGCCCTATGCAGCAACAATGTCTGTGAAAGAAGAAGAGAAGAATGCATCTCCATGGAATACAAGAATTTGTTTGTACCAAAGTTGCTGTGCTGAATTTCCTGTCCCTGAAAGATGCTGGAGTTGAAATCGGAGGTGCAGCTGTGAGGGCAAATGTTTGGACATGTTCTGCCTCCTTCTGCCAGGAATCCTTGGGCAAGCGGTAGATCTCTAGCCAAGTCTCTGAGTTGCCTGGGTTGAGAAATCAGAAGAAGACATGTTATGCAACTGGGAAGAAAAAAGATCTCTTGGAGAAGTATCTTGCTTTATGCTCTAAAATGCAAGAGTCCACTAGCTGTTACCTTTGTTTAGATATTTATTATAAGGTCAAAAACTTGCAAGTCATAATTACAGTTAAAGAAATATAACCAACTCTGTTTAGTATAAAAACCATAAGATCATTAGGTAAGTTTAAGATTATATAATTTTTATATTAAGCGTGGATTCACTATCTGTCAGCGGGTTTTACAAGAAACTGCCACTGCAAATTGTGGGCTTCCGTCTTCCAGTAACTGCCTGGTATCTTCCAAGTTTGAGTGACCATTATCCAACAGGGGGGGTAATTAGCTTATTGTGAACTTCAGAATAAAAACAGCAGCAAAGGAGGACATGATCTATACTTTCAATCTCCCCTAATCCTCAGGGGAAGAATCTTTCTTCAACAGGGACTTTTCTGTACCATCCTTCTAGCACGACAGAAGGCAAGGCATTGCATTCTGTAAAAGTGAAGGCCTTTCTGTAGTTAGCTGTTACTTTACTGCATGCCAGCAAAAAAGTGGATTCACGTAGTGTCATATTCCAGATCTCGCCTCACTTGGTCGCTGCTGGCCAAAATAAAATTGCTGGATACTTACTAGCAGGGAATCTTTAAACTGCTCCTGCGGGGCGGATTAAATAAAAGGGTAAGGGCTGTCGGGGAGGAGTTAGGGCAAGCCCTGTCCGGGATAAAAACTCAGAGTGTCCATCCAGGGACAAGCAGCCAATGGGGAGCCACGCTAAGAACATGGAGGAGTGGCGGGGCCGGAGGACTTGCAGAGTCCCCAGCTGGCCAGGCAAGGCCGGGCCAAGCCGCCAATGGGGAGCCGCGCATATGTTGCTGCATAGGGCTGGCATTCAAGTTTTGAATGTTTCCCAAGGTTGAGAAATGTTTCCCAAGGTTGCCTTAAATAATGTTCTAATTCAGGGGTAGTCAACCTGTGGCAATATGTTGGCAATTTGATCTCTAGTTCCTCTGCCTCTTCTGGAAGTTCTCGGTCCACATATTGCTGGAGACTAGCTTGTAGGATTTTGAGCATAACTTTGCTAGCATGAGAAATTAGTGCAATGGTGCGGTAGTTTGAACATTCTTTGGCATTGCCAAACTGACCTTTTCCAATCCTGTGGCCACTGTTGAGTTTTCCAAATTTGCTGGCATATTGAGTGTGGCACTTTTATTTTATTATTATTATTAATAATAATAATTACCCCCAATTTGTTTTCCTCAAGCTTCTAAGCATGAGAAATACGGGTTCAGAAGAGAAAATGGATTACCAATGTGCAACCCCAACCTTGCAGATGTGCAAGATTTTTCCAAATTTGAAACAGTCTTACTCAGAAAATATCTCACACCAGTTTGAATTTGTTACAAAAGCATCAGACACTACTGCTGAACTAGACTTTTTCTGGAAATATTCTAATTTTTCACCACTCACATCGGGATTCCTCCTGCAATTCTCATCTATGATGGAGCAATGTTAAACATGAACTTTTTTCTATGCCATCAAATCACTCTCGACTTATGTTGACCCTGTCACAGGGCTGGCCAAACTGTGGCACTCCAGATGCCTATGGACTACAATTCCCATGAGCCCCTGCCAGCTTGCTGCTGACAAAGGTTCATGGGAATTGTAGTCTACAGACATCTGGAACGCCAAAGCAGCCACTCCTAGCTATGACTTCTCTATAATGTTGTGCTGGCAGGGGCTCATGGGAATTGCAGTTCATAGACATCTGGAGAGCCACAGTTTGGCCACCCGTGCTGTAGCGTTTCCTAGGCAAGAAGTGGTTTACCTCTGCAAAGCAACTCTCTCCCATCTAAGCTCTAACCAAGCCTGACCCTGCTTAATGTTTAAGAACAGATGAGATTGGGTCATACCAATGTTAGTTCATTGATTTCAATGGTTTTACCTGACCCAGGTAGCCCAATCTTGCCTACTCTCAAAAGCTAAGCAGAGTCAGAAATGGTCAGTACTTAGGAATCACAGAACCATAGAGTTGGAAGGGGCCACACAGGCCATCTAGTCCAACCCCCTGCTCATAGAATCCTAGAATCCTAGAACCATAGAGTTGGAAGGGGCCATACAGGCCATCTAGTCCAACCCCCTGTTCTATGCAGGATCAGCCCTAAGCATCCTAAAGCATCCAAGAAAAGATGGGAGATAACCAAAGAAGGGTTACTATGCAGAGGCAGGCAACGGCAGGCCACCTTTGAATGTCACTTGCCTTGAAAACTGTTTGTGGTCCCCATAAGTTAGGTGTGACTTGATGGTTTAACCCCACCCCCCTCCATCTTAGGATTTATTGTGAGTTTGACAGGAACTGCAGGTTTCTACCAGTTCTAGGGAAAGCTACATCAAGCATTCAGGGCCTGCTTCTATCTAAGGTGGAATAGGTGCCAGGGCCTTTGGCTTCTGGTGGAGCTCACTACTGACTAGTCATTCAAGTCTTCCACCCTTCCACTGCCTGCTTGTGAGTGCTTTGTCATCAGCGCTGCATATGCTGCTAGAGAAGGGTGCATGGGTGGTACATAAAGTGTCATAGCTGCACACAGTGCCATCAGGGAAACGGCATGCAGCCAGTGTGGGCAGCTGTGACTGCAGGTGGTGTGAGGACTTGTGAGTGCGCACAGGGAGTACACAACAGGCAGCTGGGGATCAGCCCCCATCCATCCCGAGGTTAGTGTTGGTAGGAAGGGGATCTTTGTTATTTGTTTTATGAGTTTTTACTGGGGTTTTAGGCATTGGGGTTTTTATGTATTGGGGCTTTACATTGTAAGCCGCCGCGAGCCCTTGTGAGAACGGCAGGATAGAAATGTAAAGATAGATAAAAATAAAACAAAACAAGGAGGGTCAAGTAGTGGGCACAGGGGTTCCCCGAGCACTCTCTTCCTAAAGGTAAAGGTAAAGGTATCCCCTGTGCAAGCACCGAGTCATGTCTGACCCTTGGGGTAACGCCCTCTAGCGTTTTCATGGCAGACTCAATACGGGGTGGTTTGCCAGTGCCTTCCCCAGTCATTACCCTTTACCCCCCAGCAAGCTGGGTACTCATTTTATCGACCTCGGACGGATGGAAGGCTGAGTCAACCCTGAGCCGGCTGCTGGGATTGAACTCCCAGCCTCATGGGCAAAGCTTTCAGACGGCTGCCTTACCACTCTGCGCCACAAGAGGCTCATTCCTAGGGCCTCCCAAAACCTGTAAGATTTAAGAAATCACTCTGATCTGATCATAAAGGGCCTTTTGCATAGCTCTTCCGACTTGTGTGTGCTTCAAACATTCTACACATATTCCAAGCAAAGGGGAGAAGAGATCAACCTCTTGACAGAGGCAGCTGCTCAACTGAAGCTTAAAAGACAGGCCCCACTAGTAGAAAAGACTGTTTACATCCATTCAAGGCCTCTGGAGAGGCAGGTTTGTAAGTCCAGGTTTTATATTCTTATTTAAATATTTATACTCTGGATTTCTCTCCAGTTAGGGCTCGAAGCAACTTCCAATATCATTCTCCTCTTCTCTTTTTTATTCTCACAATAATCATTTGAAGTAGGCTGAGAGATTGACAAGGTAACCTAGTGAACTTCAACTACTACAAAGTAGGGATTTGGGTCTCCTACACCAGTGGTCCCCAACCTTTTTATCACCGGGGAACGGTCAACGCTTGACAATTTTACTGAGGCCCGGGGGGGGGGGGTAGTCTTTTGCCAAGGGATGTAGCTGCTGCCGCCTGAGCCCCTGCTCCACTGGCTTTCCTATCGACGCCCCTGACTTCCCGCCGCCCACTGGGGGGCGCTACCAGCAGCAGCTGTGCAGTGTCATGCCGAGGGGAAGCCCCAGCCATGGCGGCTGCCGGAGAGCACCAAAGGTGAAACGGCGGCAGAGTGGCAGGGCAGCCCCGAGGCAGCAGCTGGGGAGGAGGACGAGGAGGAGACGCGGCCCAGTACCAACTTATCCACGGACCAGGACTGGTCCCCGGACTGGGGGTTGGGGACCACTGTCCTACACCATAGTCTGACACACTAACTACTATACAACACTGGCTAAAAAAGAGTTCAAGAGAATAACATGAACAAAACAGATGAAGTGTCTCGTGCTAGGAATGTAGGTTCTTAAATCAAACTCCCAAGGGTGTTTTGTAGTTTTTAAGCAAAACTGCTCTAATGGTTTGTACAGATCTGAACAAGTCGAGCCAGTTGCCCAGCAAGAACTGGCAGTTTCTTCTGCAACTTGCCTTGCAGTAGGAAACCTGCATAATCACCCCTGTAAGACAGCTCCAGCCGAAGACACGTGTTTCGCTTGCTGATGTCTTCCTGCCAATAAACCAGTAAATATAAATCCATGATAATATGAGAACAGGCTGAGCTTGATGAACAAGAACAGTGAGGCAGGTGATCTCATCCCATGTTGTTGCTGCACACCTCATTTGAGATGAATCCAAATGGCAAAAGTAGGGCTTTGGCAAGAAAGCTCTGGTGTGTGGGAGGGGAGGGGGGTGCTTTCAGTAGGGAAACAGGATACCACAGTAAGATAAGCCCTGCTGGATCAGGCCAAATCACACCTACTCCAGTACTCCAGTACAAGGAGACAGATGGAGGCCTCTGGGAAGGCCAAAATCAGCAACAGCCTCCCACACAAACACAAACCCTTAAACCAGAGGTTCTCAACCACTCTGAGTTGGTGAAACAAACTGCGGCAGCAGCAGGGTCGGTGTGCGCATGGGCAGCGTGCGCATGGGCAGGTGCACAACTGTTGGGCGGCATGGAGGCGGCCATTGCCATGGCTTCTCCGCCGTCGCCGGGCACCACCCGCCGCCACCTGCCACCACCACCCACCGTGGCAACCAACCTGGGGACCCCCCAAATGGAGTCCCGACCCACAGGCTGAGAACCATTGCCTTAAACCCTTCAACATATTTATAAATGATCTGGATGAGGGATTAGAGGGGGTACTTATTAAGTTTGCAGATAATACTAAACTGGGAGGGGTAGCAAACACAACAGAAGACAGAATCAGAATACAGGATGATCTTGATAGGCTTGAGAACTGGTCTAAACTGAATACAATGAGATTGAAAAGGGACAAATGTAACGTTCTGCATTTAGGTAGGAAAAACCATTGTGAGGGTTTTCGGGGTACCACAGGGTAGCCAGCCCCAGCATACCACCCTTACTCCAAGAAGAAGACTTCCACAAAGGGTTGGCATCACTCTGTCTCTTTAATAAAGCTTGCAAATATTCAACAGGTGGTGGGGCAGTGAAGTCAAGATTCTCCATTACACTCGTGGTTGAACTGCCTGAAGACTCTGAGTTCTGAACTAGAAATGCTATCAGAATCGCTGGGGATTATTTGGGGTTCTCTCCTATCCCCCTTGGTGGCCTTTCTCTCTTCCACAACACTGGCTTGTCCTTGCAACAGGTGTGTTTAAGGTCACCACCGCACACTCACCAGCCTCCTGTCAGCTGTCAGGGCTCTGAGGCTATTTACAGCTGGACATGACAGTTAGGACAGCCTTGGGGCGAAACGGGCTGGCGCAGCCTATCCAAGCCTCTGTTCTCACCACCCTTGGTAGCCCTACTGATCTCCTCTCCCTGCAGTGGTCAGGAGCAGACTGGCAGTGATATCTCCAGATTGCCCCTGGGTGGGTGGGCCCTGTCAGAACTTTGGCCCAATGATTGCGCCCAAATCCTGAGTGGGCGTGACCTGCCTGAGGCAGGACACGCCCCGATTGGGCCCTGCCTCTGACAGGCCACGCCCATTCTCTACCCACTTAGCCCTTAGCGTTTTATTAATAACAGCTCCCACTGTTACAGATTCTCAAGCACTTGGAACTGAGGGTACCTGGGAGTTCCCAGGTAGCTACAGATAGGCCCTTCCTCCCTCACAAAAAGTAGAAACAATAGGCAGATTGGCAAATACAAATGGCGTAGGCATAAGCTAAGCTGTACATCCCAGTAAAACTACCAAGCAGTACCAAAGAGGCTGCATAGATGCATATTGGCTCATCCTCTACCTCTGGTGGAAATGCGGGAGGAGGCACGAACACCAAACTTTGTTCCCATTGAAAAGCGTTCACTAAGTAAGCACTAACAAAGAAGTTTGGCCTTATTAACTCTGCTTGTTTCTGGCTGCTACAGGATGTTTCAGACAGTGGTCCTTCAGGATCATTTTGAGGATGCTGAATGGACAGTCTGTCATTTGCTCAGTCCCTTTGCTCTTAAAACTATTCTAGCTTTCCAGCTGCATGTCAAAGGAGATCAGGGAAATTAACAGAAATGCAATAATCACATGTCCAGAAAAATGGAAGTTCTTTTAACCTGGGATTACTAGGTTAAAGTTTGGACACTGGGACAGAGCAGGATTAGGTTCCTTCACGTAAAGAAAGCACTCACCACTTCATTTATAGCTTTTACATGCAGGAGGTTCTCCTTGGAAAAATAAAAGAGATGGGCAAAACCTGGAACAGAAGAGCAGAAGGGTGACTGAAGTAGGCTGTTCCCCATTCCACCCCTGGTTACATCCAACTGGCACAACACACTGTTTCCACTATGCATATAGAAACAGTGGCCATTCACAACAGTTTCAACAGGCACATTAAACTAACACCTACCCATCTCATCCACTGTGCCAAGGACTTGGGAACTATTATCCAGATCTGAGGCATGGAGAGTACAAATTTCAAGCCTGGCTATCTCCCAGGCACAGAGCTTCTCATAGGTGGCTATGCTGAAGACAGAAAGTCCTGTGCAGAGTCCAAGGAAGATGTATTCTCGGGAGGCTGCCAAGCAGTTTGCTCTTCCCACCACCTGGAAAGATAAACAAGAGAATACCCAGCTCAGCAATTTCAGTAAATAGGCCTGACCCATCCTGCAATGCTTCTTGCTGATGTCTTTTTGCACCGTTTTGTCTTTTTGCTGATGTCTTTTTGCACAGTTTTGCACCATGATCAGCAGCAGGGCATTGTGCCTAATCAGTTCTTGTATAGTCTGCTGTCTATAGACCTCACTTTCTGCATTCAGCATTAGGACATGGAACCTGCCCATCCTGCAGAGACAAAGACATGCTGGCATGGGAAAAGCATCTTAACCCCATTCCCATATTCAACCAGTGCTGAAGCAGCTGCATTGGCTGCCGGTGGCATTCCAGATCAAGCTCAAGATTTTGGTACTGATCTTCAAAGCCGTTCGCTGTCCAGGCCCAACGAATCTGAGGGACTGTCTATCTCCTTAAGCTTCCCGCAGAGCTCTCTGCTTTCTGGGTTCTAACAAATTGGTGATGCCTGGCCTCAACCAAGTCCAGTGCCTTTTTGATCTTGGCCCTTATCTGGTGGAATGAGCTCCCAGAAAAGCTGAGGATTCTGTCAAAACTGTGAAGCCTTTAAGACCCAGGCCAGGGCAAGGAAGATCCTTGGGTCCCTCCTGCAGACACCTCTTGCCATCCTTAGCATCTACCTCAAGGCATGGAATCAGGTGGGAGGGGATTTGTTGAGTTGGGTAAAGAATTCTTGGTGGGATGTTATAGGATTTTGCCACCTTTTATTGTAATTTATTGTATTTTATGGTTCTATTCTCTATAAACCGCTACGAGCCAGCTAGCCTGAAAGCAGCAATTAGTAAATCAAAGACATAATAATAATGTGATTCAATCATTGTCATCCCTCCAGAATGTATTAACAGGCTAAAGATCCTTTATAAAGAACTCTGTTCTATAGTAGTTACTAATGGGTTATATTCAGAGTTTTCCTATAACCTGTGACACCTGTGGGAGAGGGAAATGCTAAGGTTGCTCTCTGCCACTACAATCTGATCCTGAAAAATCATTACCAGAATCATCACAGAACTTGATTAATTGGGAAGGGGAAAATCTCATGTTCTGTCTTTGGGAGGATCAGTTTCATTGTTCTTTTATTAAGTTTTATATTACAGAAAAGATAGAAAATAGATATAAACATAGGAAAAAACCCCGAAGGATGTATGGTTTTACTTCCCTGACCCCATTATTTACTTGTATTTATCAAGAAAGTCGGTATAGTAGTACCATTGTTTAAATTTCCGTGTTGTTCTCCCATTGACTCGGCTGGTAAGTTCAGCCATATTGGAGAGTTCTGCCAGTTTATCAAACCATACTGATAATTATGGTACTGTTGGAGTTTTCCTTACTTTTGCCAAAGTCATTCTCGCTGATGTCATTAGGTAAAATAAAAAGGGTTCCGCTCGACGTGGTAGATCAGGGGTAGTCAAACTGCAGCCCGCATTCGCTGGCAGGGGCTCATAGGAATTGTAGTCCATGGACATCTGGAGGGCCACAGTTTGACTACCCCTGTGGTCGATTCTCTGGACAGATGCTCAGCAACATGAACTCTGGTTTCATAGGGAATTTAAGGTTTAACATAATTCCAATATTTATCACTACTGTCATTTGCAATTTAGCTTATAACTATGGGAGTGATATACCAATGGTAAAACATTTTATACCAGTTTTCTCTTAATGATTCATATTTTGTAAGCTTAGGCATCTTAAATTAGCGATCCCCAACCTGTGGGCCGCGGACCACATATGGTCCGTCAACTAATTGGAGGTGGGCCGCCCCCCCGGCCCTTTACAACACACTTCAGGTATCATTGTCTCCCATCACTCCCAAATGGGACTATCTCGTTGCAGAGAAACAAGCTCAGGGTTCCCATTGATTTGTCATTGTCATGAGTTAAAATTTCCATGAAAATAAAATGTTCCTTATGTTCATTGTTGTGGCGTGTCTGTATCTTATTTTGAAGGGATGTTTAAGCATTACCATAGCGATCAGAGAGCGTTAGGGCAGTGGTTGAGAGTAGAGGAGTAAACTACCCCCCCACACACACCGGGCCTCAGTAAAATTGTCAAGCGTTGAGTGGTCCCCGGTGATAAAAAGGTTGGGGACCACTGTCTTAAATCATAATCTTTCCCACACTTCCACTGAAATATTACATTGTAGATTTTATATCCATTTAGTCATACATTGTTTAATCTGCTGGGTTTCAGTTTCAAATTTCAACAGCAGCTTATATAATTGGCCTCGCAGGTGTGGTTTATTTTGATATACGATATTTTCAAACTCTGGGAGTCCTGCTATAAGGTCTATCTGTTTCGGGACGTCCAACTTAAATCTTGATACTTATTGATTATATTCCAACCATTGTATGTCGATTCCGTCTTTCTTCATAACTTTTAGGCTTTTCAGCATCCCAGTGAGATCTAGAAGATCCTTATACTTTAAACAGCCGAGTCTTTTCTGATGTGCCTCGATCAAGGGTTTCAACAAGGATGAAGTGCCTGATATTTATTTATTTATTATATTTATATACCGCCCCCCCCGGGGGACTCAGGGCGGTTTACATAATAACATAGGAACAATACACAGAACTGATAGACTTTGTTTATATTTATTCCATATATGAACCATATTTTTTGCCCCAAAATTCATGTTTGTTCTCTCTTCATTCCAGGCAGAGGCCAGAGAAGACGATGAAAACCATCTTGCCCGCCCGCTTTTTCCAGTGTTAGATCTCTCGAGAAAGGATCTTGAATCCATTCCGATTAGGCCGTTTGTACAGCAACGTGTAAGTAAAGTTTGAGGTTTGGGACTCCTTGCCTGCCTTTTTGTTTTTCATCATGTAAAATTTTAAAAGCAATCCTGGGTCTCTTGTTATCCCAAATAAATTTATTTACTTCATTTTGCCATTTTTGTATAATAGCCTTCTTAATTTGTAGGGGTAATACTAGAAAGAAGAAATTGAACTTAGGCAAGATATTCATTTTAACAATAGCTATACGTGCTGACCAGGATAGTTTCAGCTTTGGCCATCTTAAAGTTTCCAATTGAATTTCTTTCTATAAACCGAGGTAGTTATTTTCATACAGTTTTTTAATGTCTTTGTCAATTACTACACCCAGATATTCGACCTTAGCAGTGTTAACATTCAGAGTTGTTTGAATATCTTTTGATCTGAAACTCCTAAAACAAAGATTTTAATTTTATTATGGTTAACTTTGTACCCAGAGTAGACACCAAACTCTTTCAACATGTCAAATAATAAATAAATAGAAATCTCAGGTTTGGTTATTACACATACAACATCATGCAACATATGAGCATAACTTCTCAGCTTAAATTCCTCTCCATCAACATTTAAGCCTGTAAGATTTTTTGCTGATCTAATCTTAATTACCAACATTTCTAACACCCAATTAAACAGAAATCGAGAAAGGGGGCAACCTTATCTCATGCCTTTGTTGATTTGAAAATTCTCAACAGTAAGCATTCCATTAACCAAAATTCTTGCACTTTGGCCAGTGTAAATTTGTTGAATTAATTATTGAAATCCGTCATCACAGCCCAAAGTCTGTAAAGTTGCTTCCATGAAACATTATCAAATGTCTTTTCAACATCCAGAAACACAAACGCTGCATGTTGCTGTTTTCTGTGTACGTAAAGGTATCCCCTGTGCAAGCACCGAGTCATGTCTGACCCTTGGGGTGACGCCCTCTAGCATTTTCATGGCAGACTCAATACGGGGTGGTTTGCCAGTGCCTTCCCCAGTCATTACCGTTTACCCCCCAGCAAGCTGGGTACTCATTTTACCGACCTCGGAAGGATGGGAGGCTGAGTCAACCTTGAGCCGGCTGCTGGGGTTGAACTCCCAGCCTCATGGGCAGAGTTTTCAGACGGCTGCCTTACCACTCTGCACCACAAGAGGCTCTTACTCTTGTGTACATAGACCATAGCATTTAATACAAAGCGTATATTATTTTTCATCAACCTAACTGATTAACATGTACCACCTCGCCTATACATTTCTTTAACCTCTCTGCTAAAATCTTAGCAAATATTTTGTAATCCACATTAAGAAGAAATACTGGTTAGGGCTGGGCGCTTTGGCGGCCGAAGCGGCCATTCGCACCCAAAGCAGCCAGTGGTGTGGCATGGGGGAGATGAGGCACGGGCCGTGGCGGGTGTGCACCATGCCTCCCCCCCATACCATGGTGCTGGCTCCTTCGGACGCCAACCCCACTTCAGACACTGAAGCACCCAACCCTAATACTGGTCGATAGCACTGAGAGGAAAGTGGGTCATAGCTGTCTTTGTGTATTAAAGTTATAGGTGTGCCTGTTGCCAAGATTCTGGTAGTTTGTTAAGTGGGTTTTCCAATGAACTGTTTATCAACTGGAGCACAACCGGACAAATAGTTTGTGATATATTTTTTAGAAAAAATGGCCATCAGGTCCTGGAGCCTTCAAGAGCTTCATTGCTGCAATTGCTTCACAGATTTCTTGAGTTGTAACTTTTTGATCCAAGAACCTAACAATGATCTGAAATTTAAAGACTATTATCTCAATTCATCTTCAGTACTCTGAAGTTTGCGTTTAGCATGGTAGAGGTTTTGGAAAAATTTAGTGAGACACTTTTGGATCTACTTCTCTGATGCATATTCAACACTATTATATTGTAGTCGCGAGCCTGTTTTTGAACGTTTCTTTCTTTCTTTTTTTATGAGACAGCCATCTACCAGGTTTGCCTGCATATTCAAAGTTCTTTTGTTTAAGATAATTAATTTCCCCCCTCATTTCTTGGGTTTCAATATGATCTCTCTTCATTCTTAATAGTTTAATTTGATTCTCGTTTCGTTTAGATTGGTGAAGTTGATATTATTGTTCCAATTGGGAGAGGGATGCTCTAATTTGATTGAACTCTTGTTCTTTCTTTGTTCTGATCATAGCATTTATCCATATTTAATTACCTCTCATGAAGCCTTTGCTCTCATCCCATACCGTAGATAATTGAATATCAGCCATTAAATTAATTTGGAAAAATTCTTGAAGATCCTCCTTGCATTTCTGAACACATTTTTATCTTCTAATAAATAATAATTCATCCTCCATCTTCTCATGCCCAGTCTTCTGTAATTCAACTCAAGTAATAGATGACTGAGGTCTGCAAAAGTATTGGATAATATTTCCATATTGGCTACTTTCGGTAGACATGCCTTTGGCCTCCAGCACCAATCAATTCTTGAATGTGAGGCATAACGGTGAGAATGATAGGTATATTTACGAGCTTTGGGATTGAGTTGCCTCCAAATATCAATCATAGAAAAATGTTGAAGATTTAACAGCGCTGATTTCAGGAGTTTTGTTCTACCCTTTTTGTGCGATTTGTCCATGCTGTTTATGCAGACATTCTATTGTTCTCAGATCTTTTTTTGCTTCTCAATGATATGTAGCACTTGGGCGGTGTCCAAGGTTTCTTCTTCACTATCTTTGTCATCCCCTTTTTTCTTAGTAGCTCTCTTGAATGTAGCCATATCCCTTTTTTTCCCCTCCATCTAGAATGTCAGTCAGTCAGTCTCTTCTTCTTCGGGGAGTTTGCAAAATTTAACTGACATCAATTTTTTACATTGATCCAGAATATCTGTTTGAGCTCTGAAAAAAATGTTTGCAAAGCCTCTTTGGTCTTATAAGTGCTAATGAATTCAGCAAACTCTTTATAACATTATGAGCAAGCTCAATCTACTGTATTTGCCGGGGTATAAGACTGGGCATTTAAGACGACCCCCCAACATTTCCACTCAAAATATAGAGTTTGTTACATTACATTACAGTACTATGGGCCACTATGGGCAGCTATGTCTATCCCAACTGAAGTGCACCCGGCGTATAGGACAACCCCCCCACTTGGAGGCATGTTTTTCAGGGGGGAAAAGTAGACTTATATGCCAGCAAATACTGTAAATTAAAATTAGCCCAATCACCTTCTTTAAATACAGCAGGATTTAGCAGCTCAGTAAGATAGAATGGCACCTAGGGAGTAATGAAAGAAACAGAGCAGGGAGGTTAGAAGACTTAATGCATCAATTTTTTAAATTGTTGTTGTTGTTAGGTGCGAAGTCGTGTCCGATCCATCGCGACCCCGTGGACAATAGTCCTCCAGGCCTTCCTGTCCTCTACCACAGGGGTCGTCAACCCCTGGTGCGCAGTCCGGTACTGGGCCACGAAGGTGGCAGAAACACGCATGCGCGACAATTCTGTGCGTGCGTGTTAGCACCCCCTGGTGGCGGAAAAGTGCATGCGCAGTGCCCGGGCTGCTGGCTCTTCCCCACCCCCAGAGGTGGTCCTCAACCGTAAAAAGGTTGGGGACCGCTGCTCTACCATTCCCCAGAGTCCATTTAAGTTCACAAAGACTGCTTCAGTGAGCCCACCCAGGAACTAATCTTACGAGAAAAGTTCTCCCCCCAGGTTTTGCTGCGGCTCTACTAGGCATCCAGGATTTTTTTCAGGGATTTTTCTTTCAGGTTCCCCCCCCCCCCCAAATCTCAGATACATTTGGGATGTATACTGACATTTTCAGTTTGGCTAAACCCAAATGCTCACCCTTCATCTAATCCTTATTTTTGAAGAGAGATCTCAATAGATCTAATTATGAGTTTCTGCAGTACAATTAACAAGGTTAAAATGAATGCTATTCCACACTTCTAGGAGTCATAGTGGACCATAACATGTGTTAGCAACGCGAGGCAGTAGGTAAAAAGGCAAATATGCTTTTGGACTGCATCAACAGTAATATCCAGATCACACAAAGTTATATTAAAAGACTTTATTCTGCTCTGGTCAGACCTCACTTTGAGTACTGTGTTCAGTTTGGGGCACTGAAGTTTAAGATGGATATTGACAAGTTGGACTGTGTTCCAGAGGAGGGCAATGAAGATGTCTTGAAAGGGTTTCCCGTACATAATCCTCAAAGATTCCCCTTCAAAATTAATTCCCTGTTTGATAACTCTGTTTGAGGTCCCTCGAGCAAGCTAGGATTACATATAACAAGCTTCAAATTCCAATAGAAGCTGGCTTTACTCTCCCAGTCTGCACTAATATCAACTAAGCTCCCTGCTCTCTAATGCAGGACACTGTCACTCTTCAGCAGGACATACCTGAGGGACCTCACCTAGAAATGGTCCAGCTCTATCCCCTATGTAAGTGGGCAGCATTTGCTTCTACCCACTTAAATCATCCCCCAAGTTTATTCTCCTGTAATTGAAGCTGCTAGGTTGGGCTGATAGACGGTTGGTGCTCAGTCTATCTTTGACCCATTCACACACAAGAATCTAACTCTTTGGAAAAACCCTAAAATTAAAATATTAAAAGGGGTATTTTGGGGGAACACTGAACATATTGTTTAATTTACTTTATTTACTGTATATCCTATATTTCTTTCAATGGGGTCCGAAAGCAGCTTGCACCTTCTCCTCTTCTGTTTTACCCTTACACCATTGAGAGATGGATTGGGGTCACTATGGGTGGGCAGGTAGTTCTGAGTTTCCTGCACTATACAGGGGGTTGAACTAGATGACCCTGGAGGTCCCTTCCAACTCTGTGATGCTATGAGAGTATAAGATAGGCTCAAGGTCACCCAGCAAGCTTCCATGTCAGAGTGGTGATTCAAACCCAGTTCTCCCACATCCTAGTCATACACTATAACCACAATACCAAGCTGGCTCTCCTATGTCTAATGGTCTAACACAGTGGTCTCCAACCTTTTTCCGGCTGGGGACCGGTGGGGCAACTGCCCCGTCCGCGCAGCGCGCATGCGCAGCTGCACATGTGTGATGCGCGGCACGGCCCTGATTCCCTCTCCCCCCCTCCCGCAGTAAGAAGCTTCCTGGGCCGCAAGCTTGCAGCCCGGGGAAGTTTTTTACTGCAGGGGGCGGGGGCGGGGAGAGGGAACCGTGGCCCGGCGCCCTGGCCTTCGTGGCCTGGCACCGGGCAGCAGACTGCAGGTTGGGGACCTCTGGTCTAACATTCCTCTCAGTTGATGGGACCAAATGATCATTTCAATCCCTTCAACACTCGGAGCAAATAATTCAATCTTTCAGGTATAGCTAATTGACAATATATTCAATTGTAACATTGTCTAAATTTTGGTTTTAGTCCTGAGGCTTTTGCAGCTTCAGAACCCCCTTCCCTTGCTCTATTACAACCTAGACACTGGCATTATTTAGAACTTTTTAGAAGCCAAACAAAGAGTAATTTAGATTGCACATGTCCTCAGTAGAACTTGGCACTGAATTCTACAACCCACCTGCCCCAATGGCAAAATGTACTGAAATCTACTACTCTAAGGCTTATTCACATAAAAACTCTTTTTATAAGTTTATTGGTATCCTGCTAGATTTAGCCACCTAAATCTTGCTGAGAGGGATGCTGGTTGAGTTTTACTAGAGCTAATCTTGTGAACATGTTCTGAGGGTGCTCTAAAATTACATCTTTCTGTTATATCTTGGATTAATCTCACAATTAATAATCTAATTCTACGCTATATACCAGTTCTGTGGGCACTCCCCAAATATCAAGTTCTATGGATTCAAAGTGCAGCCAAGCAAATTATCTTGCAACATTGCAATATTCTTCCCTCAATGACTGACTGAACAAATTATAAGATCTGTACAAGGGAGAAAGTCACATCTAACACATGAGGAGTTCCCAAGACAGTCACTTTTGTCAGGCAAGATTTCCTGTATTTCTTTGAGGAGTGAATCCTCACCAGGCATTTGGTGGGGCCGACTGAGCCATAACATTGACAGGTGCCCTCCTGCCGAGACTGAGGGACCGAACCTACTGAAGGATTGTCAAGTTATTGTTGAAGTGCCGTTCTAATTGTTCCAGTTGATGTGTTGTTGTTATACTGTTATACTGTTACATTGATTTTGATAGTGTTCTATGTGAATGTTCAAAAACGTTTTATGTAAACCGCCCAGAGCCGTAGGGAAGGGCGGTATAAAAATATAAATAAATAAAATAAAAATAAAATAAAATAAATTTCTCATTCCTTGGTAACTTTGCCCCACACCCCGTTCTCACTCTCCCTTTTTTTCTTTTCCTGATAGGATTTATTTATCAAATGGCACCTGTGTAATATAGCCAGGAGATCCTTAGATTGCCGGCTGTTAGGCTAGAAACGTTCAAAAATGGTTTGCCATTGCTTGTCCCCACAACACAACTCTGGTATTCCTTGGAAGTTGCTCTTCCAAGTGCTAGCCAGGGCTGAGTCTGCTTAGCTTCCAAGATCTGATGGGATCAGGCATGGCTGGGCTGTGGCAGGGTTACAGGGAGTTTGCTGTTATATTTACTAAGTTTGGTGGGAAAACAATAAAAATCTTAGTGATAAAGAAGAGTTATACTATTCTAAGTCCACTGAAGAACGGAACAACTTGGACCCAGCTCTGCTCACCCTTCTATGGACGGCCCAATCTTGTAAGATTTTGGAAGCTAAGTAGGGTCAGTTCTGCATAGCACTTCCACCAAGGAAGTCCAAGGTCACTACACAAAGGTAAGCAATGGCAAAGCATTGGTTTTCTCTTCCCTTAAAAATCCTACGGTGCTGCTCATTGGTAACGAGTACCAGAACTTTGGGAGTGTTCTCCAAGTCCTGAAGGGGGAATTGCTAGAAACCTTAAATATGAACACTAGCTCTTTAAAAACAAAACAAAAAAGCACTGGGGATCACCATACCTCTGCTGCGATTTGATCACACTTTCCAGCCCCACCAAGTCCACTGAATTCAATGGCCTTTGAAGAACTCTGCTGAGGATAGGTCTATTAATGATCACAAATTCCTGCTAATGTAAATGGTCCCTCTGCTTGCCCTGCACACATTTTAGATACGCCACAAACTGTACCCTCATGCAGCTTATTGCCTTTTTGACCCCACGGTTCACAATGTATTTCCTCTATACGTCCATAAATATCTGCCACTCCCAAGTGCCAGCTCCTGTTACTACCGGAACTACAAGAGACTGTTGCTTATTGGTTTCTCAACTGTGACTACCTGGAATTCGGCTGAAGGACAGTATCGAGACGGTGGAGAATGCTGTTTCTTCATCACATGACACTGCTCCCTGCCCTCAATAATTTCCCAGGCCCGTTCAAACAGGACAGTCACCAGTTTGCTGACCATCAGGAACGGCTGAGGCAAATAATCAATTATTTGGTCTGGATCTTTCAGAAAGAAGGCATCTTCTTCATCTTTTTTAATCCACTCCTTTTCTGTGGGTGGAGGGATCTCCAGGGGCAGTTTCCGGAGGTAGAAAGGCATCTTTGGTGTTATTCTGCAAACAAGGACAGAGCAGATGAACTTGTTCGTAAACGGAATGAAAAAGGATGAATGAAAAAGAAGTCCTGGAAATGCAAATGAATTATGGGGTCATGCTTTTAAAAAGAAGTGCCTAATCATGTTATCATGCTGGTGATTACCAGCCTCACAACTATTAAGATAATACATTTCTGTGCTCCCCATCTTCTTTAACCACCCAAGGTGCAGGTGTGCTATGCATAATTGAAGCACAGCTATAGGCAAAAGTATATTGGTTTTAAGGGAATAGTTTCAAAACAGGTTATATCTGTTTTTCTTCTGTTCCAGGAGGAAAAAAGAACAAGGAAACTAGATCCATTGAGAAATCCAATTTCCAGTCTAGAAGGAGAGCTGCTGCAAACTGTAATCTAATCTCTTTTACTTTTTGTATGCTGCCTTTTCCCCCCCAATGAGGACCCCAAACCCCCATCATTCTCCTTTCCTCTAAATTTATCCTCACAAAAGCCCTATGACATACATGAGCCTGAGAGTATGTGACTGGTCCAAGGTCACCAAACTTCCATAGCAGAATGGGGACTCAAACCTGGTGCTTCCAGATCTGTAACAACTGCATCTCTTCCTTCCTGTCCTATGTTTTAATTGTTGCTTTTATCCATGTATTTGAGCTTTATTTATTTCATTTTTATCACCGCCCCTCTTGGCATAGCCATCTCAGGGCTGTTTACAGCAATTAAACAACAAT
The DNA here is from genome assembly GCF_049243985.1 of Paroedura picta. Taxonomy (NCBI): domain Eukaryota; kingdom Metazoa; phylum Chordata; class Lepidosauria; order Squamata; family Gekkonidae; genus Paroedura; species Paroedura picta. The sequence goes on from NC_135386.1 coordinate 10,783,502, forward strand.
AACTACTAAACACAATTTAATAACATTTAAAATCATTTTAAAATAATCCTACTCACTGCAGCAGCTTTGTTTTCATAATGTGCCTTTTTGCTGGCATTAATGGTTTTTAATATGTGATTTTATTATATGTGTTTTTCCTTCTTTAAGTTATTTTCAGTCAACCTTTCTCACTGAACTCTAGGCAGAATACATGGATCAGTACAATCAAACAGGATAGGACATCCAATAAAGCAGTATGGTAGAATCTGGACAGCAGAAAACGGAGACTTATGCAGAACTCAAGAAAATCTTAAGCATTGACATGGTGTATTAAATGATGCAAAAGTTACACAATAGGGTTTTACTTACAACAGCAGACAGTGTGAACTCTACTCTGTAGTGTAGACCAGTGGTCCCCAACCTTTTAAAACAAAGCAAAAATTAGGCATGATATGCTAGATAATGCAGAAAATGTTATTATGTAAGTAGAAAAGAATGTCATAGGAGCTGGCTAATACATACAACACAGTAGCCAAGTTCACAGACTCATTCTTTGTAAAAAGCCCCATCTTACACCATTTCATTGTAATGCCTTTCTAAAAATTCCCTCCCGGATATTTCTGCTTCACATAGTCTGCAGAATGACATAAAACATAAAAATGATGCTGTTTTATGAGATAGGTCAGGGCAGCAGTGGGGAGAATTATACTCAGCAACCCTAATAAATAATATCGGCTTGACAGGGTTGTTGGAAGAACGAAATAGGTTTGTTTTACAGGAAAGCAATGTTATAAATGGACCTCACTGATACCCTCAAATCAGTCACTAAGCTCTCAGCCTGTCTATCTTACAGGTTTGTTGTGCAGATAAAAAGGAGGATAGATAATATGCATCAGGCCTATTATTCACTTGTCTCTCTGCCTGCCTTTTCGGTCCTGGCCCCAACCAGGTGGAATGAGCTCCCGGAAGAGCTAAGGGCCCTCCTGGAGTGACCAGCTTTCCGCAGGGCCTGCAAGACGGAGCTCTTCCGCCAGTTGAGGCCGGGGCAGAGTCCCGGGGGAGGGGTTTTCCAACTGGTTCCCAAATTCATCTCGGCCCCGGCTCTCCTTACATTAGATTAGATTGAGTGCCCCACCCTGAACAAGAAGGGATTATGAGAGAGTATGGTCGCAATCCTGATTGTTATTTTAATGGGGATTTATTGTTTTAGAATTTTGTGTGTAAATCACTGTGAGGCTATGGCAAGCAGCTGTTTAGAAATCGAATAAATACATAAATATGCCACCAGGGCAAATGTTCACGCTGGAGAACGCACTTTCAGTGTGCTTTTGCAGATGGATTTTTCCCATGCAGAAGACAACCTGCTTCTAAAGTGCATTCAAATGATAACTGTCGCGAGACTAAAACAGGGGCCGTTTTACAGGGAAGACCACAAACCGACCTGACTACTAATAATCCCGCCAACCACTCATCTCTCAATAAAATCAGAGTCCAGTGGCACCTTTAAGATAAGGTGACCAGATTGTCCCACTTCTGGAGGGACACCTGGGGGCACATGGCAAATTGTACTTATGTTGACATTTTAAAAACATATATTACAATACTATTTTTGCGTTCTATGAAACTTTTTGTTGCTCCATACAGACCAAACTTTAATCAAGACCTGCCCCCTGGTCAATGGTGTCCCGCTTTACCAATGTTAAAATCTGGTCACCTTACTTTAAGACCAACAAAGATTTATTTAAGGCGTGAGCTTTCGAGTGCAAGCACCTTTAAGGCCAACAAAGATTTGTTCAAGGCGTGAGCTTTCGAGTGCAAGCACCTTTAAGACCAACGAAGATTTATTCAAGGCGTGAGCTTTCGAGTGCAAGCACCTTTAAGACCAACAAAGATTCATTCAAGGTGTGAGCTTTCGAGTGCAAGCACCTTTAAGACCAACGAAGATTTATTCAAGGCGTGAGCTTTCGAGTGCAAGTACCTTTAAGGCCAACAAAGATTTATTCAAGGCGTGAGCTTTCGAGTGCAAGCATCTTTAAGACCAACAAAGATTTATTCAAGGCGGGAGCTTTCGAGTGCAAGCACCTTGAAGGCCAACAAAGATTCATTCAAGGCGGGAGCTTTCGAGTGCAAGCACCTTGAAGGCCAACGAAGATTCATTCAAGGCGGGAGCTTTCGAGTGCAAGCACCTTTAAGACCAACAAAGATTTATTCAAGGCGTGAGCTTTCGAGTGCAAGCATTTGAATCCCTCCTCTCTCAGCCTCACTATCTCAAGCGATGGGCAGCCGCTTGGGAGACTCTCCTCTCTTCTTCCTCACAACTAAAAAAACGCGGGAGGCCGAGGTCGCACCTTACAACTAGCAACAATCACCCCCCCCCCCAAAAAAAAAAAAAACCCTTCCACCGTCAATTATTTCGCTCCGCAAAAACGCTCTTACAGGTCCAGGCGCGCCTCGTCCTCCCGCGTGGGCCCGTTGGTTGCCTCGGCAACCCCGGCCGGAAGCAAGCCCGTTCCGCGGTGGGCGAGGCTTCCAAGGGAGGAGGCGTGTCCTCCGCGGGCCCCGCCCCCTCGCCCGGGCTTCCCAGCGGAGCGCGCGCGCGCCCGCCGGGTCGCCTCCGAGGTGGGACTTTGCTGGCGATGGAAGCGTTTGTGCATTTCTCCAACCAGACGCAGGGGCGGGAGCGGCTCTTTCGGTGAGGGGCGACAGGTGACTCGGGGTCTTCTCTCCAAACAGAGGACTTTTCGGAGGGGGGGGGAGGGAAAAGTCGGGGGTTACTGCTCTCCCCCCCCCCCCATAAGTCTAGCACTATCACGCTTTGCTTGCAAATCCTGCTCATGAGGGCAGCAGCTCCCAAACTCCGCGCTGGGGCATCATCCTCGTGTAAAATTTAAGTAAATAAGGAGATGGCTGGATGAAAGCATGGCGGAGCGAGCAGCTTTGCACTCGCTTCTCTGGGGGGACGGATTAATCCGGCCGGAGGTGGGTCTGCGGTTAAGGGGTACAATAATACAGAAAATAAAATTGGGTGTCCTAAGAGCGAGCCTGATGCAACTCTGCATGAGTCGGTCCTCAGGGCTTGCCAGTTCTTAAGCAATGCCTGTGGAGGGTGGTTAATTCTGCCCCCACCCTAGTATGACAGGTGACTGATTCTTGACACCTGCGAGCCACTTGTGGAGAAAGCTACTTAATATGAGTTGCTGATCCGAAGTGCCTGCTCTCTAACAAAGAGTAATTGAGAGCATGTCAGTGGCATATAGATATACCAACAGTGGGTTCTTTTCCTTCTAGGACTATTTATCACACATTGTATATTTTAGGAAATATAAAGTTGTGTTGTCAGTTTTTTTTGGGGGGTGATGTAACCCAGCAATCAGGAGTTTGGGTGCACTGCTCAGTGACCTGCACCTAGAGCAGGGGTAGTCAAACTGCGGCCCTCCAGATGTCCATGGACTACAATTCCCAGGAGCCCCTGCCAGCATTCGCTGGCAGGGGGCTCCTGGGAATTGTAGTCCATGGACATCTGGAGGGCCGCAGTTTGACTACCCCTGACCTAGAGGGCTGTTTCACATACACATGTGGATTTTTGCATGCGATTGGGCTCTCTTGGAATTCCACTGTTACACAAACCTTCCACCTGTGTTATCAGATGTGCAATTGCATGGGTGACTAGGGAGGAAGTCTAACCTGGACTGTTGATTGGCACAAAGATTAATGCTTGGCAGCCTCCTCCTTTCCAGCCCTGTTTTCTTAGTGTAAGCTCAGCAAATCACTTAAATGCTCCCCAAGAAAACAGAGGCAAGCCAGATTTGCTTGCTACTGAGTGGCCTGTGGAGGGCTGTCTGATCACACATTGGGATGAGAGTTGAATCCTTGCACTTTTAAGAACGAAAATATTATTAAGCAAATGCAACAGAAGAGATTCAAAGAGCCGTGTTGGTCTGAAGTAGCACAATGAAACCAGAGTCCAGCGGCACCTTGAAGGCCAACAAAGATTTATTCAAGGCGTGAGCTTTCGAGTGCAAGCACTCTTCATCAGACTAAGATCTCACCATTATAACAGGATTTTAACAGGATTCTGATCAGTAGCGTTATGTATGTGGACAGTCCATGCAATGTCCAAATGAGAGCCTGAAGGAACTCCAACAGAACTGAACAATGATCTCCTACCAATTTAGGCTGAGCAGGGGGTTGGACTAGATGGCCTCTATGGCCCCTTCCAACTCTATGATTCTATGAATCCAGGGGCCCACTTAAAGGCCAGTCGGGCTTTCCCACTAAGGGGCGGCTGTCTGAAATGTATATAAGTTGCTTATGTGCCTGTTTGTTCCCTGTTCAGTGTTTGGAGTAGGAGCTGTTAATAAAGAAGAACTTGGAGTCTGTGTCTTGCCGAACCCGCAGACTTATTAAGTAGAATGTAGGGGGCATTTCCACGCCCGTTAATTATAGTGAAATGAAGTTGTTATATCCCGGCCCTTCAATATGACATTGCCAACATCCGGCGTCTGGGCAGTAACCGGCCAGCTACATCCTCCGTTTTAAAGCACTAGTTGGGGAATCACATAAAGTGGATTAGAGTGAGCTACGGCAGGGGTAGTCAACCTGTGGTCCTCCAGATGTTCATGGACTACAATTCCCATGAGCCCCTGCCAGCAAATGCTGGCAGGGGCTCATGGGAATTGTAGTCCATGAACATCTGGAGGACCACAGGTTGACTACCCCTGAGCTACGGGACAACAACCAGCAGAGGGATATTATGGAGGCTCAAACGTGCTAAAGGCGTATGCCTTGTCCCACTCTTGCACCCGCCTCCCTCTCCCTTGTTCCCCAGGGATGGGAATGTCTCTTTTAAAAGGTCTAACTTCCTGGAGCAACGAATAGGTGGACAAGGGTGCAGGTGATGCCAGAAATAATTTTTCCCCCAAAGTTTTTACACAAAGCATGCTTCTCTAAAGTTTCCTCTCCCCCAAAATCAGGAATGAGATTAATTTTTTAAAGTATCAGGACTCATGATTCCATAAGGGATGGCATTCAAAAAGCACTATGCATCTATGATTAGATTAGATGATTAGATGCATAGGCGTTTCAATGAAGAACTATGAATTTTAAAAAATAGCGGGCAGCGTGGGACCTGTAAAGAAAGGAGAAAGGGAATTGGCTGTCTGGCTTGACTGACAGGCGGAAGAGAGTCATGTGTAAAGTGTGTAGCTCTCTTCTGCCATTTCCAGCAGGCGATGTGGAGGGTGAGGAGGGGCCGGGAGGCAGCTGGCATAACTCTATTTTTGCTGATGTACAGAAATGCCCAGGATTTTCTGCCTGGCTACAAGGCAGACATTCTTCCACAGATCCATGCATATGTACACATCGTATCCATGCTCAGTAAAGCTAAGATTGCTGTTTTCAGTCTGTTGAGGGGCTCGCCGGGTAATTGCTATAGCTTCCCAGAGATTGCTTAGTGAGAAGGTCATAACATTAAGCATACTGTATGCTTTATTTCAGTTTCAGATTCCTGTAATACTATCCTAGTCCTATCACCCTGTTAATTGCATTGGTTTACCCTATGTAATCTGCTTTGGCTCTCAGTGAGAAAGGGGGCTCTAAAGAAATTAAATAATAACAAATAAATAGCAGGTGTTTCATGGAAACCCCCAGATGCTGCTCTTTCCCTGCAGGGCACAATTAGAAGAGGATCTGCTCTAAGAGTATCCTTGGCTGGCAAAGTGTAATTATGAAGCTTTCCAGTCCCAGTCATGACTCTGTGTTCCCCATTGTCAACCTGACAGGTTGTATCTGGGGCATCACAATATGTGTGTGAGAGAGAACAAGGAAGGATTAAGGAGAATGCTATACATTTATACCAGCTCTACTGTATTTGTGTCAATTCCTGCCACCCCAAATCCTGGAAATTGTCGTTCAACAACATTCTTCACTTAGGCACCAGAAAGCTTGTTAGTGAAGAGTTGGTTCACTGTTTGACCACATAATCTGTAAGTAGATTTTACGTTCAGTTAAAAGAAATTAAAGCTTGTTTATGTTGAGTCATAGAGTTGTCTACTCTGGCTGGTAGCATCTCTCCAGAATCTCAGGAGGAGATCTTTCATATCCCCCACTTCCTGAGATTTTTGATTGGAAGCACCTCGAACCTTTTGTGCAAAAGTTTGAGAGCCCATAGGATGCATAACAATTTGCAAGCGAGCTAAACAAATACATAACAAAAAAGCAATACAATCAGTCAATGCTATTCAAAAGAGTCTGTAAAAAGGTAGAATAAAATTCAGTGTTAATACTTGGAAAAATAAATAAAAATATATTTTAACCTGATACCTAAATGCAAACAAAATAAGCACCCTGCTAACTTATGGGGAGGCTCTGTGAATATGTGGTCCCACTACTGAGAAAGCCCTGTCCCTAGTTGCTGCCTGTGTTTTTATGGGTGGAGGCACAGAGGGCAAGGCTTGAGATAAGGGCCTTAGCTGTCAAGGAGCGCATGCACCATGAGGCTTTTTATCTGCACCAGATCTTTGAGGATTGAGGAGTCCCACGGATTAATTTGTTTGCCACAACAGAGTCAGTGAAGGCCCTCCCCCCCCCCAACCTTTCATATCCTGGTGAACAAGGGCCCTGTTGTATAAATTTCCCCCATTTCAGCTTTTGAGCAGGTTGGAATTGAGGTCAGAGCAGGAAAATGAGGTCAGAAAGGACAGATTGCATTCTTATAGCACAGTCGTAAACTCAGTAGTTGGTTTCCCATACTTTGTCATTTAACTCTAAATGTATTCTGCTGCTTCAGACCCACTTGGCTACCCACTCGAATCAAACAGTCTAGCTGTTAACCCTGTGGGAGAAAATGGGAGAAATTTAGTGCAATGGAGGATGCACATTTACATGCCCTTTTCCATTGGTTCTATAGTATCAACTAGAATTGGCAAAGCAGGGTTTGGTAATCCTGTTGCTTAAGACATATTTGTCAGCTATTGCTGCTTCCTGTATATAAATCATCAAATCATAAATAAATAAAATTGCAAAGTGGTGATGTGGGCTTCTGAAAGCCTGCTTATGAGCTATTATGCCATAGATTGTCAATACAGAATGAAGAAGAGAAGAGGATTTGGTTCTTATAAGCTGCTTTTCTCTACCCAAAGGAGTCTCAAAGCAGCTTACAATCGCCTTCCCTTTCATCTCCCTACAACAGACACCCTGTGGGGTGGGTGAGGCTGAGAGAGCCCTGATATTCCTGCTCGGTCAGAGCAGCTTTTATCAGGGCTGTAACGAGCCCAAGATCACCCAGCTGGTTGCATGTGAGGGAGTGCAGATTCAAACCCGGCTCTCCAGATTAGAAGTCCGCACTCCTAACCACTACACCAAGCTGGCATGCAGAGGTTGGGAAACCAATTTTACACAATTTGTTCCAGTGAGAGATCCAACTTACTGAAGTAAGTAGCTCAATAATGTCCTAAGGTGGGGCTGCGCATGAACATGTAAGATGAAAACAGAGTTGCACTTACCTGTAATTGTTATTCATTGATGTCTTCAGTGCAGACACACATTCCCTCCCTCTTGCCATGTTGCAGATTCTTACTGAGATTTACTTGTTGTTTTAATAGAGTTTGTGGTGGTTTAGGGTAACTGAAGGAGAAGGGGAGTTTCAAGTGGGTAGCTGTGTTGGTCTGAAGTATCACAACAAAATCAGAGTCCAGTGGCACCTTTAAGACTAACCAAGATTTATTCAAGGTGTGAGTTTGCACACGCCTTGAATAAATCTTTGTTGGTCTTAAAGGTGCTACTGGACTCTGATTTTATTGTACCCTTTCCTCCAGGGGAACTGATCTCTGCAGTTTGGAGAGGAGATTTCATTCTGGGGGGATCTCCAGGTCCCAGCTGGAGGCTGGCATCCCTGAACAGTGGCAGGGATGCCAGCCTCCAGCTGGGACCTGGAGATCCAGCTTCTGGGGTTTCTTGAAGCTTGAATAATGTTTCAGGGGATTCTCAGTGGTAAAAAAAAGTTGAGAAAAGCTGACAGTAACTTAGGCAGTAACTTAGAAACCCACTGTAAGTTCATTGGCAACCAACGTTTTCATAAACATTCAACTGTTTTTGATTGACTTTGATATTGGACGGAACTGAAGAAAGGTTTCAGTTCTTCAAGCAAGTTTTGCTAACAATTTATGTAGGCTGCTCCCACATTTGCTGTTTGCTCCAGCTTGGACATTAATAGGAAGCTGGGCCAGTGGGGAAGGGGGTGTACATGATGCCCAAAGTGGGAAGATTGTTGCATGTGTAACCAGGCTGTGATACACACTCCGCTGGAGCCTTTTATAGCTATGGACAGAAATGTCCATGGCAGGCCTGCACATGTGCTCTCCCAATGCGTGTTTACACTGAAGACATCATTGAACAACAGTTATGGGTAAATGCAACTCCGTTTTCTTTGCGGCCAGGACAGTGAAGCAGGCGAATCACCACTGTGTGGCTATTGGCATAAAGCTTGTGTGGCTAAGACTCATGGGGAGTATCTTTGCTTAGGGGAACAGCAAAGCTGTGAACCTCAAAGTGCACAGAAACCGATTATTAGGAAGGAGTCTGCAAGTCGTAACTGATGCATTCCAGGAGTAATGACATATCTTTTTTCTCCCTGGGCAACTCTGTAGGGTGGTTTCAAATTAATTCAAAAGAAATTCCGTCTAAACATCCGGAAGAAGTTCCTGACAGTTAGAGCGGTTTCTCAGTGGAACAGGCTTCCTCGGGAGGTGGTGGGTTCTGCATCTTTGGAAATTTTCAAACAGAGGCTGGAGAGCCATCTGACGGACAGGCTGATTCTGTGAAGGTTCAGGAAGTGGCAGGTGACAGTGGATGAGCGATAGGGTTGTGAGTGTCCTGCATAGTGCAGGGGGTTGGACTAGAAGATGACCCATGAGGTCCCTTCCAATTCTATATGAGGGAACAGTTGTTTCTGCCGGGTTGATCTTGTTTCTGTGTCTTTCAATTTGCCCTCCACACTAAAATTTTGCAAAGGAGCATTCCTTTTCCTCTGCAAATTGCATGCCTATGATATAAATATTTTTCCCCCATTCCAGTGCAACTCAGTATACGTGCATGCTGCTTAGCTATGTGTTAGAGAATAAGAGTGGCAGAGAAGAGATGGTAATGAAGCTCAAACACCTGGAGTCTAGCATGAGCTCTGGCCGCAAGTGTAAGTATGTTACCATCTAAGAAGTGTGCTCTCTCCCTTTCTCTTTCTCCATGTTTTTCCTTTTCCTTCCCACCAAATTCTTTTGTATCTGTTAAGGCAGTGGGCGTGACTTTAAAACTCTCCCACCCCAAGTTTCTAGTCCTTAAGGCTGTAAAAATACATAGTGCTCAGTCTCTGACTTTTTTCTTCTTTGCATAAATTTTATTGGTGTTGATATTTGTAAAATAAGAGGGTGTTCAAAAATTGTTCACAATAGATGCAAAACTGTTCATAATAGATGCACCTTGCAGATTTCAGCTTCACCTAATACTGAATTTGGATTGCCTAGATATAAAATATAATGTATTGTAATTTCTCTCCATTTTCCACCTGGTGGAATAGCTGTATCCTGACCTGGAGAGCCCGGGCTAGACTGAGCAGAGTTAGATCAAGGTTAGCATTTGGATAGGGAACCACCAAGAAAGAGCAGGGTCATGATGTACTTGTCTTCAAAGCCCTGTGGGTGTAGTGGTTAAGAACACTGGCTTCTAATCTGACAAGCATAGTTTGATTCCCTGCTCCGCCACATGCAGCCAACTGGGTGATCTTAGGGACATACTAAAACTAGGGACAGTGATAGCCCACAGACAGTATATGATTGCCCATATTGAATAACGGAAAGCATGTTTGCCCATAGGAAACAAGAAAAAACAGGATTGCTGATAGGGCATAATGGGAAGCGCGATTACCCATAGGAAACAAGAAAAAAACAGGATTGCTGCTAGGGAATAATGGGAAGCACGATTGCCTGTAGGAAACAAGAAAAAAACAGGATTGCTGCTAGGGAATAATGGGAAACACGATTGCCTGTAGGAAACAAGAAAAAAACAGGATTGCTGATAGGGAATAATGGGAAGCACGATTGCCTGTAGGAAACAAGAAAAAAACAGGATTGCTGATAGGGCATAATGGGAAGCACGATTGTCTATAGGAAACAAGAAAAAACAGGATTGCTGATAGGGAATAATGGGAAGCACAGTTGCCTATAAGAAACAAGAAAAAAACAGGATTGCTGATAGGGAATAATGGGAAGCACGATTGCCCATAGGAAACAAGAAAAAAAAAGGATTGCTGATAGGGCATAATGGGAAGCACAATTGCCTATAGGAAACAAGAAAAAAACAGGATTGCTGATAGGGAATAATGGGAAGCACAATTGCCTGTAGGAAACAAGAAAAAAACAGGATTGCTGATAGGGCATAATGGGAAGCACGATTGTCTATAGGAAACAAGAAAAAAACAGGATTGCTGATAGGGAATAATGGGAAGCACAATTGCCTATAAGAAACAAGAAAAAAACAGGATTGCTGATAGGGCATAATGGGAAGCACGATTGCCCATAGGAAACAAGAAAAAAAACAGGATTGCTGATAGGGAATAATGGGAAGCACGATCGCCCAAAGGAAACAAGAAAAAAACAGGATTGCTGATAGGGAATAATGGGAAGCATGATTGCCCATAGGAAACAAGACAAATCACGCTTGGCCATAGGAAATAATGGGAAGCACGCTTTTCTATTGCAGCGGTCCACAACCCCCGGCCCTTGGATCAGTCAGTACCGGGCCGTGGCTTCTCCTCGTTCTCTTCCCCGTCTGCTGCCTTGGGGGCTGCCCTGCCACTCTGCCGCTGGCTCACCTTTGCTGCTCTCCAGCAGCCAAAATGGTTGGGGCTCTCCCTCGGCATGGCACTGCGCAGCTGCTGCTAGCAGCGCCCCCCAGCAGGTGGCAGGAAGTCAAGCAAGCGGAGCAGGGGCTCAGGCAGCAACATCCCTCTGCAAAACACTACCCCCCCCCGGGCCTCAGTAAAATTGTCAAGTGTTGACTGGTCCCCGGTGATAAAAAGGTTGGGGACCACTGGTCTAGAGGAAACAAGGCAAAGCACACATCCATAGGAAACAAGACAAAGCACGATTGCCGATAGGGAATAATGGGAAGCATGAATGCCCCTTGCCAATGGGAAACAAGACGAAGCATGATTGCTGAAAGGGAATAATGGCAAGCACAATGACCCTTAGGAAACAATAACTGCTAATAGGGAATATTGGGAAGCACACTTGTCCATAGGAAAAAAGGCAAATCATGCTTGGCCATAGGCCAAGCACTATTGCAAATCAGGAATAATGGGAAGCACGCTTGCCCTTAGGAAACAAGGCAAAGCACGCTTGCCCTTAGGAAATAAGCAGGCTTGCCCATAGGAAGCAAGGCAGATCACACGTGAACTTTGGGAATAATGGGAAGCAGGCTTGTGCATAGGAAAGTAAATCACACTTGCCTCTAGAGCAGCGGTTCTCAACGTGGGAGTCGCAGCCCCTAGGAGGGGTTGATTGACCCTTCTCCCAGGGGTCGCCGAGGCCGCTGCTGCCACTGCCAGTGAATGGGAGCTGGGAGGAAAGGGGAGGCAAGCACCGGTCTAGGCACCCTGGGTGGGGACCACCTCTATGGGGAGGCAGGGAGGAGGGCCTGGGAAATAAGGGAACCCAAAATGCGAGGCCTCGCCACCGGGTACCCACCTGCATGTGGCCTGCATCCACCGCCAAGCTTTGTGCTTGGGTGGCTGCGCATGCACGCAGGAAGCCAAGCTACTAGCGCCCTACTTGGCCCCAGAACACCTAGCCACAGTGATCCATGCGACGGTCACCTCTAGACTGGACTTCTGCAACTCACTCTATGCGGGCCTACCCTTATCCTTGATCTGGAAACTGCAATTGGTGCAGAACGCAGCAGCCAGGATTCTCACCAATACACCGTGGAGATTTCACATCCGGCCTATACTTCAACAACTCAACTGGCTCCCAATTGAATTCCGGATCAGGCTTAAGGTTTTAGTTCTTACCTTCAAAGCCATACGCGGTCTGGGCCCAGTGTACCTCTCCGCCTGTACCCCCAAAAGAGCATTACTCTCTGCCACCACCAACTGGCTAGTGCCCTAGCCCCAAAGAAGCATGTCGGTCCTCAACGAGGGCCAGAGCTTTTTCATGGCCCCCACCTGGTGGAACAAGCTCCCTGAAGAGATCATGGTCCTGTCCAAACTCCCAAAATTCCACAGGACCTGCAAAAGGGAGCTCCTTCACCAGGCATTTGCCTGAGACCGACAACAGGTCCCCCCCCCCCCTCCGACATGCCCTCCAAGGCCTGAACCAGTCTGTCCTCTCTAAGGGCCTTAGCTAAGTTCCTGTTCCTGTTATATTGTTGTTTAAGATCACTGACATTGTGTTATTTAGATTATTGTTCTTCTTGTATTTTTTATGTTATATATTAATTCGTTCCATGTATCCCCAAATGTTGCATGTAAACTGCCCTGAGCCATATGGAAGGGTGGTATAGAATGGTGGTCACTAATGCCAGGCCGTGAAGGCCCTGGCATCGGGCCACGGCTCCCTGCCTCTGGAGGGCCGGGCCGCGCATGCGCGTTTGCGCCATGCGAGGCCGCAAACGCACATGCGCGGCACTCCCGTGCATGCTTGCATGCGCGAGAGTGCCACACATGCACATTTGTGGCCACGTATGGCGTAAGCGAGCATGTGCAACCCGGTGCACATGCATGGGAGTGCCGCGCATGTGTGGCATGTGCGGCCGGGCGATCACCCTCCCCGCCGCCACCGGTCCGCAGCCTGAAGAAGATTGCGGACCACTAGTATGGAAACTAAATCAATTCATTAAATAAGAGGAACAGCCAGGCCTCACCCGCACCACCTTTAAGCTTCAGGTTGTTGCGAGTGAGTGGGGAGAACGCCCAGGTCTCATCTGCACCACCTTCAGGACTCCCACTCAGGTGGGTGCACTGGAAGGTCCTTCCTTCCTTCCTTCCTTCCTTCCTTCCTTCCTTCCTTCCTTCCTTCCTTCCTTCCTTCCTTCCTTCCTTCCTTCCTTCCTTCCCCCTTTCCTTTGCTTTTTAATGCCGCAACCCCCTTTGGGTTTCCACCGCCAGGATGCAGTTTGCCCCTCTTGAACCCTTTGTGCAGCATTAGAAAGCAGAGACTGGTACAGACAAACAGGATTGTCAACTCCTTAACTTTCATGCCTGTCTTAATCAGATGCTTCTTAACATGGACATGTTAACAATTTATTCCTGGAAGTTGGTGACGCCGGTAGGGGCCCTTTCAAAGCCCATTCTTAGGAATGGGCTTTGAAGCTAGTACAAACTATATTTGCCCATAGGAAATAATACAAACTACAGTTGGCCACAGGGAGAACTGGAAACCAAACTTGCTGAAAGAGAATAATTCAGACCCTTAGGACATTATGTGGATCACAGAGACATCTGTTGAAGATATTAACACAAGTAACCCTCTGATAATCTCTCTCTACGGTACTGTGATCCTTCAGTATTCCTTTCCCAGCTGACAGATTTTTCTTGAGAAGCTACTGGGTCTTTTGCAGTTGTATCGTGGTAAATTTGCTATGTACCGTTATGAATTCGGTTCTATGCCCTTATTGAAATGTACTGATGTTTTGGTATGGTCCCTTAAGTTATTATTTATTTATTTAAATTTATACTCCGCCTTCTTTGCTTGAGTGCACCTATAAATCCCAGTTTAAATAATTCTGAAGTCAATTTTCAAAACTCTACCCACGGATGAAGAACCCTGAACCCAGTGTGAGGGTGTGATACTGGAGGGAGGCCAATTAAATGTTGATGTTTTGATGATTTATTGTACTCAACCATAGGCCTGGTGGAAGAACTGCTCTTTGTAGTACCAGCAGAACTCATCCACCGATTATTTCCTTTCACTGGATAGGAGCCAAGGCTGAAAAATCCCTGGCTCTTCATATTCTTCAACCGTTCTGCCATTCACTAAGTTGGTAAGCTTTGCCATCTTTGCCAGTTCACCCAATTTTTCAATCCCTTCACACTAGGCACATTCCCTTGTCTCCATCTTCTTGCCATCACCCTCCTCGCCCCAGTCATCGCATGATTAAAAAATTCACCCGCTTTACACGGGAGAGAGGATGGGATAACACTCTGCAGCATATATTCAGAGCATGACGGAAATTTAACCTTTAACATTTTTTCTAATACATCATGAACCTTGATCCAAAATTGTTGTGCTTTCTTACATTGCCACCACATATGAAAAGAAGTTCCTACTTTATCTTTACATTTCCAACATTTAGGATCATGACTTCTAGCAATATGGCTCAATAGCTTAGGAGTAACATACTGTCTGTAAAACATTTTAAACCAGTTCTCCTTTAATTGCTGACATTTAGTACGCTTAGCCGTATTATTCCACATCAGTTCCCATTCCTCCATTGATAGGTTTCTACCAAAACTTAACATCCATTTCACCATACAGTTTTTAACCTGTTCTGATTCAGAATTATATTTCAACAATAGCTTATAAATCTGACCTTGTAGGTGCAGCTTATTTTAAAAGAAAATTTTCTCAAATTTCAATAAGGTCAGATCAATCTGGTTCTGAAATTCAAATTTATATCTAGATACCAGTTGCGGGAATTCTGTCCAATTTAGCTTGACCCATTCTTTAATAACTGAATCCAAATTTTTTATTTTTCCTGAAGTGGTCAAGATGTCTTTGTATCTAAAGCAGCCTATACCAGCTTGACAGGATTTGTCAGAGTACACTTCTATTGATGATTTTAACAAAGATGTTTCTGAAGTCATTCTTTATTTGTATTTCTTCCATATAGGCATTAAATTTTTAACCCCAAAATTTAACTCAGTTGTTGGTTGTGATTTGCCCATCGGCCAGAGTAACCCATGGAGACCTTCTTTCAGTACTTGCTTTTCTAAAATCCAATCTTGTAAACCTGGTTGCATGATCCAATCAGAAATCCATACCAATGCTGCTGCGTGTAAATAAAGCTTAAGATTTGGAACGTTCTGGCTTCCTCTTGTTTTATCGTCCTGAAGTATTTTGAAAGGTATTCTAGGTCTTTTATTATTCCAAATAAATTTATTCAAGATAGATTGCCATCAAAGTAAAGTCTTCTCTTTCAAAGCCAATGGCATGACATGAAACAAAAAATTCAGCTTTGGCAACACACTCATCTTAATTATAGCCATGCGGGCCGACCAAGAAAGATGCAACTTAGTCCACGTTAACAAATTATCTTTCCCCCAGGTAAGAGTATAATGATTTTCAAACAAATTTTTAGCTCTTTATCCAATACCACTCCAAGATACTTAAGTGTCCACTTAAGGGTCCTTAAGGGTCCTTAAGGATACTTAAGGGTCCACTTCACAGCTGCTTTCCTCTTTTATATCCTTAACGGCCTGTTCTGAAACTCCATAGAGCCAAATTTTAGTTTTTGATCTATTGATTTTAAATCTAGCATAGTAACCAAAGTCTGTCAAAAGAGTAAGCAGATAAGGAATTGACACATCTGGGTTCGAAAGCATTATTGCCACATCAGCCAGTTTGGTGTAGTGGTTAGGAGTGCGGACTTCTAATCTGGCATGCCAGGTTCGATTCTGCGCTCCCCCACATGCAACCAGCTGGGTGACCTTGGGCTCGCCACGGCACTGATAAAACTGTTCTGACCGGGCAGTGATATCAGCACTCTCTCAGCCTCACCCACCCCACAGGGTGTCTGTTGTGGGGAGAGGAATGGGAAGGCGACTGTAAGCCGCTTTGAGCCTCCTTTGGGTAGGGAAAAGCGGCATATAAGAACCAGCTCTTCTTCTTCTTCTTCATCTGTATAACTTCTTGTCTTAAAAACTCAACCTTCAATCCGAAGCCCAGGAATGGACTCCATATTACATATTCTTGTCAGAATAGTCCCTAAAACCAAATTAAATAACAGGGGTGATAATGGGTAGCCTTGTCTTGTGCCTTTTAAAAATTTGAATCTTCTCTGACGTTAGCATGCCATTCACCAATAATCTTGCTTCTTGTTTTGAATAGAACTTTTTAATTGTTTTCAAAAATCTTTTTTCACAATTCAGTGTTTGTAAAGTTGCAAACAAAAAATTCCATTGCACATTGTCAAATGCTTTTTCAAATGAATGCAGTTGAATGCAATGTCAAATGAATGCAGTTCGTTTCTGCGTTCATTGTGAACATATTCTATAGCATTCATAATCAATTGTATATTATTTCTCATCCGTCTTTTAGGCATAAAACCTGTTTGATCTTCATGAACCACATCTGAGATACATGCCTTTAACCTTTCTGCAAAAATTTTAACAAAAATTTTGTAATCCACATTCAAAAGAGAAATCGGCCTATAAGACTGCAGTAAAGATAAATCAGTACCTTCTTTTGGAATAAGAGTTATAGAAGCTTGCTCCCAAGATTTCGGGATCTCTTTTTCAGGAGAATCCGTAATTTGATCCATCACTTGTAGTAAAATAGGGGTAAGCACATGGTTCAAAGCTTTGTAATATTCCGCTGGTAGGCCGTCTGGGCCCAATGCCTTTGAAGATTTCAGTGATCCAATTGTGTCATTTATTTCTTGTGTTGTTATTTTATTGTTTAAAATGCTTCAATGCTGTTCCAAGAATCTCTTTAAAGGTATCCCATTCAAATATTTCAGTTCTTCTTCCCAATTAGTTGCATTCTCCGAATGGTAAAGAGTTTGAAAAAACGTCACTAGTTTTGCTTGAATATCCCTTTTCCAAATAAAAATCTTTACCTTTATGATGTATTTTGGAGATGGAACTCTTTTACAAATGCTTTTGAATCCTGAGCGCAAGCCACTTCCCGGCTTTATCTGCACGTTCAAATTGTTTTTGTTTTACAAAATCCAATTTTCTCCTCATCTCTTTAGTTTCAATCAAGTCTGTTTTAGTTCTGAGGGCTCCATGTTTGCTTGGAGCAGTTTAGCTGATGGTGACCTTCTCATTATCGCAATTGTTCCTGGATTTCCTTAAGTTCTTTAGTTCTTTTACTTTTTATTTTGTTGTTTTTTTGGATTAACACCTTCGGGTGTTAGATTTGTTTGGAAAAAATCAAAAATCTCAGATTCACATTCTTGGATCCTTAATTTGTCTTCCAAAAATGATTATACATTCTCTATCTTCTCATTCCAATTCTCAGATAATTCAGATTTATTTCCAATGGATTATGATCAGCAAAGTTAATCAGCGAAATGTCTGTATCTCCGACCCTTGATAGCAAACACTTGGAAATCCAGCACTGATCTAATATCAAATAAGAGTCATGGCTCTGGGAGTAAAAAGTATACTGTCGCTTGTCGGGATGTTGTAATCTCCAAACATCAGCGATTGACAGTTGGTTTAGAAACCTAAAAGCTTTTTTAGGAAGTTTAGCCCCATGCCTTTTATGCAGCTTATCCAAGCTCACACCCAGTACTGCATTAAAATTGCCAGTCAAAAAAAAAATTCAGTGTTCAAACAATCAATATGAGTTCCAAAAAAATTGTCATATAATTTAACTTTCACATTGTTAGGGGCGTAAATATTAGTCAAAATTAATCTCTTTCCATCAGGTAACGATAGATTGAGTGATGAAACGAACCTCTGAGTCTAGAAGTAGAGTTTCTGCAGTGATATTAAAGGTAAAGGTAAAGGTATCCCCTGTGCAAGCACCGGGTCATGTCTGACCCTTGGGGTGATGCCCTCTAGTGTTTTCATGGCAGACTCAATATGGGGAGTTTGCCAGTGCCTTCCCCGGTCATTACCGTTTACCCCCCAGAAAGCTGGGTACTCATTTGACCGACCTTGGAAGGCTGAGTCAACCTTGAGCCGGCTGCTGGGATTGAACTCCCAACCTCATGGGCTGACAGCATGTCGCTGCCTTAGCACAAGAGGCTCATTTGCAGTGATATTAGGATTTACTATATATATATATATATATATATATATATATATATATATATATATATATATATATATATATATATATATATATATATATATATATATATATATATATATATATATATATATATATATATATATATATATATATATATATATATATATATATATATATATATAATGGAGCATTAAGGACATTGACATTAAGTGAAACAATCTTTAATCTCTCTATGTTTGTTTAAAATCGTATATGTTCTGTTATTTCCTTTGATCTTTTGAAGGTGGAGCCGATGGACCAGGTTGCTTATCTGGACCAGGTTGCTTATCTGGAACAGATGTTCCTAGTTGTTGAGTCAGGAGTTGAGATAATGTTGAAGCTTGTCCTGAAGAATCTTTAGAGAGTTGGTCTGCAAGCTCTTGAGCTTGTTGGAGGGTCTTTATAACCTGTCTTCCAGAGCAAACGGTATTCCCCAAAAATATCTAATCTCCTTCCTCAGCAGTATTTGACGTAAGAAATGAAACTGAGCTCTTTTGTGGAGTGTCTCCCCAGGAAGATCTTGAAATATTTTAATTTCTTGACCTCCTAAATTGAAAGGGGTGTCACGATTTTTCTCCAAAACTGCGTCTTTCACCAACTTGCAATCGAAGCTGGCCAAAATATCTCTTGGTTGTTTTTTACGGACTGCAGCTCTTGAAAAAACTTGATAAGCCTTCTCAATACGAATAGTTCCATCTGGGAGATATTCCTCAAATGCCTCTACTATCTCTTTACGCAAATCCTGTTTGCCTACACCTTCCAAAGCCCCTCTGATCCTCATGTTTCTTATCCTGTTTTGGGTTTCCAGAGCTTCAAATTTTCCTTCAGCTTCCAGCTTCTAATCCTTAAATTCCAAAAATTCTGTTTCCACCTTTTGTACCTTAATTCAGTCTTCTTCAATCTGCTTAGTATTTTTTAAAGATTTTTTAAGATCATCAAACATGTCAGACAATTCTTTTTTAGATTCAGTAGCCTCTTTTTTGACCTCAACAACTTTTTTCACATCCACAATTTCTTTATGCAAACCTTCAACCACTGCCACGTATCTTTATTATGCTTGTCTAACAGACGTGTTATTTTGTTGAAGTCTATTGTTTCTTCTTCTTCATCCTCGTTATCTCTTCTATCTTTTTTAGGATTCCGTTTGGCTGTTCCCTTTTTCTGTTTAAACACAACTAGTGTTTCAGACAGAGGTCTCTTCTTTTGTGATTTCTTGAAATGTCTTAATTTGACAGACATCAAATACCCTACAATAACGGTCCCCAACCTTTTAAAGGTTGAGGGCCGCCTCTGGGGGTGGTGAAGAGCCGGCGCCCCGTGTGCCGTGCATGCGTGTTAGCGCCCCCTGATGGTGAAAACGCGTATGTGCGGCAGCTCAACGCATGCACGTTTTCACCACCAGGGGGCGCTAACGCACGCGGGAGCTCCGCACATGCGTGTTTGTGCCCACCGCCGGCATGCCGATGACCACACCTGTGTCTTCCCCCCCAGCTCTCACAGCAGAAAACTAGCTGGGCCGCGAGTTAAGCAGCTGCTTTGGCGGCCGCTTCTCTCACGGCCTGGTGAGCTTCTCTCTGCGGGGGGTGGGGGAGAGGCAGGTGTGGTGGCCCGTCACCGAGGCCTTCGTGGCCCACTAGTGAGCCGCGGATTACAGGTTGACTACCCCTGCCCTACAACACTATTATAAAAATTGTTTTCCACCAGCTAGCTCTAACTAATGTCTATTAGTTAATCAATAGACATTACCTACAGCAATTCTTGAGACAAAGAGAGCTTTAAACAGTTTAGTTCCAAGAAAAACAAAAAATAGACAGACAATCAGAAAAAAGAAAAATATAAAAAGAAAAACAAGAAAAAACAAGATTTTTGTACCCTGTTTTACCAACACCTTTTCCCTTCATCTCCCCACAATAGACAACCTGTGAGGGTTGTGGGGCTGTGAGAGGTCTGAGAGTCACCCAGCAGGCCTCAGGTGTCTCAAAGCAGTTTCCAGTCGCCTTCCCTTCCTCTCCTCATAGCAGACTCCCTGTGAGGAGGTGGGGTAGAGAGACTCACTTGGAAGCTGGTAACCCTAACAGGAGGTCTTTCTGTGCACAGCAGTCTTGACATTAGTCAGCTTTTTTATACTGGTTTTTTATTTACCAGGCCAAGCTCGAAAAAAGTCACTTCAGTTCCCATGTCTCTCCAGCCATTGTTCATTATTTACAGTTTCAGGCTGTAAATATTATTTATTTAGATCTTCCTGCACTTTCCAGACTCACAGGACTGATGCTGGTCTGTCTATCGGCGTCCCAGAATACAAACAGTTGCTGGTAAGGGCTGGCCATAGCCCAGGAGGGACACACCCGCACCAAACTGCAGTCCCTTCAAACTGCAGTCTGCAAACCTCTACCATTGTCTCTAGATCGCTTCTCATCTCTAGATTATAATGATCAGCTCTGCAGGAAAAAGGGCTGCTTTGGAGGGTGGACTCTGAGGCATTGTATGATTTTGAAGTCCCACCTCCAAACCTCCAGGAATATGTCCAACCCAGGGGTAGCCAACCGCCAGGTGGGGCCTGGAGAGCTCCTGGAATTACAGCTCACCTGCAGAGTATAAAGATCAGCTTCCCAGACAGAAAGGGCTGCTTTGGAGTTTGGTTAGGGTTGTTGTGGAGAAGAAACATGTAAGGCCTTCCATGCAGGTTATTGTTGAGTTGAAAGACTTGAGGCCTACTACACAGGGCAGTTGTGCAGATGAAGCAGGAGACAAAACAATCGCCGCAACAGCATCCAGTATTGTCCGCGCAACAACGCTGTGCAATAGGCCTCAGATCTGCAGAGAGTTGCTTGGCTGCATCTTCCCTCCAGCAGTAATGCCAGCCAGAGCAGTATTTTAAGTGAGAAGGGGCTTTCTTGTGGCCTGCCTGTCAGCCAGCAGTTAGGCAGGAGAGAAAAGATTTCCATCCTCAAAAAGAAAGCACACCCATGCCCACAGACTCCTCTGCGTTGCTCTTTGAAACGCCTCCCTCCCTTCAGTCAGGGACAGTGAGGCTCCTTCACAGCAGGCCTGAAGGGGAGGGGGGAGGGAGCGCATTCACCAGCCACCTGCCAGGTCTGTCGGTGTTCTGAGGCAAAGTTGTTGGACATGTTAGGACAGCCTAGGGCAAAAAGGGCTGGCGCGGCCTGTCCAAGCCTCCATTCTCACCCACCTTGGCAGCCCTACCGACCCCCTCTCCCTGGCGGCAGTGTTGCCAGATTGCCCCTGGCCAGGCTGGTGGGTAGGCTGTGTGACCTCCCTATTGGCCCCAAGTCCGGGGGGACAGGGCCGGTCCGCTCTTCGGACCAGTCTGCCTTCCCATTGGTCCAAAGATTGGGCTGGCCCCGCCCAGTCTCCACCCACTAGGCCTTAGCTTTTTACAATACAGCGAAGCTATTCCAGATGGGCATCCTTCTCATTATTTCCTATGGACAAGTATTCTTTGCCTTAATGGGAAGCATACTTCCCATTATTCCCTATGGGCAAGCATACTTCCCCTCATTCCCTATGGTCAAGAATTCTTCTCTTTGTTTCCTATGGTCAAGCCTGCTTCCCTTTATTCCCTATGGGCAACCTTCCTTCCCATTATTCCCTATGGACAAGCATTCTTTTCATTGTTTCCTATGGGCATGTGTGATTCCCATTATTCCCTATGGACAAGCATGCTTTCCCTTTTTCCTATTGGCAATGATGCTTTCCATTATTTTCTATTGGCAATCATGTATTATCTGTCAGCAAGTGCTGTCCCTAATTTTAGTATGTCCAGTGACCTTGGCTCCTCACAGCCCTGGTAGTGCTTTTCTCACAGAGCAGTTCCTTCAGAGCTTTCTCAGCCGCACCTACCTCACAAGGTGTCTGTTGTGGGGATTGAAAGGGAAGGCGATTGTAAGCCACTTTGAGACTCCTTCAGGCAGTATAAAGTGGGGTATAAAAAACAAATCTTTTCCTTTATCAGCTGGGGTACAGCCTCCCTGATGGTTCAAAGCTGATCTTGCCCTTCTTGTTGGTATGTTTTTTTGGGGTGGGGGTGGGGGTGGGAGGGGAATATGTAAAACATATGTCTCTTGGGAGGTCTGAAGTCTGTGTTGATTTTAATATATGTTGGGGTTGGTGCTTCCAATAATCCCCTGTGCAAGCACCAAGTCATGTCTGACCCTTGGGGTGACGCCCTCTAGCATTTTCATGGCAGACTCAGTACGGGGTGGTTTGCCAGTGCCTTCCCCAGTCATTACCGTTTACCCCCCAGCAGCAAGCTGGGTACTCATTTTACCGACCTCAGAAGGATGGAAGGCTGAGTCGACCTTGAGCCGGCTGCTGGGATCAAACTCCCAGCCTCATGGGCAGAGCTTTCAGACTGCATGTCTGCTGCCTTTCAATAATTAGGAGAGTGCTAATAATGAAATTGTTTTGGACCCTTGTATTGCTGTCTAGAGGTTTGGCTACCTTGATAGGTATCCCTATGTTACCTTTATGTTACCAAAGTGCAGTACAACTCTTTTGTTGTCAATTGCTGATGAGTGTCTGGCACAGGGTTCTCCAATGTGGTGCCTGCCAGTACATTTGGCACCTTCCAAGCTTTTCAGGAAGGACTGGTTGTTTTCCTCATTCAGTCGAAAGAATCATCCACTAAAAGATGAGAATGACCGTTAAGCAACTGGTTTGTTAAAGCATGGTTCCATCGGCCCTTCAGTATTTCCATCTTTCCTTGAGGGGTGAGGAGGTTGGTGTTCTGTTTGGCTCTACCTCCTGAGGCAGCCATTTTGAGTTTGGCTCCACTTCCTGTCAAAGCCATTTTGCAGTGACACTCATCTCCTCTTCTCGAAATCGTACAGCCTTAAAAAGGGTGGGGATCCCTGTTCTACTAGCATCCATTCTTCGAGGAAAGAATAATTTCTGGCCCTAACGCTTGAATTTTCTTGCAGTGTTCAGACTCGGCAACATGGTGCACGCCCTCGTGATCGCCCGACAGTCCAACCAGTTGCCGGAGCTGGTCCCCCGCTTCTGCCTGACAGTCTCCAACCTGAACCGGGCCCTATACTTTGTCTGTGACATGCTCCTGTGGGTGAAGAGCGTGGGGCTCGTCCCAAACATTGACAAAAAGAAATGGCGCAATCGGGCCACCAGATGCTATTACTACTCGCTAGTGATGAACCTGGCCGAGGATTTGTATCAGCTCTGCCGCTGCATGGAGCAGACCGTGCAGACGGAAAAAGCCCAGAAGGACCTGTCTTGTGGTCTGCGTGTGCGGAGGTTCATTTCCCATCTCACAGGGGGTCTGCAGCCTTTCCTTTTCCTCCTCTGCCTCACCCTGAGGAGGCATCCCCCTCTCTTGCTCGACACGCTGAAGAACCTTTGCGATCTCTCGAGCCCATTGGATCGTCTGGGAATCTACAAGACCAACCCAGGAGTCATTGGGCTTTGTGGTATTATCTCCTCAGTGGTCGGGATCTTGACAATTGCCAGTCCAGACCTGAAGCTGAAACACTGATTCAGGAGTTCCCCCCCCCCCCCATAGTTTGTTTTTTTAAAAAATTTCATCTCCAGTGTGGCCCTTTCTATATAAAACAATGGAACTTATTATTGGACGTTATCTGACTGTGTTCTTCTCTGCATGGCTTTTTGAATGAGGACTTTGTTCCCAAGTAGCAGGGACAGAGTGAAGGAGAAATCATTTATGGCCTGTAAAAGATTAAGCAAAACCTTCTTTGAACTATGCAAACAGAGAGAGTAAATCGGTATTGAACTTGCTCCTATTCCAGATTGTGTATGTCACTAGAGGAGAAAATGGTGTTAGGGAGGTGGTCATGGGTGGAGATCAGAAAGGTAAATTGCTGCACAGGTCCTGTAGACTCCTCCCCCGACACCTTTGCAACAAGGACTGTAGGGTTTTTGTTTTAGTATTTGTTCAAAACCTGCATGGCTTTTTTGACCAGAGGCAACAATGGGACAAACAGCCTATCAGGCTAGCCTAAGCTCATCAGATCTCGGAAGCTAAGCAAGATCAGCCCTTGTTTGTACTTGGATGGGAGACTAACCAGGGAAGTATGGGGTGGCTCTGCAGAGATAGGCAGTGGGGAACCACCTCTGAAGGTCTCTTCCCTTGAAAACCGTACAGGGCTGCCATAAGTCAGTGGTGACATGAGTGCAAAACAGAAACCCAGTCAGTCAGTAACCTTTTATTGGCATAAAACATGTATAAAACATATAGAAATAGGGCTTAAAATTCCAACGAAATAATAAAATAGGCCATGGGGTTACGTAACGGAACAGATCTTAAAACGATTAGATAAACTATAAAAGATAAAATACAAAATAGGCAGCATATTATAAACATAGTTAAGACTCTGGCGACTATAATGGTTACCTCTGGGTCTTTGTCAGAGAGCAGAAATTGCAAGGTCATAGACTTACTTACAGAAGGCTTGTTTCCCAGCAAAGCAACAAAACTGCCATCCCGGCATTGCTCATATAAGGGGCAATCTAACAAAAACGTGTGTGATAGAGTCAGGGCAGCCAGAACCACACGGACAGAGTTTTGCATGGTATGGGATACGGTTAAACCTTCCCTCTAAGACCTTTGAGGGGAAACAGAAACCCAAAAACGTGAAGGAAAGGAAAGTTCCTGTCCAACCCACTTCTAGTTTTATAAAGGGAAACACAAAAGTAGTCCAATAGCACCTTTAAGACCAACAAAGATTTATTCTCTGTTCCTCAGAGTGCCTGCACTTGAAAGCTCATGCCTTGAATAAATCTTTCTTGATCTTAAAGGTGCTATTGGACTCAATTTTTGTTGTATTACTTCAGACCAACACGGCGACCCACTTGAATTTATAAAGGGAAAGATATTGACAAACTAGCTATGAGGAGGTGTAAAAAGAAAGATTTCTCTCCCCACGCTTCCCCCAGCTAGTAACCAGACCAATTTGGAAGACTTTTGACAAGGTTCCACATGATATTCTGATGGGTAAGCTGGGTTTTCATATTATTAGGTGGATAGGGAACTGGCTAGAAAACTACTACACCCAAAGAGTGGTGGTCAGTGATACTTTATCAAAATGGAGGGAGGTGAGTAGAGGAGTGCCACAGGGCTCATTACCGGGTCTGGTACTTTTCAGCATTTTTATCAATTATGTGGATGAGGGGATAAGGGACTCGTCACTAAATTTGTGGATGATACCAAATTTGGAGGAGTAGCAAACACCCCAGAAGATATTCAGTGAGATCTGAACACTCTGGAAAAGTGGCCAGATGAGAACATGATGCAATTGAATAAAGAGAAATGTAGAGAATTATAGAGTTGGAAGGTACCTCCAGGGTCATCTAGTCCAACCCCCTGCACAGTGCAGGAACTCACAGCTACCTGCCCACCCACAACGACCCCAATTTCATGCCCAAGTGATCCTTCTACCAAAAATCTCCAGAATCCAGCCTGGCCTGGAGGAAATTCACCTACCATACCACAGCGGCAATTAGGAATTCCCTGGGTATGCAAGGAAGGACCACAAGTGACAAACTCTGGCACATCCCTTCCTGCCCACTCACTCACAATCTGCCTTATTTCATAAGATCAACATTTCTGTCAGATAATTATCTAGCCTCTGCTTAAAAACTTCCAATGAAGGAGAACCCACCACCTCCCAAGGAAGCCTGTTCCACTGAGAAACCACTTTGTCAGGAACTTGTTCTGGATGTTTAGCCAAAAATTATTTTGAATTAATTTCAACCCATTGGCTCTGGTCTGAACCTCTGGAGCAACAGAAAACAACTCTGCTCCATCTTCTATATGACAGCCCGTCAAGTATTTGAAAATTATTATATCAATTCTTAGTCGCATTCTCTCCAGGCTAAACGGACTAAGCTCCCTCAACCTTTCCTCATACGACTTGGCCTCCAAACCCCTCACCATCTTCATAGCCCTCCTCTGGACATGTTCCATTGCCTCTGCATCTTTCTTCAGTTGTGGTGCCCAAAAGTACTCTAACCTGAGCAGACAATAACATCACCTCCCGTGATCTGGACACCATACTTCTTTTAATAAAGCCCAAAATCTCATTTGCCTTTTTAGCCACTGAGTCACACTGCTGACTCATATTCAGTGTATGGTCTATTAAGACTCCCAGATCCTTTTCAAAGACAAATCTCACCCATCTTATAGTGATGCATTTGTTTTCTCCTCTCTAAATACAGATCTGACAACCCATCTCCAGTTTACGTGGGTCATGGCCAGCTCCTTCCTTTCGCTCCCTGCTTGATCTGCATTGGGTTTGAAGGAATCTGAGTTGGCTGCCCAGATGAGGTATGTGGAACAGCTGGCTCTGGCAATGCCTCGGAGGGCCGAGGAGGTGTCGGTGAGGCCATGACAATGTTCCTTTGGAGAAGGATTCTTTGCTTGCCACTGCCACCAATTACTTCCTTTCCTCCCTCAAAAAAAGCTGTCAGTCACCCTGCTCATTAAGTTTCTTCCCTCCAATTCCATCCTTCCAGGCTCGTACCAACCAACATCAATGATTTTACAATCCGTATTTCTGTCCTCCCCCTCCTGAGTATCCTTCTCATGCACCCCAGCAATTTCAAAGGAGGTGACAGGCATCTTGCCCTAAAGGCCAGAAGTTATCAGGTGCCCCTTCATGTCCCCTCTCTGATCTCTCTGGATTGCCCTGATCACTGTTTCCTGCCCTCCCCTCCCCTTCTCTCTGGGTGGCACTCAGCTTTCAAAATGTTAAACTTTGGACAGTAGCTCCAACCTGCTCATCTCCAGTGTTTCACACCCGGCTGGGTTCAAACTCTTTCTTGCGCTCCTGGGAAGGAGGGGGGAAAGTTCTACTTGCGTGCCTATAAAGCCTAGGTCCGATCTATGAATGGTGTCGCAGTTCATTTTCCTGTTCCATGTATTGCCTCAACTAAGTGATTGTATGTCCTATCCTTATCCATAGTTCCTCTTAATATTTGTGAAACAGCCCAGGGGGTGGAGAGTGTCCTGGCTGTCTGAGTTGGAATAGGGCCAATTGGAATTGGCCCTCCCCCCCTCCCTCCTTGCCCGCTAGCAACTTTGCTTGCAGACGCGCCCGACTACCGGAGCCAGCGCGTCTGCCATAGTACAAGCCTCCACCCTGCTGAAATGCTTTCCTTGCTGGTCGCCTGCCCCACCATTCCTGCGCCCTTGGTGGAGGCAGGCAACAGGGATAGTTCGTGGCAAGGACCGCTCGAATCTTCCTGGAGGGTAGGTTGAGGAGAGACACTCATGTCCGTGAATACTCCGTGCACTTGGAGCGCCATTCCGTGATTACGCCGCAGGCCTCTATTGTGCTGTGTTGGGGGGGGGGGTGTAGCCAGCAGGATCTGGCAGCCATAAGCAAGAGACTATGGCTGTCTCCCTTCTCCCCCTGCCTCACCACCTGGGTGTAGCTGCTTGGCCGCAGCAGGACGTCCATGGCAGCTGGAGACACGGGGCACTCGGAGAGCGGCCAGCAGCGAGGCCACAGCGGAGGACAGAAGCTGCTGCAGCGGCACAGGCACCAGCGGATTGCCACGCCCTACCACACCACCGGCCGGTAGCAGCCCACCATTCCCTCACTCCGGCCCACACCACAGGACAGCGTGCTGAGCACTGCCACCTGTGTTGCCCTGCCTCGCCCAGGACGTTCACTTGGGACACAAGCCGCAGGGGCGACACAGGCAGTGACTGCTCTCCATGCCCTCCCACAGCAGCAACTGCTGCTGAGCCGCATTGCCTGGACTGAGGGGCTGGAGCCTCACCACCGGTCGGTGGCGCCTCTTTTGCCCCCACAGCTTCTCTCCTGGGTGAACATCCAGCCCGTGGCCACATCACTGCCCGCCTTCCAACTGCCCCACGTCTCCTGATGCCCTCTACGTCCTGCCGCCACCAAGCGCCTACGCCCAGGCAGTGAATGGGGGGGGGGGAGATGGCCACAGTCAGAGATCCTCACACCTACGAACTCCCACACACACGTGTGTGTCACGCTAGAGCCCGTTTTATCTTCTAAAATTGGCTTGCCCTCTAGTTTTCAATAAAACTAATTTTTGGTGAAATGCTGAACCTTGGCAGTCTCTGAGTTGGGTGATCGAGGAAGGGCTTCACAGCTTCACTTTGCCTTGAGTTCGTGACAGCAATATCCCCAGAGGGATAAGCCTCAACAAAATCAACAGCACAATCAACCTAGATTGTGACACTTAACATGTTCTGCTGCCTACGGGTTGCAGTCTGGTAATCATTTGGCTCAATTCTCCTCTAGTTGGTTCCCCGTAAGCCAGGACTCCTGGGTTTTATCCATTGTTTATAATGTATACTGTTTAGAATTTTCCTCCTTACCGCCTTGCTGCCTGGTTTCTCAGACTCATGTTAATACCTTTCTAGAATAGGGCACTCAAATTCTCGAGCTCTTGGAGACAGGCGCTGTCGAAGGGGTCCCTGATGGTCTCCACCAAAGGGGGGGTTTAATTGTTCCCTTTTCTTGGTCAAGAAGTGAGATGGAGGTTTTCGTTCTATTCTGGACTTACACGGTTTGAATAAAT
The DNA here is from genome assembly GCF_049243985.1 of Paroedura picta. Taxonomy (NCBI): domain Eukaryota; kingdom Metazoa; phylum Chordata; class Lepidosauria; order Squamata; family Gekkonidae; genus Paroedura; species Paroedura picta. The sequence continues at coordinate 10,812,040 of NC_135386.1, forward strand.
GTTAATTCGTTTCTCATTTCCGCATGCTTTTTTTGAATTTATCTCATGAGGAGACTGGCTTGCAGTCCTTGATCTCAAGGATGCCTATTTTTATATTTCAATTCATCCTAAGGATAGACACTTCTTGCACTTTTTGCAGGAGTTCCCAAATTTTCCAATATAAAGTTCTCCCCTTTGGCTTAGACACGACTCCAAGAGTGTTCACTAAGTGTATAGCGGTGGTAATATCTTACCTATGGACCCAGGGTATCACAATTTCCCCTTATTTACATGACTGGCTGATAGTAGCCTCCTCTGAGGAGCCCCTATCTTGTCAGATTTCAGTGGTTCTAAACCTCTACTCATATCTGGGTCTAAAGGTTAACTTTAAAAGTCACATTTGACTCCTTCTCAATGGGTTGATTTTATTGGTTCCAGCCTGGATTCATGTCAGGTGCATGCCTTTCTACCCCTTGACTGTTTCCATTCTATACGGGCTATGGTCCACTCTTTATCACGGAACCCCTGGAGGGCCAGCTAGGTTCCACGTTGGCCTTGTCGATGTCGGTTCCCGATCCTCCTTCAGCTCTTAGGAGGCTGGCAAATTCCCTTTCCATCAAACCCCAGTTTGCTCTCCTTCCTCTCCCCTCCGTTTTTCCCAATCAAGAGGCTGCACCTGACGGCTTGGCTGCTTCACTGAGTACAGACATGCTTTCTCAAGATGTGAAGGAGGTTCTCCTGCAAGCCAGGTGCCCCTCCACTAGATATTCATATAATCTAAAATGGTCTTGGTTCAAGGAATGGGTCTGAGATACCTCTGCCCCTTGTTCACTCCCCAAGGTGTTGGAGTATTTGTTGTCTTTGGCCCAACAGGGCCTGGCAGTCTCTTCATAGAATCATCTGTAACCACTCCACAGGAGCGGTATAAATAAAATGGTAAGGGAGGTAGGGGTGAGCCGTGTCCGTGATGCGCAAGGGGGCCCATTGGCCCCTTGCCCCCAAACTGACAGCCACCTTCGGGCACCTACCACCATTACACGGCTGCCCGCCTACAAGGTAGGTCGCAGGCTGGCCAGGGGAGCCTTCTAATCGGCACTCGGCCCTCCGACGCGCGTGCGGATGCGCCAGCGAGGGGGCCGGCCCCGGGACCCTTCCCACGGCCCTTGGACCACACCTGCCACATCACTGATGTGGAGCCGTGCTTCCTGGCCCGGGGAAATCCTCCAGTGCCTGTCTCCCTCCCCGATGTTCCCCCGCCCTCCTGCAGCCCCAGGGAGCACACCAGACGCATCGCTGATGCGGTGGCTGTGCTTCCTGGGCCAGGGGAACCCTCCCATGTCCGTCCCCCTCCTCGACGATCCCCCGCCCTCCTGTGGCCCCGGGGAGCACACCGGACACGTCACTGATGCAGCGGCCGTGCTTCCCGGACCAGGGGAATGCTCCCATGCCCGTCCCCCTCCCCGACAATTCCCCGCCCAGCAATACAACTTTGGGGGGTTTAATTTGCTTCCAACTCACATAAAACGTCTAGTGCCCGCTGTCTGACAGCCACAGGGGGCTTAAATTCTAGTAGAATAATTGCTCATCTCCTGTAACCTGCCACCTCTTTGACTTCACCCCTTTGCCTTCTTCCATTCATACTCACTTGGCTGCCCTTTCAGCTTTTCATGACCAGTTTCAGGGTTATTCCCTTTTTTCACATAAACTTTCTCAGCGTTTTTTGAAGGGGTTGATTAACGTGTTTTCCCCCTTCTCCGAAGGTGACCCCTCAATGGTCTGTGTCCCTGGTTTCTCATCATTAATTCTCCCTCCCTTTGAACCTTTACGCTCGGTTGCATTAGGTTTTTTGACCATGAGGACAGCCTTCTTGTTCTCTATCACTTTGGCAAGGAGAGTAGGTGAAGTTGCTGCCCTTATTGTTGACCCTTCCTGCAGTTTTTCCCTACTAAGGTTATCTTACATCCCTATTCCTGTGTCTAACGTGAATCTAAGCTAAAGCTTGAGTCAGGCCAAGCAGGTGACTCTAGAAAGCATAATACATTTCAAGAAGGTCCCCTTATTCGCTGGTGGGGCACAGAAGGTTCCTTTCAGGTGACCACCCCAAAAAGACCCTCTGACCCAGACCCCAGGGAGCTGCTGCCAGTCAGAGGAAAGGAGAATATGGGATCGTGCACTTGGACGGTGCACTGGGCAAAGGTCTATGGGGTCTCCTGCAGAAAGCCAGTTTGCCATTTCGGTCATCCTGCGCTTGGGACATTATGCCCCTTGCTCTTCCGCAAGGAATCTCTGTGACATTTGTTCTGAGGACCTCCACTTCCTGGGAAAAGAAAGGCCCCCAAAGGAGTCTTTCTGACATGCTCCTGGGTGTACTTCCACATTGTTGTAGGCCACTTCTGTTTTGTCTCCATTCTCAGTGAACCCTTTCCAGAACCCGGCAAGTTCTGGCTGCCCACCTTGGAGTCCTCTCCGTCCCTCTGACCCATTAACCCAACTGTGCCTCTGGGGATCTGCCCAACATACAACCCACGGAAATCTTACTGTGCTCCAGCTGTCTATGCTGGTTTCATTGAAGCCCTCTCAAACCTGCAGGGGGAAATGGGGATTGGTGAATGTTTTCTCTCTTCCTCCCACTGGAGGTCATGTGTGGGATGCGAGCCATTCAAACAAAGGCCATACGTCATGACAGGAATGGCACTTCCATGTTTAGAAGCAGTCTGCCTGGGTATACTGGGAGGAGCTGGGGGACCTAAACCAGGCAAGGGATACTTTGGGAGATCTCCAGGAAGGACAACTGGGCCCTAGATGGCAGAGGACATTTCCCCTGGAGAAAACAGCTGTAGAGTAAGGTGGAATCCAGAGGTCCCCTTTGAAACCCCTCCCCCTATGGCAGGGGTAGTCAAACTGCAGCCCTCCAGATGTCCATGGACTACAATTCCCATGAGCTCTTGCCAGCGTTTATCCATTTGTGATGGTCCATGTGGGAATGAACGACATGTCCGTGAATACCATCGCTCCTATTAAATCAGACTATCAAGATCTAGGGAGGAAGCTCAAGCAAATGGGGGCACAAGTGGTATTCTCTTCAATCTTGCCTGTCAAGGGAATAGGAATGCGTCGGGAGAGGAAGATAATGGAGGTGAATCAGTGGCTGCATAGTTGGTGCCGGCAGGAGAGATTTGGTTTCTGGGACCATGGGATAGGCTTTCTTGAGCACCTGATGGACTGCACTTATCGAAGTTGGGGAAGAATGTGTTTGGCAGGAACCTGGGGAGATTCATCAGGAGAGCTTTAAACAGAAGCCACAAGGGGAAGGAGACGTTCAACATAGGGATTGTATGGAAGGAAAACGGTGTTTAGATGGAATTTATTTTGCATTAATTTCATCCCATTGGTTCTGGCCCGTCCCTCCAGCGCAAGGGAGAATAACTCTGCTCCATCCTCTACATCAGTGGTCCCCAAGAGAGCCAGCTTGGTGTAGTGGTTAGGAGTGCAGACTTCTAATCTGGCATGCCGGGTTCGAATCTGCGCTCCCCCACATGCAACCAGCTGGGTGACCTTGGGCTCGCCACGGCACTGATAAAACTGTTCTGACCGGGCAGTGATATCAGAGCTCTCTCAGCCTCACCTACCCCACAGGGTGTCTGTTGTGGGGAGAGGAATGGGAAGGTGACTGTAAGCCGCTTTGAGCCTCCTTCGGGTAGGGAAAAGCGGCATATAAGAACCAACTATTCTTCTTCTTCTTCTTCTTCTTCTTCTTCTTCTTCAACCACCAGGCTGCGGCCCAGCACAGCACCGGGCCGCAGCTCCCTCTCCCCCCCCCCCGCACCGAGAAACTTGCCAGGCGGCGAGCAAATCGGCCGCCAAAGCAGCCGATTAGCTTGCGGCCTGGCAAGCTTCTTTCTGCGGGAGGGGGGGGGGGAGACGGAAGTGCAGCCGCTGGCATGCCGGCGGTGCAAACGCACATGCGCGGCAGTTCTGCACATGCACATTTGCGCTCGGTGGGGCCGCAAACTCGCACATGTGGTAATTCGCACGTGCACGGAGGTGCCGCACGTGCGCGTTTGCGGCCCCACCAGGAGCCGCAAACACGCATGTGTGGCAGGTCCGTGCAAGCGTGCATGCACGCAACTGCCGATCCTGCACATTTGCACGGCGCCCGGATCGCCCTCTCCCCCACCGAAGGGCAAGTGAAAAAAGCAAATTCTGAGGGTCCTCGTTCCCACCATATCGGAAGAAGAGAGCGGTGACTCACGAAAGCTCCTCCAGACTGCAAAGATCAGTTCCCCTGGAGAAAATGGCTGCTTTGGAGGGTGTGGTTTGGGGATGCCAGCCTCCAGGTGGGGCCTGGAAATCCCCTGGAATTCCAGCGCATCTCCAGACTAAAGAGCATTTCCCCTGGAGAAAATGGCTGCTTTGCAGGGTGGTCTCTATGGCATTGTACCACCCCCAAAATCCTAGAGTTTTCCAACCTGGAGCTGGGCGGGAGGCTGTCAACCCAACAACCCCTACCACGTTGTGTCAGGATTCAGAAGTAGCCCACAGGCTCAAAAGGTTTGTGGCCTGTCCCAGGACCCCAAGGGCGGACGTGCCAGATTTGCGGCCCTCTTTCTGCCTGACTCACCAAAGTGGAACCAGGGCGAGATATTGCTTGTTTGGATCGTTCCTTTCTGTACCAAAGAACTTCAGCCGCTTCTCCAGGAACTCTTCCAGCACGGCGAGGCCAGCGGCCGTTCCCGGCTTTGCCGTAACTTGGCAGCATGCTACTATTAGGCCATGTGGCCCTCTGCATACTAGGATTGCCCCTGGTTGGTAGAATTATGGAGTTGGAAGGGACCTCTGGGGTCATCTAGTCCAACCCCCTGCAGATTGCACAGAACTCACAACTACCTGTCCACCCTCAATGACCCCAGTTACATGATACGCCCCCCCCCACTCCCCAGCAAAAAAACAGAATTCCATGGCCCAGAGGATATCCACCTCTCGACCCCAAAGTGGCGATCAGCATTTCCCTGGGCATGCAAGAAAGGGCCACGAGAGTCAAGCTCAGACACAATCCCTTCTGCCCATCCCCTCCCCATCTGCCTAAGTCCACAGGATCAGCACCACTTGGGAGGGAGGCCACCAAGGAAGTCCAGTGGCAGACAAGGGCCAACCCCCTTGGTTCATTTTGTGCCTTGAAAACCCTGCAGGGTCGGCGTGAGTTGGCCATGACCGGGCAGCGAAGAACAGCAGTAATTACACACAACCCACACATTTCCCAGACCCAGAGGTGGCGGTTACCTCTGCTCAGTCGGTGCTGGGATGCGGGTGTTTCATGACTGGTAGGAATTTGCTCAGAACCTCCACCGAATAGTCCGGGTGCCGTACTCCTGCTTGTCAGACACCACCCAGCAAGGGGCAATGTTGTGCACGTCAACCTGGGAAGGTGATTGGGAGACAGATCCTGTGACCTTCTCTGGAAGGTTTCAAGGGCACAGCTCTGAGACAGCTCCTCAGTCACTCTGTTGGCGGAGTAAGATCAATAACGCCCTTTTGTCCACCCCCGGAGGTGATAGCCAGTAGGCTTTCAGTCGATTTTTTCACTGCGGTATATTTTTGGATTTGTGTTGGGTTGTGGTGCATTTTCTAGCTTTAGGGGTTAATTTTATTGGGGATTTTATGTATATCGTAATCTGCCACGAGTCTTTTTGGGAGTGGAAGGAAGGAAGGAAGGAAGGAAGGAAGGAAGGAAGGAAGGAAGGAAGGAAGGAAGGAAGGAAGGAAGGAAGGAAGGAAGGAAGGAAGGAAGGAAGGAAGGAAGGAAGGAAGGAAGGAAGGAAGGAAGGAAGGAAGGAAGGAAGGACGGACCAGGTTACTGAACTGCCCACCACCCTCCCCATCCCAAGCTTTTTAAAAAATCTCTCCATACATCAAGATGTCACTGTGTTAAGTCTGAGTCAGCAGAAAACACGAGTCCAGCAGCACCCTGAAGGCTAACCAAATCTGTGGCAGAGGCAGACCTTCCGTGAGTCATGGCTCAGTTCCTCAGATACCTGTGTTTCTGAAGGGCTAAATGTGATTCCTCAAGACCTCAAAAATCAACTTTGCCTCCGTGATCCATTCCAACTGTGCAAACCAACTTCTCTTCAAAGGCAAGAAGGGTGGGTGGAAAAGCCAGGGCTTCCTTTGGGGTGGCCCCTCATCAGCTGCATGCTCACTTGGCACCTGTTCCTTGGCATTTTAGGCCCCAAGGGAAGCAGTTTTCATCGTCTCCAGCAATCATTCCCATGCTTTGATGTTTTACGGCTCTAGATCTGGGCTCTTTGTGCACACAGCTACCTCTTTAATGCCGCTGTGTCCGTGGTGCTACCAAACACATACCAGGCTAGAATATTTAATGTGGTAGCGAGTCTTACAGGGTTCTTTAGATGCATGAATCACAGAGTGGACACGTCAGGTGATATATATGCACAGCTATGAACAATGGGTGGCAAGACAAACAATTTAACAAAATGGTCATACAGTGGCAATCTCACTGTGCCAGTTCTGTTCTGCAGCGAGCTGGGCTAGTCACTGTTCTCCCAGGGCTCTCTCAGCCCCACCTCCCTTACAAGGTGTCTGTTGCAGGGAGAGGCAGGGAAAGGGGCTTGCAAGCCGCTTTGAGACTCCTTCGGGTAGAGAAAAGCAGGGTATAAAAAGCCAGGTCTTCTCCTTCTCCTACCTGAACCAAGGGCACATCTGTTGGGAGCCTCTCGTGGACATCTTGCAGCTACTGCCTGGGAACACGGAGAGGAGCAAAATCGGTCACTACACCACCAATGCTGTGCCTGGCCACAAAGGAGGGCAGGAGATCTTTGGCGGCCCCGGTGTGTAGGTGGAAGGGGATGCTTAGATCCTGGCACTCCTGGAAAGCAGGAAAAGGAAGACATGATTTTGTTACGAAGGGACAGAGGCCTTCCCCTGAGAAGGACCTCAGAAGAGCCCTGCTGGGTCACACCAGGGAGGGCCCCTCCAGTCCAGGCTTCTGCCTCACACAGGAGCCATCCCCAAATTCAACGGGACTGGAAACCTGCAGATTTTCCACACCCCCAAAGAAGCCTATCCTTCCTTCCTGCTGACCCCCAAAAGGTGCTCCCATGCACCCCTACCTCAGCTACTTCCTTCAGGCCTCTGAGCAGGAAGCCGAAATGGCGGCTAGTGGCGTCCAGGAACTTGGGCACCAGGCAGAAGCAGCCGTGCAGCCGGGAGAGCCTGCTTCAAGGCCAGACGCTGGGCGTAGAGAAATGCCCAGTTATCTGGAAGTGAAAGAGAAGCAAAGCAACAAAGACATCTTCCGTAACAGCATCATGCTGAAGGCCAAGCTCCCCCTCCCAAATGTGCAATAATCCAGCACCCATAAATCAGCAAGGCAGGATCCCTAGCCCCAGGTAGATGCCCCTTTCCTCTACTCCTCCAGGAGTCTCTCCAGGGCAGACTGCAGAATTACCAGCCTCCAGTTGTGTCTCAGCATGAGTTCCTGCTCTTGGCCTGCCTCCACTCAGGAGCACAGAAATGGAGCACAGCACGCCCCAAAGAAGGAAGGAGGGCTGGATTTTGCACCCTTGTTTTCACTACCCAAAGGAGTCTCCTTCCCTTCTTCTCCCACAGCAGACACCCCGTGAGGTAGGTGGGGCTGACTCTGGGAAAACTGCTCTGCAAGAGCGGCCATAAGAGAACAGTGACTAGGCTACCTGCAAGTGGAGGAACGGGAAACCAAATGTGGCTCTCCAGATTAGAGTCCGCTGCTCTTAACCACGACACTTGCTCTCAGGGAAGGACGTGAGCCAACCATGGCCCTTCTTCACCTTGCACCCGCTGATCTCGGGACATCCAGTACAGCAGCGGTCCCCAACCTTTTGGAGGTTGGGGTCCCCCTCCGGGGGTTGGGGAGAGCCGGCGGCCCGGAGGAACCGAAAGGCCAAGGGCAGGTGGGAACCTGGAAGAAGAGGGCAGAGAAGAACGGAGGAGCAGCCCCACTCGGCCAGACCAAAGGAGAACCAGCTGTCTATTTCCAATACCAACATTGGCAGAAGACTCCAGGGAGAGAAATGGACAGTCTGGCTCCCAAGAAGGGAGAAGAAGAAACTCCTTTCCTTCAGTCTAACACAGAAGGCCCAAACGTGGGTCTGTTGCGTAACAACCACCATTCTGGGCAAAAATGGAGTCCAGTCAGGCCCCTTGAAGACCAGCAAGGATTCCTTCAAGGAGTGGGCTTTGGAGTGCAGGCACGCTTCCTCAGGCTAAATGAACTACAGTTGTGGCAAAATGAGGCCTGGAGGGGGGTTGGTGCCCTAAAATGGCTGCCCTGGGCCTGCATGTTAAAATGGCTGCCAGGGGGTAGAGAGGCTGTGATTGCCTACACTTCCCAGGAGGCTCAGGGAAGGGAGAGGGTCACCTGCCCCAATGGGAATGGAGGAGTCAGGCTTCTCCGGGGGAGAAGCCTGGGAGTATTTAGGCGCCAGACCTCCCGGGAGTATTTAGGCGCCAGACCTCCCGTCTGTCGCGAAAATTCAACCTCCCTTTCCGTCGTTCGGAAGAACGTCGGACAAAGATAACTGGTGAAGGCAACAAAACGTTTTATTATAAGTAATAATCTGCAGATCACGGGGAATGATAGTCCAATCCAAGCGGATTCCCAAGTCTTTGTCTCTAAACAGCTCTATTTAACCTAACCCTAACCCGCCTAGTTCTGTCTCAGGAACCAATTAGTCCGAGAGCTCACAATCTCTACCCTGTCACGAAAAACCTAGTTAGTTAATATATTCACTTTCACTTTCAAAATCTTTGTTTCATCAAAAAGACACTAGGCACAAGAATATAAACTACAAAAATCTGCTTGTCCACAAGGTGTCACCCTGTCACAGCATAAGAATAACTTGCCTTAAGAAAATACCAAAAGTAAAGGTAAAGGTAAAGGTATCCCCTGTGCAAGCACTGGGTCATGTCTGACCCTTGGGGTGACGCCCTCTAGTGTTTTCATGGCAGACTCAATACAGGGTGGTTTGCCAGTGCCTTCCCCAGTCATTACCGTTTACCCCCCAGCAAGCTGGGTCCTCATTTTACCGACCCTGGAAGGATGGAAGTCTGAGTTGACCTTGAGCCGGCTGCAGGGATAGAACTCCCAGCCTCATGGGCAAAGCTTTCAGACGGCTGCTTTACCACTCTGCGCCACAAGAGGCTCTAATATACCAAAGGTATTCACTAGTTAATATAATTTGAGAATGAAGATCAATGACATATTTCCTTAACATATCCTTCCACACCCCCGCTGCCCCTGTCCTTTCCACACAGGAGGCCAAGTGGGGCATCTTCTCCAGCCCCATCAGCCTGCCATGAGAGACTCTGACAGGCCCTGACTCTTGAAGGGCCCTGCACAGGGTTGGGATCCAGATCTTCATGGGGTGCAGATCTCCACCCTCTGCACACTCCCTTGGCAGCAGGGGCCCGTCACCCACTCAGGGCAATGCTGCCAGGCAGGGCTTCCCCTGCTTCTCTGTGGCACGACGAGAAGCATTTCCCCATCCAGCCTAAAATTCCCATCAGGAGTGCTCGGGGGCCAGCCATGCTGCTGCCAGAGAAGGAGTGCAAGAGGAAGGGCAGGGAAGGAGATGGGGGGGGGGGCTGCCATGGAGACACCATCTTAAACCGATTGAAAAATGTCAAGAGGTCTCAACCCTGATCAGACCCACAGAGCAGTGAGAGCCAGCATGGCTCAGGTAGGTGGGGCTGAGAGAGCTCTAAGAGAACTGTGACTGACCAAGGTCGCACAGCTGGCTACATGGGGAGGGGGAGAAAGAGTGAGGAATTAACCCTGGCTCTCCAGACCAGAGGCCACCAGGTTTGATTCCCCATTCCTCCTTCACATGCAGCCAGCTGGGTAACCTGGCCAGGCACAGTTCTCTCTGATCTCTCTCAGCCCATCCTTTCTGATCCAGCAGGGAAGGGAAGGGTATAAAAATAAAATACTATTACTTCTACTACCCTCACAGGGTGTCTGTTGTGGGGGCAGGAAGGGAGTGCAATGGGAAGCTGCTTTGGGACTCCTCTGGGTAGAGGAAAGAAGCATATAAGAACCAACTCTTCTTCTTCAGTCATCTCAGGGCTCTCTCAGCCTCCCCTCCCTGTTGTGGCGAGAGGAAGGGAAGGCGAAAGGGAAGCTTCTCTGAGGCTCCTGATCGAGCTCTTCTGACTGGATTGGATCAGGATTAGACCCAGGCAGCCCATGTGAGGCAGTGATTCAAAAGTCAGAGCAAAAACAAGGAAAGGCTGACATGAAAGAGGCTGGATACTTCAGCTTTACAATTTCATTTTCATAAACATTCCTGCTTATGGTTCACAAAGTTTGGTTCTTGCAAACGTTTATAACCATGCTAATTTTCCAGAGTGCCAATTACCCGCATACACACACACACAGATAGAGAGAGATCAAGACACAACTGTCTGCTCCTCCATGCCAGCAAGTCCCCAAATTACAAAGGATCTCCAGAAAACGGCTCTTTGGGAGGATGGGGTTTCTGGCATAATTCCCTGCTGGAGATCTGTCTGTTCGTGTGTCTGGGCTGGGACATGGCAAACAATCAGCCACTGGCTCTTTAGAATAACTCTGATTTTATGGGTTGCCTAGTGCTCGCCTAGGTTGCCCCGGAGAGAAGGGGATGCCTGCTATTGGCTAGGGGTATATCAGAACACACTAGTAGTCAGAGAATATGCTAACCTCCAGCTAGAAACTGCAGACCTATGAAATGACATCACAAAGCGCTCGCCTAATTTGCCCCAGAGAGAAAGAGATGCCTGCTATTGGATGGGGGGGATATTTTTATATTTTTTATTTTATTTATATTTATATTAAATTTATATACCGCCCTCCCCGAGGTCTCAGGTTGGTTTAAATGAAACAACAAAATAGTACAGGTAACATCATTCATATGAAAACACACTAGAAGTCAGATTGTAAGAAAACCCCCAGCAAGAAACTGGAGACCTATGAAATGACATTACAAAGCGCTCGCCTAAGTTGCCACGGAGAGAAGCGGATTCCTGCAATGGGCTTGAGGGATATCAGAACACACTAGTAGTCAGAGAGTAAGGTAACCTCCAGCTATAAACTGGGGACCTATGAAATGACATCACAAAGCGCTCGCCTAAGTTGCCCCGGAGAGAAGGGAATTCCTGCTATGGGCTGGGGGTATGTCAGAACAAACTAGTAGTCATAGAGTAAGCTAACCTGCAGCTATCAACTGGGGACCTGCTGAAACGACATCACAAAGCGCTCGTCTACGTTTCCCTGGAGAGAAGCGGATGCCTGCTATTGGCTGGGGGTATATCAGAACACAATAGTAGAGAATATTCTAATCTCCAGCTAGAAACTGGAGACCTATGAAATGACATCACAAAGCACTTGCCTAAGTTGCCCCGGAGAGGAGGGGATGCCTGCTATTGGCTGGGGGTATATCAGAACACAATAGTAGAGAATATGCTAATCTCCAGCTAGAAACTGGAGACCTATGAAATGACATCACAAAGCACTTGCCTAAGTTGCCCCGGAGAGGAGGGGATGCCTGCTATTGGCTGGGGGTATATCAGAACACAATAGTAGAGAATATGCTAATCTCCAGCTAGAAACTGGAGACCTATGAAACGACATCACAAAGCACTTGCCTAAGTTGCCCCGGAGAGGAAGGGATGCCTGCTATTGGCTGGGGGTATATCAGAACACAATAGTAGAGAATATGCTAATCTCCAGCTAGAAACTGGAGACCTATGAAACGACATCACAAAGCACTTGCCTAAGTTGCCCCGGAGAGGAGGGGATGCCTGCTATTGGCTGGGGGTATATCAGAACACAATAGTAGAGAATATGCTAATCTCCAGCTAGAAACTGGAGACCTATGAAATGACATCACAAAGCACTTGCCTAAGTTGCCCCGGAGAGGAGGGGATGCCTGCTATTGGCTGGGGGTATATCAGAACACAATAGTAGAGAATATGCTAATCTCCAGCTAGAAACTGGAGACCTATGAAACGACATCACAAAGCACTTGCCTAAGTTGCCCCGGAGAGGAAGGGATGCCTGCTATTGGCTGGGGGTATATCAGAACACAATAGTAGAGAATATGCTAATCTCCAGCTAGAAACTGGAGACCTATGAAACGACATCACAAAGCACTTGCCTAAGTTGCCCCGGAGAGGAGGGGATGCCTGCTATTGGCTGGGGGTATATCAGAACACAATAGTAGAGAATATGCTAATCTCCAGCTAGAAACTGGAGACCTATGAAACGACATCACAAAGCACTTGCCTAAGTTGCCCCGGAGAGGAGGGGATGCCTGCTATTGGCTGGGGGTATATCAGAACACAATAGTAGAGAATATGCTAATCTCCAGCTAGAAACTGGAGACCTATGAAATGACATCACAAAGCACTTGCCTATGTTGCCCCGGAGAGGAGGGGATGCCTGCTATTGGCTGGGGGTATATCAGAACACAATAGTAGAGAATATGCTAATCTCCAGCTAGAAACTGGAGACCTATGAAATGACATCACAAAGCACTTGCCTAAGTTGCCCCGGAGAGGAGGGGATGCCTGCTATTGGCTGGGGGTATATCAGAACACAATAGTAGAGAATATGCTAATCTCCAGCTAGAAACTGGAGACCTATGAAATGACATCACAAAGCACTTGCCTAAGTTGCCCCGGAGAGGAGGGGATGCCTGCTATTGGCTGGGGGTATATCAGAACACAATAGTAGAGAATATGCTAATCTCCAGCTAGAAACTGGAGACCTATGAAACGACATCACAAAGCACTTGCCTAAGTTGCCCCGGAGAGGAGGGGATGCCTGCTATTGGCTGGGGGTATATCAGAACACAATAGTAGAGAATATGCTAATCTCCAGCTAGAAACTGGAGACCTATGAAATGACATCACAAAGCACTTGCCTATGTTGCCCCGGAGAGGAGGGGATGCCTGCTATTGGCTGGGGGTATATCAGAACACAATAGTAGAGAATATGCTAATCTCCAGCTAGAAACTGGAGACCTATGAAACGACATCACAAAGCACTTGCCTAAGTTGCCCCGGAGAGGAGGGGATGCCTGCTATTGGCTGGGGGTATATCAGAACACAATAGTAGAGAATATGCTAATCTCCAGCTAGAAACTGGAGACCTATGAAACGACATCACAAAGCACTTGCCTAAGTTGCCCCGGAGAGGAGGGGATGCCAGCTATTGGCTGGGGGTATATCAGAACACAATAGTAGAGAATATGCTAATCTCCAGCTAGAAACTGGAGACCTATGAAACGACATCACAAAGCACTTGCCTAAGTTGCCCCGGAGAGGAGGGGATGCCTGCTATTGGCTGGGGGTATATCAGAACACAATAGTAGAGAATATGCTAATCTCCAGCTAGAAACTGGAGACCTATGAAACGACATCACAAAGCACTTGCCTAAGTTGCCCCGGAGAGGAGGGGATGCCTGCTATTGGCTGGGGGTATATCAGAACACAATAGTAGTCATAGAGTAAGCTAACATCCAGCTAGAAATATGGAACTTGCTGAAATGACATCACAAAGCGCTCGCTTAATACTCGCGTGGGAGTATTTAGGCTCCAGACCTCCCGTCTGTCACGAAAATTCAACCTCCCTTTCCGTCCTTCAGAAGAACTTTGTTTCATCAAATTACACAAAAAGACACTAGGGAAAGGTAAAGGTATCCCCTGTGCAAGCACCGGGTCATGTCTGACCCTTGGGGTGACGCCCTCCAGCATTTTCATGGCAGACTCAATACGGGGTGGTTTGCCAGTGCCTTCCCCAGTCATTACCGTTTACCCCCCAGCAAGCTGGGTACTCATTTTACCGACCTCGGAAGGATGGAAGGCTGAGTCAACCTTGAGCCGGCTGCTGGGATCGAACTCCCAGCCTCATGGGCAAAGCTTTCAGACAGCTGCCTTACCACTCTGCGCCACAAGAGGCTCTAAAAGACACTAGGCACAAGAATATAAACTACAAAAAGTTGCTTGTCCACAAGGTGTCGCCCTGTCATAGCATAAGAATAACTTGCCTTAAGAAAATACCAAAAGTATTCACTAGTTAATATAATTTGAGAATGAAGATCAGTGACATATTTCCTTAACATATCCTCCCCCCCCCCCCGCTGTCCCCTGTCCTTTCCACACAGGAGGCCAAGTGGGGCATCTTCCCCAGCCCCATCAGCCTGCCATGAGAGACTCTGACGGGCCCTGACTCTTGAAGGGCCCTGCACAGGGTTGGGATCCAGATCTTCATGGGGTGCAGATCTCCACCCTCTGCGCACTCCCTTGGCAGCAGGGGCCCGTCACCCGCTCAGGGCTTCCCCTGCTTCTCTGTGGCACGACGAGAGGCATTTCCCCATCCAGCCTAAAATGCTTGGGGGCCAGCCATGCTGCTGCCAGAGAAGGAGAGCAAGAGGAAGGGCAGGGAAAGAGAGATGGGGGCCCCCAACCCTACGGCTGCTGCTGGGGGGGGGGGCTGCCATGGAAATACCACCACCATCTAAAGGCAATTGAAAAATGTCAAGAGGTCTCAACCCTGATCAGACCCACCGAGCAGTGAGAGCCAGCATGGCTCAGTTAGGTAGGGCTGAGAGAGCTCTAAGAGAACTGTGACTGACCAAGGTCGCACAGCTGGCTACATGGGGAGCGGGAGAAAGAGTGAGGAATTAACCCTGGCTCTCCAGACCAGAGGCCACCAGGTTTGATTCCCCATTCAGGGCTCTCTCAGCCTGACCCTCCCTGTTGTGGCGAGGGGAACGGAAGGCGAAATGGAAGGCCTCTTTGAGGCTCCTGATCAAGCTCTTCTGACTGGATCGGATTAGGATTAGGCCCAGGCAGCCCATGTGAGGCAGTGATTCAACAGTCAGAGCAAAAACAAGGAAAGGCTGACATGAAAGAGGCTGGATACTTCAGTTTTACAATTTCATTTTCATAAACATTCCTGCTTATGGTTCACAAAGTTTGGTTCTTGCAAACGTTTATAACCATGCTAATTTTCCAGAGTGCCAATTACCCGCATACACACACACACAGATAGAGAGAGATCAAGACACAACTGTCTGCTCCTCCATGCCAGCAAGTCCCCAAATTACAAAGGATCTCCAGAAAACGGCTCTTTGGGAGGATGGGGTTTCTGGCATAATTCCCTGCTGGAGATCTGTCTGTTCGTGTGTCTGGGCTGGGACATGGCAAACAATCAGCCACTGGCTCTTTAGAATAACTCTGATTTTATGGGTTGCCTAGTGCTCGCCTAGGTTGCCCCGGAGAGAAGGGGATGCCTGCTATTGGCTAGGGGTATATCAGAACACACTAGTAGTTAGAGAATATGCTAACCTCCAGCTAGAAACTGCAGACCTATGAAATGACATCACAAAGCGCTCGCCTAATTTGCCCCAGAGAGAAAGAGATGCCTGCTATTGGATGGGGGGGATATTTTTATATTTTTTATTTTATTTATATTTATATTAAATTTATATACCGCCCTCCCCGAGGGCTCAGGTTGGTTTACATGAAACAACAAAATAGTACAGGTAACATCATTCATATGAAAACACACTAGAAGTCAGATTGTAAGAAAACCCCCAGCAAGAAACTGGAGACCTATGAAATGACATTACAAAGCGCTCGCCTAAGTTGCCACGGAGAGAAGCGGATTCCTGCAATGGGCTTGAGGGATATCAGAACACACTAGTAGTCAGAGAGTAAGGTAACCTCCAGCTATAAACTGGGGACCTATGAAATGACATCACAAAGCGCTCGCCTAAGTTGCCCCGGAGAGAAGGGAATTCCTGCTATGGGCTGGGGGTATGTCAGAACAAACTAGTAGTCATAGAGTAAGCTAACCTGCAGCTATCAACTGGGGACCTGCTGAAACGACATCACAAAGCGCTCGTCTACGTTTCCCTGGAGAGAAGCGGATGCCTGCTATTGGCTGGGGGTATATCAGAACACAATAGTAGAGAATATGCTAATCTCCAGCTAGAAACTGGAGACCTATGAAATGACATCACAAAGCACTTGCCTAAGTTGCCCCGGAGAGGAGGGGATGCCTGCTATTGGCTGGGGGTATATCAGAACACAATAGTAGAGAATATGCTAATCTCCAGCTAGAAACTGGAGACCTATGAAATGACATCACAAAGCACTTGCCTAAGTTGCCCCGGAGAGGAGGGGATGCCTGCTATTGGCTGGGGGTATATCAGAACACAATAGTAGAGAATATGCTAATCTCCAGCTAGAAACTGGAGACCTATGAAACGACATCACAAAGCACTTGCCTAAGTTGCCCCGGAGAGGAGGGGATGCCAGCTATTGGCTGGGGGTATATCAGAACACAATAGTATAGAATATGCTAATCTCCAGCTAGAAACTGGAGACCTATGAAATGACATCACAAAGCACTTGCCTAAGTTGCCCCGGAGAGGAGGGGATGCCTGCTATTGGCTGGGGGTATATCAGAACACAATAGTAGTCATAGAGTAAGCTAACTTCCAGCTAGAAATATGGAACTTGCTGAAATGACATCACAAAGCGCTCGCCTAATACTCGCGTGGGAGTATTTAGGCTCCAGACCTCCCGTCTGTCACGAAAATTCAACCTCCCTTTCCGTCCTTCAGAAGAACTTTGTTTCATCAAATTACACAAAAAGACACTAGGCACAAGAATATAAACTACAAAAAGTTGTTTGTCCACAAGGTGTCGCCCTGTCACAGCATAAGAATAACTTGCCTTAAGAAAATACCAAAAGTATTCACTAGTTAATATAATTTGAGAATGAAGATCAATGACATATTTCCTTAACATATCCTCTCCCCCCCCCCCCCGCTGTCCCCTGTCCTTTCCACACAGGAGGCCAAGTGGGGCATCTTCCCCAGCCCCATCAGCCTGCCATGAGAGACTCTGACGGGCCCTGACTCTTGAAGGGCCCTGCACAGGGTTGGGATCCAGATCTTCATGGGGTGCAGATCTCCACCCTCTGCGCACTCCCTTGGCAGCAGGGGCCCGTCACCCGCTCAGGGCTTCCCCTGCTTCTCTGTGGCACGACGAGAGGCATTTCCCCATCCAGCCTAAAATGCTTGGGGGCCAGCCACGCTGCTGCCAGAGAAGGAGAGCAAGAGGAAGGGCAGGGAAAGAGAGATGGGGGCCCCCAACCCTACGGCTGCTGCTGTGGGGGGGGGGGGCTGCCATGGAAATACCACCACCATCTAAAGGCAATTGAAAAATGTCAAGAGGTCTCAACCCTGATCAGATCCACCGAGCAGTGAGAGCCAGCATGGCTCAGTTAGGTGGGGCTGAGAGAGCTCTAAGAGAACTGTGACTGACCAAGGTCGCACAGCTGGCTACATGGGGAGCGGGAGAAAGAGTGAGGAATTAACCCTGGCTCTCCAGACCAGAGGCCACCAGGTTTGATTCCCCATTCAGGGCTCTCTCAGCCTCCCCTCCCTGTTGTGGCGAGGGGAACGGAAGGCGAAATGGAAGGCCTCTTTGAGGCTCCTGATCAAGCTCTTCTGACTGGATCGGATTAGGATTAGGCCCAGACTGCCCATGTGAGGCAGTGATTCAACAGTCAGAGCAAAAACAAGGAAAGGCTGACATGAAAGAGGCTGGATACTTCAGCTTTACAATTTCATTTTCATAAACATTCCTGCTTATGGTTCACAAAGTTTGGTTCTTGCAAACGTTTATAACCATGCTAATTTTCCAGAGTGCCAATTACCCGCATACACACACACACAGATAGAGAGAGATCAAGACACAACTGTCTGCTCCTCCATGCCAGCAAGTCCCCAAATTACAAAGGATCTCCAGAAAACGGCTCTTTGGGAGGATGGGGTTTCTGGCATAATTCCCTGCTGGAGATCTGTCTGTTCGTGTGTCTGGGCTGGGACATGGCAAACAATCAGCCACTGGCTCTTTAGAATAACTCTGATTTTATGGGTTGCCTAGTGCTCGCCTAGGTTGCCCCGGAGAGAAGGGGATGCCTGCTATTGGCTAGGGGTATATCAGAACACACTAGTAGTTAGAGAATATGCTAACCTCCAGCTAGAAACTGCAGACCTATGAAATGACATCACAAAGCGCTCGCCTAATTTGCCCCAGAGAGAAAGAGATGCCTGCTATTGGATGGGGGGGATATTTTTATATTTTTTATTTTATTTATATTTATATTAAATTTATATACCGCCCTCCCCGAGGGCTCAGGTTGGTTTACATGAAACAACAAAATAGTACAGGTAACATCATTCATATGAAAACACACTAGAAGTCAGAGTGTAAGAAAACCCCCAGCAAGAAACTGGAGACCTATGAAATGACATTACAAAGCGCTCGCCTAAGTTGCCACGGAGAGAGGCGGATTCCTGCAATGGGCTTGAGGGATATCAGAACACACTAGTAGTCAGAGAGTAAGGTAACCTCCAGCTATAAACTGGGGACCTATGAAATGACATCACAAAGCGCTCGCCTAAGTTGCCCCGGAGAGAAGGGAATTCCTGCTATGGGCTGGGGGTATGTCAGAACAAACTAGTAGTCATAGAGTAAGCTAACCTGCAGCTATCAACTGGGGACCTGCTGAAACGACATCACAAAGCGCTCGTCTACGTTTCCCTGGAGAGAAGCGGATGCCTGCTATTGGCTGGGGGTATATCAGAACACAATAGTAGAGAATATGCTAATCTCCAGCTAGAAACTGGAGACCTATGAAATGACATCACAAAGCACTTGCCTAAGTTGCCCTGGAGAGAAGGGGATGCCTGCTATTGGCTGGGGGTATATCAGAACACAATAGTAGTCATAGAGTAAGCTAACTTCCAGCTAGAAATATGGAACTTGCTGAAATGACATCACAAAGCGCTCGCCTAATACTCGCGTGGGAGTATTTAGGCTCCAGACCTCTCGTCTGTCACGAAAATTCAACCTCCCTTTCCGTCCTTCAGAAGAACTTTGTTTCATCAAATTACACAAAAAGACACT
This sequence comes from Paroedura picta, assembly GCF_049243985.1. Lineage (NCBI taxonomy): Eukaryota > Metazoa > Chordata > Lepidosauria > Squamata > Gekkonidae > Paroedura > Paroedura picta. The sequence goes on from NC_135386.1 coordinate 10,831,042, forward strand.
AGGCACAAGAATATAAACTACAAAAAGTTGCTTGTCCACAAGGTGTCGCCCTGTCACAGCATAAGAATAACTTGCCTTAAGAAAATACCAAAAGTATTCACTAGTTAATATAATTTGAGAATGAAGATCAATGACATATTTCCTTAACATATCCTCCCCCCCCCGCTGTCCCCTGTCCTTTCCACACAGGAGGCCAAGTGGGGCATCTTCCCCAGCCCCATCAGCCTGCCATGAGAGACTCTGATGGGCCCTGACTCTTGAAGGGCCCTGCACAGGGTTGGGATCCAGATCTTCATGGGGTGCAGATCTCCACCCTCTGCGCACTCCCTTGGCAGCAGGGGCCCGTCACCCGCTCAGGGCTTCCCCTGCTTCTCTGTGGCACGACGAGAGGCATTTCCCCATCCAGCCTAAAATGCTTGGGGGCCAGCCACGCTGCTGCCAGAGAAGGAGAGCAAGAGGAAGGGCAGGGAAAGAGAGATGGGGGCCCCCAACCCTACGGCTGCTGCTGTGGGGGGGGGGCTGCCATGGAAATACCACCACCATCTAAAGGCAATTGAAAAATGTCAAGAGGTCTCAACCCTGATCAGACCCACCGAGCAGTGAGAGCCAGCATGGCTCAGTTAGGTGGGGCTGAGAGAGCTCTAAGAGAACTGTGACTGACCAAGGTCGCACAGCTGGCTACATGGGGAGGGGGAGAAAGAGTGAGGAATTAACCCTGGCTCTCCAGACCAGAGGCCACCAGGTTTGATTCCCCATTCAGGGCTCTCTCAGCCTGACCCTCCCTGTTGTGGCGAGGGGAACGGAAGGCGAAATGGAAGGCCTCTTTGAGGCTCCTGATCAAGCTCTTCTGACTGGATCGGATTAGGATTAGGCCCAGGCAGCCCATGTGAGGCAGTGATTCAACAGTCAGAGCAAAAACAAGGAAAGGCTGACATGAAAGAGGCTGGATACTTCAGCTTTACAATTTCATTTTCATAAACATTCCTGCTTATGGTTCACAAAGTTTGGTTCTTGCAAACGTTTATCACCATGCTAATTTTCCAGAGTGCCAATTACCCGCATACACACACACACAGATAGAGAGAGATCAAGACACAACTGTCTGCTCCTCCATGCCAGCAAATCCCCAAATTACAAAGGATCTCCAGAAAACGGCTCTTTGGGAGGATGGGGTTTCTGGCATAATTCCCTGCTGGAGATCTGTCTGTTCGTGTGTCTGGGCTGGGACATGGCAAACAATCAGCCACTGGCTCTTTAGAATGACTCTGATTTTATGGGTTGCCAAAAACATGAACTGGATTTAAAGAAGAGTTTGCTCTCCTTAAGGCATGAGGTGCAGCAGGAGAGGTCAACTGATGTGCAGAAAGATTCTGCAGAAAGGCTTTTGGGTTACGGCAGCCCGGGGGAGTGTGGTCTTCTGCCGAGGATGTGCCTGAAAGATAACCTCCAGCAAGAACCTGGAGAAGTATGAAATTACATGACAATGCTCTCGCCTACGTTGCACTGGAGAGAAGGGGATTCCTGCTATGGGCGGGGGGTATATCAGAACACATTAGTAGTCAGAGAGTAAGCTAACATCCAGCTAGAACCTGGAGACCTATGAAATGACATCACAAAGTGCTCGCCTAAGTTGCCCCGGAGAGAAGGGGATGCCTGCTATGGGCTGGGGGTATATCAGAACACAGTAGTATTCAGAGAGTAAGCTAACTTCCAGCTAGAAATATGGAACCTGCTGAAATGACATCACAAAGCGCTCGCCTACGTTGCCCTGGAGAGCGACCATTGAATCACTTTCTGTGAATGGTCCTTCTCCTTGAAGTCAGGAGGATGCCTCGGTGGGTGTTTCCCGCCACTTTAACTGGGAGGCAGGACTAATTTTCAACTTCCTGTCCTGCGTGGTGGGAGGCACCCTGCTCCAGTCTGGATGACAAGCCTCTCCAAATAAACAATTCTTTAAACATATCAAAACTATTAAAAACTATACTGACGTCTTTTGGTCTCTCGCCTAATATGAGTAAACTAATGTGAATAGATAGAAAAAGATTTTTATTTTTTTATTTATTTTAATAAATTTGGGAATCATGTGGTTCAGGTAGAAGCAAGCGGAGTGACGAGGCGCCCTACTGATTTCAAGGAGAAGGACCATTCATGGTAAGTGATTCAATGGTTGCTCTCCCTTGACATTCAGGAGGACGCCTCGGTGGGATTTAACAAGCAGTCCCCAGTAAACAGGGTGGGTGCTTCTGAGAACCTAAGGAACCACATGTTGGAGCACACTTTTGCCAAAAGCTGTCTCCACTGCATCTAAGGTATGCAACTTGTAGTGCCTTATAAAGGTGGATATATATTTGACCAGTCCCTGCAAATTTGACCAGATGAGACTCCCTTGGATATTGCTGCATTTGTAGCAGAGCTTCTAACTGAGTACACAGTTGTGTCCTCAGGAATAGGAAATCCCTGGGTTCTGTAAGCCTCTATGATGCATGTAATGAGCCTCTTGTGGCGCAGAGTGGTAAGGCAGCCGTCTGAAAGCTTTGCCCATGAGGTTGGGAGTTCGATCCCAGCAGCCGGCTCAAGGTTGACTCAGCCTTCCATCCTTCCGAGGTCGGTAAAATGAGTACCCAGCTTGCTGGGGGGTAAACGGTAATGACTGGGGAAGGCACTGGCAAACCACCCCGTATTGAGTCTGCCATGAAAACGCTGGAGGGCGTCACCCCAAGGGTCAGACATGACCCGGTGCTTGCACAGGGGATACCTTTACCTTTATGATGCATGTTTTAGCATTCTACTGATTGATGCCTTAGACCTAGTCTAGGTGGTGCAATATTGATAAATAAAGAATCAGATACCCTGAACTTTTCAATGCAAATAAGATAAGCCTTCAGGGCGTGTCTAACATCTAAATTGTGCTGGAGGCGCTCTTTCTGATTGGCTGGATCAGGGTAAAAATTTGGTAGAATGATCTCTTGGGAAATATAGAATTGAGAGTCAATCTTGGGTTTAAATGTTGGATCTGTCTTCAAAATAACACTGTCCTTAAGGAAGTGACAAAATTCTTTCTTAACTGAGAGAGCTCCTAATTCAGAAACTTTCCTTGCTGACGTGACAGCAACTAAGAATAAAAGATTCATTCTGAGGAATTTTAAGTCAAGTGACTGAACTGGTTCAAATGGGACCTTGGTTAGGGCTGTTAGAAACAAATTTAGCCTCCATGAAGGAAAACGATGAACCACTGGGGTTCTTTGTTCCTTTTAGGAATCTAACAATGTGTGGGTGTTTTGAGAGTATAGTACCTTCAATGGATGGTATGACCAAGGCTTAGTTCTGCCACCTGGCGTCTGAGGGTGGTTGATCTAAGGCCTCGGATTTTGCTCTCCTGTAGAAAATCTAGAATACTGGCCACAGAAGGCTTGAGAAAATTCCTTTTCTTCCTCTTGGCCCACCTCACGAAGGACTTCCATGAACAAGAGTAAATTCTATTAGTGGAACTCCTCCTGGAGTCCAGGATTGTTTCTGTGACTCCTGAAGAATAAGCTAAGTAGGTGAGCTGTTTCCTCTCAACTTCTATGTGGTCAAAGACCACCACTCCAGTTTCGGATGGAAGATTGGACCTTGCTGGAGATGATCTCTGGAAATTGGGAGAGTAAAGGGGGGGAGACACTGCCATCTTCACTATTTCTGAGAACCATGGGCGTCTTGGCCGATCAAGGGCTATTAGAATGATCTCATTTTTTTTGAGGATTCTATTTTTCTTAGGAGCCATGGTAGAAGTGGGAGTGGAGGGAAGGCATAAAGCCGACTCTCCGGCCACTGGGATGTTAGGGCATCTGAGAATTCCACCCTTGGGTGGTGGAATTTGGTGCAAAACTTGATGGTCTGTGCATTGGTGCTGGATGCAAATAAGTCCAATATTGGCTTGCTTAGTCTCTCGGTTAGTAGTTGAAATACCTCTCTTTTCAGCATTCATTCTGTGTCTGCCACTATCTGATGGCTTAGGAAGTCTGCCTGTATGTTTAATACACCTCTCACGTGTTCTGCTCTGAGAGAGGCTAGGTGACTTTCTGCCCATATGACTATTCTTTGAGCTTCCCTTTGAAGTCTAGGTGATTTGAAACCTCCCTGATAATTTAGGTAGGCCTTTGTTGCCACGTTGTCTGTCCTTATCAGTATGTGGCACTGATGGATCTGATCTGCAAAGTGTCCGAGTGCCAATCGAACTGCTCTCAGTTCTAACCAATTGATTGGCTGTCTGGACTCCTCTATGGACCACTGACCCTGTATATTTTGGTTGTTCCAAATTGCTCCCCAGCCTAGAAGACTGGCATCTGTAAAATTTTTGTTCCTCCCTCAAGATTAAATATGTTCGACCCTGGCTCAGATTTTTGGGGAGTGTCCACCAATGTAAGGCCATTTTGGAGTCTAGAGGAACCTTCACTGACATATCCACTTTTTTGGACATCCTGAACTGGTAGGGTCTGAGAAGCATCTGTAGGGCCCTGGCATGGAACCTCCCCCATTGCACTGCTTCCATATTGGAAATGAGCAGACCCATCAGACTTGCCAACTGAAGGAGGTTGGTGTGGCTTGCCAGAATGACTGTGCTGGTAATCTGTTTTGTCTTGGTCATTTTTGGAGGGGTCATAAACATTTTGTTTTGTCGAGAATCTATGATGACTCCTAAGTGTTCCAATCTTTGTGCTGGAGTTAAGAAACTTTTGGCAAAATTTACTAAAAAGCCAAAGTTTTGAAGATTGGTTATGACTTTGTTCATATGCAGTTCCACTAAATGCATAGAGGGCTCTCGAAGGAGGAGGTTGTCTAAATAAGGATGGATTAATATGCCCTCCATCCTTAGACCTGTTAGGACATTTACTAGGATTTTTGTGACGACCCTGGGTGCAGATGAGAGTCGGATAGGGAGAACCCTGTACTAATAGTGTACTCCCTGCACACAGAATCTGAGGAATATTCCATGGGGTGGAAATATTGGTATGTGTATGTAGGCCTCCTGGAGGTCCAGCGAAGTTAGGAACTCTCCTTGTTGCAAGGCTTCTGCTATGGATCTCAGGGTCTCCATGCGGAAATGACACAGTTTTATGAATTTGTTTAAGAACTTGAGGTCCAAGATGGCCCCCTCCAGGCTCCTGTGCGTTTTGGAACTGTACAAAATATTGAGTAGATTCTGTGTCCCTGCTCTGAGTGTGAAACCGGTTCTATGGCTCGAATGGCTAAAAGGTGTTTTATTGCCGTTAGAGTCCTCCGTCTCTTGGCTGGATCTTTTAACCTGGGGGAAAGCAAAAATCTTTCTGGAGAAATATGATGCAGTTCCAATTTGTATTCGTTTGTGACTGTACCTTTTGCCCATGTGTCTATGTGATGAAGCTGCCAAGCCTGAGCAAATTCTTGCAACCTGCCCCCTACTGGAATGCACTCTGAGTCATGCTTTAGGTGGTTTTTGGTCATTCTGTGACCTGTCACTCCTGTTAGAAGGCTTGTTTGATCTAAAGCCTCCTCTGCGCCCTGAGGGACAAAAATTGTTGTTATTGTTATTACTCCAGTTTCCCCTCCTATAATTTGATCAGTAACTGGGAAGGGTGTGTTGGGATCTAAAGAAGGCATTTTCCTTACGTACTCTTTTGGGCATAGCTTTTTTCTTATCCTTAGTTTCAATAAGAATATTTGTCAAGATGATCCCCAAACAATTTTTCACCTACGTAGGGGTATGCTGTTACGCATGCCCTTGATTGGTAGTCTGCTGACCATGCTTGTAGCCAAGGCAAACATCTGGCCACTGTGTTGGAGGCTAAGGACCTTACTGCAAAAAAACGCCATTGTGTCCAAGGTAGCATCTGCAGAAAAAGACACTGCTTTTAGAACTCTGCACACACCTTCCACTACTCTCTTATCCTTTTCAGGAATTAGCTCCAATAGGTTTCTACACCAGGCAATCCCTTCCCTGTTCATGATAGATGCGGCTGAAGAAGCCTTGATTGCCATGGCCACTGCCTCATGAGTGCGTCGCAGGGCAGTTTCTGCCTTTTTGTCCATAGCATCTCTAAGGAAACCCTCTCCATCCCCAGAGATGAGGGCACCAGATTGAAGAGCTGTGATGGGAGCATCTATCAGGAGAATTTGTAGGATGGATTCTCCATAGTAAGGCATAGCATAGAGCTGCTTTATAAATGAAGGTACTTGTTTGTTTACTAGGGGCCTTTGCCCTTCGGCTCTGATCTTTTTTTCAAAAACCTCTGAAAGAGCAAAATTATGTTGAGAGGGACCCAATTTGGGTTAATATTCTGCCTTGTCCTTTGGCCCACGATACCTCTAAGAGCTTCTTGTGGCGCAGAGTGGTAAGGCAGCAGACACGCAGGCTGAAAGCTCTGCCCATGAGGCTGGGAGTTCAATCCCAGCAGCTGGCTCAGGGTTGACTCAGCCTTCCATCCTTCCGAGGTCGGTAAAATGAGTACCCAGCTTGCTGGGGGGTAAACGGTAATGACTGGGGAAGGCACTGGTAAACCACCCCGTATTGAGTCTGCCATGAAAACGCTGGAGGGCGTCACCCCAAGGGTCAGACATGACCCGTTGCTTGCACAGGGGATACCTTTACCTTTACCTTTACCTCTTTTTTGTGTCCAATTGCTCATCCTCGGGTATGGCATCATTCAGTGCCAAGGCCCCAAGGACTTTTGTCAGCATATAGTGGGTGTCCTCACTCTTGACAAATCGTTCTGATTGAGCTGACACATTAATAGGTTCAATCTCTTTCTCATCTGAGAGAAAAGCTGTCATCCTTGGATCTGAGAGATTCTAAATCCTCCTCATCAGAAGAAGAATCATATCAGTTTGGGCTGACCCTCAATCTCTTTTGAGCAGCCTTAGTGGGCCAGTTTTGGCTACCTTCCCTATGGTGCCTGAGGAGACTTCTGGAACTTCTCTCTCTTTCATACTCCTCAATTTGTTCAATCATAGCAGCCTTTAACATGTTAAAAAATTCTGGAGGAAAGGAACATAGAGAACTCCCTGCTGCATAATCTGGGGAGGATAGGGAGGGGTTACTTATCTGCTTCGATGAAGAGACTGCCCCTCAAAATGGCTGCCGACAGGAACAGTTGGGGAAGATGGCTGCTCCTGGGCTGCCGTAATAGCCGGGTTCGCACCACACGGCTTTTTGGCGGGCAGCACTTTCGAGTGCTCATTGTCACTCACAGCCCCGGCGGCAACGGCAGCCCGAAACGGACCGCGGAGGATGTCATCATGGGGGCCGGAGGATCGTCGTCTGAGGAGAAACCCTCAGAATGAGCCCACTTTGCAGCCATAGGATTGCTGTGATCCAAACGTTTTCAATGTAAAAAACGGAGGCTTCTTTAGGCGACTGCCTAAAAAGTGCGTACTAAAAACTTCCAACAGGAAAAAACAACTTTTTAAAGGCTTTAAACCTTAAGAGCTATGGCTCTGTTAAGGGGGGTGCCTTAAGGGCATGAGCCCAACTGTAAAAGAATTTAAACTGTAACCGTTTTAATCTTAAGAAAAAACAATTCTAACACTCTAAACACTTTAGTACTAACAACTACTGACTTATTAATTTGAATTAACAATCAATTTTAACACTACACATTAATAATTGGGGAGAGACCAGTCAGACCTGCTACTCCCAGGATAGGCAGGAAGACGACTGGAGCAGGGTGCCTCCCACCACGGAGGACAGGAAGTTGAAAATTAGTCCTGCCTCCCAGTTAAAGTGGCGGGAAACACCCACCGAGGCGTCCTCCTGAATGTCAAGGGAGAAGGGGATGCCTGCTATGGGCTGGGGGGATATCAGAACACACTAGGTGGCTAAAGATGTCGTTCTGAGAGGATTGCAGTGCATTTTGCAGTGCAATCACTGAAGCCTGACAGGGGTCAATTGTGGAAGCAATTGGCAGAAAAGAAGAGGAGTACGCAAACCCCACCTCACCTTTCTACCCTGGAAGTTCTTGGGGCCGTCTCCAATACTTTAGGGAGTATATCTCCCTGGATTATAGGCTGTCAGCGCTTCGGGTCAAGAGGACGACCGCCATATTCTATCACGGACTTTTCTTTTCTCTCTTTAATCTTAAAGAATCTGCTTCGACCCTATACAACGATTTACTGCAAATGAACGCTGTGAACTGAGGGGAGGACATTTGCTGAGTTCCAAAACATCATTTACTGCAAGTATCTCTCGGTCTTTTTTTTCCGTCCCTCTTCCTGCATCAAAGCCCTCTGTTTCCCCCCTCCTTTTGCTCTGCTCTACCCGAAGCCACCTCGTTATGAGGCAGGCTAATTCTCCTTTCTAAGCAGAAGAATGACTTAAATCAACAAATTATTGGCAAAAGCTCTTACTGCAATTGTTTTGGTTTTCGGAGATAAGAGATAAGAGCTGTGAATGGGAAGATCTCACGAGAATTCTGTTCCAGTACGAGAATATCTGCTTTACTGACTTCAATACGTCACATGCCAGTGCCAGGAACGTCAGAGGACAAAACAGAGGACCTCTACTGGCCACTTGTAAAATCGTCTGAGGCTGGTTGTTGATTCTCAAGCCAAAAACATGTCTATGCTAAAAAGATTGGCTCATTTAATAGAGAAACAAACCCAAGATTTGAAAGCATTTACAGAAGGATTGCTCAAAAATATTTTCAAGGGGATCCAAGACGGCAAGGAAGAAGTCTCTAACAGGAATGATGGATCAATAACAGTGGCTGATGATAGCTCTAAACAAGGTGGAAAACCAACAGTAGAAGAGAAATCTGAAATTTTGGAGATGGAAAAGGGGATGTCGGAGTCCTGCAGCCTAGATAAGGACACCCTTCTTAAAAAGACATACAGCCATTTTAAAGCAACAGTGCACAAGAATCAATCAAAAGATATTTGGATCTGCTGTGAAAGTAATCGATTTAAAGGAGCTCTTCGGGGGAAAAATTGTATTGATACTGGAGCCCAGGAGGTGCAATTGCCTCAAGATTTATCGATGCATATTCTGCGGGAAAGAGTACAACTGCACTTTCTACGCCAAAGGCCAACGGGACAGAATATAAGTCTACGGGAACGACAAGATGTAGCAAGCCTCGAAATGAGACCCCCTTAAGAAGACCGGGGAAGGGAAAGGGGAAGCAGTGGTTCTTTCTCTCTTTTTTCTTTTCTTCTGTAGGCATATAGGCAATATAATCGTTAGTATCAGAAATATAAAACGGGGGTTTCCCCCCTTTATTCTTTCTTTACTAGTGTATTGCTATAGGGCTAAAGCTCATACTGGTCTGCAGAAAATGTTTAATGTTAAGCTCTCGACTTAAATCTGAAAATATATCTGTCAGGATGGCTCTTAGAATGTGTCAAGTATAAATTGTTTTATAGATGTATGCGACACTAAAAGTGATTGTAAGGTATTCCCTGTGCAAGCACCGAGTCATGTCTGACCCTTGAGGTGACGCCCTCTAGCGTTTTCATGGCAGACTCAATACGGGGTGGTTTGCCAGTGCCTTCCCCAGTCATGACCGTTTACCCCCCAGCAAGCTGGGTACTCATTTTACCAACCTCGGAAGGATGGAAGGCTGAGTCAACCTTGAGCCGGCTGCTGGGATTGAACTCCCAGCCTCATGGGCAAAGCTTTCAGACGACTGCCTTACCACTCTGCGCCACAAGAGGCTCTTAAAAGTGATTGTAAAAATTACTAAAAACTATGATAAAAGTGGTAATAAAGTAGGCTTCCCCCCCCCCTATATATGGCCGAAATGTGAATAAGCTTATAAGTTTGGGGCAAAAGTCTATACCATTGTGTAGTTAACATGGGGCCTCAGATTTTCTATGTAAGCCAAATCTGTATTAAGGGTAAGGAGAAGCTATGAAATCCGCTTGTAATTCTCTTGTACATTTTTAACGTAATGCCCTACTTTCTTTTCTTCTCATTAGGGTATTGATACAGGGCCAAAGCTCATATTGTTCTACAAGAAATGTTTAATGTTAAGCATTTAATATAAACTTGGAAACTTTACTATTCTCTGTATTAATAACTTATACTGTATTCTATATTTCTGTTTTTATGAAAAGGGGGAAGCAGTGTTTCTTTCTCTCTTTTTTCTTTTCTTCTGTAGGCATTTAGGTAATATAATTGTTAATGTTAAGCTTTCAACTTAAATCTGAAAATATACCTGTTAGGATGGCTCTTAGAATGGGTCATGTATAAACTGTTTTATAGATGTATCTGTATTAAGGGTAAGGAGAAGCTATGAAATCCTCTTGTAATTTTTTTTGTCCACCTTTAAGGCAAAGCCCTACTTTCTTTTCTTTTCATTAGGGTATTGATACAGGGCCAAAGCTCATACTGTTCTACAAGAAATGTTTGATGTTAAGCATTTAATTTAAACCTAGAAATATCTGTCAGGACAGCTCTTAGATTGTGTTAAGCAGTTAACGTGAGGTCTACGATCTCTTATGTAAGTTGATTATTAAATATATCTCTGTAGTGCCCTCTAGCCTAATATTTTACTGTTCATGCTAAGTTTATACTATTATGTAGTTAGTGCGGGGTCTTTGATTTCCTACGCAAGCTGAATATCAAATATATCTCTGTAGTGACTCCCAGTTTAAATTTAAAGCTTAACTAAAAGGAGGCACCTAACGGAGGAGGTGTAAATGTAAATGTAACCAATGAAGACTATCATTTCTTGTATTAACAACTTTTCTTTTGTATAACTAAATAGGCCTCTTTTCTTAAATGTTGTGGAAATGTGGATGGCTCTTAGACTCAAACGTGAATAAGTTTATAAGCTTTGGGCAAGAGTTTATATCATTGTGTAGTTAATGTGGGGTCATACATTTTCAAATGATGACTATATTTTACTATTCTTTGTATTAATAACTCATACTGTATTCTATATTTCTATCTTTATGAAAATAAAAAAAACTTCTATAAAAAAGAACACACTAGTAGTCACAGAGTAAGCTAACCTCCAGCTAGAAACTGGAGACCTATGAAATGACATCACAAAGCGCTCGCCTAAGTTGCCCCGGAGAGAAGGGGATGCCTGCTATGGGCTTGGGGTATATCAGAACACACTAGAAGTCACAGAGTAAGCTAAACTGCAGGTAGAAACTGGAAACCTGCAGGTAGAAACTGGAAAGTCAGATTGTAAAAAAACCTAATGCTAGACACTGGAGACCTATGAAATGACATCACAAAGTGCTTTCCTAATTTGCCCCGGAGAGAAGGGGATGCCTGCTATGGGCTGGGGGTATATCAGAACACACTAGTAGTCATAAAGTAAGCTTACCTCCAGCTAGAAACTGGAGGCCTGCTGAAAAGACATCACAAACGCCTTTCCTAAGTTGCCCCAGGGATAAAGGGATGCCTGCTATGGGCTGGGGGTATATCAGAACACACTAGTTGTCACAGAGTAAGCTAACTTCCAGCTAGAAATTTGCAACCTGCTGAAATGACATCACAAAGTGTTCCACTAAGTTGCCCTGGAGAGAAGGGGATTCCTGCTATGGGCTGGGGGGATATCAGAACACACTAGTAGGCAGATTATAAGAAAACCTCCAGGTAGAAACTGGAAACCTATGAAATGATATCATAAAGCGCTCGTCTATGTTGCCCTGTATAGAAGGGGACGCCTGCTATTGGCTGGGGGTATATTAGAACACATTAGCAGTCAGAGAGTAAGAAACCCTCCAGCTAGAAACTGGAGGCCTGCTGAAATGTCATCACAAACCCCTTTCCTAAGTTGCCCCAGAGAGAAGGGGATGCCTGCTATGGGCTGGGGGTATATCAGAACACACTAGTAGTCATAGATTAAGCTTACCTCCAGCTAGAAACTGTAGGCCTGCTGAAAAGACATCACAAACCCCTTTCCTAAGTTGCCCCGGGGAGAAAGGGATGCCTGCTATTGACTGGGTGTATATCAGAACACACTAGTAGTTAGGGAGTAAGCTAAACTGCAGGAAGAAACAGGGAACCTGCTGAAATGACATCACAAATCGCTCGCCTAAGTTACCCTGGATAGAAGGGGATGCTTGCTATGGGCTGGGGTATATCAGAACACACTAGTAGTCATACAGTAAGCTAACCTGCAGCAAGAAACAGCGGACCTGCTGAAATGACATCACAAAGCGCTCGCCTACGTTGCCCCGGAGAGAAGGGGATGCCTGCTATGGGCTGGGGGTATATCAGAACACACTAGTAGTCAGAGAGTAAGCTAACCTCCAGCTATCAACTGTGGACCTGCTTAAGTGACATCACAAAGTGCTTGCCTAGGTTGCCCTGGAGAGAAGGGGATGCCTGCTATTGGCTGGGGGTATATCAGAACACAATAGTAGTCAGAGTGTAAGAAAACCTCCAGCTAGAAACTGGAGACCTGCTGAAATAGCTTCACAAAGTACTCGCCTAAGTTGCCCTGGAGAGAATGACCATTGAATATATACCGAGAGGGGTCCTTCTCTCCTGGGGTATAAGAGGACATCTTGTTGGGTGAGATTCCACCGTCGGATCAAGGGAGGCAGGAACTTAACAGTTCTTGTTCCGGTCCCTAGGTGGCGCTCACCCAGCCCCTTCAGTTCGGCCACTGCCACAGCCGTTCTTATATCAGGTTTCATAACCATAACTTTCACCTAGGAACCTCCTAACAGAAGAAGAACTAGAGAAACATAACATTCAACAACAAAGGAACACATATGATGCCATGAAGATAAACTCTGCTCTGGGTTAAACTTCCAGTTGCTCTACGGCTAAGTATCTTTCTTGACCTTCTTGACAATGGAAGGGAGGGATCAAGATGTCCTCTTATACCCCACGAGAGAAGGGCCCTTCTCGGTATGTATTCAATGGTCATTCTCCTCCTGGGGCGAGGACATCTTGTTGGGACCTCCCATAGCAGTCTGTATTTATGGTGGGCCATCGTCATCTGTATTGATTATGTTTTGTAGCCCAAATGCTGCTTCCACCGAGCTGTATGCGTCTATCTTGTAATGGCGAATGAATGTTGAGGCACTGGACCACGTTGCTGCTCTGCAAATTTCGTGAATCGATGCTCTGCCAAACAAGGCTGCTGACGTTGCTTTACTCCTTACTGAATGAGCCGTAATGCCAGTTGGCGGTGTCAACTTCTGAGCCAAGTATGCTTCAGCAATGGCTGCTCTGAGACAACTACCTATAGCCCTGCTGGACAGCTTCGAGCCCTTGTTTGGGGCTGCAATAGATACAAATAGTGAATCAGACCTTCTAAGGCTCTCTGTTCTGATAATATAAGCTTTTAGAGAGCGCCGTACATCAAGAGTGTGCCAAGTTATCTCTTTCGGGTGGACTGGTTTTGGACAGAAAGATGGTAAGACCAAATCTTGGTTAAGATGGAAGTTGGACAGAACCTTTGGTTTGAAGGCTGGATCTGTTCTTAGTACCACTTTATCCTTGTGAAGGATGCAGAGTTCTTTTCTGACCGATAGAGCTGCCAGTTCTGATATCCTTCTGGCTGAAGTCACCGCTGTAAGGAAGAATGTCTTCATCCTCAGATGTTTCAATGAAATGTCCATTATTGGCTCAAAGGGGTGTCTCGTCATTCCTGTTAAAACTTTATTCAGATTCCAAGTATGGAATCTATGGGCAATTGGGCCCTGAATCTGGGTAGCCCCTTTGAGAAAACGTATGATATGAGGATGTTTAGAAATCGGCTTGCCTTTAAAATTTTGCAAAGCGCGCCTCACCATTACCTACTTGCCCATCGTGGACTGCGCCTCAGTGCGGGGAAAGGAGCAGGGACGCCGCGTCAAGGATGCGGCAGCCCTGCTCCTTTCCAGCTGCACGCCCTCCCAACTTCGCCGGGGAGCAGGGAAGGAATCCCGTGAGTCCCATTTAGCCTTCCCGCCACCAGCACGCCACCGCCACCCAACTCCGCGACCCCAACGCCGCTGCCGTCCGACCCAGGTCAGCCGCCACACGCCGATACCCCCCTGCACTTCTTCACCCCCCCCATACATCTTCCGCTTCCCGCCTGCTTCCCCGCACCCGCCGCCAACTAACTACAGCCGCCCATCCCGACCCTCGACCCCTCCTCCTTTGCCGATCGCGCAAACGGCCCCCAACACGCTCCCACGACTGTGCCGCGCTTCCCCCAACAAACACTCCCCCCGAACACGGCACTTTACCTTGCCACCCCCCCAGCCACCCTCCGCCGCCCCTCTACTGACCGTCTCGCCCATCGCCATTGACCCGTCTCGCTCATCGCCGTCGCCCCCTCTCTGCCATCTCCCCGTTCTCCCCCGGCACGCTGAGCGCTGCGGCTAGCCTGTCCGACCCGCACGGCTGCCGCGATGCTAACAAACTGAACTACACATGCGCGGCCTTCCACGCATGCGTCCCTTCCCTCCCTGACACTACCCCCACCCATAACAACAGGACTTCCGGCCCGCCGCCGTTCCCCTCCGCCTCATCCTGAAGCTACTCCCAACCCCTACCGCCCGTCCCACTCCCGCTCCGATACACCAGCCAGACCCATCAGCCCGACCTCCGAGACGCCACCTGCACCGGTGAGACACCCGCTGAGCCACGTAAGCCCGCCCTGCCCCCACACAGCGCCCTCCACCCACCCCTCCCTACCGATTCCTTGCTCCCTCTCGCTGCTTCCCGGTTTTTGCCCATTTTTATAAATGGGCTTTATTACTAGTTCATTTATATTTTAAATGAGATCATCTGAACACCGCCCGTGGCGCCAAGGGCGCCACGGACTAAATAAAAGAGTAAGGCGTTCTGGGGCGGGATGTGTCCGGGATGAGGAAGGGTCCGCATTGGACCCTTCCTCATGACAGACAATCGGAGGGAACAATCGGCAGGCGCGAAGCGCCTGCCGATTGGTCCCTCTGATTCCCAGCCCCAGCAACTGCGAGCCGCGCGCAGCGCGGCTCGCAGTTGCTCCTGGCCTGACGCCCGAGGGAACCTCCGAGGGAACCTCAGCAGACTGCAGCTTCCCGGGGCTCCCTGCCCGAGAGAGCCATCGCAAGAGCCAAAAGAGAGCCAAAAGAGATGCAAGCGATGTCCTCTGTGTTTTCCGGCAACATTCCTCACATTGCCGACTGTAAGGCATTAAAGCATTTTAAAATTGGGGGGGGGGAGAGGGGGGCGAAAGGCAAACAGCCTCTCCGCCTAAAGCCCGCTCGAACCGTCGCAGAAAGAAAAACAAAACTGGGCTGCGGACTTCACAATCCAGAAACCTCCAAGGAGTGGGGAGGATTCGGGGCACGGCGAAGCTCAGGAGGGACCGCAAACTCGCACGGCAAAGCGGAGAAAGAGGCCCCGATCTTCCCACGCAGGCCGCAGCCCCCGCGCACCACCCCCTCGCCCCCAACTTACAATGGTCTCCGCCATGTCCTCGCAGCCGCTCCCGGCTCGCTTCCTGCCCCGGCTTCTGCAGCGCCCCCGAAGAAACAGTCCACCAGCGGCCCTGCCAGCCAGCGGCCCGATGTGCAGGCGTGGCTCGCGGGCGCGGCCCGGGCGCGGCTCGCGGGCGCGGCCCGGGCGCGGTTCGCGGGCGCGGCCCGCGGGCGCGGCTCGCGGGCGCGGCCCGGGCGCGGCTCGCGGGCGCGGCAAGGCGCGGGCGCGGCCCGGGCGCGGCTCGCGGGCGCGGGCGCGGCTCTTCTTCTGCCCCCCACGGCTGCAATCCACTGGCCAGTGGTGACCGGTGAGGCCATGTGTGTCACAGGACTTATTTGTTCTACTGTTGAGAAAGATTTCTTGGCTGCCACTGCTTAAATAAACAGGCATAACTTAATTGTCTCAAAATTATGTAAGGCTTTTAAGGCAGGGACATACACACAAATTCCAATTTTCCTTCTTAAACCCTTGGTAGAGGTCATCCCTCTATTTCCCTATCTATTTCCCTAAAGAAAGTACTATTAGTTCCATTTCCCTAATTCATGATTCTTCTCAGTCCTTCACTCTGTTGAACTGAACTTCACTGAAACTCTCAACTGTAGAATTTCATTTGAACACCAAGTTCAGAAACACCCTTATACAAATATGTATGTGTGGCAGGGCTGGTGCCAGCATACTCTAAGAAAAAGAAGAGTTTGTTTTTGTTCCCCACTTTTTTCTACCTGAACAAATCTCAGAGGAGCTTACAATCCCCTTCCTTTCTCACCACAACTGGTACCTTATGAGGGAGGTGGGGCTGACCCAGCTGGCTGCATGGGGAGGAGTAAGAATCAAACCCACCACCCTTAACCACCACACCACACTGGTGAAGCAATGGCCAGGACTAGAACTTCTGGTGAGGGCCACTGCCTCTGACTCCCTACCCACAGATCGCCCTTGCCACCTTTATTACTGGAAAAGGGGAACTGTCCTTTGTCTGGGGATTGTTTTGGAGTTTGTCTCTTCTCTGTGTTTTGCTATGAAGGATGACAGAGGAGAATGATGCTAATGATGTGTGTATAGGGGAGGACATCATATAGCTAACAAAGACCATGGATTTGGTTTACTTTGCTTAGTGCACCTAGAGCTGTTTTTGTAATACCCTGGGTTTGTGCCTTGTGGAAATAAAGTTGCTGAATTAGAGAACATCTGCACATGTCTTTACCCACCTGCCTTGGCTACTTGGCATGCTACAGCAATATATTCCTGCGCGGGCGCGGCCCGGGCACAGCCCGGGCCGGTCCCCAGCCTCAGAAAGGTTGGGGACCACTGCATTACAGAGTGCACAGATTTCAGAGTGCACAATGATTTCAGTTGTTAGCCAGGGCTGCCTACTTAGGCAGAGAGCCGCCGCCCGACAAGGTCAGTTTCTAGCGCCCGCTGTATTCGGCATACAGCGGGCTTTATTACTAGTTATTTAATAACTTATGTATACTATTGGAATGAGACATCTTTTGCAGCCCTTTGTATTTTGTGGTAGATTGAACTGCATTATTTCAAAGTTGCAAATTCTTTTTAATTAGCAGATATCCATGTACTATTTTTGCAGGGTTGGCATCAACCTATAACTGTCTGACTACTTTGATATACTCATCCTGTACTCCATGCTGGTAAAATAAATCGTAAATTACATATTAAATATTTTATCTGCTTTTACACGTGCAGGTGCAGAAATATGTGCATTATTCTTGTTGGTGATTGTGAAGTGAATAACCACTGGTGAAAAGATACAAATTTGTCTACCAGCTCATTTCTCCCCCTCCCATTATATTCCAAGTTCATATTCTCTGCTTGCTCTCAAGCCTGCATACCTTTTTGAAACTCTTCTGGCAAATATTGGTCTATATAACACTTAGGCTAACCCACACTCCCCAAAATGGTAATTGGAATGCTGTGAATTGCTGCTACACTTGTTTCTATTAGCAGAAGTTTGATGTGCCTGAATTTTTCAACTTCTCCAGTTTTCTACACTGCAAAGAAATCCAGTCTGATGAATTTGGCTTCCTCCATCTGATAATCACTGAACAAAACCTGTCCTTATATTTTGCTTCACTAAAATGTATTCACCCTTATCCTGTACAAAGCTGGAATGAAGTGAAAGTAACTTTGCCGTAGTTCATTTTGTTGGCCACTGAAATTGATAAAAAAAATCATGTCTTTTGTGTAAGCCTTGTTTAAATCCACTTTGCATTTTTCATTAGGAAACATTTCAACAGCTGCCGCCAAGTGTATAATATTTTTCAAAGGGGGAAAATGTGAAAACTGAACCGAGAATTGTCAGTATTAGAACAGTCAAGCTAATCACAAATGTATTCCTTTTTGGTTAAATGGATATATTTATGATGTGGGAAATAACAAGTAATAGTAGAGTTTTCAGCTAAGTCAGCATGTACAACATTCTAACTTAACATGTGCAGATTTTAATTTCTTATCACCGGTCCAGAGACGAATGAACACAGTTCAAACATCAAAATAGTGGGAATATGTCACTAATCATCTGACACAAACTTTAAGAGCAATAGTTTTAGAAAATACTGCATGCTTTAATTGTCTTGAATAAGGTGGATTATAAAGATCTGGGACTGTACAGGGGAAGGAGCTATCTGTTGCACATGACCATAATCTGGATAATTTAGTATGTACATTGTAATCTGTACCCTACCGCTTGGAATTGTAAGATGATCTGTCAAAACTACATATGTCTAAATAGCTTGCTTACTGTGACTTTACCACGTGCTGCTTCCTTTAAGCTGCTCTATCTTCATTAAATATTCACATTTAGTACCTCTTGAAAAAAAAAAGAACACACTAGTAGTCATAGAGTAAGCTAACCTGCAGCAAGAAACAGGGGACCTGCTGAAATGACGTCACAAAGCACTCGCCTAAGTTGAACCGAGGAGAAGGGGATTCCTGCTATGGGCTGGGGGTATATCAGAACACACTAGTAGTCATAGAGTAAGCTAACTTCCAGCCATCAACTGTGGACCTGCTGAAATGACATCACAAAGCGCTCGCCTACGTTGCCCTGGAGAGAAGGGGATTCCTGCTATGGGCTGGGGCTATGTCAGAACAAACTTGTAGTCATAGAGTAAGCTGACCTGCAGCTATCAACTGTGGACCTGCTGAAATGACATCACAAAGTGCTCGTCTACGTTTCCCTGGAGAGAAGCGGATGCCTGCTATTGGCTAGGGGGATATCAAAACACACAAGTAGTCATAGAGTAAACTAACCTGCAGCAAGAAACAGGGGACCTGCTGGAATGACATCACAAAGCGCTTGCCTACGTTGCCTTGGAGAGAAGGCGATTCCTGCTATGGGCAGGAGGTATATCAGAACACACTAGTAGTCACAGAGTAAGCTAACCTCCAGCTAGAAACTGGGGACCTGCTGAAATGCCATCACAAAGCGCTCGCCTAAGTTGCCCTGGAGAGAAGGGGATTCCTGCTATTTACTGGGTGTATATCAGAACACACTAGTAGTCATAGAGTAAACTAACCTCCACACATCAACTGTGGACCTGCTGAAATGACATCACAAAGTGCTCTCCTACATTGCCCTGGAGAGAAGGGGATGCCTGCTATGGGCTGGGGGATATCAGAACACACTAGTAGTCAGAGTGTAAGAAAACCTCCAGCTAAAAACTGGGGACCTGCTGAAATGACATCACAAAGCGCTCGCCTAAGTTGCCCCGGAGAGAAGGGGATGCCTGCTATGTGCTGGGGGTAGCTTACTTACTGTGACTTTACCATGTGCTGCTTCCTTTAAGCTGCTCTATCTTCATTAAATATTCACATTTAGTACCTCTTAAAAAAAAAAAAAAGAGCACACTAGTAGTCATAGAGTACGCTAACCTGCAGCAAGAAACAGGGGACCTGCTGAAATGACATCACAAAGCGCTCGCCTACGTTGCCCTGGAGAGAAGGGGATGCCTGCTATGTGCTGGGGGTATATCATAACACACTAGTAGTCACAGAGTAAGCTAACCTCCAGGTAGAAACTGGAAACCTATGAAATGACATCACAAAGCGCTTGCCTAAGTTGCCCTGGAGAGAAGGGGATGCCTGCTAATGGCTGGGGGATATCAAAACACACTAGTAGTCAGAGTGTAATAAAACCTCCATCTAGAAACTGGGGACCTGCTGAAATGACGTCACAAAGCGCTCGCCTAAGTTGCCTAGGAGAGGAGGGGATTCCTGCTATGGGCTGGGGATATATCAGAACAAACTAGTAGTCTTAGAGTAAGATAACCTCCATCTAGAAACTGGGAACCTGCTGAAATGACATCAGAAAGCGCTAATCTATATTGCCCTGGAGAGAACCACATACCTCCTATTGGCGGGGGATATATCACAACACACTAGTAGTCAGAGTGTAAGAAAACCCCCATCTAGAAACTGGAGACCTATGAAATGACATCACAAAGTGCTCGCCTAAGTTGCCCCGGAGAGAAGGGGATGCCTGCTATTGACCTGGTGTATATCAGAACACACTAGTAGTGGAGTATGTGACCAGAAATTTGGCATTTTCTACCGTGGTTAACAAAGCAAACCAATGGCCTTTTTACATGTTTCTTTAATAATGAATAATACTGCATGTGGAAGAGACTTAAGCATTCATTTATATTTTAAATGAGATCATTATTTAATAACTTATGTATACTATTGGAATGAGACATCTTTTGCAGCCCTTTGTATTTTGTGGTAGATTGAACTGCATTATTTCAAAATTGCAAATTCTTTTTAATTAGCAGATATCCATGTACTATTTTTGCAGGGTTGGCATCAACCTATAACTGTCTGACTACTTTGATATACTCATCCTGTACTCCATGCTGGTAAAATAAATCGTAAATTACATATTAAATATTTTATCTGCTTTTACACGTGCAGGTGCAGAAATATGTGCATTAGTCTTGTTGGTGATTGTGAAGTGAATAACCACTGATGAAAAGATACAAATTTAATTGTCTACCAGCTCATTTCTCCCCCTCCCATTATATTCCAAGTTCATATTCTCTGCTTGCTCTCAAGCCTGCATACCTTTTTGAAACTCTTCTGGCAAATATTGGTCTATATAACACTTAGGCTAACCCACACTCCCCAAAATGGTAATTGGAATGCTGTGGGCCTTTTTGCACGCCTTCAAAATAGCACAATGGTTGCTAATAGAAAACGCTACTGATTTGCAATAACGCACGACGTCGTTGACAATCTGCAACACTCCTGAAACCGACCCGCAAAAAGCGCTTCGTTGTAGCGCTTTTAGGGAAATCCCAAAAAGTGGATTCACCCTCCGGAAAGCGCTACACTCTTGCAACCAATCTGCAACACTAGCGATAAAGACCTGTGCGTTAACATTGTTGCGGTTTCTTCAAAGTCCCTCCTCCTGAGCCTGTCCTCCAAACTTCCGGCGAACTGTTTGCCATTTTTTTTTCTTGGACCGAGCACAGATCAACGAAGCAACGAGACAGCGCCTGGCTTTCCAGCACGATCACTTTCGGAAATTGTGCCCGAACAGCACAATACTATTTCAAAAGCACAGTAGCACACACTGTCATGGTCCCAAAATATGCCCAAAGCTTAAAACCCCGTCTACCATCGGCCAGACCTTGCGGAGTCAACGTACAGGGAGCATTTTAAAAAACTTTCCTCTGAGCGTGGCAACGAACGTTCGCGGACCGCAGTCTCCTGTTTAGCTTTGAGGGGTTCAATAGATATGATGCGATGTGATATCATGAGGGGCAGTTTATGTGTAGTGGGTCTTTGTGTGGTTCCGGGTGCGTGGTTGTGCTTGGGTGCGGACAACCCCTTCCATCGGCGGCTAGACCTCCGGCTAGCGAAGTCGCCGTCCCCCGTTCATTTTAAAAAACTTTCCTCTGAGCGTGGCAACGAACATTCGCCAGTAACATGTCATGTTTGGTTGATTTAAGCTTTGGCTGGCGAATATTATTGGGGAACTGTCGAGTACTGTTGAACTTGCTCTGGGTGGACACCGGCATGTGTTTGTGTAATGGCGGACATTTCAGTAAAATGGCTCCTGCTGCATGTCCATACTGCTCTTCTCGCGTGTAAACGAATCAGCGCATGCGAGAAGTCAAACAATAAGAGCGCCAATCTGGCCATTAGGGGCAGATCCTGTTCCCGCGCGAGGAGTTTTGAACGTGACATGTGACCTCGTGTGGCCAATGTACGTGTCCCCTACTGCCCACCACCAATCAGGAGCCGGCTAGTCCTTTTGTCTTTGTGTGCGGGAAGGTATATGATCCGTTGCACCCTGCACCTCGCACCTCCATTTTGCTTAGCCACTTGCGAAGGCAGTATGGACTCCGGTTCACAGTCGTCGTCCGTCCAGGCAACCGGCAGGGGGCCAACATGGAGGGACGCCGAGATACGGGACCTGATGGCGATTTTCGCCGAGGAGAAAATACAGGACGCCTTCCAATCCTCACATCGGAACCGGGAGGTGTTCGAACAGGTGGCGATTCGGATGCGTGCCCTGGGCCACCACAGGACCGGCCTTGAATGCCGGTCCAAAACAAAAACTATGCGGGCAGAATATATGCGGGCCGTGAACCACAATAAGGGTTCCGGCAACGCTAAAGTAACCTGCCCGTATTTCGAGGAGCAGCGGGCACTGTACGGCGAGGGGGACGGAGACGGCCGGCCAAAGCGCGTCGGGAGGAGCCTCAAGGTCATCCGTAGGCCGGCTGCTCCAGTGGAGGAACCACCCGCTGCGGAGGATCCCGGAGAGGGCACCTCGTCGACCGTCCAGCCTCCACCCCAGGTCCAGCAACACGGTGCGGACCTCATAACGCTGGACCTACTTGCCCTCGTTCCTGGGGAGCCAGAAGACATTTCGCAGCAGACGCCCCTTGCCTCCGGTAAGCACTTTTAATTTTGTACAAATGTGTGTTCTGACGTTTAGGAATCGTTTTCTCGTGTATTCGTTGCAACGCATAATGTGCTAGGCTGTTTGTAGACTGCTTGCTATGGTGGCTATTTGAAACGGTTATGTTTAACCAACAACCCCAAAAGATTTGCAGCATGCCTCAGCTATAGGCCATCTGCAGTACTTTGGTGCACTACTTTGGGATCATGCTGTGTGGTTCAGGTTGTATGCTTGCTCCTTTTTCACTATTGTCTGCTCTTGTCCACAGAGACACAGATGCCAGGGACGGAGCCCCTCGAGTCTCCAGCAGCAGTGGACGTGGATAGCGATTCGGGGGCATCAACAAACCTTGGTAAGTATTTGTGGCAATAATGGGGGGGGGGGTGCTGTGTAAACTGCTTTGTGCTTTTCTGTTTGTGCAGGGGACATTGTGAATTGCTGCTACACTTGTTTCTTTTAGCAGAAGTTTGATGTGCCTGAATTTTTCAACTTCTCCAGTTTTCTACACTGCAAAGAAATCCAATCTGATGAATTTGGCTTCCTCCATCTGATAATCACTGAACAAAACCTGTCCTTATATTTTGCTTCACTAAAATGTATTCACCCTTATCCTGTACAAAGCTGGAATGAAGTGAAAGTAACTTTGCTGTAGTTCATTTTGTTGGCCACTGAAATTGATAAAAAATCATGTCTTTTGTGTAAGCCTTGTTTAAATCCACTTTGCATTTTTCATTAGGAAACATTTCAACTGCTGCCGCCAACTGTATTATATTTTCCAAAGGGGGGAAATGTGAAAACTGAACCGAGAATTGTCAGTATTAGAACAGTCAAGCTAATCACGAATGTATTCCTTTTTGGTTAAATGGATATATTTATGATGTGGGAAATAACAAGTAATAGTAGAGTTTTCAGCTAAGTCAGCATGTACATCATTCTAACTTCACATGTGCAGATTTTAATTTCTTATCACCGGTCCAGAGACGAATGAACACAGTTCAAACATCAAAATAGTGGGAATATGTCACTAGTCATCTAACTTCACTGTCCCAAATCTGACACAAACTTTAAGAACAATAGTTTTAGAAAATACTGCATGCTTTAATTGTCTTGAATAAGGTGGATTATAAAGATCTGGGACTGTACAGGGGAAGGAGCTATCTGTTGCATATGACCATAATCTGGATAATTTAGTATGTACATTGTAATCTGTACCCTACCGCTTGGAATTGTAAGTAAGATGATCTGTCAAAAGTACGTATGTCTAAATAGCTTGCTTACTGTGACTTTACCACGTGCTGCTTACTGTAAGCTGCTCTATCTTCATTAAATATTCACATTTAGTACCTCTTGAAAAAAAAAGAACACACTAGTAGTCATAGAGTAAGCTAACCTGCAGCAAGAAACAGGGGACCTGCTGAAATGACATCACAAAGCACTCGCCTAAGTTGAACTGGGGAGAAGGGGATTCCTGCTATGGGCTGGGGCTATGTCAGAACAAACTTGTAGTCATAGAGTAAGCTGACCTGCAGCCATCAACTGTGGTCCTGCTGAAATGACATCACAAAGCGCTCGCCTACGTTGCCCCAGAGAGAAGGGGATGCCTGCTATTTACTGGGTGTATATCAGAACACACTAGTAGTCATAGAGTAAACTAACCTGCAGCAAGAAACAGGGGACCTGCTGAAATGACATCACAAAGCGCTCGCCTACGTTGCCCTGGAGAGAAGGGGATGCCTACAGAACCTGAGCACTTAACAGAACCTCTGGTAGCCTGTTTCCACCATAGTAATTCATACAGGTTTATGCCATGGAGTCATCTGTAGGCAAACAGGACCTGCTGTTCTTGAATCCTGCACAACAAAGAATCAAAGACACATTAATAGCTTTGAATTTTGAGTCTTATTAATAGTCTAAATTGATGTTCTGACCCTGTACTCAGACAATAATAGTACAACGCTTTCCACAGTCATATAACAAGGCATCTGTGAGGATTTCAAAGTCAAAGGAGACAGTATCAAGGTATCCCCTACTAGAAATTCAATGTGATGAGTGTAAGAGTATGATCTTAGAGATCCTGCTTCAAATCCCCATTCTGCCATGGAAATTTGCAGAGTGACTCTTTCTCAACTTATCCTACCTCACAGGGTCACTGTGAGGAGAAAGTGGAAGATCACTATATCAGAGCCCTCAGGAGAGTCAAGGGAATAGTGAGTTTCAACCGAAGGTGTTTCTTAAAGATTCTACTTTTTTTGTTTTTGTTTTTTCCCCTCACTCACCCCCCCCCCCAGGGGGTGGAAATCTGTTTTCCAGAGGGATAGCCTCAGTAGTCCTTTCAATGGAAAAACATTGTGGAATAGATCCAGAAATGCCACATTTCAATGGGGAATGAGCACAGATGATGCAGACCCACAACCTGGACAGCATGCTCAAGGCTCACTGAAGACTGGATTCAAAATACAAAAGGGAACCTGCCTGACCATCCAGTCACTGAAATAGGGATACACATAGCAACTATATAGCCTGATGTGAGCCACTATAGTTGCAATTTAAGTTGTGAATAACCAAGTTGCAGACACTAGACCAAAAAGCAACACATTATAAACATAATAAAAAGCATTATGTAGAAATGCAGGAATGGATGTAAGAAGCCAGTGCCCTTAAGAGTGATTATGGCAGACCATAAGCTTCTTGACAAATGAGGGAGACTCTTGCTCATGACATATGAACTCCTCAATCTCTCTGTACTTAGTATGTCACCCAATATACAGGATAGGTGTTTCACCTACACTCTTTAGGACTATTATATACATAAGGGTAAAGGTATCCCCTGTGCAAGCACTGAGTCATGTCTGACCCTTGGGGTGACGCCCTGCAGCGTTCTCCTGGCAGACAATACAGGGTGCTTTGCCATTCCCCTCCCAAGTCACCACTGTTTTACCGCACAGGAAGCTCGGTGCTCATTTTACCAACTTCGGAAGGATGGATACACACATAGATATATATCAGCATCTATATCTATTTACATTTACACAGATACACAGGTATACAGCAACACTGTCTCTAAGGATGGCTGCCACTTCATCGATCAGGAATGGTGGAGGCCAAACGGAGGCTACACCAAGTGCTCTGCATCATAAATATACAAATACAAAAACAAGATTATTATTATCATCACTGTTTCCCAAACATGGCAACAATAGGATAAGTTTCCAGAAAATATACAAAGGACCCCCAATGCTGGGGCTGCAGATTCCCTGGGGATTAAGTAGAATTTCCATTCGTAGCATCCCCTTACCCTCTATTTTGAGGGGTGCACAGCTGCCTTTGAGTGGGCGGGATTGGTTGGTAGATCTGATTAGGATAAAAGAAGATCCTGACTATGCGGAACCTGCATGCTTACCGTTGCCAATATTTTGGCTGTCAATATGAATTTCTTTATGTGCCCAAGCATCTCATATGTCTGAGCACTAAATGTTTACCATCAAAAGGAAACCCCCCCCCCCCCCCAGGTTTAGACCTGATTCAGGGAACCACGGGGAATGATTAGCCAAGAATGATGTTACATTACAATATATGTAGTCATAGAGTAAGCTAACCTGCAGCAAAAAACAGGGGACCTGTGAAATGACATCACAAAGCGCTCGCCTAAGTTGCCATGTAGAGAAGTCGATGCCTGCTATTGGCTGGGGGTATATCAGAACACAGTAGTATTCATGGAGTAAGCTAACTTCCACCTAGAAATTTGGAACCAGCTGAAATGATATCATAAAGCGCTCACCTACGTTGCCCTGGAGAGAAGGGGATGCCTGCTATGGGCTGGGGGGATATCAGAACAACCTAGTAGTCAGAGAATATGCTAACCTCCAGCTTGAAACTGGAGACCTATGAAATGACATCACAAAGCGCTCGCCTAAGTTGCCCCAGAGAGAAGGGGATGCCTGCTATTGGCTGGGGGATATCAGAACAACCTAGTAGTCAGAGAGTAAGCTAACTGCCAGCTATCAACTGTGGACCTGCTTAAATGGCATCAAAAAGCGCTTACCTACGTTGCCCTGGGGAGGAGCGGATGCCTGCTATTGGCTGGGGGGATATTAGAACACATTACTAGTCAGAAAGTAAGCTGACCTCCAGCTAACAATTGGAGACCTGCTGAAATGACATCACAAAGCGCTCGCCTAAGTTGCCCTGGAGAGAAGGGGATGCCTGCTATGGGCGGGGGGGATATCAGAACACACTAGTAGTCAGAGAATATGCTAATCTCCAGCTAGAAACTGGAGACCTATGGAATTACATCACAAAGCGCTTTCCTAAGTTGCCCTGGAGAGAAAGGGATGCCTGCTATTGGCTGGGGGGATATTTTTATATTTTTATTTTATTTAGATTCATATTGTATTTATATACCGCCCACCCCGAGGGTTCAGGGCGGTTTACATGAAACACCAAAATAGTACAGGTAACATCATTCATATCAAAACACACTAGTAGTCAGTGTAAGAAATACCCAAACAAGAAACTGGAGACCTATGAAATGGTATTAAAAAGCGCTCGCCTAAGTTGCCCCGGAGAGAAGGGGATGCCTGCTATGGGCTGGGGGTATGTCGGAACAAACTAGTTGTCATAGAGTAAGCTAACCTGCAACTATCAACTGTGGATCTGCTGAAATGACATCACAAAGTGCTCGTCTACGTTTCCCTGGAGAGAAGCAGATGCCTGCTATTGGCTGGGGGTATATCAGAACACACTAGTAGTCAGAGAATATGGTAACTTCCAGCTATTTGGCATTTGCCTTTTTTACCGCTGCATCACACTGCCTGCTCATGTTTAGTTTACAATCCACAAGTACCCCAATTTAAAATCACCTTTTCTTCCTCTCCCGATAACAGAGACCTATAAGAGAAGTGAGGCTGAGAGGTCTGAGAGAACTGGAATGACCCACAGTCCCCCAGCAGGCATCAGTTGTCTCTAACCAATTTAAATCGTATTTACTTCCTTTCCCCATAACAGAGATCCTATGAGAGAAGTGGGGCTGAGAGGTCTGAGAGAACTGGAATGCCCCACAAACTCCCAGCAGGCCTCAGTTGTCCATAATCAGTTTAAAAGAGCCTTTTCTCCCTCTCCCCATAACAGACACCCTATAAGAGAAGTGGGGCTGAGAGGTCTGAGAGAACTGGAATGCCCCACAGTCTCCCAGCAGGCTTCAAGGTATAAGCAGTTTAAAATCACCTTTTCTTCTTCTCCGCATAACAGACACGCTATAAGAGAAGTGGGGCTTCGCTCGACTACGTTGCCCTGGAGAGAAGGGAATGCCTGCTATTGGCTGGGCGGATATCAGAACACACTCGGAGTCAGTTTAAAACCACTGACATGCCGGGATATAATCCTGTAACCTCTTTGGTACAATGTCACTTTTGGAATTTGTAAATCAGAATAGAGAACAGCCCCGCTAAGTCTCTGCGGATTGACTTTCCTTCACTATTGAGTAGCCAGTATTCTGTGCTTAAAATATTATTATGTACTAGGGACCAAGCCCGTTGTACTTGTAAATACAACAGGCGCTAGGTGTGCTTTTGGGGCGGGGGGAAGGCTTCCTTCGCCCCCCTCCTCTGCCGGGCCCAGAAGCACACCCGCGGCCTCCTCGAAGGCTGGACTCTGAGGCATTGTATGATTTTGAAGTCCCACCTCCAAAACCTGAGGAATATTTCCAACCGAGGGTAGCCAACCTCCAGGTGGGGTCTAGAGAGTTCCTAGGATTACAGCTCACCTGCAGAGTATAAAGATCAGCCCCCCAGCAAGAAAGGGCTACTTTGGACAGGGGTGTGTTAGAGAAGAAACATTTAAGGCCTCCCACACAGGTTGTTGTTGAATTGAAAGACTTGAGGCCTACTGCGCAGAGTTGTTGTGCAGATGAAACAGGAGACAAAAGAACCTCTGCAACAGCATCCAGTTTCGTCTGCAGAATAACGCTGTGCAGTGGTCTCAAATCTACACAGAGTTGCAAAGAAGAAAGACACATGGCTTGGCTGTGTCTAACCCCCGGCCAGAGCAGTATTTTAAGTGAGAAGGGGCTTTTCTATGGCCTTCCTGTCAGCCTTTTGGCAAAAGGAGAAATTCCCCCCCCCCGTCAAAAGTAATGCCCATGCCCATGCCCTGAGGCTCCCCTGCATTGCTCTTGGAAACGCCTCCCTCCCCTCAGTCAGGGCCTGTCAGAGGCTCCTTTGCAGCAGGCCTGAAGGGAGGGGGAGGGGGAGGGGGACGGGGACGGGGAGCATTCAGCAGCCTCCTGCCAGCTCTGTCAGGGCTCTGAGGCAAAGTGACAGTTGGATATGACAGTTAGGATAGCCTTGGGGTGAAAAGGGCTGGCGCAGGCTGTGCAAGCCTCTGTTCTCATCCCCCTTGGCAGCCCTGCTGACCTCCTCTCTCTGCAGTGGTCAGGACCAGACTCGCAGCCATGTCCCCAGATGGCCCCTGGCTGGGCTGGGTGGGCGGTTCAGGAGGCGCAAAGCACCTCCCAACTGGATAGAACTCTGGTCTGTCCTGGTGAGGGGCCAATTGGAAGGCGCTTCGTGCCTTCCGATTGACCCCTCACCTGACTGGCTGGAATTCTTGTCAGTCTGGGGCCAAGGGTCCAATCGTTGGCCCCTGTTTCCTATTCTGGATTCAGCCCACCCCCCTTAGCCTCATGACTTTTTATACAGCTCCCTGAGTGGTTTACAGATATTCCATGTTTCGGCACTCTTCCAGATCCTTTAATATCTTATTGGCTGGGGGGATATCAGAACACACTAGTAGTCACAGTATAAGAAAACCTCCAGCTATAAACTGGGGAGCTGTTGAAATGACATCACGAAGCGCTCGCCTACGTTGTCCCGGAGAGAAGGGGATGTCTGCTATTGGCTGGGGGTATATCAGAACACACTAGAAGTCAGAGAATATGGTAACTTCCAGCTAGAAACTGGAGTCCTTTGAAATGACATCACAAAGAGAAAGTCATAGAGAAAGGTAACCTCCAGCTAGAAACTGTGGACCTGCTGAAATGACATCACAAAGCGCTCACCTACATTGCCCTGGAGAGGGGGGATGCCTGCTATTGGCTGGGGGGATATTAGAAAACACTAGTAGTCAGAGAGTAAGCTAACCGCCAGCTATCAACTGTGGACGTGTTGAAATGACATCACAAAGCACTCACCTAAGTTGCCCCGGAGAGAAGGGGATTCCTGCCATGGGCTGGGGATATATAAGAACAAACTACTAGTCATAGAGTAAGCCAACCTGCAGCTATCAACTGTGGACCTGCTGAAATGACATCACTAAATTCTCGTCTACGTTTCCCTGGAGAGAAGTGGATGCCAGCCATTGGCTGGGGAATATTAGAACACATTAGTAGTCAGAGAGTAAGCTAACCTCCGACTAGAATCTGGGAACATGATGACATCACAAAGCGCTCGCCTAAGTTGCCCCGGAGAGAAGGGGATGCCTGCTATGGGCAATGGGGCATATAAGAACACACTAGTAGACAGAGTGTAAGAAATCCTCCAGCTAGAAACTGGAAACCTATGAAATGACATCACAAAGCGCTCACCTACGTTGCCCTGGAGAGAAGGGGATGCCTGGTATTGGCTGGGGCGATATCAGAAAATACTAATAGTAAGAGAGTAATCTAACCGCCAGCTATCAACTGTGGACGTGCTGAAATGACATCACAAAGTGCTCGCCTACGTTGCCCTGGAGAGAAGCGGATGCCTGCTATTGGCTGGGGGGAAAGCAAATCACACTAGTACTCAGAGTGTAAGAAATCCTCCATCTAGAAATTGACCTGCTGAAATGACATCACAAAGCGCTTGCCTAAGTTGGAAAGATTTCAAAAACAGCATGGGAGTTGGTTTTTAAAAGACTGGCCCAGGGCAAAGTGTACCTGACGTTTAAATTGACTGAGTTCTATTGGATTGCAAATGCTGGGTTTACGGGGCCCTGGTGGAAACACGATACGGGGCCCGCATTACAGGGTGGGAGCCCATGGCCAAACCATTCTATGAATTTGGGATAATTTGGGGGTTGTATGTCGAAACTTTGAATGATTTATGTAGTTATAATAAAGGGTATCTTTTTATGATTTATAATTTGGAACTGAAAAACTAAGAAAAGAGGAATTAATGGAATCAACTTGACAATAAAAAGTTGAGAAGACACTTTCTGTTTGACTGCGGATTCCATGGAAGAGCAGGGTTAGTCAACCTTCGGTCTCTGAGGTCACAGTCTCACCTTCGACTATGCAGGCATACTGGGTTTTTTGGGGGGGGGGATGAAATGATGGGAAATACGGGGCAGCCCCTCGGTACTGTTCACAGCCATCTCTGGCTTAAAACTGGGAATGGGCCCAGGAGGTGTAACTGGGTCTCCATCCATACCCTGAGCCCACTGCACCTTTGCAAAATCCCCCACCCCCATTCCTTGGGTGCGCTGGCAAAGTGCTGTCCTTCTCCTGCGTACCTTCCCTTCCAAAGTACTGCAATGTGCTCTGTGTGGGGCTGCCGCTGAAGACTGTTCAGAAACTACCACTTGCTCACAATGCAGGAGCTATGCAGGTGGCTGGCACAAGCTCTTGGGGGTGTATCTGGCTGCGCCTGCCAGCTTTCATTGGCTGAGGGTTTGCTGACGACCTCAAACGAGCCGGGCATTCCAGTCGCCTTCTCCCCTCCAGTCCTTCCAGATCCTTGCGGTCCTTTTCCAAGGCCTCTGAGACCCTGGATGCTTCAGGAACCCACCAAAGGAAAGCAAAGAGCTCGGAATGTTCCGGGGGGGGGGGAAAGAGACGTAGCCCCCCACGAAGTGCTCAAAATATCTTGCTCTCCACACGGACGCCGGGGAGGCCTTTCTGCGGATGAGCCCAATGCTGGTGGTGGCGCAGGTGTCTTCAGTTCTGCTCTCCGGAAGTGCAGAAGGCGCCATCAGGAAGACCCCTGAGAGCTCATCGGGAGTGAATAATGCAACTCAATAGGAGTAATGCAAGGGGTGCCTGGGTTGGACCCCACATCTTCAACCAGCTGCCAGTGGCGAAGGGGGCTCCCTGTTGCGGGGGCGAGGGTGGGGAAGCACCCTGGACACCTGAGCCTGGTTAGCGAAGGGAGCCCTTGAAGGTGGGACGGCGCCAGTCTCTCATCTCCACATCGCTTACTTGAATGATGTTCCTGATATCCTCATCTTCCCACTCCCTCATGCAGCTTCCTTGCGTCCGACGGGGTCTCCCCTGGAACGTGCACAGAAAGAAAGCCTGAGCTCCTCCTGAACCCCGGTTGGGGTCGCTAGGACAGCTCAGTGGGGCTGGTGGAAGGGAAGGGAAATAACTTGGAAGGGGGTGATCTGCAAACTTCTGGAGGACCAGTGGTTGCCCTGGGGAAGTCAGCCCAGATTGGCCTCCAGCTGGGCCTTGCCAGACCAACATGGTTTCCTTCTTGGACCGAGTGATGGGCTTCTCAGATCGTGTTTTCTCCAGCCCTCTGCATCTGTAGGACAGCTATAGTATTTGGGGTGGGGTTGGGGGGAGTAACTTGAATGAGGGTTGCCAGGGACCAGGTTGCCAGTGCCCAACTCCAGACAGCAAAGATCTTCTCCCCTGGAGAAAGGGGCTGCTTTGGAGAGGGGTTCTCGATAGCTCTCCTGCCCTCCGTAAGCCCTTCTCCTAATAACGCTCTCTGCTGGTCTCCTGGGCTTTGTGAGCCTACACCTGGTGCTCTCTAAGTGTAGGGATC
Organism: Paroedura picta; assembly: GCF_049243985.1. Taxonomy (NCBI): domain Eukaryota; kingdom Metazoa; phylum Chordata; class Lepidosauria; order Squamata; family Gekkonidae; genus Paroedura; species Paroedura picta. The sequence goes on from NC_135386.1 coordinate 10,863,092, forward strand.
TCCCTTGACTCGTTTGCACATCCATCCGTCCTTTTCAAGGGAGCAAACAGGAGCTACAACAGCAACACAAGAGGGCTGCGCTGGCAGGATGTGACAAGTTGTTGGAAACTTCTTTCCATACTGGGGAAGGAGATTCAGGGCTGCAAGCACACCTGTCCCCAAGCATAGAAGGAGTTTCCCAGATCCTTGCCCTCGAGCCTAAGAAAAATGAGGGACACAAGTCTTCCCAGAAGGCTCTGGCGAGGAAACAGGATCTTGCTCAGCACCACAAGTCCCCCTTCCCGACAGCCCACTCAGGCATGTCCCACCCCACTGCCGGGACTGCATGGAGCCGCCTCGGGAACAAGACAGGTTCGGAAGAGCTCTCTGACCTTTACAACAGGCAGCGAAGGTGTAGAGATGTAGGAGGCCTTCTGCTGCGTGCTGGGCGACCAGCTCACTGCTGTCAAAGTGGCGCAGGAGGAAAGTGCCCACCAACTGGCCCAGCACTGGAAATTCGGATGTTTTCTAGAGGAAGTGATGAGAAGCCATGTCCTTTTTTCTTTTGCTGTGGAGGTTTATAAATATTAGCAATTAGAAATTTGCCCAAACCCCAACAAACCAGAATGGCCATGGCCAGATGTTGGAGGGAGGGAGGGGAAAGCCAGGCCATTAACTCTTCGTTTGGTGGATATCAAAATGCCCAGTCTATGCCCTCTCCACCCCCCCCCACCCTGGGGATGCCTCCAGTTCATATGAAAAATAACCATCCAGCCCCAAATCAGCTGCCATCCAAGCCTCTTGCAATGGAATGGTGCCAAAAGTCTGTTGTAAGAAGGGGGTCTCCTGTTATTGTCATTGTTATTGTTCCCCACCACTTCCGAATCGGCTCGTAGAGGGTTACAGAGTCTTCTGTTGGGATTTCCCAAGCTTAAAATTTCCACCACGAGTTCACGGGAGCCAGCCATGCTGCTGCCAGAGAAGGAGAGCAAGAGGAAAGCCAGGGAGGAAGGGGAGATGGGGAGGCCCAACCCTACAGCTGCTGCTCTGCAGGGGCTGCCAAGGAGATACACCACCATCTTACGGTGATGGGAAAATGTCATGAGGTCTCAGCCCTGATCAGACCCATAGAGCAGCAAATGCCAGCATGGCTCAGGTAGGTGGGGTTGAGAGAACTCTAGGAGAACTGTGATTGACCAACGCCACCCAGCTGGATGCATGGGGAAGGGGAGGGGGAGGGGGAAGGGAAGGGGGAGGGGGAGGGGGAGTGGGGAATCAACCCCGGCTCTCCAGACCAGAGGCTGTCAGGTTTGATTCGCCATTCCTCCTTCACACGTTCCTCTACGAAACAAAAGACATTGGATGGTAGATTAGTTCCCTTCAAGCCAAGCTGGATTATTGGAGACTTTGGGGGGAGGGGGGATCACTTGGGCTTGTAATTGGGCACTGTTTCTGGGCAGATAGTTGTGAGTCCCTTCATTTTGCAGAGGTTTGACTAGATGACCATGAAGGTCCCTTCTATTTCCATTCATTCATTCATTCATTCATTCATTCATTCATTCATTCATTCATTGGATTTATATACCGCCATTCCCACTGGGCTCATGGGAGTTTATAAAGAATAAATAAATAAATAAATAAATAAATAAATAAATAAATAAATAAATAAATGAATGAATGAATATAATACAATAAAACCCCATAATTCCCCTTAATACTAAATACTGTTAATACCAAGGAACTGTTTCAGACTTAGTCAGTCCAACTATACATGGTCTGGGAGCTCAGTCACTAACCATGAGATGCAGGACGTAACAGGGCCTCCTCTTGTGCAAAATGGGGGGGACTCTGATCACCCTCTGTGTCCCACTACGACAGAGGCACTAACAACAACACCACTTGGCGGAGCTGCCAGGACATGGTTCTACACTTCAGAGATGTCCTCCCACTCATCTAAAGGACTAGATTGTAGGATGTTACCCATGTTCTGCGTACTCATATATTGATATTGTATTTAGGTTTCAGAGTTCAGTGGAAACTTAAGGATGTTGTAATGTCTACAAATAGCCTCTAGGGGGCGAGTTACTGCTTGGCACAGGGGTAGTCAAACTGCGGCCCTCCAGATGTCCATGGACTACAATTCCCAGGAGAATGATAGATTGTGATGTTCTAATGAAAATTGTATAATGGTATAGATTGTTATAATGTTCCATGTAAATTTATGCATTATTCCATGTAAACCATGCAGAGCCGTAAAGAATGAAGGGTGTAAAAATCCAAGTAAATAAAAATGAAGGGATTGATGGATGAAACCATTGTGCCATGTTCCCAGTCCATGGTTAACTATACGCCACTTTTTTAAAAGATATAGCTACTGGATATATCTTACTTATATTATTGTTATTGCTAGATTTATAGACTGCCATTCCCCATTTAGGTCTCATGGCAGTTTACATCATAAAATAATTAAAATACAATAAAATCCCCAAATTACACATATATCACACATCATACAGCGGCAATAATCACAGTTCCAATCCCAATTTCCCTATGGTCAGGATGGTTGGAAAATAAAATTTAAGCATTTAGAGAAAGTGGGCACCAATCCAGTAGATCTAATATTACGATCTCGATGTTAGAGATCTCAGCATTGGAGGAGATCCTCAGATGGAATACGGGAAATATTGTCCTGGCCTCAACCATACGCCTGCCGGAAGAGCTCCGTCTTACAGTCCTTGTGGAAGCTGGTAACTCAAACAGGGCACTTAGCTCTTCCGGGAGCTCATTCCACGAGGTTGGGGTCAGGACCGAAAAGGCCCTGGTCCGGGTCGAGGCCACGTGAACGTCCTGTAGGCCCGGGACAACCAGCAAATTCATACCTGCAGAGCGGAGTGCTCTGCAGGGGGCATAAGCAATCAAGCGGTCCCACAGGTAGATGGGAACCATTACTGAGCGCAGCGAAGTCTATCACATGAAAAGAATATTGAATTAACTGATTTGCTAGCCTGGAAAAGTAGCAATAGACGTTCATCCCTGCATGCAGGCATCTCCCTCTCCCTTCCGTTTTTACAGCCCTTATGGCTGGCAAAGGGAAATCCACAGACACACCCTTTGAAAACTCACCATCCTCCTGCATTTCAAAATGCATCTCCCTCTTGTAGGCTATGTTGGTCTGAAGTGCTAGAGGAAGCTTTGGGTCTAGAGGCACCTTGATTCAAGGGATAAGCTTTCGTGAGCAAGCCCACATCTTCCTATTTGTAAAGGCTGTCTTCTCCGGGACCATTTCCGCACGAGGAATTCCCCCTGGCCCAACCAGGGTTGAAATCCTGCTTCCACGTGATGCAGGCACCAGCCCGTGGCTCTCCAGAGGGTGGTGCAAATCTTCCAGCCGTGGCCCCAAGATAAGGAAATCCATGTTCCCGACAGTCAGGATGAGCAGGGGAAGTGCGTTTCACATACTGGCAGGGAAAGGTGCTGTTTTTTTGTAGCCTCGACTAGCCACATGCATTGCTCCAGAGGGTCAGCCATTTTTTATAATTACAGGAATTCCCGTTCCCGGAAATACCGGAGGCAGGAGAGAGGGTGGGACTTTTCTAAGGTGAGTGTCATGCTAGTTCTCCTCCATATGTTTCTTTGGCTGTCTGAGAGCTGGTTGCTCACTATTAGCTAATGCTTTTTCCCAGGGGATTCCACTTTTTGTGATTCCCAAACGTTCGCTCTGTTTCAAGGGATGTAGTGAGAGTCTAGCTGGAAGGAGGTGGGATGTGGACGACGTCTGGTGAATTGTCGAAAATAGGGCATCTGCGATAGGGAAGCAACATGCTAGATTTAAGGCGTGTGGAATGGCGCCAGGGTTCAAAGCACAGGTCTTGGCATATATGTTCCTCTGGTTGTCCCCCCTTGGGGTGTCATTGTACCTGTAGTTTAAACCCATTACTGCACGTCCTTTCCTCTGCAGCCAACGGAAACAGCATCCTGCCCTCCTCCAAGTGACAACCTTTCAAATAATTAAAGAGGGCTATCATGTCCCCTCTCAACCTACTTTTCTCCAGGCTGAACATTCCCAAGTCCCTCAACCTGGACCTCCAGGTTGAGGGACCTCCAGGTTGAGGGACTACAATGGACCTCCAGGACACTCATCCCATCATCTGCAGTGAGTGTGACATGATTGCCTTCCTCCCAGAAGACGAGATGGACTACAGTTGTCCCAAGTGTAAGCTGGTAAGACTTTTGGAGGAAAAGATTAGGGGACTAGAAAACAGAATTATTACTCTGACCCAAAGTAAGAAAGGGGAGGAATTCATAGTCCAGAGCTCTGCAACTTGGAATAAAGACAATACAACCAGTCCTGAAGAGCATAAGGAGATTGACCACAATAGGGAGCCTCTGCAAGCAGTTCGGAAAAAGACTGAACGGCGAAGGGCGAGACAGTTCTCGGGGCCTTTGGAGCTCCAGAATAGATTTCAGGCCCTTGCAGAGGAGGTGCAAGGGTCAACATGGGAAGACGTCCCAAAACAAACTCTAAGACAAAGGGAAGAGGCCACGGGGACAGAAGGAAATGGAGATGAGAAGAAAAAAAAAAGGAGAGTACTGGTAATTGGAGACTCCCTGCTAAGAGGAATGGATCGCCATGTGGCTGGGCCCGACCCCCTAACCCGAGAGGGGTGTTGCTTGCCAGGGGCGAAAATTAAAGATGTTTCAGAAAGGCTGCCCAAACTCCTCAAATCTACGGATCGCTACCCATTTGTGATGGTCCATGTGGGAACGAATGACATGTCCCTGAATACCATCGCTCCTATTAAAAAAGACTATCAAGATCTGGGGAGGAAGCTCAAGCAAATGGGGGCACAAGTGGTATTCTCTTCAATCTTGCCTGTCAAGGGAAGAGGAATGCGTCGGGAGAGGAAGATAATGGAGGTGAATCACTGGCTGTGTCTAACCCCCGGCCAGAGCAGTATTTTAAGTGAGAAGGGACTTTTCTATGGCCTCCCTGTCAGCTGTTTTGCAGAAGGAGAAATGCCCCGCTCAAAAGGAATGCCCACCCCCATGCCCTGAGGCTCCCCTGCATTGCTCTTGGAAACGCCTCCCTCCCCTCAGTCAGGGCCTGTCAGAGGCTCCTTCGTAGCAGGCCTGAAGGGAGGGGGGAGGGAGGGGGAGCATTCAGCAGCCTCCTGCCAGCTCTGTCAGGGCTCTGAGGAAAGTGACAGTTGGACATGACAGTTAGGACAGCCTTGGGGCGAAAAGGGCTGGCGCAGGCTGTCCAAGCCTCTGTTCTCATCCCCCTTGGCAGCCCTGCTGACCTCCTCTCTCTGCAGTGGTCAGGACCAGACTCGCAGCCATGTTCCCAGATCGCCCCTGGCTGGGCTGGGTGGGCGGTTCAGGAGGCGCAAAGCGCCTCCCAACTGGATGGAACTCTGGTCAGTCCTGGTGAGGGGCCAATTGGAAAGCGCATCGTGCCTTCCGATTGACCCCTCACCTGACTGGCTGGAATTCTTGTCAGTCTGGGGCCAAGGGGCCAATCGTTGGCCCCTGTTTCCTATTCTGGATTCAGCCCACCCCCCTTAGCCTCATGACTTTTTATACAACTCCCTGAGTGGTTTACAGATATTCCATCTTTCAGTTGGCACTTCTGGATCCTTTAACATCTTGGCTGGGGGGATATCAGAACACACTAGTAGTCACAGTATAAGAAAACCTCCAGCTATAAACTGGGGAGCTGTTGAAATGACATCACGAAGCGCTCGCCTACGTTGCCCCAGAGAAAAGGGGATGTCTGCTATTGGCTGGGGGGATTTCAGAACACACTAGTAGTCAGAGTGTAAGAAAACCTCCAGCTAGAAACTGGGGACCTGCTGAAATGACATCACAAAGTGCTCACCTAAGTAGCCCTCGAGAGAAGGGGATACCTGCTATCAGAACACAATAGAAGTCAGAGAGTAAGAAAACCTCCAGCTAGAAACTGGAGAGCTATGAAATGACATCACAAAGCGACCGCCTTCGTTGCCATGGAGAGAAAGGGATGCCTGCTACACTCTGACTACTAGTGTGTTCTGATATCCCCCCAGCCAATAGCAGACATCCTCTTCTCTCCAGGGCAACATATGCGAGCGCTTTGTGATGTCATTTCAGCAGGTCTCCAGTTTCTAGCTGGAGATTTTCTTACACTCTGACTACTAGTGTGTTTTGATATGAATGATATTACCTGTACTATTTTGTTGTTTCTTGTAAACCACCCTGAGCCCTTGGGGAGGGCGGTATATAAATACAATATAAATATAAATAAAATAAAAAAATAGAAAAATATCCCCCCAGCCCACAGCAGGCATCCCCTTCTCTCCAGGGCAACTTAGGCGAGCGCTTTTTGATATCATTTCATAGGTCTCCAGTTTCTACCTGGAGGTTTTCTTATACTCTGACTACTATTGTGTTCTGATATCCCCCTAGCCAATAGCAGGTATCCCCTTCTCTCCGGGCAACATAGGCTAGCACTTCGTGATGTCATTTCAACAGGTCCCCAGTTTATAGCTGGAGGTTAGCTTACTCTCTGTCTACTAGTGTGTTGTGATATACACCCAGTCAATAGCAGGCATCCCCTTCTCTCCGGGGCAACTTAAGAAACCGCTTTGTGATGTCATTTCATAGGTCCCCAGTTTCTAGCTAGAGGTTTTCTTACACTCTGACTACTAATGTGTTCTTAAATTCCCCCCGGCATAGCAGGCATCCCCTTCTCTCTACGGCAACTTAGGGGAGCGTTTTGTGATGTCATTTCAGCAGGTCCCCAGTTTTTAGCTGGAGGTTAGCTTACTCTCTGACTACTAGTGTGTTCTGATATCCCCCCACCCAATAGCAGGCATCCCCTACTTCAAAATCATACAATGCCTCAGAGTCCAGCCTTTGAGGAGGCCGCGGGTGTGCTTCTAGGCCCGGCGGAGGAGGGGGGCAAAGGAAGCTTTCCCCCCGCCCCAAAAGCACACCTAGCGCCTGTTGTATTTACAAGTACAACAGCTTGGTCCCTAGTACATAATAATATTTTAAACACAGAACACTGGCTACTCAATAGTGAAGGAAAGTCAATCTGCAGTCTTAGTGGGGCTGTTCTCTATTTTGATTTACAAATTCCAAAAGTGACATTGTACCAAAGAGGTTACAGGATTATATCCTGGTATGTCGTCCTTTCAAGACACACAAGAAAGCCTTTCCATGATAAAAAGCCTAAGCTATTATTTCCTTTCTCACATCATCTGCCCAAGCTCATTACAGACCATTATGCCAATACCCGGAATTAAGAAATGGGAAGCTTTGGAGAAAGGCTGTTGAACCCACAGTTTTAGGGCATAATTTGAAGTCATGATTTATGTTTACCCCACTCTCATCTCACTTTTCCTCCTCCGCTATATCCTCACAACTCTGTGAGGGGAGGTTAGGTTGAGGGGCCGTGGATGGCCAGTCTCCTAGCAAGCTTTCATGACGGAGTGCAGGGATTCGAACTCCTGATCCTAGATCAATATTCTAATCACTACACCACGCTGCCTGGCTGTCACAGAAGCCAGGAGGGATGGGTCTGATTAATGCCTGTGTGGCAAAATGCATTCCCCTCTCACACAGTTTTCATCCTTAGCTTGTTCATGATTCAGTTTTCATCCTTAGCTTGTTCATGATTATAGGCAGATTACATGTGAAGTGAGCTGGTGCTACATGGGTGTTTGATTCACAGGAGTACCTTCTTTATGTGATTGTATATCAAGGGTCTCTCACAGAGGATAACAGCCCTATGAACTGATTTACAAAGGGGGATCACTCAGCAATCTCTCTTCCTTTTCAGGCCAAAATGTTCTAAGTATCACATCTGTTTGACAGTGATAAGAGCTGTACAACACAGCTCATTGTGGGTTTAACCTCTACTCTGGTATAGCATTTCATAGTTTTTAATGTATTTTCAGTTTGCATCTGAGATCTTTCTTAAACATCAGGTGGATAATTGTGTAAAAAAGCATAGGGTACCCTGTTTCCTCAAGCAGTGAGATATTCTGCAGGTTTACTCCAGAGGCTTTTTAGTACTAGGGACTACCCAGGAAACCTGTTCTGCCTAGAAGCTTACTGGATGACCTTTTGCCAGTTAGTTCCTCTCTCAGCCTAGCCTACCTCGTAGAGTTGTTGTGAGGCTGAATATAGTAAAGGGATGCCTGTATACCCAAAATGAATTCCTTGAAAGTGGTAGTAAAAAAATATGTACTAAATAGTTTCCTTAGGAGAAAACACTGGGAACTTGTGTCTTTGAAATGTTTTTACTTTTGCTTTATTTAACAACAAAAACACACATGTCAACAAATCCTCCGGGATAGCCTGTGCCCCCCTTTCTGTATGTCCTTCTGCTCCGTACCATTATGAATTTGAACATGTCACCTAAAAATTAGTTATGGCCTCTTTTGTGTTCACATCTGGAAAAAGTCAATTTTAGAAAAATGCAGGTGTTTGTTGTTGGAATCCATGGGTGACATGATAAAATCTTTTGGGTTTGTTGATAGCTGGCCAAAGGATTGCCATGAAGAATTTTTCTCACCTTTGTAGCTATCCTCAGACCTTTAAGGCCTTATGCGATCTGGGACCTATATATCTTAGAGACCACCTCTCTGAATACAGTCCCCCAGAGGACTGTCCATTCAGCTAGTGCCAACTTGCTGGTAATCCCTGGCCCTAGAGATCCATGTTGTTAGTCCTTTAAGGCAGTGGTCCCCAACCTTTTTATCACCGGGAATCACTCAATGCCGGGGACCACTCAACGCCTTTTACTGAGGCCCGGGGGGGGGGTAGTTTACTTCTCTACTCTCAACCACTGCCCTAACGCTCTCTGATCGCTATGGTAATGTTTAAACATCCCTTCAAAATAAGATACAGACACGCAACAACAATGAACATAAGGAACATTTTATTTTCATGGACATTTTAACTCGTGACAATGACAAATCAATGGGAACCCTGAGCTTGTTTCTCTGCAACGAGCTAGTCCCATCTGGGAGTGATGGGAGACAATGACACCCAAAGTGTGTTGTAAAGGGCTGGGGAGGATGAAGTAAAGGGCCGGGGGGGGAGAGAAGGCGTCCTTTGGGGCCCACCTCCAATTAGTCGAAGGACCACATGTGGTCCGCAGCTCACAGGTTGGGGATCGCTATTGTAAAGGGCCAGGGGGGATGAAGTAAAGTGCCGGGGGGCGGAGAAGGCGTCCTTCGGGGCCCACCTCCAATTAGTCGAAGGACCACATGTGGTCCGCGGCCCACAGGTTGGGGATCGCTACTTTAAGGCAGTGGTCCCCAACCCCCGGTCCAAGGACCGGTACAGGTCCATGGATCAGTTGGTACTGGGCCGCGGCTCCTCCTCGTCCTCCTCCCCAGCTGCTGCCTCGGGACTGCCCTGCCACTCTGCCGCCGTTTCACCTTTGGTGCTCTCTGGTGGCCACCATGGCTGGGGCTCCCCCTTAGCATGGCACTGCACAGCTGCTCCTGGCAGCGCCCCCCAGCAGGTGGCAGGAAGTCAGGGGCACTTGTGGGAAAGCAAGTGGAGCAGGGGCTCAGGTAGTGGTGACATCCTTTGGCAAAAGTCTACCCCCGGACCTCAGTAAAATTGTCAAGCGTTGACCGGTCCCCGGTGATAAGGTTTGGGGACCACTGCTTTAAGGCATCACTGGTCTTCTTTTTTGAACCTCTCAGACCCAGGTGATCCTCACCTGTAAAATGGTCACATTTATTTCCCTGACCAGTCTTTTTGCAGCTTTTGTAGGGTTTGAGACAGGAATTTGTATTGCAGATTGATTGCACATGTATCCATGGAGTGTGGCTTGTAACTGGGGGACCATTTTAATGTCGTCTCTGTGCGTTGGGCAAGTAGTAAATTCACAGCTGGTTCTAGCCGGGGGATCACACACATTAATTTGCTCCCATTGCAGAAATGATCAGAATGTCCCTGTCCATAGCAAAACAACAAGCTTCAGGTCAGCTGGGGAAACCGGGATAATTTTCCCCCCTGCTCTTCCTAGGAAGATTAACTTGGTGTTGGCAGTCTTAGCAGAGTGGCTCCAGGCTAAATATGTCCTCTTCTTATCTGTGTCAAACTACTTGAAAGCATGAGGGACATAATTTTACAGAGTACTGTTGTGCATTCAGAGGGGAAAGGCCAGGCAGCAGCGTGAATCACAAGCAAAAGAGCAGGTGGCCGTAAAGCTTTGCAGCTAATTTGTGGTGACGGATGCTTGGCCAGTTGCCAGAGGAACTGATTCACAGGGTGTAATAAACGGCGAGGGTAGGAAGATACAAGCCCATCTGGGCTAGGAAGGGGAGGAGGACAAACAAGTGGCTGCCAGCCTGTGTTAGCATCATTCAAAATAGCCGCCAAAATGCTTTGCTCGGGCTTGAGGTGTAGGGGAGAATGTAAAGAAAGCCTGCCCCATTGGGTTTGTTCTGGTCTCAATAGATCACATGTTCTTTGCATGCTTTTGTTGGTATTAGATGTGACTTCTAACAAAAATACCAAAGAAACCACTCAAGGTGAAACTTATTTCATTTGGTAAACGTTCTAAAGAAAGCCCCAGCACATGAAAAAATAATGGTTATGTGTAAAAACCACACGGCCGGTTGAGATGGGCAATAGGTGAGAACAGTTTTTCCAATACCTGACATCTTCTGACAGGAGAATACCAGGAATTGAGTGGCCCTTATACACGTTCCCCGATTCTCAGTTGTCAGAAAAATAAAGACTTTGTTCAGTTTGTGGAAAGCTTTGCATGCTCTGAAATGCATGTAGGAGGGGCTCTCAGTGCCCCAGGGGTGACCTTTCCCTGCCCCAGCAGAATGACTGGGACAGGATCCCCCCCCACCCCATGTGTCCCCCAGCCAGTGTTTGAAAGAGGCTAAGTAGCTGTGGTCCTGGTGGGAGAGGGGCTTTGCGGTGTGGCCAGTACCCACTGTGATGAGGAGGCCTTGATGTACCTCAGCCCCGGGATAGGGACCACTCCCTTTGGAAGGACTTTCTGATTCCAAGTGATCTCCTCACGACAGGCATAAGTTCCCCTGAAGAAAACAGCAGCTTTGAAAAGGGCATTCAATGGCATTTATCTATTGATTTCCAAAAGCCCACAGAGTCCTTGTTCTTGACAGATCTAATGATAGATGCCCAATTCTCATGGACTGCTGCTTTCTTTTTGTTCCTTAAAAGAGTTTTGTAGCCTCTCTTTTTTTCTATAACTTCAAATTTAGCAAGGTGAGATGGCTTAGCTTTGAAAGCAGCAAAGGATAAAAGAAGATCTTTCTTAGCATTTATACAATCCTGATCAAACCACTTTCTTGAGGGTACCTTTACAGCAGTGGAGGTTGAGCCAGGCCTAGATAGTAGTGGTTTCAGAGTCTGGGTGAGTTCGTTATATACCTTAAGGATGTCAAAACTGTTGTCTAATTTTCCTAAAAATTTTCCTGACTGTCAAAATGCTGTATTAATGTTTTGTGCCTTTGTTAACTCCCTGATGCCGAATGTCCTGTTAAAACGCTGTAATAATGTATGTCTGTAGATACTTTGATGCTGGTCAATGACCGTAATAGATAAATAATAATAATAATATCTATTGATTTCAATTTTATTTTATTTAACTTGTATGACAACCTACCCAGCCAGCTGACTGTGAGCGGTTAACATCATATCGACAAGATCAACAGTCATTCAAAGTTCATTAGACACATTTAAAATCTAAAATAGATATATTTAAAATTTTAGCATCTGGGGTTAAAAACAGCTGCAGCATCCCTCTAGATTTGTCTTCTGATCTTCCGGAGCTGGAGTGTGGTCTGGGGGCCTCCTTTGGACAGGGAAGGTCCTGTAGAGGCTGCTGCTTTACTGGCTTCAACCAAAAGCCTGGTGGAAGATCTCCGTCATGCAGACCCTGTGGAACTGTGCTATTTCCGGCAATATGTTCCTGGGGCTCCTTCGACCAGGTGGGGGCCAAGACATAGCTCAAAGGGGCCAGGGGCCACCAGCTGGTTGGTATTAGTACAGTGAAATGCTGCGGGAGGAATAGATAGAGGGGCGGCCTCTCAGATATGCAGGACCAGGACTGCAGATGGTCTTGTGCGTAAATACTAGAGCCTTAATCCTGATCTGGAGTTCAACTGGGAGTCAGTGCAATTGTCGGAGCACAGGTGGAATCTGTGCCCTTTGGGATGCCCTTCCCCTCTGTTTGCAGTTTAGGCCAGGCCTGTCAGGCTTTTCTTGGCCTGCAGGCATGCCTCAGAGTTGGCGGGAGCCGATGTGGAGGCATGGGCTGGCGGCCTCCATGTCAGGCGGGTAGGAGGGTGGCCTAGTGGCCGGTATGCCCCAGGGTCCATAAAAGGGGGAAGGTGGCAGTTGGGGGGGGGGTGGAGCAAGTGCTCCCCCTCAGAGAAGACACAGGCTGGCTTCCCTAAGCTCTGTAGATAGGAGCCATTGCCTCAGAAGGGTGATGCCAAAGGGCTCCCAGGCACCCCTGGCAGCTCACTCACTTCAGCAGAGGTGTCTGAGGGGCCAGAGACTGCGAAGAAGCAGCAAAATTGTGAAGAAGAAGAGTTGGTTCTTATATGCCGCTTTTCTCTACCCGAAGGACGATCAAAGCAGTTCACAGTTGCCTTCCCTTTCCTCTCCCCACAACAGACACCCTGTGAGGTGGGTGAGGCTGAGAGAGCGCTGATATCACTTCCCGGTCAGAACGGTTTTATCAGTGTGGCGAGCCCAAGGTCACCCAGCTGGCTGCATGTGGGGGAGTGCAGAATCAAACCTGGCATGCCAGATTAGAAGCCTGCACTCCTAACCGCTACACCAATTAGGGCGGGAGTCCTAATCTGATTGGGCAGCCCGTGGGTGGACAGCCAATCAGAGGCCTACAGACATCATGATGGACCTGACTGTCCCATAACCCTTAACATCAACTCCTCCCAGGACCGCTTACCCCTTTTATTTTGACGCTCTTTGTTGCGGATTGTAATCTCTCTCTCTGTTCAGTTCATTCCATTATAGGTTCCAGAGATCTCCTTGAAGCTCACCCAGAATTCCAGTAGAGACCTTGGGCTTCTGGAGTTTGTGCCAGTCAATGGCCTTGTTCGACCCACCATCATGGTCCCTCTGCATCTCTGGGGAAACCAGAAGCAACAGGCATCCCTGTTGTTGTTCTTTGAGGTAGAGTCAGAGTGCAGCCGCATCAGAGCCTGTTTGAGGCCTCTATTTGGCCTCACTGTGAAGCCTGGTTTAGAGATAAAGGGGGAGAAGAGCAAATTCATAGCCAGCCCAGAGCGCAGGTTTACAAAACATCGGAAATGATTTCCTGGGGTTTCTGTAGCTGTATCCAGGCGATTTCCTTTGACAGGGAAAAAACAGAAGATGCCACTCCAGGCTCCCTTTGGTGTAGAAGAACAAAGTGATAGTCAGTTCAAAGTGAAGGTATTGTTCCCATCAAGTAATGATACCTTCACACGCATGCATGCACTGGGCGAAGCAGTGAACTTTTTAGGTAACCCGGTACCTGGCTTTTGTTGAGTCCCATCTCAGAGCTTCTCATGCAAAAGAATCTACATCTGATCTGAAAGCAGTGCTGTCTGTCCTGCCACCTCACACACAGGAGAATTAAGAACCCGGCACATCAGAAAGGCAGAAATCCAGCTTTGCCTCACGCTGCAACACAATGTTTGGACTTCATTTCTGCAGTGACTTCTCATCCCTGCTGGTCTTCTCTTCCTGGAATAGCCTTAAAGCAGATTTTACAGTGCCATCCCCACATTGTTGCGAAAAGCACAGGAAGGTCATCCAGATAAAACCACACAGTCCAGTGTATGCCGTCCTCAGGTACACAGGAACCAAGCTGAAGTTGGACAGCTGTTTGGGGAAAAGGCAAAGTTAACAAACCACGGAAATAGCTTGACACTTTTGTATTTATCTAGCAAGTTTTTAACCCCACTTTCTATTCAGGGTAGCTTGCATGGTTCTCACATTCCTGTTTTATCCGCAGAACAGCCACTACTCTTAGCTTCTGTGTGAAATTTGCACTCGATGTATCTCTAGTATAACGTATGATTTAGACGTAAGTAATCCAAAGTTTGTGAACCTTTTTTTCAGACAGGGATATAAATATATCCCACTATTCTGCTTTTCCCCAAAACTCTACACACACAAGATTGACAAATTAGCAGGTGCTGGCTATTCGACATATCTTGGCACTCTCCTACTAGTCCTTTATTAAAATGAATCATGTGGTTTGTAATTTCTTTAGCCAGGGCAGAAGGAACACTAATTTGAAACTCACCTGCACAAAAGGCCAGTACATCAGCCCGGTCTGGAAGAAAGCAAACAGCAATAATTTTATGATTGTTGATGATCACCACGTAGAAAATAGAGGAAGAATACTTTGGACAACTATAAAACAGGGCCTACTTTAGACACAGTGCACAAAGTGAAGTTTTCCCCTCTGTTTCTTCTAACAATCAGTGTTCGGCAATGAATGAAAGAGAAATTGATTTCTTTTCGTGCAGTGAATAGTTTATTTAAATCCAGAGGGGGACAAGGTGATGGTGAAAAGGCAGGAAGATGATAGAAATCCTTGCAGGACTGCTCTTCTGCTCAAGGGAAATAGAACATGGGGATGTTCAGGGGCAACAGGCCTCTGAATAGTAGTTTTGCTTAGGGAATACAAAGTGGAAAGATTGTTATCTTTGTACCCCATTGATGGGTTCCCCAGAGACATTGTGTTGACAGAGAAACATCAGATCCTGGTCCTGAATCAATAAAACTCTTTTTAGCATCTCAGCTCTCTTTGAATATTTAAAATTCTTAATGAAAGGGAAGCATGCCCAGTAATCCAATTTTTAAAACAGGTGCACAATATCAGCATCAGGTGTTCAGAAAGGAGAGGTGTGGCAACCATAGAATCCCTCCTTAGGCACTGTACAGGTGATGGAAATTCAATCTCAACTATAGGGCAGTGCAGGCTGCCCCTTTAAGAACCAGTAAGTGATACTATGCTGTCTACTTTTAAATACAAGATCAGCACAGTAGGGCAGAAGGATTACATGACACTTGAGATGTTAGCACATTTCCCCAGGTGGGTGAGCAAACGCTTCAAGAAGGAATGATTTACTTGGCTATGGATGAGAAATTACTCTGAAGGAAGTCTTGATTCTACACCTGCAAGGGTTCTTCTGTTCCAAAAGACACTGTTCTCTCTGAGTGTTGCCTAAAGTTACCTGTGGTGGTGGGAGGTCAGTTGAAGGATGTGGAAATGCATTTGCAAACGTACAAAATACTTTTTTTTTTTTAAAAAGAAACTCTTCCCCTACATGGTTGCCTGACATGGATTCCCCTACATCATAACTATTTTATAAATTATTAGGTGTGTGTGTATATATATCCAACTTAACATTTTAACTGTAATCATTACTTTTGCTGTATATACCACAAGCCAGCACAGAAATTCATCAGATATATGTCACATTTTAAAGTCAGCTTGGTGCAGTGGTTAGCAGACTTCTAATCTGGAGAGCCAGTTTGATTCCCCGCTCCTTCCCCACATGCAGCCAGATGGGTGACCTTGGGCTTCTCACAGCACTGATGGAGCTGTTCCAAACGAGCAGGAATATCAGGGCTCTCTCAGCCTCACCCACCTCACAGGGTGTCTGTTGTGGGGAGAGGAAAGGGAAGGCGACTGTAAGTCACTTTGAGACTCCTTCTGGTAGAGAAAAGCGGCATATAAGAACCAACTCTTCTTCAATAATCTCAGGGCTCTCTCAGCCTAACCTACCTCACAGGGTGTCTGTTGTGGGGAGAGGAAAGGGAAGGCAAGTGTAAGCCACTTTGAGACTCCTTTGGGTAAAGAAAAGCGGCCTATAAGAACCAATTCTTCTTCTTCTAAAGAGAAGATGATAAAAAATAAAATTCTTTTTTTTTGCTTCAAATTCTTTATAAAATTTTATATTTAGGTGATTTCTCATTCTACATCTTTCATCATTGACTGGATTTCTTATTCAAGTGGATAGCAGTCTGAAGTAGCACAACAAATTTTCAGCCCAGGGGCACCTTTAAGACAATCAGTCTGAGGAAGTGGGCCTGCACACCTAAGCTCACGCCTTGAACAAATCTCTGCTAGTCTTAAAGGTGTCCCTGGACTCAAATTTTGTTGGACTTCTCATTCTTGCAGCTCCTCCTCCCCTATAGGCCCTGCCAGGGTTTCATATTGGTTAATGAGGCTCTCTTCATTAGGTTATCCTCCTCAGAGGAGCTCTGACACTGGAACTTTGGGGGGCATAAAATTTTTTCAGGGGACTAAAGATGCATTTCAATAAGGGTCTAATTTTCAGGTAATAAAACTGGTGATATATTTACTACTTTGATTCCTATTCTGATTCCTTCCTAGCTTTCATTTTTCTTTACTGCTGTTTACTTCATTTATACCCTGCCTCTGTCCTAAAACATGCCACATTCTTTTTATCCTCACAAAACCCCCGTGAAGTCACCCAGCAAGCTTCCACGGTCCCAGTCTGACACTCTTAACCTCTACGCCAAACTGGCACCTCTGTTTAGTTTAATCTAGTGTGAGCCAGTATGAGGTAGTGGTCACAATACTGTTCAAATCCTCACTTGCTGGGTGACCAAACCTCAACCAAACCTACATAACAGGGCTTTGTAAGTGGCATACAGGTAGATGGAAGAATCCCAAACTCTTTGGAGGATACAAATATGAGAAACAGATTCACACTACTGCAGGATGGAGGACAGACGGGAGAATCTTGGGCTTCCAGATGGTTGCATAATGAAATAATGAAAGTACATAATACACTTTTAGACTCACCTTATATGTATTCCAAAACTTCTGTCTGCAGTCTAAGAAAACGTCTTCTTTCCCTTGAAGTATACTCATCCCTAGTGACAATTTTTAGCACGGTCAGACTACTCAGGACAAATACCTGAAATTTCATTTTTCATTTTTAATACAGAGAGACATTGCTGCAAGGTCAGGCTGGGAGCATGTGACTGACCCAAGGGAGGCTGGGGATTCGAATGTGGCCCTCCAGATACTAGCATGACACACAATGCTAGCTATCTACCAAACTATACAAGCCAATTGGTACACAAGGGATGTTGTCAATTTCATATCTCCTTCCTTGCCTGTGGCTTTTGTAATTTCTCTGTTGCAGATACAAATGCAGATGAAGCACAGTTGCAATGAGGCATGGACAACTGTTACATTGGTATACTGATTTGACATTCTAGTGTCGATTTTATTAACCTCTCCCTGTGGCTGGGAGGGGAGGAAAAGGCTACCATGGGGTGAGGACAGGGTCAGGGAAAATGGCTGACATGTGAGTAGGAATAAAGCTTCCCCTCCCCAAAGCTGTGACAGTACAGGAGACTTTGTAGGAGAGATAGGTATTTTAGTGTATATCAGGTAAAAAGGTTTGGAGGTGGTACTTCCCCATAACAAGCACACACTCGGTTCCCATGGAAATAGGTAACTATATAATTTTGACTTAATTTCCTCAAATCTGCAGAAAGTTGCAAAGAAGAAAGACACATGGCTTGGCTGTGTCTAACCCCTGGCCAGAGCAGTATTTTAAGTGAGAAGGGGCTTTTCTGTGGCCTCCCTGTCAGGCAACTGTTTGGCAGAAGGGGAAAGTCCCCCCCCCACCGTTAAAAGGAATGCCCTGAGGCTCCCCTGCGTTGCTCTTGGAAAGGCCTCCTCCCCTCAGTCAGGGCCTGTCAGAGGCTCCTTCGCAGCAGGCCTGAAGGGAGGGTGGAGGGGGAGCATTCAGCAGCCTCCTGCCAGCTCTGTCAGGGTTCAGCCTCCTGCTAGCTCATGGCAGGACTGCCTTCATCCCCCTTGGCAGCCCTGCTGACCTCCTCTCCCTGCGGTGGTCAGGGGCAGACTGGCAGCCATGTCCCCAGATTGCCCCTGGCTGGGCTGGGTGGGTGGAATTTTGGATTGGATTTTGGTCTGTCCTGGTGAGGTGCCAATCGGAAGGCTTGTCAGTCCGGGGCTAAGGGGCCAATTGTTGCCCCCCCATCCTGGACTGAGCCCACCCCAAGCCCACTTACTGTTTTATTAAGAGGGAACAGATTAGATATTGGGGGGGGGGGAATCTCACAGTGTAGTTCAGCAGTGGAATAGGCTGCCTAAGGAGGTTTGCTGGCAGGGGCTCCTGGGAATTGTAGTCCATGGGCATCTGCAGGGCCGCAGTTTGACTACCCCTGCTTTAGGCTGATCCTGCATTGAGCGGGGCGGGGCATGAATGGGGGAGGGGACTGGATGGCCTGAATGGCCCCTTCCTACTCTTTGATTCTATGAAATTTGGAAAAAATTGACTGATGTGGGCCCTGGTCACACCAAGTGCAACTGGAAAGAGCTTAAGAATACATGACTGGCAATATGCAATGCCTCCCACTCACAGCCAGATATTAATGAAGAAAATCGATCAATGAATCCAGGAGGGGATCCATAATCAGCTCCCCTCTTGTACAGTCCAGTCTTCCTTCATTTATACCCCACCTATCTCTCCACTGGGGAAACAGTCCTGTATGTGTGACCCAGGACTGAAAGAAGGGTGCTCTGCGCATGCTCAAAAGCCACTTGTTCTTTAACACGGCTTCACTGGTTCGAGTCTTGAGCTCTGACATAGCAAAGAAGTTTCTGAATCTGAGCCCTATTTTGGTTGAGCTTCATCTACTGTAAACTCATTTAGAGGACAGCAAAACAAAATCAGAGCCCAGTGGCACCTTTAAGACCAACCAAGATTTATTCAAGGCGTGAGCTCTCCAGTGCAAGCACTCTTCCTCAGAAAGCTCACACCATGAATCAATCTCTGTTGGTCTTAAAGGTGCCAGTGGACTCTGATTTTGTTTGGTTGTGCTGCCTCAGACCAACACGGCTACCCGCTTGAATCTATCGCTTAGAGGAGTCCTGCTCAAATTATTATTAACTAAAATACAAACAAGATCTAGCCAAAAAGAACAGCATAATTTTGTTCCTGGGCTGCTCAGGAATCTAATACTATCCTGTATCTTGCCTGGGCTGGGATGAAGCTGGGGGCTGGTCTGACTTACTCTGTGAGCCAGGGAAAAGTACACAGCATGGAAAGTTTGTAACACTACTGTGTCCCACTCCTTGTGGCAAGAAGAGCAAGGCAGTAATCTCTCAGGGCAGATATGTTTGGCAAAACCTAATCCCCTCAGTACTCAATGGCCCTTGCTCCTAAGCAAGCAACCATAGTATTATGTGGTTTTAGCTTAACAAAACAGGTAGAAATTACAATGGAGAAGCCACTGCAGGAAAATCACAACAGGAGTTGTGAAGCACATTTAACAATTTGTTCCTGATCAGGAAATTGCAATTGGACCAAAATGCAACTTGCCTGGGTTTTCTCAGAGAATACCTGGGAGAGCCCATATCAGGCCTGTTCTGATGCAGGTGCACTGGCTCCTGGATGAATTCCAAATCAGGGTCAAGGTTCTGGTTTTAACCTTCAAGGCCATTTGTAGGCTGAGCCCCATGTAACTGAGGGACTGCCTGCCTGACTATACCCCCCCCCCCCAAAAAAAAAGGGCTTTTCCCTTTAAGGCTTTGGAGAAAGGAAACACCTGGTGCATTAACTGCTGCAATAAATTACACAGGCATGGTGTTAGTAATTGAGACCTTGTTACTGCTGACTTGGATCGCCATATGTGCTGAGCTGTTGGCTGCTTTCAGTTATAACTAAGAAGTTTGGTAATGTATGAAACTGTATGGGCTATTGATACTGGAGATTATATTTAAAAGGTTTTGGTTTGACTGTTGTTATTTCTGCTTATAGATTGCAAAAGAAGGAATTTGGTATTGACCCTACTTAGTAACACAGAAAGAGGTAAGGTTAGATTAATATAATTTTAAAATATAACCTGTATAACCTGTAATATGAACTATTAATTTTGATTGTTTAAGTATTCAGGACTGGCCACGGATGAAAAATGGAAAACAGAATTCCAAATCAGGGTCAAGGTTCTTGGTCTTAACCTTCAAGGCCATTTGCAGGCTGAGCCCCATGTAACTGAGGGACTGTCTGACTGACTGTATACGCAGGGCTTTGTGCTTGGAAAATTTGAACAGGCTGGTGATCCCTGGCCCCCAAGGGGTACATTTGGCTTCAACCAGGGCCCCCTGGTAGAACAAGCTCTCTAAAGAGCTGTGGGCCCTTTTGAGAGCCAGTGCAATTTCAGAGGGCCTGTGAGATAGACCACTTGCACCAGGCATTCGGTTGGGGCCAACAATCCAAGTTGGCCATTTCTACAAGGACTTCCCCCCTTGGGCATATGGATATACTTACAGACAAGGGCTTTGGACACAGGGATAGTAAAGGAAGTTTAGAAAGGGGTTTTAATAATTTTTAAAATTATTTTTAATCTAATGCTTTTTATTATTTTACATTTTGTGTTGCTAACAGCCCCAAGCCAGCTTGCCAGGAGGGGCAGCATAAAAATCCAAAGATACATAATTTTTTTTTATTTCAGCAGATGCTTTTGTGGACTAGAGCCAATTGATGGGTACATCTCTCCCCTCCCCTCATGGCTTCTGTTAGAATAAAAACATGGCTGTCCTTAAGGAAGGCGAGAAGGCCGCATAGCGTAGCCCAGCCTTCTCAGATCTCAGAAGATAAATAGTTAGTATTTGAGTCTATTAAGGCTGACTGAGGCCACAGCAAACCACCTCTGCTTCTGACAGGCCTTGTTGGGGTCGCCACAAGCTGGCTGCAACTTGAAACATTTTAGACACACAAATGCCTCATAAATCATGCAGCATCTTTTACTAGGGACCCCTGAAAAAACTGAGAAGGTTGGGTGTAAGTTTTAGGACTGGGGAGATATTGCTATGCAACCATGAAGCTCACTTTGTGAACGTGAGTCACTTATCTTCCCACAGTCTCTCTCACCACGTTGTTGTAGGGAGCTGCCTGGGAACTCTGGTTCAAATCCCTACTTAAGCATGGAGTTCATCAGCAGGCCCTGGATCTGTCATTCTCTCTCACTCTAGTCCAGGCTTTCTCAACCAGGGTTTCTTGATGGCCCTGGGTTTCCCAAATGGGTGGGAACAGGCTTCCTCGGGAGGTGGTCGGTTCTCCATCTTTGGAGATTTTTAAACAGAGGCTGGATAGCCATCTGACGGAGAGGCTGATTCTGTGGAGGTTCAAGGGGGTGGCAGCTGACAGTGGATGAGCGATAGGGATATGAGTGTCCTGCACAGTGCTGAGGGTTGGACTAGATGACCCAGGAGGTCCCTTCCCATTCTGTTATTCTATGATTCTAGGAGTTATTAAATATTTATCAGGTGATATAGCCATATGTGGACATGTCAACCTGCACCCCCCTCCCAAATGGACAGTGATGGGCTGGGGGGGGTACACAGCTATGCTTCCCACCCATATTATGCATGATCGCACCAGTTCTGGGGTTTCTCGAGCCTGAGGAATGTTTCAGGGGTTTCTCAGTGGTAAAAGGGTTGAGAAAGACTGCTCCCAGCCCCTACCTGGTGGAATAAGCTCCCAAAGGAGGCACCGGCCTTGTTGGAGCTTATCCAGTTCCACAGGGCTTGCAAAACTGAGTTCTTCCATCAGGTTGAGGCCAGCCAGTCAGTAACATCTAAGAACCCCCTCCCCTGCAACATCTGGATCTGGCAATCAACACGGGAGAGCAATTTGGGAGAGGCTTAGAAGCAAGGAATGCCTATGTTGTTTTAGATATTCCAGTAGATTGATTTAAACTCAGTTGATTTTATATTGCTGTACAGTGCCCGCCGGGGAAGGCTGGGTGGAGAGGGGCAGTCTTATAAATCCAATTATAAATAAGAGAAATAAATAAAAATGCGAGAAAGCCCCTAAAAGCCAAGCACAACCGTTCCTGCCCACCCACTCTCAAAACGCTTACCAGACTCGGAGATGGATCCTGGTGAGAAAAGAGTGGGCTCCCCTGCCATACAGCCCCTCCTCCGAAGCTCCCATTTTCGCCATAGAAGCTGATCTCCGCAGTCTGGAGATGGGGTCAATTCCGGTGATCCTCAGGTCCCACCTGGAGGCTGGCATCCCTAAGTGGAACTGCCTG
This sequence comes from Paroedura picta, assembly GCF_049243985.1. Lineage (NCBI taxonomy): Eukaryota > Metazoa > Chordata > Lepidosauria > Squamata > Gekkonidae > Paroedura > Paroedura picta. Next base: position 10,885,190 of record NC_135386.1, read on the forward strand.
TCTGAGATGGTTGCATTTCCTCCGTCCAGGCCACCTGACATGGTTAGGGCGGAGGGCAAAACACCCAGCCCCCCTACACCAGGGGTAGTCAACCTGTGGTCCTCCAGATGTCCATGGACTACAATTCCAATGAGCCCCTGTCAGCAAATACTGGCAGGGGCTCATGGGAATTGTAGTCCATTGACATCTGGAAGGCCACAGGTTGACTACCTGTACCCCTACCCTACACCAGGTGTAGTCAACCTGTGGTCCTCCAGATGTCCATGGACTACAATTCCCATGAGCCAGCGTTTGCTGGCAGGGGCTCATGGGAATTGTAGTCCATGGACATCTGGAGGACCACAGGTTGACTACCCCTGCCCAACACCACCCTCCTGGGCATGCAAGCGGCAAGCCTACCTGGGCAACTCGCTCTCCTGGGTCCGGCCGACCGCACCCGGGAACCAAAAAGGCCTCGCGCCCTTGCAAGTTGCAACGCCCGCCCCCCTTACTCACCGGTGTAGAAGGCCAGGACCGCCACGGGTGCGCCCAGCAGCTGGTCGCACAGCACCTTGGCCGCCACCGCCCGCGGCGCCCGGCCGGGCAGGAGCCGCTCGAGCGCGCGGAGCCAGACGTAGTTAAAGTTGCCGTGGAAGGTCAGCGCCACCAGCGCCACGTGCCGCGTCTGCCGCCAGTCGGCCGCCGAGCCCGGAGCGCGCCGGAGCCGCTGCTGAGCCGCGTCGCCCGCCGCGAAGAGACCCCCGTAGAGCAGCAGGTTGCACAGCCAGGGCGAGCGGCGCGCCCAGCGGCCCAGCAGCGCCATCGCCTTGCCGGGGCTGCAGGGCTGGCGTCTCCAGGGCGGCTCCTCCTGCTCCTCCACCCCCCCCCCCCCGCCTCTGCCTCCTCTTCACATTCTCCCCATTGTTCCTCCGTTGCTAGGCGAGGTTCAGCTTCCTGGTAATTTCCACGCACGTCAAAACAGCAATGCAACCGCCGGCCGCTGGTCCCTGCTGTCCAGCATCGTGTTTCAGAAAGGGGGCGGGGGAGGAGGAGGAAAAGTCGGATCTGCATAGACAAGAACTCCTCCAAATCCAGGATCAATTTCCAAGCAGGTGACTCTTTTTCACAGCAGGGAGGTAAAATATGTTCTCCCACAGTGGGGGCGGGAAGTCATCCAGAGTGGTTAGGTCACGCCTCTGCTTGGCCAGGTAGGGCAATTGGAGTGCAGATTTCTTGCAGCCACTTAGCCTGACCTTCCAGTTTTAGATTGCCCAACTGCCCAGGTAGGAGATCCCGAGCTCTGCTCCTGATCAATAGAATCCATTGGATTTACAAAATTAAACAGCTGCAAAAAGAACAAGAAGGAGAGTTGGTTCTTATATGCCGCTTTTCTCTACCTGAAGGAGTCTCAAAGCGGCTTACAATCCCCTTCCCTTTCCTCTCCCCACAAGAGACACCCTGTGAGGGAGGGGAGGCTGAGAGAGCCCTGAGATTACTGAAGAAGAACAGTTGGTTCTTATATGCCACTTTTTAACAAGCCGAAATTCTGCTCCTGTAGCCTGAAGAAGATGCCGTTTTTCTCTACCCGAAGGTGTGTTAAAGTGGCTTACAATCCCCTTCCCTTTCCTCTCCCCACAACAGACAGCCTGTGAGGTGGGTGACGCTGAGAGAGCCCTGAGATTACTGAAGAAGAGTTGGTTCTTATATGCTGCTTTTCTCTACCCAAAGGTGTCTCAAAGCGGCTTACAGTTGCCTTCCCTTTCCTCTCCCCACAACAGGCACCCTGTGAGAGAAGTGGGGCTGAGAGCCCTGATATCGCTGCTTGGTCAGAACAGTTTTATCAGTGCCATGGTAAGCCCAAGGTCACCCAGCTGGCTGCACGTGGGGGAGTGCAGAATCGAACCCAGCATGCCAGATTAGAAGTCCGCACTCCTAACCACTACACCAAACTGGCCTCCTAACCACTACACCAAGAGGATATTTTTCTGGCTTTGCCCCACTAGAGAAAAAAAGACTTCAGGTGAGTCTAATGTTTCAATTACCTCTTAATGGCTGCAGACCAAACAGCTGTCAAAGAGGTAGTTCAAGAGGGGCTACGCAGTTATGGGGTTGTGCGGTAGCTTTTTTCACACACCCTGCCCATAGCGCTGCAAAATGATTCATAATTTTTCTCTAACAGAGGCGGAAGAGAGCCCCACGAGTCAGTCATGGACACTTATCCCTTACAGGTTTACTGGAAGTGTGGTTAGGTTTGGGGCCAAATGTCCCCTCATCTCAGCTGTGAAGTTTATTGAGTGATCTTGGGTCAGTCCAATTACCAAGTAGTTGTGAGGACAAATGTGCTTCTCTGAGCTTCTTGTAAAGTGGGGGGGACCAAACGGTGATGATAGACCTCCATCAAATAACGGGGTGTGCCCCCCCCCACTAGAAAACGTGATTCAATGTTCAATTTGAAGATTATCAGAGACTTAAAACATTTAGAAAAGAGCTTTGGAGAGAGGTGTCTGTGGAATTGTCCTGGTCTGATGTCCTTCCTCTCCTCACACCCTATTGTCCATCCCTCAAAAGCCCAGGAGCTTCTCAACATGGAGTTGGCAACCTACCTTGCAGGGCTGTTGTGCAGATAGAAAGGAGATAATAACGTAAACAGCTTGTGTTATTATTATCTCCTTTCTGTCTGCACAACAGCCCTGCAAGGTAGGTTAGACTGAAACTACGTGACTGATCCAAAACCACCCAGTCAGATTGGGATCTGAACCTGGATCTCACACACAGATCTAAGTGTGCCACTCTGGCTTTCACAGGGTGGCTGCTGTTGAACAGTGGTGGGTAGCCAGGCCTAGCAGAATCATGCAAGTCGGGAGGTATCAAGATGCACAGTGGATGCTGCCAGCCTCAGGGCATTTCCACACATCAGAAAAAATGGGTGTTATGCCAGCTGAATGGCATAGCATTATCATGCCTCCAAGCCCCTCCTCACCTTTTTGCTGTGTCGATTTCGTCTGCTGCCTTTTCACGCGTCTCACCTTCCACAGGTGCTGCTGGAAATGGCGGAAGAGAGCAACACGCTTTATACCTGACATTCTTCTGCCTGTCAATCAAGCCAGCCAGCCCGCCCCCAGCACCGATTTTGGAAGGAGAGGTAAGTGAAGGCGTGGGAGTCCGCTCAGTGCTTCCCCTGCCTCCCTCTGCCTCTCGCCCCCCCCAAAAAAACAGTACCCCCGCTAGCTCCCGTTGCATGGAAGCCTGCAGTGGGCTTTTAGTAGTATAAGATAATGCAGGCACAAGGAAAGCATTGTGGTGTAGCAGCTCCATCAGTACAAAAGGGTACCACAAAGAAGACCTTCTGGATAATGGTTGCTTTTTCTTCTGTGCGATGGGGTTTATCTTTTTCTTTCACCAGCCTGGTTGGAGCCCACTCTACCTGAGAATTTGTTCTCAACCCTCTGTTGACGTGACTGATTATGAAATTCGTATTCAGAGTACTTGTGTTACTAAAACCAAGCAAGATCATCCCATGGATCAGAAACCAGACCTCCTGCTTGTGCTATTACATGAGCTACCTTCAGTAGCGAAACGCTGGCAAACAATTTTTGTGTGTGTGTGCTGCTGGACAAGAGTTCCCCAGGATAGATTTTGCCTCTGTGATACAGCCCACATGATTTCTTTATACCAAATGCTCCCAGATGAATTATACTGCCTGCTCTTCCTCCTTGCTGCAAAACCTTGACAAGTATACCCTTTGTCCAGTAGCAGTGCATTTAAAGTGTTGTCTTTGTGTACTATTAAGACTCAGATGCTTATTAAGATTTATTGTATGATTATTTTAATGTATTAATTATTTTGCAAATCATGGAAGGGACCTCCAGGGTCATCTAGTCCAACCCCCTGCCCAATGCAGGATCTCACAACTACCTGCCTACCCACAGTAACCTCAATTTCATGCCCAAGTTATCTCCCTACCAGAAAAGTCCAGCCTGGAGGAAATTCATTGACCACCCCAATTAGCAATTCCCTGAGTATGCAAGGAAGGGCCACGAGAGACAATGGCACGTCCCTTCCTGCCCACCCATTCATACTCGGTGCCTAATAGTCTGTTAGCTATGATTTGTAATAATATCAGACCGGTTCTAATAGTTTTGTCTTTGTGGCTGTTCAAATCCCCCAAAAACCAATGGTCTCTTTTAAAAAATGCAGTGATCTGATAGAACTAAAGAGACATAACCTTCCAAGTGTTTTGTCTCAAGTCGCTAGGATTCTTTTAACACCACGAGATGGGTAGCTGAGTTAGTTTGTCTGATGCAGTAGGAAAGAGAGAGCCCAGCAGCGCTTTCAAGACTAATGGAATTTGTGACAAGGTAGGATTATTCGTTAGTCACTGCTCACTTCTGGAGTCCATGCCTTACGAGGAGAGCTTGAAATAATTTGGTATGTGTAGCCAGGAGAGCCTCTTGTGGCGCAGAGTGGTAAGGCAGCTGACATGCAGTCTGAAAGCATTGCCCATGAGGCTGGGAGTTCAATCCCAGCAGCCGGCTCAAGGTGGACTCAGCCTTCCATCCTTCCGAGGTCGGTAAAATGAGTACCCAGCTTGCTGGGGGGTAAACGGTAATGACTGGGGAAGGCACTGGCAAGGCCACCCTGTATTTTTTAATTAATATATATTTTTTATTTTCATAAAGATATAAATATATAAAAGAGACAGTATAAGTCAGGGGTAGTCAAACTGCAGCCCTCCAGATGTCCATGGACTACAATTCCCAGAAGCCCCTGCCAGCGAATGCTGGCAGGGGCTTCTGGGAATTGTAGTCCATGGACATTTGGAGGGCCGCAGTTTGACTACCCCTGGTATAAGTTGTTAATACAAAGAATGGTAAAAGAAAGTCTTCATTGGTTACATTTACACCCCCTCCATTAGGTGCCTCCTTTTAGTTATGCTTTAAATTTAGATTGGGAGGCAAAGCCATACATTGCAACTGGGAATACCATAGCCTTGACTAGACACACTTTTGTTGTTGGCAGGGTGATTTGTCTGCTTTTTAGGATGCTGTCTAGATTTGCCATAGCTTTCCTCCCCAGGAGCAAGCGTCTTTTAATTTCTTTGCTGCAGTCCCCATCTGCAGTGATCTCGGAGCCCAGGAAAATAAAATCTGTCACTACCTCTATTTCTTCCCCATCTATTTGCCAGGAATTGAGAGGTCCGGATGCCATGATCTTAGCCGGATGCCAGCTTTTGCACTCTCCTCCTTCACCCGCATCAAGAGGCTCTTTAGTTCCTCTTCACTTTCTGCCATTAGAGTGGAATCATATGCATATTTGAGGCTATTGATCATTTATATACAACTAGCAATTAAGCCCACTGTAAAAGAAATACAGCGGGCGCTAGCTGTTCCCAACCGCCCTGGCAGCGCTGCCCGGGCGGGTGGGAAGGGCTGGCCCCCCCAAACTCCCCCCCTTCACCTATGCACCTCCTTGACTAATATATTACATACGGCATTATGTCTCCTAATCCTCATGTCCTGAAGTACCAGACACAGTCCCAAGACATGAGACAATGGCTCATATCTAGCCCCACATTTATGACAACTAATTGCTGATTTGTTCCCCTCTTCCAATAACTTCTCTAGTAGGTACGACGCTACTTCTTAATTTAAGGGACCTAATAAACTGTCTTTCAGACAGCATGTTTAGACCCAAAAGACAACCGTTACTAATCCATTCATCTTTGGAAACCTCTATACCACTTCCTTGACAGACCAATGAACACCCACCTTTCAAATTCCCTGTACCCTCTAGGTCCTATTGGTACAATCTCCATATCAAAGGTATCTGGTATTTCCTTTGCTGCTACTCCTAGTTCCAGCCACAATCCTCTATACCAGGGGTAGTCAAACTGCGGTCCTCCAGATGTCCATGGACTACAATTCCCAGGAGCCCCCTGCCAGCGTTCGCTGGCAGGGGGCTCCTGGGAATTGTAGTCCATGGACATCTGGAGGGCCACAGTTTGACTACCCCTGCTCTATACTTAGTTTGCACACATCCCCTACACGACAAGCCTCTCTAATCACAACAGTGTCAGATTGTGCCATTCTATGGTACCGACCCATTCTTATCTGGGGAACCAATTTTTCCAAGCATCCGATTCCTAAACTGCTATCTCTTAAATTACAATATAGCAAACTATTAGTTGTTGTCTCTGGCAGATGGAGCCAGGTTTTCACTTTGGACCTAATTAAATCATCGATGGTGCTTAATTTGACCTTTCCAGTTTCCATATGATCTAAGCCAAATAATAATCGGGGTATCATATAATCCTGCCGCACAATCTCGAGTCTCTGCGTCTGTTTTAAAAGTACCTTTGAGATTCTTTCCAGCCAAATCCTAACTTTTTAGATACAATCTTCCTGAACGATCCCTCTCCAAGGGTCAATCTATAAACCAAGACATCTTTCCATCCTGCCTGGGTCGATCCATGGGATTACCTCCTTGCCACTTTTCCATCCAATACAATCATTTACTGTGAAAGTCCTTTTTTCCGACTTTAATATAAAATCCACAACATTTCCTGGCTTGTGTTTTCAGACCTGAATTCTTACAAAATGCTTCAACCACCTTTAAATTCCACCTTTCCGTTGTCTCCCAATCTTCGGTCAAAATTGCCAAGTCGTCGGCAAAAGCCGACGCTGAGATATTTATATTTTTTAGCTTAAAGCCATTTCTTATTTTTTCCCAACTCATTTATTAGAGGATCCATGGCAATATTGACCAGGATAGGGACATAGAGCTCCCTATTTCACGCCAACTTCCAACTTTTTCTCTTATCCTCAACCTGAAACTTCGTGGTAGCATGCACGTCGCTGCCCCCCTATTATTGACCCTCCCAACACTATAGTTGCTTTGGCCCAACACTACTGGGATCTGCGTTCCAGGCTGCGTCTCCCTTCTCTCAGCCTCACTCCCTAGCATGATTGTCCTACCCCAAGAGCAGGTCTTATCAATATAACTGAACTACTCTAACTGCCTAAACTCACCGCCCCTTCCAACCCCAAAAAATCCCACCTGCAACCCTCCCAATCTAACCCAGCTAAAGTAGCAACCCAGGTGTTGTGTCAGGGATCTCACTGGACACCAGTGAATGTCTCTCACGCTCCACCCCTTCTTACTAACTAGAAAAATTTAAAAACTCCATTCCACCAAGCTCTGGAATAAAAGAAAGAAGAGGAAATTCTCTTTTTGGCCACAAGGGGGTGTAAGTTGGCCGTCTCCTCTCCTTGGCAAATTGCAGCCAGTCCAGCCACTCCTGGATCGGTCTCACGAAAAGGCACCCAGACACTTGTGGTCCATCCCAGCCAGCAGTCCTCTCTTCCACTCTGCCCCAGCTGGGGGAGTCTATTAGCTCCACACAGGTCACAATTTCCCACCAATTTTCCAACCAATACAGCCATTTACTATGAAGGTCTTATTTCTGGCTTTAATGTAGAATCCAAAACATTTCCTGGCTTGTGTTTTTAGACCTGAGACCTTGCAAAATGCTTCAACCACCTTTAGATTCCTTTCCATTCCCTCCCAATCTTCGCTCAGAATTGCCAAGTCGTCGGCAAAAGCCAGCGCTGAAATATTTTTACTATTTTTTAGCTTAAAGCCTTTTTTTTATTTTTTCCAATTCGTTTATTAAAGGATCCATGGCAATATTGAACAAGATAGGGGACATAGGATCTCCCTGTTTTACACCAACTTCCAACTTAATGGGGCCTGTTCTCCTATCTCCAACCTGGAATTCTGTAGTAGCATTCACAGAAGAACTACTTATAAGTCTATTTGCTTATCTAATCTCCAACTCCTTAAGGCCCGTTTGACATGGTCATGTGACACTGTGTCAAATGCCTTAGCTATATCGATAAACACAATCCCAAGACTAGCTCCACCTCTTTTACTTTCTTTAATCACCTTACGTAAGACCTCTAAGTTTTCGGAACAGCCTGGAGCTGAAATAAAACCTCTTTGTCTAGGGTTGATAATACAGGCAGCCTGCAACCTTGAGGTGATAATCCTCGAAAACAATTGCAGCATTACTGACCCAATTGTCAGCGGTCTCCAATTCCCGATTTCTTTTAACTCTTCCTCTTCTTCACACTTAGGAATCAAAATCGACCTACACTGCTTAACCACTGGGGGAATAAAACCTGTAACTAACCATACATTAAAGATCTCACTTAATCGACTTCCCCCAGGATCCATCCTCTTCAAATCACCCACACTAATACCATCCAAGCCAGCTGCACTTTTCTCTTTCATACCATCCCTATGTTTCTTCACCTCCTCCTCAGATATTAAATTTTCAAAATAACCTCCTCAGATATTAAATCTTCAAAATAACTATTATCTGCTGTTCCAAAATGAGAAAACTGTCCCAATCCTCTAAACACACCTTTACTCTCCCATTTCTTTCTATAAGCAAATGATTACGCCATCGCTGTTGCCATTACTGTAAATTATTGGTTTTTATTGTCATTTTATGGTTTTAGGGGACGGGGTTATGTAAGCCGCCTCGAGCCTTCGGGGGGAGGCGGGGTATAAATATAAATATAATAATAATAATAACAATCTTCAATTTCCTCCATACTGATTCTGCATTGACAACCCATGGTACCATCCAAAACAAATTTGACCGCCTTCATCTTATCCTTCTTAAACATCTCTTGCAATTTCTTATAACTAAATTTCTTTCGAGCTCTTCTTTTCATCCAACCTTTCTTCTTATTCCAAAATCTACCTTTTTTTCTTCCTTCTCCTATTATTCTTTACTCTACCAACTTTTGGATCTCCAAGAAATTGTATCATAAAGTCAAATGTTAAATCTTCAACTAGTCCTTCTATATTATCATCACTATCCAAGCGGGCCTGCAATACTTTTCTCACTTTCTCAGATAATTCATCAAAACACACCATGTTGTTAACCTTTGATCTATGTATCCTTTCCAGTACTCCAGTTTCCTCTAAACTCTCCGTATGCTGAACTACCAATGCTCCTTCATCATCTTTCACCATCTTGTTCGTCTTGGTTCCTAATTCCTTACTAATCAACATGTTGATACATCTCTCACCTTTAAACTTCCTTTCTAAATCGTTCAATTTTTCAACTTCCTCCTTAGTCCAACATACCTTATGAGCACCTCTTTCCTATCTTCTTACCTTCTTCAATTCTCTCTCTGTTTCTAACATCTGGATGTTTAAACCTTTTATGTTGCGATAATCCTATCTGAGTATCAAAAGCCGATTCACAACTTTCACACTTAAATTGCTTGACATTCTTATCTAGCTCTTTTGTACTTACCACAATGGACCAGTACCGACATTGCCTTATCTTTCTTGTACTCACATTTCTTACATTTGAACATCACCTTCGAATCTCCATGTACCGACCTAATATGTGACTCTATCTAGGCTTTCCAAAAACATCATTACATAACGGACATGCTGGACATTCTGCTGGAACTTCTATTGCTATATCTCCTATTTCTAAACCCAAAATTTATTCATCTACAACCTTCTCTTTCACTACTCCATCCATATCACTTCCACCAATAGGTCCTCCAAGCTCCCCTGGCGTAGACGAGTTCAAGAACTCAGTTGCCAGAAGCCTGAACACCACCTTCAGCCTCTACTACCCCTTCCATAACTTTCATCACTTCTATCCATCAATCATAGATTTCTCTTCCCTTTCATCCTTCTTAATCTCTTCTACCACACCCACACAAACTTCATCCTTCCTAGCCTTGTCAAATCCGGTTGTAATGGTCTCTTTCTCGTAAAGATCCGTCTTTTCCCATCCATCAACGGTTTCACTGAGCTCCCCTGGCATAGACTAGTTCAAGAACTTAGAGTAACTTAAAGGTCTGGGTACTAACCAATCTTTTAGGCATAACCAACTTGTGTAGGTATAGTTGTCATACATAATCATCTTTCCACCACTTGAGGGAAGATGTGGAGCCCCAAATATAATAATAGGGGCAACAGGGACCACACAAATTAAATGCTCCTCCACCATGATCTAAAGCGACATCTCCTGCCATATCATCTTCCAACAATATAAACAGTCACTAATCAATGGAACAAGCACAAATCTATGGGCACCTAGTCGAGTTTTTGGACGGAGATAGTAAGGATTGCGAGTCTCTTGTGGCGCAGAGTGGTAAGGCAGCAGAAATGTTGTCTGAAAGCTCTGCACATGAGGCTGGGAGTTCAGTCCCAGCAGCCAGCTCAAGGTCGACTCAGCCTTCCATCCTTCCGAGGTCGGTAAAATGAGTACCCAGTTTGCCAGTTCTAAGTCAGCTGCTAGGTGCTGGCCGAGGCAGAACTCCGGCCCGTCTCCGCAGTGGGGGAAGGCCGGGCGACACCCGCCACAGCTGTCACTGCAGCCCCCAGGCTGGGAGGGGGGGTGTAGGTGCCTCTTCCAGCCACGGTTCATGCACAGCTCTCATGTCTCTTCATCGTCCCATACTGGAGTCAAGCTCAACAGGGTCTTCATTTCCAGCTGATTCTGCCAAGCCCGTTCCCTTGGCTGTGGTTTCGCTAAATAGTAGATAGGGACAGCGGGAATCTTGTTCATCCATTCATGCATGTCACTAATTAGATGATGAGGCTTTTGGCTATTTTGACTCTTTCGAGTTAAGGGTGCTGGTCAGGCACCGATGGCCCAACCATCTTACGTCAAAGACCATTTGTCAAATCCAGAGTGATGACTGCATGACCATGATCTTTCGCATTTGATGGAATATGCGATATCCAGTAAGTAATCATTACAAAATACCCACTGGTTGGCTTGTCCGCATCAAAAATATTAGAACAATATGAAATAGTAAGGAAATTACCTTTAATAAAATATATGTAAATTTACTAAAAAAGAATATAATAAAGATGCTATATACAGCTATATACAGTTTAGACAAGTCGAATTTAAAATCCCAAAATGACGACTAGGTAACCGCAAGTATCTGCTACTCTGTACATGTCACCTGTCCCGGTTCCCACTCATAAAAGAGTGAACCATATATACTGAGCCAGTAAGCGTACAAATACTCATATTTCTAGCTACAGACATCATAATATTCTTAGGGATCTCCAAAGTTTTCAAAAGTTTATGATTAAAGGTTGGCCATTTACCCCTAGCACCTACAGGGCAGCCTTAGAATTCAACTAATTGTACTCCGGTCAAGTCTCTAATCTGTCTTTCCAGGCCTTTATAATAGTCTACTTTACTTTTGGCCGCCTCACTGAGACCATCTCTTTTATATTCATATCTAACCGTTACATCTACTACTACAGCTCTTCCCTGTTTAACAAACACTAGGTCCGACTTCCTCAGTTCACCTTTCATTGTCCTAAGGTGGGGCTCATGATGTACCACCCAATTCCTTTTGTGAGCTTCTTTAACCAATAAACAACAAACATCGTTATGTCTTTTTGATCCTCATGTCCTGTAAACTCGCACATTGGCCCAAAATATGAGACAGACTCATATTTGGCCCCACACTGTCGACAACTTCTGATTGCTATTCTACAACCTCTACCAATAAATTCCCTTGTTGGAATAACATTACATCTCAATTTTAATGCTGTTATGAATTGTCTCTCTGCTAACCTATTACGACTCAAAAGCCAACCGTTGCTAACCACGTCATTCCTAAAGAGGTTAATTCCACTTCCCTGACATACCAATGAACTCCATCTTTCAAATTCTATCTCCTTGTAACCTCTTGGTCTTACAGGTACAAGGTTTTTCATCAAACCTTCCTTACCACTTTTGTCCCTAATTTCTGATTGAGAAAAAATGTCAGGGATTTCATCTCTCAAACCACCTAATTCTAACCATAATCTTTCATGTTTCTCTTTGATGTTTCCTACCAAACAAGCCGCTCTGATCACCTCATCCTTAGCTTGAGCCATTCTATGGTATCTTCCAATTCCCATTGTCGGAACAAGTTTTTCTAAGCAACCTACACCCAGTCCACCATCTCTAATGCCACAATACAACAAACTATTTGTTGTAATTGCCGGCAGATGTAACCAACATTTGATCTTACTCCTAATTGTTTCATCCAAATCACTTAAGTCTAGTTTAGCCTACGTCCACATGCTCTAAACTATACAATAGCCGCGGTATCATGAAGTCCCGCACAATCTCAAGCCTCTGTCTTGGCTGCATTCTCAATCCTACTCAACCAATTATCTACGAGAGCCTCATAATCGTCCTGAACAATCATCTTCCATGGGTTAACTTTCATTCTCAGATAACTATCCACGTGTTCTGGATTAATCCAAGGGAGACCCTCGTCTCTAATATTCCAATTCGCACAATGATTAACCGTAAAGGTCCTATGACTAGCCTTAATATAAAAACCATGACACTTCTTAACTTGCACTCTTAACCCTGTAATCTCACAGAAAGCTTCTACAGTCCTCAGATTACCCTCTATAATCTTCCAGTCACTACTCAAAATTGCCAAGTCATCGGCAAATGCCAATGCAGAAACATTTTTATCTTTTATTTTATAACCTCCATTAAACTTCTCCAATTCATTTATGAAAGGATCCATGGCAATATTGAATAACATTGTGGACATGGGATCTCCTTGTTTAACTTCAACTCTCAACTTAATGGGCTTGGTTGTACTATCATCAAGAGCCTCTTGTGGCGCAGAGTGGTAAGGCAGCTGTCTGAAAGCTTTGCCCATGAGGCTGGGAGTTCAATCCCAGCAGCCGGCTCAAGGTTGACTCAGCCTTCCATCCTTCCGAGGTCGGTAAAATGAGTACCCAGCTTGCTGGGGGGTAAACAGTAAAGACTGGGGAAGGCACTGGCAAACCACCCCGTATTGAGTCTGCCATGAAAACGCTAGAGGGCGTCACCCCAAGGGTCAGACATGACTCGGTGCTTGCACAGGGGAAACCTTTACCTTTACCTGTACTATCATCACACTGAAAAATCATAGTTGCCCCCTCCAGGGAATTACTCACCAGTTTAACAATTGATTCTACTCTCATCCTCCTTAAGGCATGAATGACATGGTCATGCGACACTGTGTCAAACGCCTTAGCGATATCAACAAATACAACACCAAGATTGCCACCATTCTTCTTCACTTCACTTAAGGCTGTACACAGAACCTCTAGATTCTCAGAACAACCTGGTGATGGAATAAAACCCCGTTGACTTGGGTTAATAGGATAGGCAGCCTGTAATCTGGAGGTGACTATCCTAGAGAAGAACCTAAGCAATACAGACCCGATCGTCAATGGTCTCCAGTTTCTAATATCTTCTAAATCCTTAAGATCTTCACATTTTGGAATTAAAACCGACTTACATTGCTTCACCACCGGGGGAATAAAAAACACAAATTTAAAATTTCACACATTCTCCTTCCCCCGGGATCCATCTTTTTCGAGTCATCTACACTAATAGCATCCAAACCCGCTGCACTTCTATCCTTCATACCTTCCAAATGTTTCCACACCTCATCCTCTAAGATAAGATCTCTAAAAAAGTTTTATTCACGATACCAAACGGTCTGAACTGTCCCAATCCAACACATTCTCTTATCTTTTCCCATTTCTCCCTGAAGCAATCCTCAATCTTATCTACACTAATATCACATCTATGACCCTTAGTCCCATCCAAAACATACTTTTACAGCTTTAGCTCTCTTTCTTAAAGCATGATTGCAGGCTCTTGTACCCAAATCTTTTCTTCGCTCTTTTTCTCATGCATTCTAATTTCTTTCTCTGATGTCTATTTTTACTCTTTTTCTTCTGATATCTCTTACCTCCTTCTAGCGCAGGATCCTTAAGAAACTGAATAATAAAGTCAATGGTCTAATCCTCCACTAATTTTTCTACACCTTCTACTTTATTAAGCCAAGCCTTCCACACTTTAACTTTATCAGCCGTGATTTCGCTCAACATAAGTTCCTCTACTTTCTAAATACCTTCTCTAATTCACTACTCATTTCAACCTTTTCCTCATCCTGTTTCATCAACTCCACACTTGTCATATTCTCCACTTCTTTTCCACTTCTTTTATCACTCACCTGCTTGTTGGTCTTAGAGCCAAGTTCTTTACTAATGAGCACATTTATATTTCTCTCCCCTTTATACTTCCTCTCTAATTCTTTCAATTTCACAATTTCCTCCTCAATCCAACATATCTTATGTGCTCCCCTCAATGAAACATCCTTCTTCTTACCAACCATAATCCTTTCAACATTCCTCACTTCAGGGGGTTTAAACCTCTTATGCTGAGATAACCCACTCTGGGAATCAAAACCTAATTCACAACAATCACAATTGAACGACTTGACTTTATCTATAGTCTCTTTCCCCTTACATTTGCTATAGTGAATCAGAACCGACATCTTACATTAAAGACCATTGTCATATGGTGCCGACTGCATGACCGTGATATTTCGCATTTGATGGAATATGCGATATCCGGTAGGTAATCATTACGAGACTCCACACTGGTGGGCTTGTCCGCATCCAGTAGTTTAGAATTAATGATAAAAGTTAAACAAAGGAAATACCTTTAATAATGGCACTTCTTAACTTGTAAACTCAATCTGGATACCTTGCAAAACGCATCTACCACATTTAAACTCTTTGCCAATGCTTCCCAATCCCTGCTCAATATCGTCAGGACATCGGCAAAGGCCAATGCGGATACATTTTTATTTTCAATTTTATATCCACAATTTAGTTTTTCCAGTTCATTAATTAGAGGATCCATGGCAATATTGAACAGAAATGGGGACATGGGATCACCCTGCTTCGCCCCTGATCTTAAATTAATGGGCGCAGTCATCTTTTCTTCTAACTGAAAAGTCGTTGTTACATCCTCCAAAGAGTTACTATAACCAACCTAATCATGTAGTTCATCAACTTCCCTTCTCCTTAAGGCCCAGATGACATGGCCATGAGCCACAGTATCAAATGCCTTAGCTATATCAATAAAGACAACCCCTAGGTTGCCTCCTTTCCTCTTAACTTCCTTTAAAGCTAACCTTCGAACCTCTAAATTTTCAGAGCATCCCGCTGATGGAATGAAACCTCTTTGTCTCGGGTTAATGAGGCAGGCAGCCTGTAATCTAGAGGTGACTATCCTAGAAGACAATCTAAGCAAAACAGACCCTGTGGTCAATGGTCTACAATTTCCTAAATCCCTTTTCAACAATATCCTCACATTTCAGGATCAGAACCGACCTACACTGCTTTACCACCGGGGGAATAAAACCAGTAATAAACCACATATTAAAAATCTCACATAATCTCCTTCCCCCGGGATCCAACCTTTTCAAGTCACCTACACTAATACCATCAATTCCAGCTGCACTTTGCTCTTTCATTTCTAAGATATTCTTCCAAAACTCTTCCTTTGAAATAAGCTCTCTAAAACACCGATTATCAGCTATACTATATGGAGAAAACTGTCCCAGACCAAAGAACTCACTATCCTTATTCCACTTCTCCCTATATCACTCTTCAATCTTATCAACATCAATTTCGCACTTATGACCCTTGGTTCCATCTAACACCAATTTGACTGCTTTTAGTCTATCTCTTTTATACAAGGCTTGTAAACTCTTATATCCATATCTCCTCTCTGCCCTTCATTTCATCCACTTCAATTCCTTTTTCTGATATTCTTTTCTATCCTTCCTTTTCTGATGTTTCACCTTTCTACCTAGCTTCGACTCCTTCAGAGTCTGTATCATAAAACCAACTGTTGACTGTTCTACCATCTTTGCAACATTCCCTTCTCCATTTAACCAAGCTTGCCACACCTCTTTATCTTCCGCAGATGTCTTACCACAATGAACCATCCACTCGACTTCAGATCGAAAAATACCCTTAAGTTCATTAACTTTATCTATCATAGCATGATTCTGAACCATCAATTCCTCACAATTATCAACAACCTCCGGCACATCATTACTTCCCTATAATAATCTCCTTTTATTAGATATCTGCTTATTGGTCTTAGACCCTAATTAATTACTTATAAGCAGATTAATACATCTCTGTCCTGGGCTCTTTGTTCCGGTCGAGTGGGAGCCATTGGAGTGGCGGGCGCTTGGAGCCAGAAGCAAGAGACCCTCGGGGCTTGCCCCCCCGCCTCACTGGGTAAGTGAAAAAATGATAAGAGTAGTGGTATTTCACCGGTGGCCCCGGCGGGCCTCCCACTTATTCGACACCTCTCATGTCTCTTCACAGTGCCAGACTAGAGTCAAGCTCAACAGGGTCTTCTTTCCCCGCTGATTCTGCCAAGCCCGTTCCTTTGGCTGTGGTTTCGCTAGATAGTAGGTAGGGACAGTGGGATATCCGGTTGGTAATCATTACGAGAGACCCATCTCTGGGCTTGTCCGCATCAATTAAATAATAATTAGAATAATATAAAAACAGTAAAGGATAAATACCTTTAATTAAAACTAAATGGATAAATCTAAAAAATTATTAAACATGCAAAATTTTATATACAATTTGGACAAGTCCAATTTTAAAATCCCAAATTCTCGACTAGGTGACCACAAGTAATTGCTACTCTGTACTTGTCACCTAGCTACCTCCCACTCATAAAAGAGTGTATCATATTTACTGAGTCGCTCAAGGTTCTAACACTTATTCTTTTGGCAACTATTTTCTGCCTTGCGCCTGGTATTTCCAATGCCTTCAACAAGATATTATTCCAGTCAGGCCATTTCCCCCTCGCACCTATAGGGCAACCAAAGAATTCCACTATTCTAGCTCCTGTTAAGTTCTTGACTTCATCCTCTAAATCTCTATAATAGTCAACTTCTCCTCTGGCTGCCTCGCGAAGACCTTCTTTTTTATATTCAAATCTAACTGTAACATCCACAACTATGGCCTTCTCCTGCCGAACAAACACAAGATCTGGCTTCCTTAGTTCACCCCTCCGGTTCCTAAGGTGTGGCTCATGATGAATATTCCACTCCAGCCTACGTGCTTCTTCTCCTAATATCTTACATATCGCATTGTGTCTCTTAATCCTCATATCTTGCAATACCGGGCATTGCCCCAAAATATGAGACAACGACTCATATTTGGAACCACATCTCTGACAACTTCTATTTGCAGATTTTATGCCTCGTCCTATAAATTCTCTAGTAGGAATAACATTACACCTCATTTTAAGGGCCGTAATAAATTGTCTTTCAGACAACATACTATGCCCCAAAAGCCAACCGTTGCTAATCAAATCATTTTTAAACAATTCTATTCCGCTACCTTGACAAATCAACGAACACCATCTTTCAAATTCCTCTTCCTTATAGTTTCTGAGATTTACTACCACAACTCCAGATTCTTCCTCGTCTTCCAATTCTATACCTTCTTTCTCCTTTCCTCTAGCAAAAATATCCGGTAACTCTTCTATCAGCCCTCCAAGCTCTATCCCTAGTTCTCTATGTTTAGAACCCACATCTCCCGTCAAACAAGCCTCCCTAATCACTAGGTCTTCTGATTGTGCCAGCCTATGATACCGTCCCATTCTTATTTGGGGAATTAGTTTCTCTAAACGTCCTATTCCTAAGCCACCATCTCGTATCCTATAATATAATAAACTGTTTGTTGTTGTTTCTGGCAAATGAAGCCAGATTTTAACTTTATTCCTAATTATGTCATCGATGGTGCTTAATTTAGATTTTCCAATTTCCATATGATCTAATCCAAATAACAATCGGGGTATCATATAGTCTCTTGTCATTTCTATTCTCTGTCTAGGTTTCAAAGGTGCTTTAGAGATTTTCTCTAACCAATCTCTAACTTTCTCTAAAAAGTCGCCTTGTACAATACCTCTCCAGGGATCAACATGCATACCTAAATATTTCTCCATCATACCTGTCAAACGTGAAGAGAACTCACAACAGGCTTCTTAATTAAAGAAAGCTTTATTGGAAAGTACTACACGCAAAGGACTGAGAAGTCAAATCTGACTAGAGTACAGATTTGCTTCTGCTTATCAATACAATTCTCCCGCTCAAAACTTGACAGTTCCCAAGGGAGGGGAGCCAGAGAAAAGACACATGTGTAAGAAAAACAGAAATACATTCTCATAGCCTTGAGGAGGTGACAACAAACCCAGGCTCAGGCGAGAGGCCACAACATGTGATAAGGTTACCAAAACAAATTATTCACTTTTATGGCTAGCAAGAATACAGGACCTGGAGCAACCAGGCGCCAAGCAATATAAAACAATATAACTGACATGGAGGAACTCAAGCTAATTTATGACAGAGATTCTACAATACTGACATCCCTCCGCACTAAAAAGACCCCCCCCCCCGCCCTAGCCCGCATCCACAGGGCGGGGGCAATCAGGGAATGCTCGGAGGAGGCGAGGTGCTTTCACGTTCTCTGCCTCCACCCACTCCCTCTCCCCCGAAGGAAAATCCTTCCAATCTACCAAGTATTGGAGGCGACCCTTGAGCACACGAGAGTCCAATATTTGGTTGACTTCATAGTGAGTGTCTTTATCGATGTAGACCGGCACAGGTGTAGATAATAGGGGGTGCCACACATCCGGCACAGGGGCTCGTCGCAGCAGGCTGGAATGAAAAACCGGATGTACATTCCTGTAAGTTTTAGGCAAAGACAATTCTACAGTCACAGCATTGATCAGTTTCACGATTGGAAAAGGCCCCACATATTTCGGACCCAATTTTTTGGACTTTTGCTGACAGCGCAGATTCTTTGTGGACAAATAGACAAGGTCCCCCACTTCCCACGCGGGGGCTGGTGCCCGTTTTTTGTCAGCCTGGGTTTTGTAAGCCTGTTTAGCCTCCTTGAGGCTTGAGACAATGTCAGGCCAACCAGCACTGATAGTTGCAGCCCATTTGGTGACTTCAGGAGCTTCGGTCGAACTTAGCTCCCAGGTGGGTGCTGCCACTAAGTCCGTCCCGTACACCACTTTGAAAGGCGACACACCCGTGGAGGCTTGCGCCCCATTATTATAGGCAAATTCAGCCAACGGCAAAAGAGCTACCCAATCATTTTGTTGGTGGTTGATAAAACAGCGCAGATACTGTTCAAGAATTTGGTTCACCCTTTCGGTCTGGCCGTTGGATTCAGGGTGGTAGCCTGATGTCAAGGCTTGCTCCACTCCTAACAATCTCAGAAGCTCCCGCCAGAACTTGGCAACGAACTGGGGGCCCCGATCCATGAGCAGGCATCTCGGGATCCCGTGTAGGCGTATTATGTGGGTCACGAACATCGAGGCCAGTTTGACCGCTGAGGGCAGGCCAGCACAAGGGATAAAATGGGCTTGCTTGGAAAATGCATCTACCACAACCCAGATCACTGATTTGCCCTGACTGGGCGGCAAGTCCGTGATAAAATCCATGGTGACATCGGACCACGGGCGGGAGGGAGTGGGCAGGGGCTGCAGCAACCCCCGTTTCTTCCCTCCAGCAGGTTTGGAAACAAGGCATGTGGGACACCCCTGCACGTACTTCTCCACATTGGTCCGCAATGTTGGCCACCAGTAATGTCTCCTGACCAGGTGCAGAGTTTTCACAAAACCAAAATGTCCTGCGGTTTTTGCATTGTGACAAAGTTTCAAAACGTCCCCGCGCGCCGCCGCCGCCGGGACGTAGAGACGCTCCCCTTTAAAAAACAGGCCCCCCTTCTCGGTTAAGTCAGGGCGGAGGGAATCAAACTCAGAGTCCTGTGACACCTCCTTCTGAACCCACCCTCCCGGGATCGAATTTCCCTTCTTGGTTTGACTGCGCGTCACTGCGGCCATTCCCAGTTGGGCGGGAGTAAAAACTGTGTCCACCAATAGGTCGCGCTTGCTGTTGTACTGGGGCAAGCGGGATAGAGCGTCCGCCAAAAAGTTGATTTTGCCTGGCAGATGCTTGAGAGTGAAGTTGAATCGAGAGAAAAACTCCGCCCACCGCATTTGCTTGGCAGAAAGCGAGCGGGGCTGCTTGAGTGCCTGAAGATTTTTATGGTCTGTCCAAACTACAAAGGGGATGGCGGACACTTCCAACCAATGTCTCCAGGTGGCTAGGGCCAATTTTACTGCAGCTGCCTCTTTTTCCCAAATCGCCCAGTTCCTCTCTGCCCCGGAAAACTTCTTAGACAAATAGGCTAATGGGTGTAACTTCCCATCCTGCCCCTCTTGTAGGATCACGGCCCCCATTGCCACATCCGAGTAATCTACTTGCACGGTGAATTGCTTAGTTGGGTCGGCATGGGCCAGCACGGGCTCAGAGGTAAACAGGAGCTTCAGATTCTCAAAAGCTTCCTGACACTGGGGAGTCCACTGGAGTGGGGCACCTGGGCGGCTCGCCGCTTTTCCCCCTTCCTTAGTTTTTAACAAGTCAGTGAGCGGCAATGCCACCTTGGCAAAACTGGGGATGAATGTCCTGTAAAAATTTGCAAATCCTAAGAAACTCTGCAGTTGCCTCCGCGTGCGGGGTGGTTCCCAAGACAGCAAGTCACGCACCTTGCCTGGGTCCATTTCAATCCCCGCTTGGGAGACCCGGAAACCCAGAAATTCCACCGCATCCCGGTGAAATTCACACTTTGAAAGTTTTGCAAACAACTGGTGCTTCCGCAAGCGGCGGAGCACTTCACGGACCAATTTGGCATGCTTGCCCACATCTTCAGAATACACCAAAATATCAATGTACACCAACACCCCCTGATACAATAAATCATGCATAATTTCATTTATCATGTTCATGAACACGCCCGGAGAGCCGGCGAGGCCAAACGGCATGACGGTGTACTCAAATTTGCCCGAGGGGGTGTTAAAAGCGTTCAAATATTTATGCCCCTTCTTTATTCGGACCCGGTAATAGGCTTCCCTCAAATCCAGTTTTGTAAAAATCCGAGCCTTCCCCAAATGGCCCAGCAAGTCCTTAATCAACGGCAGCGGGTAGGCATTACAAGTAGAAACAGCGTTCATCCCTCTGTAGTCCGAGCAGAGGCGCAAAGACCCGTCATTCTTTTTCACGAAAAGGACCGGGGCCACCAGGGGCGAAGTCGCAGGTCTGATGAATCCCCGGGCTAGGTTTTTGTCCAAGAACTCCCTGAGTTCTTTCATTTCCCTCGGGCTCATTGAATAAAGTTTGGCTTATACGGGGGTCGAGGTCTTCGCTCCTGCCTTCCCTGCAATCCCTTGGTACTCGGCCGCCCTTTCCAGGCGACTCTCCATCTCTCCTGCCAGTTGGACCCAACCCGCCACCGTGAGGGGGTCTTCTAGAAGGAGGCACTTGCTGGACAAGTCCCCAGAGAGGCCCCCCACGAACGCGTGCACACGTTGGGGCTCGGTCCAGTCCGGCACCGCTGAGGACAGCTCCTTGAATTCCCTGGCATATTCGGCCACGGTCAGTTTCCCTTGCTTCAGGGATTTGAGTTTCTTCTCCGCCGTCTCCTTCTCGAACGGCTCCACGTACATCTGACGCATGGTTCTCAGGAAGTGATTGTAATTACGGATGGCTCTTGGGTTGTAACGGTACAAGTCCATGAACCATTTTGCTGCCTTCCCTTCCAGGGATTCTCCCACAAAACGCACGCGCTCGGCGTCATCATTGAAGGTAAACCCCATGTCCATCATGTAGGCTTGGAGATGCACCAGGAACGAAGGGAAGGTCGATGGGTCCCCCGAGAATTTAGCTTTGAATTTGTAGGTGCTTTGCATTTCCACTCCCCGGAGATGGGGAGGCAGTCGTCCATGACCCCAATCCACCGGGGCCCTCGCTCCACGGCCCAAGCCTCGACCTACTCCTGCCGCTGCTCGTGCCGCCGCCGCTGCTCGTGCCGCCGCCGCTGCTTGCGCCGCCGCTGCTTGTGCCGCCGCCGCTGCCGCCGCCTCTGCTCCGTCCATGTCCGCCGCTGCACCCGCTCCGTCCGCCGCCCCGGCACCTTCAGCGGCTCCACCGCCGCCACCAGCCCCAGCGCCATCGAGGCCAGCTTCTTCTTCCTCCCTTCGCGCTCTCGCCAAGGCGGCGGCCTCGGCCTCGGCCTCGGCTGCTGCCTGCATCGCCGCCTCCTCGCGTTCCCGCAGGGTGGGAAGATCCCCCAGCCTCCGACCGCTGGGTTCACGGGAGCCTCCGTGTACCTCCCGTAGCAGGCGCCGCGTCTCACGCTGCTCCTCTGGGTCCAGCCGACCCGAGAGGTCCTGTAGCCAATTGGTCACCTTGTCCAATTTGTGCTGCAAATCACGCATCTCACTGACGGGATCCGACCCGTAGCTGGGCATCCCCAGTTGATCCGGCCACTGCTCATCCCCCGTCAGGTGGTCGTATTTCGACAAATGCCTGCGTTCGGTGATGTGCTTTTCCAAGAACTCGGCATGACCCGGAGTCGCTCCTTCCAAGGCTCTGATCATGCCTGAGCTGTACAGACCCACACCGGCTCCGTCGCTCTGGGAGAGGTCCCAATCCAGGCCCTCTCCCTGCTTAGCATAGGTATTTCCTTCGTCCTGCATGTTGGCAGGTGAAAGGGGTTGTGAGATTTGACTTAATGTCAAACGTGAAGAGAACTCACAACAGGCTTCTTAATTAAAGAAAGCTTTATTGGAAAGTACTACACGGAAAGGACTGAGAAGTCAAATCTGACTAGAGTACAGATTTGCTTCTGCTTATCAATACAATTCTCCCGCTCAAAACTTGACAGTTCCCAAGGGAGGGGAGCCAGAGAAAAGACACATGTGTAAGAAAAACAGAAATACATTCTCATAGCCTTGAGGAGGTGACAACAAACCCAGGCTCAGGCGAGAGGCCACAACATGTGATAAGGTTACCAAAACAAATTATTCACTTTTATGGCTAGCAAGAATACAGGACCTGGAGCAACCAGGCGCCAAGCAATATAAAACAATATAACTGACATGGCGGAACTCAAGCTAATTTATGACAGAGATTCTACAATCCTGACAATACGTGGGTCAATCCATGGGACAGTTTCTCCTCCTAATTTCCAATCCTGACAGTCATTAACTACGAAAGTCCTATTCGCGGCCTTAACAAAAAATCCATAGCACTTCCGGGTTTGTGCTCTAAGACCCGAGACCTTACAGAATGCTTCTACTACTTTCAAATTCTTTTCCATCCCTTCCCAATCCCTACTCAAAATTGCCACATCATCGGCAAAGGCCAATGCTGATACAGTTTTGTTTTGTAGTGAAAAGCCATTTTTTAGTTTTTCTAATTGATTTAATAAGGGATCCATGGCAATATTGAAAAGGATTGGGGACATAGGATCGCTCTGCTTAACACCTACTTTCATTCTAATCGAGGCGGTTCTCTTCTCTCCTACCTGAAATTCAGTAGTAGCCTCCTCAAATGAGCTATTTATAAGTCTCACTATTGAATCATCTAACTTCCGTTCCCTTGGCTGTGGTTTCGCTAGATAGTAGGTAGGGACAGTGGGAATCTCGTTCATCCATTCATGCGCGTCACTAATTGGATGACGAGGCATTTGGCTATTTTATATACTAGGACACAATTGTGTCCACTCTTTCGAGTTAGAGGTGTTGGTCAGACACCGATGGCCCGTCCATCTTACTTTAAAGACCATGTCTCAATCTTACTGTGACGTCTGCACGACCGTGATGTTTCGCATAGATGGATAATGCGATATCCGGCTGGTAATCATTACGAGAAACCCACTTCTGGGCTTGTCCGCATCGGTTAAATAATAGATTAGAATAATATAAAAACAGTAAAGGATAAATACCTTTAATTAAAAATAAATGAATATAACTAAAAAATTATTAAACATGCAAATTTTATATACAATTTGGACAAGTCCAATTTTAAAATCCCAAATTCTCGACTAGGTGACCGCAAGTAATTGCTACTCTGTACTTGTCATCTAGCTACCTCCCACTCATAAAAGAGTGTATCATATTTACTGAGTCGCTCAAAGTTCTAACACTTATTCTTTTGGCAACTATTTTCTGCCTTGCGCCTGGTATTTCCAATGCCTTCAACAAGATATTATTCTAGTCAGGCCATTTCCCCCTCGCACCTATAGGACAACCATAGAATTCCACTATTCTAGCTCCTGTTAAGTTCTCAACTTCTTCTTCTAGACCTCTATAATAGTCGACTTTTCCCCTGGCTGCCTCGCGAAGACCCTCCTTTTTATATTCGAATCTAACTGTAACATCCATAACTATGGCCTTCTCCTGATGAACAAACACAAGATCTGGCTTCCTTAGTTCTCCCTTCCGGTTCCTAAGGTGTGGCTCATGATGAATATTCCACTCCAGCCTACGTGCTTCTTCTCCTAATATCTTACATATCGCATTGTGTCTCTTAATCCTCATATCTTGCAATATCGGGCATTGCCCCAAAATATGAGACATCGACTCATATTTGGAACCACATCTCCGACAACTTCTACTTGCAGATTTTACGCCTCGTCCTATAAATTCTCTAGTAGGAATAACATTACACCTCATTTTAAGGGCCATAATAAATTGTCTTTCAGACAACATACTATGCCCCAAAAGCCAACCATTGCTAATCAGATCGTTTTTAAACAATTCTATTCCGCTACCTTGACAAATCAACGAACACAATCTTTCAAATTCTTCCTCCTTATAGTTTCTGGGATTTACTACCACAACTCCAGATCCTTCCTCATCTTCCAATTCTATACCTTCATTCTCATTTCCTCTAGCAAAAATATCCGGTAACTCTTCTATCAGCCCTCCAAGCTCTATCCATAGTTCTCTATGTTTAGAGCGCACATCTCCCGTCAAACAAGCCTCCCTAATCACTAGGTCTTCTGATTGTGCCAGCCTATGATACCGTCCCATTCTTATTTGGGGAATTAGTTTCTCTAAACGTCCTATTCCTAAGCCACCATCTCGTATCCTACAGTATAATAAACTGTTTGTTGTTGTTTCTGGCAAATGAAGCCAGATTTTTTTATTCCTAATTAAGTCATCGATGGTGCTTAATTTAGATTTTCCAATTTCCATATGATCTAATCCAAATAACAATCGGGGTATCATATAATCTCTTGTCATTTCTATTCTCTGTCTAGGTTTCAAAGGTGCTTTAGAGATTTTCTCTAACCAATCTCTAACTTTCTCTAAAAAGTCGCCTTGTACAATACCTCTCCAGGGGTCAACATGCATACCTAAATATTTCTCCATCATACCTGGGTCAATCCATGGGACAATTTCTCCTCCTAATTTCCAATCCTGACAGT
The DNA here is from genome assembly GCF_049243985.1 of Paroedura picta. Taxonomy (NCBI): domain Eukaryota; kingdom Metazoa; phylum Chordata; class Lepidosauria; order Squamata; family Gekkonidae; genus Paroedura; species Paroedura picta. The sequence continues at coordinate 10,910,408 of NC_135386.1, forward strand.
CATTAACTACGAAAGTCCTATTCGCGGCCTTAACAAAAAATCCATAGCACTTCTGGGTTTGTGCTCTAAGACCCGAGACCTTACAGAATGCTTCTACTACTTTCAAATTCTTTTCCATCCCTTCCCAATCCCTACTCAAAATTGCCACATCATCGGCAAAGGCCAATGCTGATACAGTTTCGTTTTGTAGCGAAAAGCCATTTTTTAGTTTTTCTAATTGATTTAATAACGGATCCATGGCAATATTGAAAAGGATTGGGGACATAGGATCTCCCTGCTTAACTTTCATTCTAATCGGGGCGGTTCTCTTCTCTCCTATCTGAAATTCAGTAGTAGCCTCCTCAAATGAGCTATTTATAAGTCTCATTATTGAATCATCTAACTTCCATCTCCTTAAGGCCCATATGACATGGTCATGAGACACACTGTCAAAAGCCTTAGCAATATTTAAGAACACAACTCCAAGGGAACCTCCTTTCCCTTTTACCTCCTTTAAGACCGTACGGAGGACCTCTAAATTTTCGGAACAACCAGCTGATGAGATGAACCCTCTTTGTCTAGGGTTAATATTACATGCAGATTGCAACCTTTTGGTAATTATTCGAGAAAACAATCTCAACAGTACTGACCCAATTGTCAGTGGTCTCCAACTACCAATATCCTTTAATTCCTCAAAGTTTTCACTTTTTGGAATCAAAATCGACCTACACTGTTTTACTACTGGGGGAATAAAACTAGTCACTAGCCAAACATTAAACAATTTACATATTCGCCTTCCCCCAGGATCCATCCTCTTTAAATCACCTACAGATATTCCATCCATTCCTGCTGCGCTTTTTTCCTTCATCTCATCTCTATGCTTTCTTACCTCCTCTTCTGAAATAAGACTTTCGAAATAACTATTATCAGCCATTCCAAAGGGCAAAAACTGTCCCAATCCTTCAAACATAACATCCTTCTCCCATTTCTTCCTAAAATAATCTTCTATGATGTTAACATTGATTTCACATTTTGGACCCGTATTTCCATCTAATACATATTTGACCGCCTTCAATCTATCTTTCCTATACAATTCTTGCAATTTCTTATAACTAAATCTCTTCTCTGCTCTTTTCTTCATCCAATGTTTTTTCATACCCTTATATCTAACCTTCCTCGTCTTACGACGTTTTCCTTTATTTCCCTTCTTTGGTTCTCCTAGAAATTGCACCATCCAATCAATTATTAGATCTTCTACTAGCTTTTCTAACCTTCCATCTCCTTCTAACCAAGCTTTCCATACTATTCTTTCCTCCTTTGAGATGTCCTTACCATCTATTAATTTCTCGATCTTTCCTCTATAGTTCTTTTCCAAATTCCTTACTTTGTCAATACTCTCCTTTCTTTGTATATCCAAATCCTCACAAGTCTCCATCAAGCTCTTCTCCCTTCCTTTTTCCTGTAACACTCTCCTCTTATCTGCTACCTGTTTCACAAGTACCCCAAGGTCTCGTTCACACACAGTGTTAACCAGAAGCGTATCCCCTATCCAGTAGGCATGGTTTTCATTTTTCTGACCCAGATGCAGAACTTTACACTTATCTTTATTAAATTGCATCTTGTTCTCATTTGCCCATTTTCCCATTGTGTTCAGATCTCGTTGAACTCTGTCTCTGTCTTCCGGAGTATTTGCCAGTCCTCCCAATTTGGCGTCATCTGCAAACCTGATGAGTAGTCCCTCCACCCCCTCATCTAGATCATTAATAAATATGTTAAAAAGTACCGGGCCGAGCACCGAGCCACGTGTCTCCAGCCGTTGACTTGTGCCCCGTTTACCGTTGTATTTAGACCGTCCGGGGCCCGATCCGGCGCAGAGGCGGAGGGGACCCCAGGTCCACCGAGCCCCTTCGCGCGGGGGGGGGGGGGAGACAGAATGGCAAAGTGCCGCCCAGAGGCCAGGTCAACCCGGCGGGTTGCGGGCCGGCGCTCCCCAGAGCCCAGGTCTACCCACGGCGGCCCCGCCCGGTTCGCAAAGTCCCCTCGGGGCTCCAGGTCCACCCGCCCCGCCCCCCGCGCGCCTTCCCCCCGGGGGGGGGCCAGGTCCACCGCGCTCTGCGCAGGGCCCCGCGACGGGCCCGGGGCTCCCCCTCGCGCGAGGAGCGCCTCCTGACCCGCCCGGGAGGGGGGGCGCCCACCGCGCCGGCGCGGGGACGCTTGGCCGACCCCTCGCTCGACACAGGGGAGAGAAGACAAAAGCTTGTGTCGAGGGCTGACTTTCAATAGATCGCAGCGAGGGAGCTGCTCTGCTACGTATGAAACCCCGACCCAGAATCAGGTCGTCTACGAATGATTTAGCACCGGGTTCCCCACGAACGTGCGGTGCGCTACGGGCGAGAGGCGGCCCCCTTCCGGCTGCGCTCCGCTCCCGAGGCCCACTTATTCTACACCTCTCATGTCTCTTCACAGTGCCAGACTAGAGTCAAGCTCAACAGGGTCTTCTTTCCCCGCTGATTCTGCCAAGCCCGTTCCCTTGGCTGTGGTTTCGCTAGATAGTAGGTAGGGACAGTGGGAATCTCGTTCATCCATTCATGCGCGTCACTAATTAGATGACGAGGCATTTGGCTACTTATATACTAGGACACGTTTGTGTCCACTTTTTCGAGTTAAATGTGTTGGTCAGACACCAATGGCCCGTCCATCTTATTTTAAAGACCATTGCCATATCCAGAGTGACGACAGCATGACCGTGATCTTTCGCATTAGGTGTAATATGCGATATCCGGTAGGTAATCATTACGAGACTCCCACTGGTGGGCTTGTCCGCATCCAAATTAGAATATTATAAAATACTTGAAATTTCCTTTAATAAAAAAAAATATATTTTAGTATCTAAAACCAGATTAAATTGTTAATGATGCTATATACAAATTGACAAGTCCGATCAGAGATCCAATTTAAAATCTCAAAATTACGACTAGGTAACCGCAAGTAATCTGCTACTCTGTACATGTTACCTGTCCCGACTTCCGCTCATAAAAGAGTGGACCATATTTATAGAGCCAGCGAGCGTACAAATACTAATATTCCTGGCCACCAACGTCAAGTTATTCTTAGGCATTTCCAAGGATTTTAAAAGTTTATAGTTAAAGTTAGGCCATTTACCCCTAGCACCTACGGGGCAGCCGTAGAATTCTACCACCTGTGCTCCAGTTAAATCTCTAACTTGTCTTTCTAGGCACTTATAATAGTCAACTTTACTTTCAGCTGCCTTGACAAGGCCTTCTTTCTTATACTCGTATCTAACTGTCACATCCACTACCACCGCTTTTCCCTGTTTCACAAATACTAGGTCAGGCTTTCTCAACTCACCCTTTGCTGTCCTAAGGTGAGGCTCATGATGAACTAGCCAATTCCTTTTATGAGCTTCTTTAACCAATAAACCACAGACATCATTATGTCTTTTAATCCTCATCTCCTGTAAACATGGACATTGGCCCAAAATATGAGACAAAGATTCATATTTGGCCCCACACTTACGACAACTCCTAATTGCTAATCTACATCCTCTACCAATAAATTCTCTTGTTGAGGCTACATTGCATCTTAATTTTAGCGCTGTAATAAATTGCCTCTCTGACAGTCTATTACGTTCCTGAATCCAACCATTGCTAACCGTATCATTCCTAAAGAGGTTAATTCCACTTCCTTGACAAATCAACGAGTTCCATCTTTCAAACTCTATCTCCCTATAACTTCTGGGTTTGACCAAGATAGAGTTACTCTTCAAACCTTCCATACCATCCTCTTCATTAGTTCCTAACTGAGCAAAAATATCAGGAGTTTCATCCGCCAAACCTCCTAATTCTATCCATAATTTTTCATATTTCTCCTTAATATTTCCAACCAAACAAGCCGCTCTAATCACCTCATCCCTAGCTTGAGCCATTCTAAAATATCTTCCTAACCTCATAGCCGGAATGAGTTTCTCTAAACAACCTATGCCAAGACCACCATCTCTAGTACCACAGTATAACAAACTATTCGTTGTAACAGCAGGCAAATGTAGCCATCCTTTAACCTTATTTCTAATCATTTCATCAAGGCTACAAAGTCTAGTTTTACCTACATCCGCGTATTCTAAGCTGTATACCAACCGCGGAATCATAAAATCCCGCACTACCTCAAGTCTTTGCCTAGGTTTCAGAGCAGCCTCCTGAATTTTATTCAACCAATTAGCAACTAGAATCTCATAATCATCTTGAACAATCGCCTTCCATGGGTCAACTTTCATACCCAAATAGCTCTCAACATGACCTGGATCAATCCACGGGAGAATTTCATCTCTTATCTTCCAATTCTGACAATCATTGACCGTAAAAGTTCTTTGACTAGCTTTAATATAAAAACCATGGCACTTCTTGATTTGCATTCTTAACCCTGAAAGTTCACAGAAAGCTTCTACAATTTTCAAGTTGCCCTCCATAGTCACCCAATCATAGCTCAAAATTGCCAAGTCATCGGCAAATGCCAATGCTGAAGCGTTTTTATCATTAAATTTGTATCCTCCGTTATATTTTTCCAATTCATTAATTAAAGGATCCATGGCAATATTGAATAGTATTGGAGACATGGGATCTCCCTGCTTAACACCTACATTTAAATTAATGGGTTTGGTCTCACTACCCTCACATTGAAAATTTGTAGTTGCCCCATTCAGGGAACTATTAACCGATTTAACAATTGATTCATCCACCCTTCTACTCCTTAAGGCATGAATAACATGATCATGAGAGACAGTGTCAAATGCCTTAGCTATGTCAACGAACACCACACCAAGATTACCACCTTTTCTCTTTACCTCCTTTAAAGCTATCCGTAGCACCTCTAAATTCTCAGAGCAACCTGGTGTTGAAATAAAACCCCTTTGTCTCGGGTTAATAGGATAGGCAGCTTGTAATCTAGAGGTAACTATTCTAGAAAACAATCTAAGCAACACTGACCCAATAGTCAGAGGTCTCCAATTGCCTATATCTTCTAACTCCTCAAAGTTTTCACTTTTAGGAATCAGAACTGACTTGCACTGCTTTACTACCGGGGGAATAAAACCTATAACATACCACAAATTAAAAATTTCACACGTTCTCCTTCCCCCGGGATCCATCCTTTTCAAGTCACCTACACAAATACCATCTAATCCAGCTGCACTTTTATCCTTCATACCCTCCAAATTTCTCCACACCTCATCCTCTGAGATAAGATCACTAAAACAGTTATTATCTGCCATACCAAACGGTCTAAATTGTCCCAAATCACTACATATTCTTTCCTTCTCCCATTTCTCCCTAAAACAATCTTCAATCTTATTAGTGTTAATTTTACAACTGTAACCCTTAACACCATCCAGGACATATTTAACAGCTTTAGCTCTATCTTTTTAAAACAACGATTGCAACTTCTTATAGCCAAACCTTTTTTTGGCTCTCTTCCTCATCCATTCCAACTTCCTTTTCTGATGTCTTTTCCTATTCTTATTCCTTTGCCGTTTCTTTTCCTTTTCTAAAGCCGGATCCTTAAGAAACTGGATAATAAACTCAATAGTCAAATCTTCAACTATTTTTTCTATATCTCCTGAATCATCCAGCCAAGCCTTCCAAACTTTGCTAACATCTTCAGACAACTTTTCATACAACATAAGTTCCTCTATTTTCAACCTAAATACCTTCTTTAATTCATCCGTCTTACCCAATACTTCCTCCTCTTTCTTCATTAGCTCCACACCAATATCAGGTGGCGACTTCTCCACTTCTTTTCCCACTAACAATCTCCTCTTATCACTCACCTGTTTATTAGTCTTGGAGCCAAGTTCTTTACTAATGAGCACATTAATATTCCTTCTACCCTTATATTTTTCTTCTAGCTGTTTTAATCTGACTATTTCTTCCTCAGACCAACAAACCTTATGTGCTCCCCTCAAAGAAACCACTTTCTTTTTCACATTCATGATCCTTTCAACATTCCTCACTTCTGGATGTTTAAACCTCTTATGTTGAGAAAGCCCTATCTGAGAGTCAAGACCTGATTCACAACAATCACAACTAAATAACTTAACTTTATCTACAGTTTCTTTCCCCTTACACTTACTATAGTGAATAAGTACCGACATCACCTTCTCTTTTCTATATTCGCACTTCCTACAGTTAAACCATACCTTTAATCCACCATGTACCGCTCTTATGTGAGATTCTAGTGCCTTTGGTTTACCAAAGAAATCTCTGCATACCGGACATGCCGGACACTCGTCAGGAACTACAACAACAAATTCCTTCATATCACCCTCTGGACTTACTACAAGCCTTTCCACTGGCGTAAACCGGGGAAGAGGCTCCATTCCAACATTATCTACCCTCAGTTTCTCTTTATCCTTATCCTTTTTCCCATTAGTTTCACTATCAACCTCATCCACCTCACTATCGTCGATTCTACCTTCATTCATACAATTAACCTCACTAACAACAATGTCACATCCGGTTGTAATTGTCTCTTTCTCATAAAGATCAACTTTCTCCTGGTACTCAACAGTTACTCCAGACTCATCTGGCGTAGACCAGCTATAGAGACCGGCATCACCGGACGCCTGGATACCAATTGATCTTTTTGTCGTAGTCAACTTATGTAGATATAGTTGTCGTAAACAATCACCTTTCCCCCATTCAAGGGAAGATGTGGAGCCCCAAATATAATAATAGGGACAGCAGGGACCACACAGATTACGCGCCTTTCCACCATGATCTATAATACTAGTCACTGCCATGTTGTCCATAAAAAACAGCAACTATCAATGGAACAGACAATAATCTAAGGGAACCTAGTCGTAATTTAGAGAGGTGATAGCAAGGATTGCACTTGGCCAGGGTATTAACCCTGTTGCCCAGCGGGGCCACGAGGAGGCGGCAATCCCAAACTATTGTGCTATCACAGTAATTAAGAGAGTCATAGTTACTCCTGCCGTTTACCCGCGCTTCATTGAATTTCTTCACTTTGACATTCAGAGCACTGGGCAGAAATCACATCGCGTCAACACCCACCGATGTCAGGATTGTAGAATCTCTGTCATAAATTAGCCTGAGTTCCTCCATGTCAGTTATATTGCTTGGCGCCTGGTTGCCCCAGGTCCTGTATTCTTGCTAACCATAAAAGTGAATAATTTGTTTTTGTAACCTTATCACATGTTGTGGCCTCTCGGCTGAGCCTGGGTTTGTTATCACCTAGTCAAGGCTATGAGAATGTATTCCTGTTTTAATTACACATGTGTCTTTTCTCTTGCTCCCCTCCCTTGGGAACTGTCAAGTTTTGAGCGGGAGAATTGTATTGATAAGCTGAAGCAAATCTGTACTGTAGTCAGATTTGACTTCTCAGTCCTTAGCGTGTAGTACTTTCAATAAAGCTTTCTTTAATTAAGAAGCCTGCTGTGAGTTCTCTTCACGTTTGACATTAAGTCAAATCTCACTCCCCTTTCGCCTGCCAACATGCAGGACGAAGGAAATATCTATACTGAGCAGGGAGAGGGCCTGGATTGGGACCACTCCCAGAGCGACGGAGCCGGGGTGGGTCCGTACAGCTCGGGCATGAGCAGATCCTTGGGAGCGGCAACTCCGGGTCATGCTGAGTTCCTGGAAAAGCACATCACCGAACGCAGGCGCTTGTCAAAATACGACCACCTGACGGGGGATGAGCAGTGGCCGGACCAACTGGGGGTGCCCAGCTACGGGTCGGAACCTGCCAGCGAGATGCGCGATTTGCAGCACAAATTGGACAAGGTGACCAATTGGCTACAAGAGCTCTCGGGTCGGTTGGATCCGGACGAGCAGCGAGAGACGCGGCGCCTGCTGCGCGAGCTGCACGGAGGCTACCGCGAATCCAGCAGTCGGAGGCTGGGGGACCTTCCAACCCTGCGGGAACACGAGGAGGCGGCGATGCAGGTGGCAGCCGAGGCTGAAGCTGCCGCCTTGGCCGCGGCGAGAGCGCGGCAGGAGGAAGAAGAAGCCGGCCTCGATGGAGCCGGGGCTGGTGGCGGCGGTGGAGCCGCCGAAGGGGCCAGGGCGGCGGACGGAGCGGCGGCGGTGGCGGCGGCGGCGGCGGCGGCGGCGGCGCGAGCAGCGGCGGCGGCCCGATTGCACTTGGCCAGGGTATTAACCCTGTTGCCCGGCGGGGCCACGAGGAGGCGGCAATCCCAAACTATTGTGCTATCACAGTAATTAAGAGAGTCATAGTTACTCCCGCCGTTTACCCGCACTTCATTGAATTTCTTCACTTTGACATTCAGAGCACTGGGCAGAAATCACGTCGCGTCAACACCCACCGATGTCAGGATTGTAGAATCTCTGTCATAAATTAGCCTGAGTTCCTCCATGTCAGTTATATTGCTTGGCGCCTGGTTGCCCCAGGTCCTGTATTCTTGCTAACCATAAAAGTGAATAATTTGTTTTTGTAACCTTATCACATGTTGTGTTCTCTCGGCTGAGCCTGGGTTTGTTATCACCTAGTCAAGGCTATGAGAATGTATTCCTGTTTTAATTACACATGTGTCTTTTCTCTTGCTCCCCTCCCTTGGGAACTGTCAAGTTTTGAGCGGGAGAATTGTATTGATAAGCTGAAGCAAATCTGTACTCTAGTCAGATTTGACTTCTCAGTCCTTAGCGTGTAGTACTTTCAATAAAGCTTTCTTTAATTAAGAAGCCTGCTGTGAGTTCTCTTCACGTTTGACATTAAGTCAAATCTCACTCCCCTTTCGCCTGCCAACATGCAGGACGAAGGAAATATCTATACTGAGCAGGGAGAGGGCCTGGATTGGGACCACTCCCAGAGCGACGGAGCCGGGGTGGGTCCGTACAGCTCGGGCATGAGCAGATCCTTGGGAGAGGCAACTCCGGGTCATGCTGAGTTCCTGGAAAAGCACATCACCGAACGCAGGCGCTTGTCGAAATACGACCACCTGACGGGGGATGAGCAGTGGCCGGACCAACTGGGGGTGCCCAGCTACGGGTCGGAACCTGCCGGCGAGATGCGCGATTTGCAGCACAAATTGGACAAGGTGACCAATTGGCTACCAGAGCTCTCGGGTCGGTTGGATCCGGACGAGCAACGAGAGACGCGCCGCCTGCTGCGCGAGCTGCACGGAGGCTACCGCGAATCCAGCGGTCGGAGGCTGGGGGACCTTCCAACCCTGCGGGAACGCGAGGAGGCGGCGATGCAGGTGGCAGCCGAGGCTGAAGCTGCCGCCTTGGCCGCGGCGAGAGCGCGGCAGGAGGAAGAAGAAGCCGGCTTCGATGGAGCCGGGGCTGGTGGCGGCGGTGGAGCCGCTGAAGGGGCCGGGGCGGCGGACGGAGCGGCGGCGGACGTGGACGGAGCGGCGGCGGCGGTGGCGGCGGCAGCGGCGCGATTGCACTTGGCCAGGGTATTAACCCTGTTGCCCGGCGGGGCCACGAGGAGGCGGCAATCCCAAACTATTGTGCTATCACAGTAATTAAGAGAGTCATAGTTACTCCCGCCGTTTACCCGCGCTTCGTTGAATTTCTTCACTTTGACATTCAGAGCACTGGGCAGAAATCACATCG